>NW_024881275.1:32543060-33143060 GCF_018691265.1 Tyto alba
ACATCTGTGTACTGGAAAGGAATCCTTATTCCACATAGATTTTACAATTACTGTAAACACGTAAGAAAATAAGAACTTCAAAGCAAATCGGTATGAAACCTGTTTTAAGCAACCATTTGCAGAAACTACCACTGAGTTCACATG
Source organism: Tyto alba (assembly GCF_018691265.1). Classification (NCBI taxonomy): domain Eukaryota; kingdom Metazoa; phylum Chordata; class Aves; order Strigiformes; family Tytonidae; genus Tyto; species Tyto alba. Next base: position 32,543,205 of record NW_024881275.1, read on the forward strand.
AAACACGTAACAACTACAATATATGCTTACAAGAAAATATGGCCCATTATGATTGAAAAAGGTCACACTGATCTCTATTTATGAAGAAGTCAGCTTCAAGGTCTTCACTGGCTCAATTTATTAGTCACAGCACCTTTCTGAGTAGGACTTCCAAAATGACATCCACCTAGACTGCAGTGAAAATCTGTGTCTTCTACAGAGAAATGCTTGTCTCCAGACAGCAATTCTGAGTATCTGATAAAATCTACAGGTTCATTACCTACCCTGCTTTCTGCTCCTGCATTATCTCTCAATTTCATCCAGTGTAATAAAGTACTGTGGAAAGAGAATACAGTGTGGCTTGACAAAAGAGGTCTGCTGAGGCTAGCTACTGAAGATAATGCAGGTAATGCAGACCTTAGGATGCATGTCATTGTAGTTGAGGACATTTATGATAAGCCATTTAGAGCAAAAAAGATGTTAATTTTAGTGTAGCCATGTCCTTAGTCCCAGGAAAATTCCCAAAGCAACAAAGTGCAGTTACTAAAACCAGCAAAATTCTTGGTATTAATGAGGATTTCTTTCTTCATGGGATGATATAAAGAGATCTAAACTTTTGTCATTTAAAATTAAAGTTTTCATAAAGGAACTACCATGAAAATTGACACAGTCTTAGGCAAAAATAGTTACCCCTCCTGGAATAATTCAAGTCTCAGTGTTTTAACTGATGCTTTACTACAGCTTTTTTTTGTGTGTGTGTGACAGTGAAATTACAAGGATAGCAAATTAGCTGCAAGAGGGTAATCCAGTCAGGTAGAGACAATAATGATGAGTGAGGAACTTAAGGACTTCAGAGGCTATATGTAAAAATAACATTTGAAATGGAGTTAATTACATCCATGTATTATTAGTTCAAATATTGTGGTCATAAATCTGATTTAGAAACATGTTTTCATGTTGCATGCAACATAAAAATATACATCTAGGTTGTGTTGTTAAATCTGTATGAGATTCATTACTGATTTTACAGCACATGACTGTAGGTGAAGCAGAAAGCATGACGTATTTGCTTTCCAATACAGGTATAGGTGATCTGCCAGTGCAAACAACTAAATACTGTTCCTAGCCTTCCAGTTGGGATGACATTCCACCTAAAATCCTCAGCACAAGTACCCTCTTATTTGGAATTACTGAGTAAGATTGCTATACTTTTCAGCATTTACTCATTGCTTCATGTATAATTGAAGTAGTTTAGGACTTAAATGTATTTCACCTTGTCCTGAGGAAAAGGTTGTGTAAATAGAGCAAATGCTGTTCCACAGTGATTCAGCTGATTCCGAAGGAGATTCCAAATCATGTGGCTCTGAAAGCTTTAGAAATAAGGCATCCCCAGGATGTGGGGGTTTATTGCAGTTATTAGTGCATTCTAAAATAGTTCATGAAATAGTTCATAAATTTTGACATCCTTGTAAGACTGATAAGAGTTCTGGTTTCAGGGTCACAATAAAAGATGTTCATAGTCCATCCTGTTTCATTTACCACCCTTCATGCTTCTTTGAGCCGAATCCATTTTGAAAGCACTATCTGCCACATGGAAGAAACAAGAATAAGAATTTTCATATTTATGAACATGAAAATACATGGAATCATGACAGCATACCTAAAGTTATGTGACTTCATTAGAAGAATTTTGAGGAGAATAAAAACAAGCAGAAGCATCTTTTATATTTTTTTCTATGACCAAACTTACTTCCCTGAACTCCAATATGTGACTGAGAAGGCTGCTTGTTATTGTCCTGCAGCAGAGGACAGCACTGTACCCTGAGGAAGACCTGCTTTCCTGGTAGACCTGTGAGATGTTGTGTCACTGCAGCAGAAATCTGAGCAGTGTTCACACAGAGGTTGGCAGTGAGCTGACCTGGGATCCCCCTCTGGCACAGAGAAGACTGTGGCCTCCAGGCTCAGCTTGAAGAAGCGGTATGAGCAGGGAGTCTGGAAACCTGGTTACTAACACTCATCCAGATGTTAAACAGTGTTGTTAGGGGGGTGAAGTGCCATCAAGGTATTGGCACCTTTGATTACAGAATTGGGAAAAGCACAGAGATTACTAATGGATTTCTATGGGGACTGCAGGAACACACAGAACACCAGTTCAATTGGAAAAAAATGCTGTCCCGATGGCTGTGACTGTGTCATGTGTGTAGACTGCTCAAATTTCATGGAAATCCCAGGGAGAAATTTTGGTTCATGAGACTGGACAGGCTCCACTGATACTCCACGGTTTGACATATCGTGTCCCTTACTTCCCAGCTACTGCTCCAGCTGGGCTTGAAATCACACCGCACACGCTGGTGCTAGTGAGCTGTGGGGCAAGATGTTATGGATTTCTAACTATACAAGAGTCACTAGTAGAAATCACATGCTCATCCATGGTCAGCCACACCAAGGCTAGCAGTTCAACGACAGTAAGCAGTTTTTCTCCATTGGAGAGCTCCAAGCCTAGCTGACTGCTGTGGAACATTCACCCATATTTTGTGCAGCAGAAAGATCCATCATAAAAAAAAAAACTTTTGGAGTAAAAAAATTAAAATGGTACCCTTTTGATCAACACAAATGTTATTTAACATAGAACACTACTGTTCCCCTGACTTAAGAACGCCTTCTGCAGAGTATGTGAATAAGACATAGAAGCTTTACCTATACCCTAAGAATCTGCAGACCTACAAAAGAAGGTTCATTTGGAAAACTTGATTGGTAGAAGTGAATCCTGAGGATGCATGCTGCCAAAGCCTGACTTTGGGAGACTAAGTGGACTGGAGTGTATGTAAATGGATTTAACAACTAGCTTTTCACCAACTTAATAGGAAGATACATGATTTAGTCACAAAATAAGAAAAGCCCTCTGTTCACACTTTTCTCTAAACACAACTTATAAGAAATATGTTTGACTTTGTATAAGAAATTTATAGAAAGCCTGCTGCATTAATGTTCCTATGTATGTGTATTAGTGCATGGCCACAGTTGTACTTGATGTGTACAAGTTGCTGATCTCATTTTGTTTTTTATTGGCCCGATTTTTCTCTTTCTTATGTAGTGTTTATTTTCATGTTACTTCTGCCTCTCAAGAGAAAAAGGTGCTAAACCCAAGAACTAGAAATGCAAATATTGCAATTTCTTCAAACAATATCCAATACACTTCAGAGAAACCTAAGTGTCAATAAGACGGTATGTTTTTTGTTGTCTGTTATTCTTTTTCAGTCTCTTTCCCCTTCCTTGATTAATATACAACAATATGTCTCTGATAAAAGTGTGCTTCCTTAACTCAAACTACTTCTGACTGATTACATTCTGCATGTTGGGGCAGGCTGTGGGTAAGAAGGCAAATGAATGGCACAGTGAAAGGAAAGGTCAGAAGTGGTAGGTAGCATTCTTCTGTTGCTGTAAAAAGGAATTAAATGGTCCTGGCAGTCTTCCCACTCCTCCCTCCCCTGTGAGTAAGACATTATAATTAAAATGGTTTAATTTACTGTGTTAGATACAAAGGTTCAGTGGCACTGAATGAAAGAATACAGGCTGCTCCAGTGTGGGTACCACTCCAGGCCACAAGTCATACCAGAAAACCTGCTCCTATGTGGGCACCCCATGGGCTGCTGCTTCCTTCAGGGCATGTCCACCTGCTGTGCTGTGTGTTTCTCCATGGGCTGCAGGTGGGTATCTGTTCCACCAGGAACCTCCATGGGCTGCAGGGGCCTCACCAGCTGCAAGGGGAATCTCTGCTCCAGCACCTGGAGCACCTCCTCCTCTTCTTCTCCACTGACCTTGGTGTCTGCAAGGCTTCTTTCTCACTTCTCTCACAGCTGCTGTACAGCATTTCTAACCCCTTCTTAAATACATTACCAGAGAGGTGTCACAAGCGTTGTTGAGGGGCCCGGTTGTGCCTTGCCCTGGGTCTGCTGGAGCTGGTGGTAACTGGCTGTGTCCCACAGCAGCCAGCCCTCTGTGCCCTCAGTCTTGCCATGCAAACCTAAGACCACGTGCTGCAAAAGTTCAGAGGTTTGCTTATCAATAACAGCTTTTAATTTGATTTCAAGCCTAATTGCTACCATTCCAGGAACAGGCTGGACGATAATTGTATTCTTCTTGGATCATCAAAGAAATGCGTTGTGGCTGTTTGGCAGAGCAAGAACTGGGGAGAGTAGGAAGCCTCAGCCCAGTCACTTGGACTAATGTGACCCAGATTTTTCAGTTTGATTCAGCAAATCCCCAAGCCAGAAAAATGGCACGAGAGTCAAGCTCTTTGGAGAAGCCGAATTTGGAAATTCAACCTGGTTTAGTCATTACGCTAATAATAGTTCAGCGATTCTCAAACAGCTGGGAGACAGAGTAACTCCTACCCATGCCCAGCCTGGAGAAAAAAAAAGTTATTCCAAAAATCGTCATGACTACCCCGTTTACACTCCTCGGAGTTCAAGCGGCCAGTCCGTGTGACACCCCCCTATTTCCCTCGAAAGCCGCCGGGACCGCCACCAGGCCCAGGCCGAGCCGCCCGCCCCGCCCCTCGCCGGCCGCCGTACCCTCACGCGCCCCGCGCCGACGCGCGAGGAGGCAGCCCAGGGCGCGTGCGCACAGCGCGGAGGGAGGCGGGGGGGAAGGCGTGTGGGAAGGGTGGGGAGGAGCCCTCGCCGCGGTTTGACGTCTGGCGGGCGGTGGGCGGGGCGAAGGCCTCGGGGCCCGCCCCGTCCCGCGGAGGGGCGGGGCGCCGCAGCGTGTGTAGCGGGGAGGGCGGGGGCCGGAGCCGGGGCGGCGGCGCTGCTGCTGCGGCTGCTGCTTCTGCCGCCGGGGCACGATGGTGTTCGAGTCGCTGGTCGTGGACGTCCTGAACCGCTTCCTCGGAGACTACGTGGTGAACCTGGACAGCTCCCAGCTGAAGCTGGGCATCTGGGGAGGTACGGGGCTGCCGCGACGCGGGGGGACGCGCCGCCCGGCCCGGCCCGGCCCGGCCGGCGAGCGCCTGCCCGCCGCCGCCCTCCGCGGCGCTGCCCGCCCGGCCGCTCGCTCGCTCAAGCGAGGGGACCGGGGCGGTGGCGTCCGGGCGGTGCCGCGCCCTGCACCGCGCTGGGCCGCCTGCCCGGCAGCTCCGCCGCCGCTCCGCTTAAAAATAGAGGTGGGGGCGGGCGGGCTGGGGAGGAGGTGCCCGCGGGGGGCGTGGAGCAGCCGGTTGCGGCAGCGGGGGGCGGCGGGGCGGGAGTTGCTGCGGAGCAAGGGAGAGAAAACCCCTGCCAAATCGCTGAGGTGTAGGAACCTCCGCTTGGGTTCTGGTTTTTGTTGGTTTTTTTTTTTTTTTTTTTTTTTCCCCATGTGGAGCTGCCGTTCCTGCCGTCTCCTGGCTGGGGACGTACCTTGGCTCGGGAGCTCGCGGGGGTCGGGTCGGGTGGCACTCGCGGAAAGTTTGGGGAGGGCTGGGCTGTCGGCGGGGTGCAGCCGTAGCCGGCAGCCTGACGCGGCGCGGAGGGGGTGCGAAACTGAACCGACTGACATTTTCTCTGCCCGGAAATAAGAAACTGAAAATGAACGCCTGGGGTTTTGGTAGCGTTTTAGTGCCGGTGGTGTGCTGGTGGAAGCGAGTGGCTCGGCAAACAGCAGTGACGTGCCATTCTTGGTGCTGTCATATGTAGATCTAAAATATTTGTTGTTTTTAGCGTTTAAAGTCAGAAGTAGAGCCCGTCTTAGGTAGTTGCAGAGGCTGTGACCAGCTGAGCTAGGCGAGGTAAGCAGTAGCCTGTAGAAATAAATTAGCATGCCATTCTGAAGGGAGGAAGGTATTCAGTTTGGATGTGCTCTCTTGAGGGCCCATCAGTAATGTATTTACAAGAAAACATCAACGAAGGTCTCTTTTCAGTATTTGGGCAAAGTAAGGTAGCATAAGAAGAGTGAGACACAGCAATTAACAGATGCATGTGCAGGGGCCGCTTCTGGATCGGTTTTGGATGTGCATTCAGGCGTTTGCAGCATCAGCAAAAACAAACGCAGAAGTGCAGGGGTTTTTTACATGTGCGTTCATATGTCTGCAGGTGTGAAGCATCCTTGAGGTATTCCCTACCTACAATTCCATTCTTAGGTACTCGTGTATATGAATCATATTTTGGAAGCTTCTCCTGGAGTTTTTTGCATCTTGGACATTTATGTTTCATGCTTCTGTTTCCCGAAATGGCGTCTTTACTTGGTTTCATCTCTGCAGTAATTTTCCTTCAGTTAGTCAAGGCATTTGTAGGATCTTTGCGAAGTTCAGCCTCTATATGGAGTCTTGCACTGCAACAGCACATGTAACTGCTGGAGAGAAGTTAGTAGTTGTTGATCTCTAGCAGTAAGGCCCAATATAGGATATTTATTATAGATTATGTGTGTCTTCTTTCAGATGATTGAGTTATTGCATCTTTCAACAAAATTGTGTTGAACTAATTGTTTGATCTGTACTTAACAAGTACTTCAGTTATCATACTTTCTTCTTTCTGTTCGGGGAAGGCAGGCAAAATATTTAATGTAAAATATGGAACATTCTGTAAATGTTTTGGGCAATGTTTATACATTACAGAAAGGTAGAAGCTTATTTTTCCAGTTTGTAGATTGCTGGTGGTTACTCTTGACAGTTTCTGTTTCTACGAGGCAACTCTTAACCAGATTAGATGAGCATTAGCTCTCTCACTGTTTTTAAAAAGCTAGATAGATCTCACTAATTTTTACTTTAGAGTTTTAATATTCAGCTATTACATCTTCTTATGTACATGGAATTTGATTTGGGGATTCTTCTATTATTTTCTGTTCAAGTAGTTTTAATATTTTAGAGACTTTAGTATATTTTTTCTTTAAACTAAATTCCTTTCTCCTCAGTAAACTGCCTTTGTACTAGAATAAAATCAGTTTTTCTTTATGTAGTCTGTTACTTGCTTAGCCTAAAAATTGATATTTGAAGCTTGCTCAGAGATGCCCAGAACTGCTGTGTAGCATTGTGGAAGCATCACCTGTAGAAGTTTATTTTTTTGTGGCCTACTGCATGAGGCTTTCACTTGTATTTGCAGCTTAAGCTATGTTTATTGGCATGTGCATCTGCAATATTTCTTTCATTCCAAAGATCTTGACAGACCTAGAAATTGCGTCCCTCTATCTAAAAGGCAGTAACAAATATTAGTACTGGTAGCAGTAGACTACTGTCTTTATATGGACATCATCACTGAATAGTAGATCCCTACAGTCACAGTATATATAAAGTCTACTGATAATTTTATTCATAATTGCTGAAATTGTGGAGCTAAATATTTTTTTTTAGAAAAATAGTACTATTTTTTTGTCTCTGTCTTTTGTAAATTTAATACTTTCATGCTTGTCTTCATGCTCTGAAAGTGTTTCCATTGCAGCTATACGTTTTCATACAGTGTCTTTATGTGTCATGATAAACTTGTTAAATTTTACATAAATCATGTAGTCTTGAAATTACATTGTCCTAAATCCAGTCAATACTTTAGTACTGGTTAAAGGGAAAGTTTTCCTCCCTGTTAAAAATGGCCAGTGCTTTTTGGATGCTATAGCACTGCATGGGTACTATATACTGTATATTAAATTTTAAAAGGCACATATTTTTCGCATCTAAGTTATTAAATACCCAAGGGAGTTTTTTTAGGTGCTGTAGGAAATGAGTTATGTCCTTGTCATATTTTGCAGTTAGCCTGTTTAGATTAAGACTGGTAACCTGTTGTTAGACTCTGGATATATGTACAAAAACTAACTGTATTGTTTCAGCTTCTGCAAATTTGGAAGATTTGTTAATGACCTTCTAATAAACATGCTTAACATTCATTTTGGTTTTGCATAATGAAAGAATTCAGCAGGCCGTATTAAAGCTATCCAGATTCAATCTGTGTAGTAAAGTTGTGTGGTGACACTGCTCCGAAGAACATACATGAGCACAGTAATAACTACAGAAATGTTTTAAAATGTTGTGTTGTTTTTTGTTTTTTTTTTTTGTGTTTTTCCCCCCTCATTAAGAAACCCTTCAGATTAAAGGGTAGAAATGCAGACTGTCTCAATACTAAAGAGAGATATGATGTCTGGAAACAGACTCATGGCTGAGAGAGTTGCAAGAACTGAATGACCTGAAATATAAAAGGCAACGCCGAAAGGAGAATGTAGGACAACTATATAAGTGAAAAGGGTAATTTGAACATGTAAGGATAGTATTGGAAAGGCCGAAGTGCAGAAAAGAACGTAACAGGGAAGAAAAAAATATTCCTTAAGAAGTCCATTAGTATGAAGCAGAATAAAGAGCTATGGTGTTAGGCAGCCATCAAAGAAAGCTATTGGGTCACAGATGCGGGGAAGGACAGTGCTTTAAACCTCTACTTGTTCCGGTCTTCACTTAAAATCATCGTTTCAATGAGCTGTGTTAAGAAATGTGTGAATACTTGGCTTAGGTAAATAGGTTAGGTAAGTATTTAGTTAAGTTAGATATTTTTGGATGCTCTAGACCTGATAAAGTCAAAATTAAATACCTGAAGAAATGTTTGAAGCAATGTGAGATGTTGACGGTTAGCTTTGGAAAATGAAGTGTCATTGAGATTTCCAATCACTATGAGAGACCAAATAGTTTTTTCACCAAAGTTCATGTTGCCACAATTTTCTTTTGCCTGGGCCTAAGTAAGTTTTCATTCAGTGCGTTGGTCAGACCCTCTGTACTGCGCTTTAAAATACTTAATTCTCTGTTGACTTGCCACACCTGCTTACTAGGTAATGTCTCAAGCATATCTTATTTAACACAACTTGTTATTTGAATAGCTGGTGTCTTCTGTTGGGACATCTACATTAGTAGGATGATGTAAGCAGATAATTGACGCAAGTTTGTAAGCACACAAGCACTTCCAGTTTTTCTCTGGCTACACCTATTATTATAATAAGACAACTGCTTTTCATATGTTGTCTTGTTTAGGTATAGCAGGTATAAGGTACAACAGGTACGGGCCTCCCTTTACATATTAGTAATTTGAATTGATTGAGGGATGAAGAATATCTAGTAATTTCTAATGCTTTTCATGACCTATTTTAGAATAGATGTCAATAGAGGAGGTATTTGGCAGACACTGATCCTCAAAGACTTACAGCTTGTCTACAGAAGGTATGCTTGGATAGGCGTAATTAACAGCACAAACACTATTGGGAAAAGACTGGCAAAAGGCAGCAGTTTGTATAAAGTGATTAAAGGCCATCACAAGCTGACAATGCTGTTGCTACGATGCAGAAATTCTGTTATAATATGTGAGCAAGAGTGGTGGGTACTGGTCAGATACCCATTGATGTAGTTTCAGTTTCTGATACCTATCTTTCATGTATCTTTTTGTCGTCTGCCTTCCCTACCTTCCCCTCCCTTCCACCCTTTTCTTATGTACAAGATAGCAGAGGTGTGATTTGATTAATACAGAGGTTAAATCTCCAGGATTTTTATGTGGATTAATTTTCTTTCTGCTCTTTAACTTCTGTTGACATCTGTAACAAAATTTTGGTTAGGCCTATGTGGTGATACGACAGTTTACTGAGTGTTACTTTATTTTCTAGATCTCTTTTTTGTGGGGTAAGTCTTTGGTAGTAGATGTTGTTCATGCACTCAAATTCATGAAGTTGCTTTGTGTATCTAAAATTAAAACTATAAACCTACTAATTCCCGAATTTTGTGAAGCTAAGAATTTGATTTATATGTGAAGCTAAGAATTTGATTTATAACATAGCCTAAATAAATCATAGACCATGCTATAGGTATTTATAAATGTTCTGCCTTTTATTACTGTTTTGGCCGTAAGCCTACATGTTTAACCCTAGATATTTATGCAACTCCAACTGCTTGTCTATACAGTTTTCAAAAGTTGCTTAGTTGAGCAATTTTAAACCCATCAAATGGCGTTTTATCTGGATGGACTTCTGTCATCAAAACAAAGAAACATCCAGTTGCCCACAAAGGAGGAAAAAACCCCAAAACACGAAAACCCCAACTAAACCAAACAACCAGATCTTGATGTATTTTAAAATTCTTGCAATTAGAATCCATGGCAGTGCTCCAAGACAGTACAATTCAGTAGGTGTGTTATGTCCTATAATAGGTCTTTGTTCCCTGATTTTCCTGCTTCTGTTTGTAAGTTCCCCTCCACACCCCCACCCCTGGAGAACAGTCAGGATTCAGTGTAGTTGCACTTAGATCTATCTTTCATTGCAAACGAAACAGCCAAGTGTGACAGAGACTGAATTTTGGCAATGAAAGAGAATACTGACATGGCCAATTACTGCATTTCAAATTGTGCGTGTTAGAATTGGTTGCCAGCTGAAGTGTGGTAACTTTGGAAATAGTTCATGTTTACTGGCAGGAATGTTTAGTCAATCTTTTTCTTGCACTCTCTCAAGTGTAGGAAAAAGAAAGGTTATGTAAATGCGTAAAACATAGTGCTTCAGTAGTAGCCTTTTGAATTCCTGGATAGTCCATTTGCTGTGGTCAGACTGTCAGTCAAGCTTTTTGTAAGTAAACTTTGATGTTTTAGTGAATATGTTTCAGTAATTTTATACTAAAATTAAAATGATTGAAGTCTTACTAATTTATATATATTCTAATTAATTTAACTAAAAACTTTAAACTTATTAATTGTGAGATTGTAAGTATAGGAAAAATGGTGAAGAATTATTTACCCCACTTCCCAATCCCAGCATTTCATGTAGAATTGTCAAAGCCTTCTTGTTTGAAACAGTGTTGATGCCATGTTTATTCTATGCCATGTTTATTCTCTGCCATTACAATGTGCTTGAGTAAAATGAGTTATAGTTCTCTGTCACAAGATATTGTTTGTAAGTGCTTAAGATAATAATCCTTGCACACTTTGCAGTACCTTGTTTTTTAGAAGCATTAGGGCTGCCAAATTATTGCAGCTTAAGTTACTGTGCCTCAGCTGAAAGGTGGAATGTGCCAAACCCTTGATAAATGAGAAATAATGTTTACTTAGCTGATGGTGAAAGTAAAGAAACTAAACCCAGTTAAAATGCTTTATATGTCATGTAGTCTTGGAGTTTGCCATTTTTACCATGACTCAACTGATGTGCAGAACTTGGATGTCATGCATGGTGACTTGGCTCTGGATACCTTTAGGACTACTTGCCGTGAATGCAGTTACAGTTAGAGATGTCTTCTTGGAGAAGCAAATGTAGTGGGGGTTTTTAAAATTATTTTTTTGGTATGTCTCTCATAAACTTTCTGTAATGAGTGTTAAAATGGTCAGTGCGGGGTCAGCTTTATCAGGGAATAAGTTTAGCATAGAATTGAACTGAATGCTTTAATAACCTGTCACCTTGTTATTACCTACAAAGACTATGTAGACTAGTTATAGAGTATTAAAGAGTATGCTTCCTTAGATTTTTGGGTTTTCCCCCTTTTCTGATATTCCTGTCACTATATGTGTATTGTACGGCTTGAAAGCAGAACCCCCAGCTCTCAAAAACATCCTTCTGCATGTAGTATTCTCTGGAGAAGCTGATGGCGGCACATGTTGGATATATACAATTCTACTGAAAAGTGATAATAGATTGTTGCAATTAATAAATTAAATCATTAAAAACTTCATAGTATTTTGTGAGCACTACAAGATGGACGGATTGGTTTACCCAATCAGCTCTGCCACAGCAGTTTAACATCTTGAGCCAACTGTTCTGATGAATGCATTTTTGAGATTAGGGTCCAGTTTCCCAAAATTAGTGGTACTTAGAACAGTAGTCTAATGCCAAATATGAAGAATATTTCTTGCAGCTGGAACTCCTGTCTCCCCGTATGTTTGGCCATTTCTAACTTGCATCCCCAAAAGGAAAGCATTATTGGGTCAATCAAATCTTCATTTACAATCTCAAGTTGTATTTCTTTCCAGGCCTGTAATCTGCTTCTGGTTTCCTGAATCTCATTTATGCTCCTGCTCAGCTGTATCAGGTGTCTGTTCCATGTGCATGTGTTACCTTTGAATTAGTTGTATAGTGTTAACCACTGCAGGTGTTCCATCTTTCTCGCAGAATTTGCAGAAGACTTTGCTTGGGACTATGTGCATGGTTTTAAGTTACAAGTTTCCTGGTCCCTTCCAATATTCCTTTGTTATGGCAAGTGCCTGATGTCAAGTATGTCAGAGAAACAGATCTTGCAATTCAAATTTTCTGTGTTTACAGGTACTGAATTTATTGTTGTCTTAAGACATTTAAAAATCACATTTACTGAAATGCTTCCTGTGAACTTTTATAAGCCTATAAATATAACTTGTGAATGTAAGATCTTTTGAGGGATAAAAACTCACTCTAAATTTAATACTGCTAGATTTCCACAAGCATAGGAAGCAGATGGTTGAGGAAAAAGCAGCAAACTTTTAATTTCAAAATGAGTTCTTATAAAATGTGACAGTAATTTCCAAAATTTTTAATTTGAGGAATCTTGGGTTCTTTTCCATGACATGCAAGCTCCGTAAGAAAATCTCAGATATCATTTTGTAGCATGAATGAACAATATGTTCTTAATCATCTTTCATGGATATTTGATGTGTAGGTTGTGGATATCTTGCACAGCAAAGAATTGAGGAACTACAGGCGAGGCACCACTGACTCGGACTTTAGGATGTTTAGCATGCATCACTACTAATTTGCTTATTACAGTTTTACATATTGACTTCTTTGCATTTAGGAGCTGTAGCACTGAAGAATCTTGAAATAAAAGAAAATGCACTGGTAAGTTATGAAAATAAAAATAAAACTATTATAAAAACGATTCTTGAACAACATTTTGGATTGTATGTGCTTCTTTCAGTTCTTATTTTAGGAATACACTATCTTTTAAGTGAAAACTTACTATTTTGTTTTCTCTGCACTTGTGTGGATTGTCTAATTAATATGAGATTAAAGGTGATGGTGTATACTGGCTTCATTTATCTTTTCAAAAACAAAACTCTCAACAGTTGCTAAAAGAATGTGTTTAGGTTTAAAACAATACTGAAAGACCATTTTCTATAGGTCATGAAGTTAGAAACTTGCTCTCGGCAATGTATTAAGCCTAGCATGGTTTAACAATCTAAATCAGTAACCAAACACTGGCTTGTTCCCTTATATTGAATGTTGGTTGGTTTTTTTTTTTTTTTCCCATGGTTGAAAGGTAAATTTGTTGTTCAGGTTATTATCATCTGTTTTTCTTATATGGGAACATTTCACAAATGAGCTTAAATGTCCTAAAACTCTTTCAGAGTCAGCTGGATGTGCCATTTAAAGTTAAAGCAGGACATATTGGTAAGTTACATTTCATCATACACCCGTGCATGAGTTGCTGAACATACCACCTTTCCTTGAAAGTGGCTCTAGGCATCCTAAGCAATTAATTTTCCTAGTTACCTTGATTTTCATGCTTTGTATACTCTGAAGTTTGACTCTTCTGAAAAAAATGTTTGAGGAAATTCCTTTTCTTGAGCTGAGATAGCAAAGTTAAAATATACTGAAGTCTTGTCTAATCACTTCACTGTTACTGAGAAAAGGACCCAACACAGCAAAGATGAACATCTGAGCAGGGCTGGGTCTTATTCTCAAGACTCCACAGTTGATTTTGCCTTCCACTTCCCTTTCTATCCTTCTCCTCTGTTTTTGCTAATATGAAAAGTGTTCTCATTGCAGGTTACTTGTCTTATAAAAGTTAGTGGTTTCCTAAAGCAAACTTAAGTCTAAAGCCATTATGTTTCCCTTAAATCTACCCTGGAAGTGTATATTTTCCTGTGACTGATTTAGTAATTATTAAAATTGGCACTTGTATGAAAAATGTGAGGTGCTGTAACCTCAGAGTCCCCATGTTCACAAAACATACACTCTACTTTCAGACTCACTTCCACAGAAAAAGAAGGAAAAATACGTGTTTTAAAAATTCTGGATTTGGGAGTATTTAGCTGTCTGGTCACATATGAGCTGCCCTTGCTTTTCTTGTTTATGAGGGTGCTGCTATGGATTTGCAAGGAGGGAGAGGTTGCTGTTAGGAAGAAAGAGTATAATTCAAGGGAGTAGGGAGAGGACCTGTAGACTTAATAGTTCTGCTAATACAGAAACATTTGTGTGCTATGTAAAACAACCAACCTGAAGGATATGTGCCTCGGATGCACTGCTTTTTCCGTCAATATAATAATTGCTCAGAGATGTTGTGGTTAATGTCGATCAGCTTTCTAATATTTTTTTTTTCCCCAGTCAACTATTTAACTGTATACCTCAACCTTTTTATTTTGTGTTTCTAGGTCAACTTAACCTACAGATTCCATGGCAAAACCTTTATACTCAACCTGTTGAGGCAGTTCTTGATGGAGTTTTTTTGCTTATTGTGCCCACAGCCAGTAAGTTAATGTAGAGAAAAAAGTGAATATAGATTGATGGGATTTCAGAAGTATCTGGAATGGGTTGATACTGTTTTCAGGAGCTTTATTCCTAGTAGATACTCCTATCAAATACAATTAGGTAATGGGGGTGGGGTGTCTTTCAGTAGCCTACATGTAGTTACCTACTTTTTTGCTGCTGTTGTATAACTATTAGCAAAATGTGAAAAATACTGCTTTTGAAACAGCATCTTCCAAAGTTCTGTAAGGTTTTTTGTATCAAACCTTTTTACATTGTGTATTTAGGTATAAAATATGATGCTGAAAAAGAAGCCAGACAGCTCTTGGAAGCAAGACAGAGGGAATTGCAAAGGATAGAGGAGGCAAAGCAGAAAATAGCTGACCAAGGTAAGAGTGGGAAAAACTAATGAAAGTGATGCTATTTCTTTCTTTCTTTTAATCCAGAAAGATACTGGATTTATCACTTAAAGTGTTTCAGATTTCTGTTTTCCTCGTGATACTAAAAATCCTATTAGTTACAGATTTTTAGGTGTGGCTGCCATCAATATTGCAGAACAGGCATCCTGAAAATTAAAAGATTCAAACATTGGTGCTATCTGATATAAATAAGGCTTTTGAAATATTGTTTGCTTGTGTCATATGTTGCTTGACATTTTCTTTCTTCATAAGAAACAGTTTGTGTCCAGTAGCAAAGAATTCTTATGATTATACCTTTTTAAAGATTCTGTTTAATTTGTTCTTTGATACATGTTAAGTCTTATAATCTCAAAATCAACTCCTGGTACTTTCAAGAAATATGTATTGGCCACCCTGAGTATGAGTGGGTACAAGTCACACTTCTGAACAACTTGATTCTTTATGGAGCAGGTAATAAAGCTGAAACTGTGTAGTCAGAAGGTATAAATGTTCTCGATTATACTTAAAGGACATGCTTTCATACAACTAGAGTACAATGTAATAGAAAATTTAAGTAAGTATCATGCAAACTTTATGATACTGTTTTCTCTAGTGTACTTCTAAAAATACTTTAATGCAAACAAAATATTATTTTCCTTTAACTTAGATAAAGAAAAAGAAGAGAAACAAGACACTTTTGTAGAAAAACTAGTCACTCAGGTCATCAAAAATCTTCAGGTGAAAATTTCCAACATCCATATTCGCTATGAAGATGATGTAAGTACTTTTGTACTTAACTCGGCATACATTTCTGTACTTATCTCAGCATAAGAGGTTGTGCACTGTAACATGAAATTAGGAACCTGTCTGATTTCTTCTAGTTGCTTTCCACGTTGTGAGAATCCTAGTAAAGTTTTGGAAATTTCATAGTCTTAAAAAAACAAAAAAAAACAAAAAAGAAAACTGATAAAAAGCTTGTACTGAGACATGAATGTATTTATAAGCATATGGTTGGGTACAAAGAAGATATAGTTGTCAGATCTTTGCCATATATATTGCTTTTATTGTTGGCTATTTACTCCCAAAACTAAATTTAGAGCATAAGATAACCCTTTTTTGGTATTTTCTCCTTGCTCTATTAGATCACAAATCGAAATAACCCCTTGTCTTTTGGGATTTCACTTCAGAATCTAAGTTTGCAGGTAATTTTATTTTTCATCCAAAAAGCATGTTGTATACTGATAGGTTAAGTTACGTTTTTGTGTATTATTGTGCTGTCTGGTAGCATACTGTCTAATGAAACTATACCTATAGTCACAAGCCAACGACAATGATAACTACTTGGTTTATCAAATCCAGCATAAATATTGTGGCAATGGTGCAATTAAAGATAGAGTACTGGCATTAAAAAAAACCTTTTGGAGGAAATTCTTAATATTCTGCCTGCTGCACTTTGTGGTTGTCAAGTAGCAGATTTTTGCTGGATTTGGGCTATTCAGAATCTATGAATATTTTACGGGAAGTGCCATGAGGCCCAAGAAAGGAAGTTACTACCTGATACTGGGGGAGAAAAAAAAAAGAGGATGGCATCTTGTTTCAAGCTGGAGCGCAGTTCTTTGATCTTCAGGCTCCACTTCAAAGTGCAAATTGTAGTCATCATAGATTGTATATGTTTTTTTTTCCTTGAGGACTACCTAGCAGCAGCAATATGCTGATACTGATGAGTTGCTCTGATTCAGTAACTTCTGCTGTGTAACTGATTATCTTAAAGAAAATGTGTCTATGTTCCTTTCTTGGATAAAACAGTTGTCTTATGAATGCTTGTTCCTAGCACATTGAAAGGTTTTTGCCAACCCCCTTCCCTAAGCAGTTTTGCATAGTGAACCAAAGCTTTGGTATTCTTACTGCTTCACTCTTGAATGGATATTATCCCTGAAAAAGTATAGTATGTGGTGTTTCTGTTGGGCTTAATCTAAAATGCTACTTCCAGAATTATAGAAGAATTCTAGTCTCTTGTTTATCTCTTTACAAAGAGCCTGCCTAAAAATAATATTGTCGTGAAGGAAAACTGTTTGCTGTACTGAAAACAGAATTTTAAAGCATCTTTTGACTCTTGTGCACAACCTGACAGTCACTGCATGTACATGAGTGTCTTTTGGGGAGAAGTAGCCTTGTCAAGTTACCACTTGAAGTTATGGCTTAGTCACCTTAAATCAGAAGATGGCATTCCATTATTTTCAGTTGGGGTTTAATTATGATGATGTTCTCCTCTTTTTTTCCTGGTTTGTTGATAAAATGTTGATGTATTATAGATGATGGAATAACTTTCTTTAATTCTTATTTCAGACCTCAGATAAGAATTGGAATCCATGTTTACATGATGAAACTGCCAAGTTGTTCTACAAGGTACAGTATAAACTCTATGCTAAAGAAAGAATTGTTAATAAAACAAGCTGAATTAGAGTTTCTTCCACAGAAACTGGGATCAAGAAAACATGTAACTGTATACGCTCTAAAATAAAAGGCTGCATAGCGTGCAAATTCTGAATTTTTTTATTCATCTTCCACTTTGTGAAATCCAAATTATTAAACTGAAACTTGTAGGTATTAATGCATATGTTTGGTTGTATTTTCAGCTTGTACGACTAGATAACCTTTTTGCTTACTGGAATGTGAAATCGGAGATGTTCTACCATGGTGGTTGTGATGAATCGTTGGTAAGTGAAACATGAGATAATGGATCTAGTCCTCTAGTTTATCCTGTGAAGCATCGAGCATGCTTCACATTCAGTTCTGCTTCCATTTATGTCAATGTCCTGAAGAACTGTCTTGTACTAATAACTTTGTTAGGAAATGCAGTAAATGCTTAGGTTTTTACCTGATAGAAGTACAATGCCTGTCTGAGGAATTTTTAAAAAAATTCCTTTGCCACTTAGGAAATGATACACAATATACGGTCATTTTACAATTCAGTGATTTTATTAGCTAAAAATAGAAATCTTAGTCTGTTTAAAACATAGATGAATATTTTTAATTGCACTGTATATCAGAGAGATTGTTTGAAACCTGTATTAAAATGCTAACATTTTGTATTTTAAAACTTTTTCATGAAATAAAAATGCAACTTATTTTTAACTCTGTTGTTTATGTAGGTTAATTTAAAACAGGGAGTTGCCAGCCACAATGTGATTCCGGAAGGTTATGATTTTGGTAAGTGCTATTTTATTTGTATTTGTAATATGTGTGTATACTTTACTTCTAATTTTTATTGCCTCTCAGAGGTTGCTACCTTGTCTGTTATTCAAAAATCTTAGCAAGGAGTGCAGTTTAATTCTTTTGTAGGGAAACTGCCTCTTTGACAGTGAATACCGTACCATATCTGTGGCCATAAAAAGATTTTGATTAAAATATGGGTCTTGAGTCATGTGTCATTCTAATGGAATGTCATAGATAAGTCTTCATTGTTCACACCCATTGATAATTCCTTATTTTAAGAAGTTTAGCAATAGTATGCACATCATGTAAGTTTTGTGAATGAGATTGGTTTGAGCAATAGATTAATGTTTTTGAGGTCACAAAGCTTACACAAAGTGTATCTTTTTTCATTAGAAGTGGAAACAGTAGTCACAGAAACATCAACTTTTTTTTTTTTTTTGGTGTCGCTGTATTGCAATTTATGTTGCTTTGAGTGTTGCGTACTTCAGTCTCTGAAAGTCACATTGGCTCTACTCAAACATGAGGATTGTTTACTTTTCACTGTATGGAAGATACATGGGTTTTATTTCTCATGTGTGATTGTTTAGTAACTGTTTACAAGGCAGAATGGCCCTTGATGTGACTTGTTCTCTAGTAAGCAAGTCCTCAATTCAGCGTTATAACCAGGGTTAAAAATGTGGTTTTCTTTCTGTCTTTGCCTGAAAGGGGAAGCCTTTATTTGACTGACAGAGCACTATTTAATAATTTCTACTGATTTCTTATCTATCTTTTCAGTTGCTAGCTTTGACTCTTTTTACAAGAAAATAAGTTTAAGCATCATCAGTTGTCTAAGTCTACACAGAATTTCAAAATAGTTGTATGCAAAATTCAGGATTTATGCTCTTAAAATTTGGCAGTTCCATCAGGAGATGCAGATATTTAAAGAATTATGTCAAGCTGATATTCTGTGGTAAATGAAAATTCTGGCTCTTTCATAGTAACTCTTTAGATTAAGATGTCGATAGAAAGGCAGTAAGCACAAACTCTGCTTCTGTCACTTGATCTAAATGCAAACATAATACTTACACATAAGAAGAATGAAAAAGGAAATTTAGGAAGCTAACTACAGGGAGAAACTGAATGTAAATGCTACCACATAAGATATGTAGATAAAAGTAAAATAAGCTTCACAAGAAATACAGAGCTTAAAATCAAACAAAGGTAAATTGGTGTAAATATGGTTTCATCTTGAAAAATGTCTGTTTCTACTTATATGAATCTTGGTGAATTTTGAATATTAGGTATGTAGGTGGTCTATCAGTATTTCTACTGAAATCAAATTTTGTTTGGTAGAAATACAATTTACACACTTCAAGTGATGTAGAAATTTTTGTTGTTGGATCAGTTGCTAAAATGGAAAAATTCAACTAAACATGGCTTCTGAAGGCTATATTGAATGTCTATATTGCTGAATTGTGAAACAGATAAAACACTTCTGCTCTGAATATTTTTCATGTGATGTTCTTTGCATTTCATGGGTTCCACACTGATTTTTTCTATGTTTACTTGGGCTTGGTTTTAGAAATCTGAAATGTTTGGCTTCATCCACTGTTGTGAGTTTAGTTTATTAAACAATGTAAAACATCAGTAACATTAAAAAAAAAAAATCCTCATGGAATTGGAGTTATTATAGTGAAATAAGTGTTATGTTTGAAACTACCTTGTACTATAAGTAGCTTGTGTCATAGCCAGAAAAAATAGATTTGTTGCAAATACAAACTATTAATTGGAACATCTGCCATGCAATAGTGCATACAGGAAATTTTTTGAAAATGTTCCACAAATATTTTTGAAATTTTTAATTCTGCAAATGTTGCCAGAATTAAACTGGAAATTGAGTATAGATTGTGTTACATTTTAAACTGTGTTGATGAAGTCTTCATGTTTTGAAGTCTAGCATTTGTAAATGAATAATCTGGCATATTTTGAGCTGATAAGACTGTCACAAATGATACATAATACTCTAAATAATTTAATTTCACTTTTTATGTCAACTTCTCTTTTTTAGTATTCCGCCCAATTTCAGCTAAAGCCAAACTCCTTATGAATCCTCGATCAGATGTTGACTTTTCATCACCAAAAATGGATTTAGATGTAAATTTACAGGATATAACTGTTGAATTCAATAAGCCGCAGGTATAAACTATTTTTCCAGAGTTATACGTATTGTGGTAAAAAAGTTAGCTTGCAAGAATAATAAGAAAAGCAGTCTGAAATTTTATAATAAACATACAGGATTGATTCACTTAGTCCTGTTTTTCTTTGTAAATTATTTTCTTTTTAAAGAGAAGTTTGAGTCACATTGTTCTCACAAAGACAATAACATGCAGTTTGAAATTTTTCTTGTTTTTTGTTTGTTTGTTTGTTTGGGGTTTTTTAGTACTTCAGTGTTATGGAGCTTCTTGAGTCTATTGATATGATGACTCGAAATCTGCCATATAGGAAGTACAGACCTGACGTTCCATTGCACAACAATGCCAAGACATGGTAGGCCACCTCAGACTTTGAAAACAATTTGTTATTCATTTGAAATAATTACCAGGGATTGTTTCTTACTTAAGGAGATTAGAACTCATTTCCTTCTGAAACACAGTCTCTTTTGTTTTTCTTTGTTTTTCTTAAGCTAGGAGTATTAAAAAAAAATGGTGAGGACTTCAAACCAAAGGTGAGAACACAATATTTGAAAGCCTGCATTTGCTGTCTTATAGACCATTATCAAACTTAAGTCTGATAGTATTTTAATATCCTAACTCTGTTTTGATGAAGGAGACCCCATTATATGCTAGGTACTATTACAAGAATGTAGCTGTTGCTTGAATATAGGCAAACCTTTTCAACACAGATGGCAGAGATTTGATTTCTTTTCAGAAGATTACTTACAAATATGTTTTGATTATTCACACACACACACACGCAGTAAAATCCTTCGGATCCTCTACTGATCAAAAGTTTGATGTGAGACAAGGGATTTCACTCTTTCACAACTTGAAGTTGTATTTAGTGGGAGTCTGCATAGTTCTAGCCGTCTTTACAGTATACCAAAAGAAATGTAAACTGAACTTCATTTGTCTATACTTTTAGGTGGAAATATGTTATTTATGGCATCCTTGAAGTAAATATTCAACCTAAGCTCCAAATGTGGTCATGGGAACATATTCGGCACCATAGGAAACAAGTGAAGAACTATAAAGAGATGTATAAAATGAAGATAACATCAAAAAAACCTAATGAAGAAATCTTAAAATTGTTGGAGGTCAGCCATTTCTCATTAAAGGCTTAAGTATTGTTCATCTTGATGTTTTCTTAAACTTAACTGTTTACATGTTCCTAAGTCAGTACTAACTTAAAATTTTCAGTGGCCAGGCTTGAAACTTCATCAGTACATTTCTCTATGAGCAGTATTAATAACCATATTAGATAATCTTCTAAATTAATAACTGCAGTGAAGAAAAAACTTAAACTGGTTCACTTTCTTCTCCAGGTTTATTTAAAGTTTTCAGCTTGAGCAAATTAACTTGGGTTGCACTGACACGGTTGTTTACTGTAATTTCCTGTGAAACTGAGCCATGAAATATAACCATATGAAATTGTCAAAATATAATTTTTCATCTCCTTTCTAGGAATTCGAAAAGGCCTTGGATATTTTTAACATCACTTTAGCAAGGCAACAAGCAGAAGTTGAGGTAAAATTTCATAATTTAAGTGAGTCTAAGAATAACTGCAACATGAGGTTGGGTTGTGGAGATTTTAGGCAGATGGATTTTAGTTCTAGTGATTGAATCGTGCATTATACAGTCTTCCTACTTTCCTTGTTTCATGTTTGTTGTTATAAGGCATAGTTAGTTTCAGCTTGTAATTAAGCAAAAATTAAGTAGCTCTGGGTGCTGCTTCTTCAGAATAACTGATCTGGGATAAATTTCTTTCCACTTTTGGTGAGGAAAATGCTGTGGAAAATATGTTCAAAGGATGATAGGGTAAGTCATGTTGGAAGTGATTATACCCAAAACTTCAGGCTACCCTGCCACACTCTGCAACAACCTAGACTATTTGTTTATTCCTTTCCTTCCTGATACCTTATTTGTAGGTTGAGCACCTGCATATGTAGTATGTTGACCTTTTGTTACTATTCACAAACATTATTCGGAATACAGGAAATGCAGAATACATTTAAGTAGATAATCACAATTGGGCAAGATAATGTGACTTGAGTAGTTACAGTTAAATTGTTAGCCTTTTTTTCCTAGGTTAGTGTACTGGTTAGTTTTCAATATAGTGTCTGAGTATCATTCTAGGAGACTGAGGTGAAATCTGCATAGGTTTTCTGAAATCTGTGAAGTGGTCTTACTTTTAGTCATATTAATTATTAACAGAGAAAGCAGAATATGAAGTTTAGAATCTGAAGTAACTTACTGATAATTAATTAATTTCAATAATTTCTTCTGTAAGTGCTTGAAAGAAATTTGATTTTTTTTTTTTTTTCTGGTGGAGTATATTAAGTATAGTATAAACTCATTTGTTGCAGTGATAGATACGGCACTTCCAAACCAAAACTCTAAACAGGAATCCATAAATGTGATTTTTTTTTTCCTTCTGGTTGTCTGTCTGTACACCCACATTTGGATCCTTGTACGATCATTATTGATCATTCTGCCGAACCAGAAGACACATCCATATTCCTCATCTTCAGCTGTTTGGATGGAGTGCTTTTCATGTGAAGGGTTTTTGTTTAGTTTTAGTTCTCATTTAATTTTGACAGGTTTTTATCTTGTACTGTGTAGTTTTATATGGTTTTATGTTTTTCCTCTTACTTTTTGCAAAGTGAGGGAGATCCCAAAGAGTGTCTTGTTTATGCTTATTTTCTCCAGTGTGAATGTGCTGCTTAGGAAAGGTTATGTCATACTGCATTCCTGACTAGTTTCCAGTCCTGACTTTCGAGATAGGTTTCTGTAGTGCTTTGGGTAGCTTGCAAGCACATGAATTTTCATTTGTTTGGTCTTTAAGCCTTGCATTTGAAAAGTGATAGAAAAGCATCTTGAAAGATCTGCTAGCTAACTCTCTATATTTCCAAGTATTGAAAATCAGGTCACAGTGATTCTAAACTGTGTTCTACCTCCATCTATTTGTCAGAACCCACCTGTCTTACTGTTATCGGCTCATACCTCAGAAAAAGATCTCAAAGGACTTGTAAGAGGCAAATCTACTACTAGCTTGGTATCCTGATAGCCTTACGCTGACTAGGAATTTAAAGGATCACCCTTTAAATGTGGGCTGAGTAAAGCCAGATAAAGGACCCTACTGTTAAGCTTTTGTTTTTTAAAAACATACCCTGTAGTTGAATTTCAAGGGCCTATTTTTCTCTAGACCTTGAAATCAAGTTCCCCAGAACTCAGGTATGTGAACACAGTACCACCTGATTTTCTGGAAACTTTGTAGCAAGAACTTTATGTTCCAAATGTTAGGCCACTTTTTAATCTTTATCACTAGTGCCCTAAGTACCAAACACCAGGTTCAGTGAGCAAAGCGTCAAGTCTCTGTATGAGAGAGCTTGAGAAATTTTGTGGTTTCAATCAAGAGAAGACTTTATAGATGATTCACCTAAATCAGAATACAGGATGGTGCTCTTGGTTCTTTCTTTCTTTTATTTACTTTGTTGAGTAATCTTTCCACAGACTATGACTGTATTCATTACTAAATCAATGTAAATGGTGGACAGGGGAAAGCTCAACAGCATTTCTTTAGGAAATTTCTTTAGGAAATTTAGGAAATTTCTTTAGTTCCCATACTGCACAAATGTTTTCTTTATCCTTGAAGAAGCACAGTTCCCCTCCCTCCTGTCTGTAGCCTTTCTTACCTTGGACTCTGATGCCAACTGCTGCCTTGGACATGTTGGGAATCATAGCTTTAAGCATCACTTCTTTTTCTCCATGGCAGTTGTCCTTCAACACCAACTCCTTAGTGTCCTAGAAACCTCTAATTTCAGAGATTTAACAGCCCTTTTTTCTAAGGTGCTGTCCATTCTTTTCTTGAGCTGTTTGCTCAGTAACATGTGCTTGATGACTTGGTATCCTTTGTGAAGAGAACTTTGGAGGATTTTATTCAAATTTCTGAGGGCTTGTGTTGTTTAGCTGACATTCTGCATCATCTCCCTAAGATGAATCAATAGTATCAATTCAGAAGCCTTTGTTTTTATGGTGAGTCATGCCTTGTATTGGCCTCTGGGTGGATAGGTGTGACAAGTCCTTAAGAAGTTCTGATTTTTAGCCAGCTGTTTTCCCTAATTGTACTGCAGAGACATCTGGGATTTTCTGAATGCTGAGAAGGGATCATTGTCTCACTTTGTGTATCACATTCACTAGAGCATTTCTAAATTCAGGGATTATCTGCAAGTGCTTATATCTTTTTGGATCATATTGGTCAGAAAGAAAAATAAGTTGTGCAGTCCACTACAGTTTTGAGAACTAACCTGCCTCTTAAATCACTTGATGGTTGCTTGCTGTTCCTTATGCCAAATTTTCAGTGGTCAAGTCTGGATGTGGTTTGCACTTTCTGTGGGGACCCGGTATTGGGATAATCATTGACATCAAACAAGACATCCCCTAGTTGTTGAAATAATGAATGTGGAACAAGGGAGGGCTTCCTTACTGTTATAGCTATGTGTATCAGATCCAGGAATAGTCTTCTATGTTCCTTAGAGTAAATATTCTATTACAGGAATAATGACTTTTTTTTTGGTAATTATTATTACTTTGGGCATCTGTCTTGAACTAAAAAGTACAGGGACCATTTAAAATTTAGCCTGTGCTATTTAATTGCTTAGTGTATTTTTAATGATTCTTTCTAAGTGCATTGTTGTAATGTAGTGCGCTATATTGTGTTGCAGATTTTTTTTTTGGTGGTGAAATCTAGAGAAAAAATCTGCTATGTAAGAAACATTTATTGACTTAAAATCAGCTACCTTTTGCTTGCTCTTTTTGTTCATAAAGATGGTTGATTTTATGTAGTGAGAATTGGTCCGATGATGCACTATGTACTTGAAAAAATTAGAAGAAAAGCTAACAACGTTGCCTTTTCAATGGCTGTCTGATGATATTTTGGTGTGTCAGAGCATGTATTGAGTCTACATTTTCATTAGGAAAATGAAGAAAGAATCATGAAGAAAATGACTTGTTTGAATATTTTTAAAATTTCAGGCAACTAAGGCTGGATTAAAAATCTACAGACCAGGAGTAAAACAAGATGATGAAAATTCTGGTGGCTGGTTTAGTTGGATATGGAGCTGGTCAGGTGAAAGAAAGGATGAACAAAAACAAGAAGTAAAGGGTTCAAGTATGTTAATTTCTTGTTTGTTTGTTGTGGTTTTTTTTTATTTATTATTATTAAAAATGACTTATTAGAATAATAGCTCCCTAGCAGTGGAAGTTTGGATTTAATAATTGGGCTATCAAATTATTGACCTTTACATTTTCTCTTAGTTTTTTTTTTGCTGATGAAGTTGTTAATTGCATGTTACGGAGGTACCTTATAATTCCTTCCATAGGTCTTTCTGAACTGTCTTCAATTTGTGCTTTTTTCTGCCCCAGTTTTTACATTTGTCTGCATGGTGTACTGTGTATGGGGGTTTGAAGAAAGTGCTAGAAAACAGTAGCAGTTAATGAAATGTAAACAATTTAACTTACATTAATTTTATACTTTGGCTATTTCATCCAGTGTATTAGAGTGGATTCATTTAAGTACAGGGCACATAGTAAAGGTTGTGAAACACAGAAAGTAAATAAAAAATGTTGCTGCTGTTGTTAGCAAGCTAGGAAATAGAGTAGGTCAGGGTAAAAGTATAACTGCATTTTAAAGCATGCTTTAGGAGGCTCAAGACTTGGATTTAAACCTCAGGGGTTTTGCTTTGTTGCTAATTCAGGACAATGTTGATAGTATCAATGGTATATCAACAGAGCTTCCAAGTACTGGAAAGTATATAACAGTATTTGGATTTTTCAGATACCTATATTGAGTTTATCTAACCCCTTGCAATGTGACAGGTCTTGAAGAGCTGATGACACGTGAAGAGAAGGCTAAACTTTATGCAGCAATTGGATATAGTGAAACAGCTGTGGATCCAACCCTTCCAAAATCAGTAAGTCATAACCAACTATGGTTCCAAACAGTTGGTAGGTTTATCTACTAGTAAAAATCTAAAGATTATAGGAAATCACTTCTAAAATTACTTGAAGCTGTCTCTATATTTGAATACTGTTCTGACACCTTTTAGGTTGCTGCATTCTGCTTTGTGCAGAACAGAGCATCCTTAGATGTAGTTTCAGGAGAGTGGTGTTAGAGCTTACTTTGGATATTCTGAAAGAGTTCAGAAAGAAATTTGCTTGCTCAAGCTAGAATAAAATCATATAAGTAGCGTGTTGTTGTTTAAGTTATGAAATGCTTCATATATCCACTTAAAATGTTCAGAAACCTTTTAAGAAAGTACACTTAAGTGATTTGCTGGAATCTTAAATATGAGTGATAGCAGGTGAGGTAGAGTAGGTGAGTATATGAGGAAAGAGGTGATTGAAGGACTGTAGTGGGGAAGAGCAACATTTTTGAACCATTCAGAAATAGTCTGAGAAGTCATCTTTATGTGCTATACTGTGCATGGTACAATGGACTGCCTTCCAGCTCTGTGTGAGAGGCCCTTTATCTCAAAATGCGATGTAAAGACATCAAAGATATGTTTTGTAATCACAGTCTACTCTTACTCTAACCTTGCCTCTTCGTAGTAACTCTTTGGGAATGACTTTTATACCAACTATGATAGAAGCTATTTATAGCACTAGAAAAGTAGTATGAAACTGGTATTTGTGACTTTCATCTCTTCATAAACTGTATTGAATTGTATGTTGAAATATATTATAATCCACTCTTGTTGTTTTTCTGCATATCTAGTATGAAGCCATGAAGTTCTCTGTGAATTTATTAAGCATGTCTATATCTATAAGAGAAAACAAGCAGACTCCTGAGCTGGTAGTGTTTGCATTAACCGGCTTGAGTACAGTATTTACGCAACGACCAGGTGCACAAGCAATAAGGTGAAATTTCCCTGTCAAACTGTTTTTGCTCCTCATGAAACATTGATGACAACTAATGGACATTTTAATGTTCTGTTATGATGTTTAACTTCCATTTTTCACTATCATTTACTGTGCAGTTTTAGAGCAGAGTCATCCCACGACTGATGGGCAAAGTGAATGGATACTGTTTCTATGATTGTTTTCTCCGTCTTCAGAACTTTTTGTGCCGATACAGTTTTGCTCCCATTTTTTCAGTCTATTATTGTTATGTACAAGCAATCCAGTTACTAATTTGTTTCTTGTTTTGAAAAGTGACTGTCACTGCTTTTGAAACTTAATCTGGACAAAGGATCTCATAACTGCTTGTGTGTAGGCATTTAACATGACCGAAAAGTTCCTGAGTTTTCAGTTAGTCTTTTAGATTTGCAGAAGAAAGATGTAACTGATGATTTTTACTTGATTTTATGCTCTCACAGAAGATGATGGAAAGCAGCGATGTGAAATACTTTATTTTCATTTCAAATGTAATGACTTAAAATTCGGGGGGAGGGTAGCTTTCCTGTTTTAAACCTTGTTCCCTCTACTTTGGGGCGTAGAAGTATAATCTATGTATGATATTAAGATGCTATTGCTCTTGCTGAATTTTATGCACATTTTTTTTTCTAAAGCTTTGCTTGCAGCTTTTCTGTTCCGCTGTGCGTGTAAATGGCCCTAATAATGCTATCTTACTGAGAAAAAGGGAAGACAGTGTTATATTTTTACAGTGAAACACTTTGAGTATTGGGAGATAAAGATCTTCAACTGAGAGCTGTTAAAGAGGTAGACAGGGTGTTGAAAAAAAAAAAATCCAATGCCTAAAAAATACTTTCTCAGAGTAATGAGGCTATTAATCTTATGCTTCTCTTGTGGTGTTTCTTTTATTTCTCTGCACTGGAACCCTTCCCTCTCTGCTGTATCCCAGTTCCCCGGTATAAACTGTGCCATTTAGTTCCTGAGCTCATACTACAGAATTGCCATTCACATGTCTCTTCACTACTCTGACACCTGTCCTCATGGAAAGTGTAAGAAGTTAATAACTTGGACCTCCTTTCTTGTTTACTCAGGGGTGGCTAATAGACACAAAAAATAATGAAATGCAAAACAGTTAACACATGGATATATGTATTAGATTCTTAGACTAAGCTATTTATATATGAGCCAGAGTAGAGGTATGTTGGGTTTTTTTGTCTGTTTTTTTTTTTGTTTGTTTGTTTTGTTTGTTTTGTTTTTTGCTTTTTTTTAAGCCCATTTCTTATGCTTTTACATCTAATTGTACCTAGCCACATGGGTATTACATCTGAACATGCTGTTTACCTTTCTTTACAGATTTGAAACAAAAATTACCTCACTTGAAGTTACAGGCATGTCTCGGGAAAAGTGTACACCCTGTCTCCTATCTTCTCGAACGGTCTATTCGGACAAGAGTACCTCGCTTTTAAGCATAATGTTTGAGACTAATCCTTTGGATGAGAAAGCAGATCAGAGGCTTAGGATAGAATCACAGCCATTGGAAATAGTATATGACGCGGTAAGTAAATATTTCAATAAGTTACAAATCTTGAAAAATCTTACTTAAAAGTAAATCTGCCACATACTATTTTTGCTTTATTTTAACAGATGACAATAAATAGCTTAGTGGATTTCTTCAGACCTCCAAAGGATGTACATTTAGAGCAGTTGACATCAGCAACTCTTATGAAGCTTGAAGAGTTCCGTGAAAAAACATCAACAGGCAAGTACTGTATGCACTTCTGATTGCACACTCGGACACATTTTAGATTCTAGGAGTATGAAAATATTCTCTATCCGTATGGAGATGCATGGATCCAAGTCATAGATTTCTAACACAACACCTAAATAGGTTGAGTTCTTCAATCTCATTACAAAGCACTTGTTCTAGGGTGTTGTGGTTTAACCCCAGCCAGCAGCTAACCACCATGCAACTGCTCGCTCACTCCTCCCAAATCCCAGTGGGATGGGGAGGAGCATCAGAAAAAAAAAAAACCTCGTGGGTTGAGATAAGAAAAGTTTAATAACTAACGTAAAATAAAATTGTAGCAATAATAACAACAAAACAGAATAATAATAATAGTAATGAAAAAGAATCTAACAAAAAGAGAGAGAAATAAAGCCCAAGAAAAGACAAGTGATGCACAATGCAGTTGCTCACCACCTGCTGATCAAGGCCTGAGCAGTGGTTGGCCTCTTCTAGCCAACTCCCCCCAGTTTATATACTGAGCATGGCATTCTGTAGTATGGAATATCTGTAGATCCTTAGATATTCCACAGAACAAGAATTAATTTGTTCCTGTAAGGATGTCTGAGGCTTTCTAGATCAGGGGTGTCTCTAGTGCAGTGTCCTGTCTCTGACTGTGGATAGGAGAGGATGCCAATGGGAAATTTCATACATAAATCCTTTTTAAAAGAAAAAAAAAAAAAGAGTTTCTTTTAACCTTATTTACCATTGTAACCTATTAATATTTAAATTGTACATTTAAAAAATCTGAATATTCAGTGATAATAAGTGAAAGAAGCTACAGAAAACTCAAGTATAATGTATATTTAGTCAATTGCTTTTTTCCAGCTAGTATCAGGAATAAAATCAGGCATCAGTTGTATTTCTGTTCATTAGTTCTTCTTTGACTGAACTGTTTAATCAAGAACTAATGTCAGATTAACCAGAGTTAGGTGAACCAACATGCTTGTCTTTTCTATCAGAAAATTCTTCAGCAATACTGAATATATTGATACCACAGTTCATTCCTGAGATTAATTTGATAAAAATTTGCTTAGATTCAATATGCTTGGTTCTTTGCTCATTATTGCTGAATGTTTTGGTTCTGATCATGTTTCTTTTATTTTGTGGAAATACGAAATCATGCTATGTATCTATTATAATTTAAGCATAGCATTACTTTAGAGGTATATCCAGTGACTCACCTTCACAAGAGTGCTAAATTGCCCTTAGTAATCTAAAAGCTTGTTCCACTTGCAAATGAGAAGCCTGATCGAAATTTCTAAGGATATGATGTGCATTGCTTGTAAAATCTCAGCCAAGACTTACAGAAGTGCCAAGAGAAGAAGGTCTGTTCTGCAGAATATTCTTTTGCAGAGGACTATGCTAATCTCAGAGGTAGAATTAAAAAAAATGGAATCATATCAATATAATTAATATGTTCAGACTTTCAATACTTCTCAGGAAAGAGTTCTTAACACTTTCCTTTCAAGCAGTAGAAGATAGCTGGCAAATATTGGGGAACTGTGAACTGCAGAAGTGAAGGACTTTTTGTTACACCAAAATAATTATGATTTTCAGCACCAGTAAAAGACATCGCAAAAACTTAGTTTCCCAGAGTTCAGTTTATGGACTCAACCATGTTCTCTTCAAGTGAATGAAAAAAGAAGGTATTTTGTTGAACTTTCTACATCACTCAAATACTGTTAGGCATTGAAAACTGAAAAAAATCTTAATATTTTTATTAATCCAAATTATTTTATCTTGCAAATCCTGAAATATTCTATGGAGATCTTCATTGATTTATCTAGCTCTCCTGTGGCAGAAGAACCTTTGATAATGTTGGAACAGTTCTAATTGCTTTCTTACCAGTGTGGGTGTGCTGCAGTGTCATGTTGTCATCTTCATAATTTATTATCTCTACTTCTGTGTTCATCAGCTTGTTGCACCTGGTAAATATTTAATGGGTTGCGGCTGCATCCTAAGGCAGTTTTCAGTGCTAATTTGAAGCAAGACTATTCATTCCTCTTCAGACGAGTAAAAAAAGTAGAATTTGATCTCAAATGTTCTGACAGTCTGTATTTCCCAACCAATTGCACGTTTTTTTAACCAGAATTTTTGTAAGAACTTGTATTTGCTGGTCTTCAGCATCTCAAGATGGAGATTCTTGTCAGCAGAATCAGTGAAAACTTTAGTATTTCAGTAGTAACAATGCTAGAAGTTTGGCTAGTGCAGTTGGACACTCCCAATAAGAACTTCTAGAGCAATTAAATTTCTCAATCTACAGAGCACAATGGGTTAACTTGACAATTGCCAAGTTGCAGTACACATTCCAGTTCTTCTCATTTCATCTCTGCTCAGTATGAAACTTGGATTTGCCTGTGTCGTGTTGCTGTCTCTACTTGTCCATTAGCATTGTTTGCTATCATAGTTTCATCTACTTGGTGCTTCTTCAAAAACTGCCTGTAATTATTAGTTCAGAAGAAATCTGAAGAACATCTGTACCTGCAATTAAACTTGGTTACCTAACATTCACAGCTTAAAGTTAGACTTGAATTTCTTTTAATTCTATAGGTTCTGTATGGATTACTTTGTTTATGGTTACCAATTATATTATTTTTCAGGACTGTTGTATGTTATTGAAACCCAGAAAGTTCTTGACCTCAAAATTAACCTCATGGCTTCATACATCATTGTTCCACAAAAGGGATTCTATGACCGTACATCAAATTTACTACTTCTGGATCTTGGTAGTCTTAAGGTATGTATTTACCTAATGAAGTAACTTACTGAAAATGATAGTTTGGATTTGATTTGATTTCCAGTTTCTTAATTTTTATTTTGTGGTACTGATAAAGTAGAAGTTCCTTTTGAAATTTTTAAGTATTAGGTGTTTATTTTAAACTGCTTTCCAGTCAAGGCAGAAATTATTGAACTCTTCTCAGTAAATTCTTTCAATCCCCAAAAACTGTTAGAAAATAATTGTCCTCTGGAATGAAACCACTGTTGATGCTTTGAACTGTTATGTGGAAAATGTCTAACAATTTTTTTTACCTTAGAATATAAAATGGTAAACTCTTCACTTACATGATTAAATAGTCTTTTTAATATTACTACTATTCTTGTCAATTACATTTTGGTCATTCAGTTTACTTTAAAATGAGAAAAGTAAACATATTGGCAATTTATAAAATAAAATTGATTAAATTTTGAGATATGTTTGGGATACTTCGTGCAAGGGAAAAGTCAAAAAGGTAGTTTAATGATGTATTTAAAATTATAATTTATCATTATAAAGAAGAGACTGTTTCTACCTATTATTAGGAATCTTTTTACTCATTGGTGAACTTGTGTTCTTTCAGGGGAAATGATCTTATATGTATACAGGCAATTTAATTTTTTTTTTTGTTATATTCTGGCTGAGAATGATTCTGCTACTTCCTACCTGTTCTGTTTGCCTTTTCTGCTTTTTTTTAATAAGAATTTGTTTCAAAGCTTAAAATTTTGCTAAAGTGAGGTAAGTTTTCTGTGTCTCTGCCACAGACTGACTTTCTGAGCATGTGGGTGTCAGTTAGAATCATAGAATAGTTTGAGCTGGAAGGGACCTTTAAAGGTCACCTAGTCCAATCCCTCTGTAATGAGCAGGGACATCTTCAACTAGATCAGGTTACTCGAGCCCTGTCCAACCTGACCTGGAACACTTCCTGGGATGGGACATCTATCACCTGCTGGGCAAGGTGTTCCACTGTTTCACCACCCTTATTGTAAAAAATTTCTTCCTTATATCTAGTCTTAAGTTCAAAACCATTATCCCTTGTCCTATTGCTACAGGCCCTGCTAAAAAGTCTCTCTTCATCTTTCTTAGAAGCCCCTTTTATATATTGAAAGGTAGCAGGAAGGTCTCCTCAGAGCCTTCTCTTCTCCAGGCTGAACAACCCAACTCTTTCAGCTTGTCTTCATAGGAGAGTTGTTACTCCCTCTGATCATTTTTGTGGCCCTCCTCTGGACCTGCTGCACAGGTCCATGTTTGACTCCAGAGCTGGACGCAGTACTCAGGTGGGGTCTCACCAGATCTGAGAAGGGGAGAATCACCTCCCTTGGCCTGCTGGCCACGCTTCTTTTGATGCAGTCCAGGATATGGTTGACCTTCTGAGCTGCGAACGCACATTGTCAGCTCATGTCCAGCTGACAATGTGAAATAATGTGAAATAATCCAACTGACAATGTGAAACAATGTGAAATAATCACCAATGTGAAACACCCCCAAGCCATTCTCTGCAGGGCTGCTGTCAATCAACTCATCCCTCAGCCTGTATGTGTGTTTGGGATTGCCCCGGTCCATGTGCAGGACCTTGTGCTTCGCCTTGTTGAAAGAACACGTCAGGTGCTTTAGAAAGTAGAATTAGTGAAAAACATTGCTATGTAGATACTAAAAATAATTTGGATTCACAACCAGATCACTTAGTTCAGTAACTAATAATTTTACCAGTTCTTCTGAATGCTGGTCATTTGTAAGCACTTTGCAGAGTTCAGTAATCAACCTGTATATTGGTTGGGTGTTTGAAACAGCCTCCTTGGTCTAATGGAGAGAGGGAATAGAACAGCCCATGTCATTGACTCCACCCATAAGAAATTACTCTCAGAGTAATACATAGCAGAATACATTTCAAGTTCAGACTCCAGTAAATGTGTCTGTGAGAATTTTTTTTCTGAAATGGATGAGTCATTTTCATAGTGAATGTGGCTCTTGCACTGGTTCCTGTCCTTTAATAGAAAGCAGGGTGAAGGAATTGGGCAATATCAAAAGAGAAAAGTTAGAGGCCTCTTAGGATATGACTAATAATTTTATACTAATTTGGAGTGACATATGCTTAAATGAAATGTGGGTCATTCACTGAATGAGTATGTTTAATACAAAACAAATAGTTTAATTCCCTCAGTTATGTGATGGATAAGGTCAAGCACCAAGGAGGAAAATGGCATATAAAATTAAAACTATCTCAGTGCAGATATGTAAGTGGACTTAATTAAGCTTGCACAGACAATATTAATTTGGTAATTCTGAATTTTCAATCTGCAAGTTAGTTTTAATGTAAAAGCAATCATAGTTCTGTGGCACTGGAAGAAGAAATTCTGTGTCTTAGACACTAGTATTTAAAGCCGTTTCATGGTTATGAACCTTACCTTGAATATTACCTGAGTCTGACAAAACCAGAGAGGGATCCAAAATTGTTAGCCATTTAAGGACGAGGACAGTCACGTTTCACCAGAGATGAATAGCAGAGAACGCACATACAAATGTGAAATACCAAAGAAGTCTGGGCATCTCAAAGCTGAGTCAAAGGGATATTGACTGATATTAAAGAAAAGACACTGAATACTGACGATGAACAATCCAAAATCCCTTTTCTCTCTTACTCTGTTTGCCTAACGTACAAGGTAATGCCACAACTAAATTCAACAGGATTCAAAATAGATTTAATGTTTCTGAGGTGATAAATGCAGTAATATTTTTATTTATTGAACAGTTATTCTACCGATTACAAAGGGTTTGAGATTTTATGCATTGGGGTATGAAACACTTACTGAAGGAAGTTATTCTATTTAACATGTTGTATAAAACTTCATAGATTTTAATAAATTTTTTATTTTGCATGTTTCCTTGAAGAAGAAATAGAGTTTAATACTCTCCATTTTTTGTTTTGATAAAGGCTTCTAATTTTAGATATCTCCTCTGCTGTGATATTTGTAACACTGTGCCCTTATAATGAGGCTGCTAAATTTAATATTTTGCTGTGGTAGGATCAGGTATTTGTAGAATTAGTGCTTTGAATATTTTTGAAATTGATTTATGTTTTTTTGTGATTGTTTTTAAGATGAAAAGCAAAAGTCGTTCAGATTTGTCAGAACTCAAAGTAGGACAAAGCACTATTGAAGATATAATGTCAAGAGCTTATGACAGTTTTGATATCCAGCTCAGCAGTATACAGTTACTGTACAGCAAACATGGTAAGTATTCATGAAAGAAATCTTTCTCTATATGGGTAAAAAGATGTTGGTGGTTGATGTACATTTTATATTTTTAACTGATGCAGGAGAGAATGTTTGGAACACAATTCTTTGAACTCATGTTCTAAACTTAGTCCTATGAACATGTTATGAATTTCCAAGACATACCTTTAGGCCTTAGATTCCAACCTTACCTTTTGCTAAATGAATAAACTTAAAATAAATCCCTTATTTTTGAAGATGCTTAATTTGATTTGTTGTGTAATAAATATGAGTGTAGTTAATTTATTTATGGTATTTTCCTTCAGTGTCTTTCCCTTGCTTCTCTCCAAATTTAAAGCAGAATCCACAAGTAGTTGTAGGTTTGATCATTTTGTGAGGGGAAAGAAAGGATCAGATCACTTATTTAAGCAAATTTTTACTAGTAGTTCAGGAACTAACAGTATAGGAGTCAGAACCAAAGAAGTCTTGGGCATTTAATTGTTAACTGTCTGATTCCAGAGGGGAATCCAGAGCCTAAACTCCCAGTACCAAGTATGTTAAGAATTGGGCCATTAGAAGTCTGCAGCATGGATGGGATAGCTATTTAGATGTAAACAGCAGAAATTATTAAGTAGTCTTGCATGTCTGAAGTTCAGATCTTGTGTAATATACATGTATTGATAGAGCTGTGAAAGAGATAATGTCACCTGAATTTTTAGCAATATATGCTAAATAAGATGCTTGTGATATGTATCATGAGAAGAAATCTCTTTCAGTTTTTGAAGTGTAGATTTTCTTTGCTCTTCTAGATGAGAACTGGCAAGAGGCTCGGAAGCTGAAATATTCATCTCAACATATCTTGCAGCCCTTGGATGTAAAAGTGGAATTTAGCAGAGCTATGGTTGTTACAGATGCAAGAATGCCCAAGTATGTGGTTTCTTTCCTGTTTTGAAATTTTATGGTAAATGACTTTCTTTGGGGGAAAGGTGGGGGAGGGGAAGAAGAAAAAATTGAGGATCTAATTATACAATTTTAAATCTGCCACATACGAATCTTGGAAGTAAAATACCTTGATTGAGAAAAACGGAGCATAAACCCAAGAACTTGCTAGATATGGAAGAGGTGATAGATTGTTACATTGTTATAAAGAATGCATGTATAGTATATTTAAAGATCTTTATTAATGGTATTAATACCTGTTCTAATTAGGTCTTTCTAATAACTACATTTCAGTTCTTATTGGAAATACTGAGGAGCAAAATACATGAACTTACAACGTCTCTTTTGTAAGCATCACAAAAATATTCTGAAAAATAATGTGCTGTCATACTCTCATGTTACTCATCTTATTTGTTTACCTACAAGAGATGACTTCTCAGGGAAACAGTTCTTAATGCATTGAGGTTGCACTTAGGCTTATTTAGCATAAAACCTATTGGTTATGGAAATTGTACTCAGTCAGAAGAAAATGTATGTTACTATTAATAATGAAAGTGTGATGTTAAAGATCACTGAGTCAAAGTGGCAAAGAGTTAATATTTGCATGTATTTTGGAGAGCGCATCTTCACTAATGTCTGATAAGGACACTATTACCTCAAAAAAGTCTGATCAGTTTTGAAGTACTTGCAAAGTAGCACATTAATGCATTACGAGATAATTTGGTTTATTAAATCATTAATTAGACTCATAGTCTTATGCTACAATAAGATAGCATATGCTTATTTCATTCTTAACACTGTCGGAAATTCAGATTTTAGCTATGCACTTCAGAAAATTAATGGCATAAAAGTAGGCCTAGGGTATTACAGACAACTGTTTAGTGCAATCAGGAAAATCAAGAGGCAGTTTATGAAATAAAAGAATTACAAAGAATTTAGGATTTGCTCAGTCAGAAAAAAAACCCTTAAAAATAATGTACCTCACCAGTGCTGTGTATTGTGAATGCAGATCAATGATTCCATGGTGTAACGGTGCCACCTTCTGGAAAGCTGTGAGGCCAGCTTCTGAATTTTGATGCTTTACAAAACATCTCACTCTTTCCTTCTTTAATTTTACTCTGGTGGAGGAGGTGAGATAAAGGAAATACCACTCACAGGAATCTGTCTTTTTATGTCAGAAAGTCCAGGTAGAGAAAGTGAGATTTCATTTCTGTTATAACAGAATGTTGTTTTAATGTACTCTCTGAGTTATGCTAGTGTAGCCCAGATTAAAGAATATCTGCTCTTAATGAGAGCACCTGTTGCTTGCAGTATTTTGTAGTACTACCTGTCTAATGACTTGGCTGATAGGTGTGCTTCTCCTTTTGACACTTTATGTGTCTAAACTGGTTCTGGGATTTTTTTTTCTAATGGATATTATTTCTGTATTCTGAATTCTCATAGTCAGTTACTCGACAGTAAATAGTTTCTACCTGTGTCTAGAAATTGGCAAATTTTTCTTCCACTGAGGTAGTAATATGTCTTGGAGATGAGCTGCTGCTTCTTTTTGAATGCCTGCACTGTCTACAACTGTTAGGAATGCCACAGACAGCAGTTTGATACTAGATGAGCATGTATCACAGTGAGTTACTAACCATAACTAATACTTCAACCTGAACCAAGAGCAAGTAACCATTTAAAATCTAGCATGTTGATACTATGACTCAACAACAGCTGAACTTGTTAATTTTGTACTCAGTTCAGTCTCAAATGCTTTCAGGATGTATTCTGCAGATGGTATTATAAGGCTCTAGAGTCATCTGCCAGTCTTGAAATGAGTGGTACAGCAACTTTTTACCTCATGGTGGAGATTTGACTTTTTCTTTAAGGGCATGCTGCTCTTCCTTCTTGCTTTGAGCTCTTTAGAAGTCTGAAAATCATGAAATTCTGTATAATATATATCTGTTTGG
Organism: Tyto alba; assembly: GCF_018691265.1. Lineage (NCBI taxonomy): Eukaryota > Metazoa > Chordata > Aves > Strigiformes > Tytonidae > Tyto > Tyto alba. The sequence goes on from NW_024881275.1 coordinate 32,580,952, forward strand.
GGTCACGTGATAAATTTTTACGTTTAGTTGTATATCTCAAATCAGGTAAAACTACAGATAATCTATTTTCTGTTGGTCTCTAGCTGTGAGTACTCAAACCCACTGATAGTATCAACATAGTTCAAAATTCCAAATCTCCCATTATCACTGGATTATTTATTTTTGTTTTTAAGAACAGTCTGTTAATGAGTCTTTATGTACAAATACTTATGTCTATGTGATCTCTAGATGGACATTCTGCACAAATGATAAAAATTAACTGGTAGCTTTTGTGTCAGCAAAAATTCACCTAAACTGTAAATTTTAGTAATTATGGTTGATTAGGGTATTATTTGTCAGTATTTCTCACATCAGTGAGAATACAACATGAATGTATTTTTAGTATACATGTAACTATTCCTTTGTATTCCAATTTTTAAAAGTATACTTCCATATAAAGCCAGCATTATATGTTTCCTGAGCTTTTTTCCCTGAATGTTTTGAACAGTAGAACAATATAATTCTGTTGAGAAAGGTGAGTGAAAAAATATTTGTTCTACAGCAAAAACTAGTACCAAAATTGCTTTGTTTACTGTAGGAGAATATTATTAATGAGTCCTTTAGTTTGGAGGGCATCTATTTTACTTTAAATTATCTAAAAAGCAGGTATTCGGGTGTCTGTATTTTTTTTCTTCCTTGATGTTCGTACTTCCTTGGTGACCACTGAATCCAGTTGAAATCCTGGTGATTTTATTGTTCAAGAGCAATAATAAATCCACCAGGACTTTGTGTTGGCTGTGTTTAGGAAGGCACATATTGCTGCCTTGAAGAGAATACTGATTTACATAATTTTCATTTGTTGAAGACCACTGTGTCAAGGGCCTTTCACTGTTAACCTGTACTTTCATCTGCTCGTGTTTCCTAACCCTTAAAATGGAATTTCACTCTGTGTTTGGATCTGAATATCTGCCTTTCTTTCATTTCTGAAAATGTGCTTCTTATAGTTTCTGCCACTTCACATTGGGAAGCACTAACATGATTCTGTAGTTTTCTAGCCTGTGTAAGGTTTTTTTTAGTGTTTGCTTTATTCTGTGGTATGACTCCCCCCTTTTCTGAAGGAGGTGTCTGGTAGTCTGTCATCTGGTTTTTGAAGGTATATGAACCCAGCATTAGGGTACCAATATTAAGAGCATCCTTCCATATAATAGTGTTCATTTAAAAAAAAAAAAAAAAAAAATTCCAATTTGAAGGAATGTACTTATTTGCAGCTTTGAGAATGGTATGCTTAACATTTCCTTCTCTCTAAATATAACCAGTCTGGACTTGGAAGAAGTTTCTGCACAGATTTCCTCATCAGTTGAAGTACTTAGCTCTTCTATGTTGTAGTTTGAGCCTGGTGAGCAGCCAAACACCACACAGCTGCTCACCCACCCTTCCCCCCAACCTGGGAATGGGGGAGGGAATTGGAGGGGTAAAAGGAGACTCACCGATTGAGATGGAAACAGTTTAATGATGGTAATAAAATGAAAACAATGACAGTAATAGAAAATACAAACAGGCAATGCACAATGCAGCTGCTCACCACCCGCTGACCAATCCCCAGCCCGTTCCCGCCAGCGACCCCGAGATACCAAGATCCCGCAATCGCAATCCCAGAAGTGAGAGAGAGAGAGAGCTCCTTCCCAACCACCCCTCCTTTATATAGTGAGCATGACATTCCATGATATGGAATATTTCACTGGCCAGTTAGGGTCAGGTGCTGTGGCCGTGCTCCCTCCCTGCTCCCTGTGCCCTTGCACACGGGCAGGACATGCGGAGTTGGAGAGTCCTTCGAATCTCAGCAGCAGCTGAAAACATCAGTGTGCTATCAGCATTCTTCTCATAGCAAACCCGATGCTGAATCCAAAACACAGCACTATTCTAGTTACCAAAAAGAAACGTTAACTCTATTCCAGCCCAAACCAGGATACATGCCTCAGTCTCTACAAATTGGGAATAATTGCATTCCACTTCAAGATGTTTTCTGAACCTTAAAAGCTTCTGTTAAAAGAGCAACGCAGTGAGCCTGAGGTTACTTGCAGTTTCCTGCCTCGTATCTGCTAAGTGCCTTCTGTGTAATTGCATGGGCTGTCCGTTGTGTGAACATTCATCAAAAACGTCTTAACAATATACATGAATTTTTATAGGGAAGTTTGTGCAATGGAAGTGAGAATTGCTAAGTGTTGTAGACTGCTGGAGTGCTCAAGCAGTAGATGAGCAAGTCCTTTCAGATCTGGCAGCTACACATCTATGCTGCCTCTATGAAAATAAAAGAACAAAATGGAAAAAAAAAAAAAGTCTGCATTTCTCTCTGACAGAACTGTACTTAAAAGTAAACGTCAAAAGTAGTTGAGAATGAATTCCTTAAGAATTTAAGGATGTGAAGAAATTCAGAAATTGTAGAAAACTAGGTATTTACTCTTACAGTTTAACACATGGGACTTTGTGCTTGGCTTCTTCAGGTATGAGGAGCTTTTTTTCAGTTACTCTTGTAGTCTTAAAGTTAGTTAAGGGTGATAGAAAATTCTGATGTTTTTGTCCTCACATCTTCTCCAATGTATTATGTTTTATGTTCTTTTGAAGATTAACCTGTCAGTTAAGCACAGCAAAACTGGGAAGAAGTAGTAGTCAAAACATAATAATGCAAGCAGAAAATGGCTCCTTCTGTTCTGCTCACTTCTGCGATGAATTGGGATGCGGGTTAGGTCTTTAAAAAGTCAGTGTCCAGGTTTGAAGTGGTTCTACTTCTTTTTGGCCAAAGCCTGTTCCAACAAGTTTAAAGTATGTTTGACTGTTTTCATTTTTAAGGACACTTATTTTATTTGTTTATGTTATTTATAGCTATGTCATTTATTCCTTTGTTAAATATCTAGACTACTGCTAGAGTCGGCTTAAATATACATAACTTCTAGAAAGTATTTTGTATACTTTCCATGGACGTTTTGGTCTGTAAACATTCTTATGAAAAAAAGCCCCCACCTTTTCTTCTGTTAAATGCTGTGTAAAGCATCAGTTGTGTGATTTATTACAAGTAATGAAATATATGAACAAGCAACTTCTGATTCTGAGGAAAATATCCTTCATGTAGCCAAATCAGAAGTGGTTATTAGTATTATTTGCAGTCCTGATCTGCAAGACATTGTATCAAATGGAAATACAAATTACCTTAATAATGGTATTTACTGGTTAAGTAACTTTTCTGTGTGCTACAGAAGTAATATATATATAATATATATATATATATATATATATAAAACATGCAATGGTTAGATGAATGATTTTCTGACCAGGAAGACTTGTGTGACTTGAATTAAATAGTTGTAAGATAACTTTGATTGTTTACAAAATAGGTTCAAACTGTCTGGACAGCTGCCCTTACTTTCTATCCAAATATCAGACCGGAAGCTGACAAGTATCTTGGAGCTAATTGATAGCATTCCTAAGCCAGAAAGTGCTCCTGCTACCAGTTCTCCTCCAAAAATAACTGAGGTAAGTTTTTTTTAAAAAAAAATTGTTAATAATTATCAGAAAATACTTTCTTCTATTAGCATTGCAGTTTTGAAAGAAGCACAAAAAAGTGGAGAACAAGCATTTACTTAGTACCTCTTGACAAAATTAGCTAATTCTCTAAAGCTTATAGAAATTTTGCTTATTATCTAGATAGTTTATTGTGATATTTAGCCAGTAGCTTTGTGAGATAGTTTTGCAGTGATTGAATTTAAAATAAAAAAATCCCCAAACTTTTACTACTCTGGGAATTACTCTGTATTTCATATTAATCTTGATCAACAAACATTCACTTCTGTTGAGGATTAGTTTAACTGTACCTTCAAATTTACAAGCTCATAAGAGTACTGGAGAGTTTGGGTTCAGCTCTTTTGTTTAGTGAAGAAAAGGTTGAAACCTTGGAATTTTTGAAGTTGAAGTATTACATGGATCTTAGTCAGGCAGGAGTTCAACTTTGAAAAACAGAACAAAAAATATCAACTATTTGTGGCTTACATTGGCTAAACAGTGCCTGCCTGGCAAAAGGGGCAGCTTCATTTCAGCTGACTTCACTGCTCTTCCCAGCTTTTCTGTATTCAGTTATACAACATACTGGAGTGGGTGGCAGTTCTGCCTTGCATTTCTAAGATTTAGGAGTGTGGAGTGCATTCTCTCTCTACTTCCCCACTCCCTTTCCTTAGTGAAAATGGTTCAGGTCACTGTTTTATGCTTTGTTCGGGACAGATGATTGCCACCTTCTTGTTTTTATAAAGTACGTTTTACCTTTTGATATGACTGTTTTCAACAAAACTAGGAAATTAACTCTGAATTGATAATTTTTAACATCACTGTAGTCTGCATGATCTGACTATGTTTTCCTGTATCTTTAAAGCAGTCCTATCATTTGAACATACATGAAATCTCAAAGTCAGACAAAATTGGGCCATCCGGTTTTCCATCATTTGTAAATACTTTTAAAAATCTGTTATTTAATCTTTTATGTACTTGATTTTAAAGGAATAATGGTAATCTTTGTGTTTGGTTGTTTTTTTTTTTTTTTTTTAAAGTGGTTACTTGATAATTATCTTTTCATCTCTTTACAAATTATTCTGCCCTGTTCCTGATGGCTGTTGCTGCAGTTTTGGTGGTGTTTTCTGTAAATTCAATAACTGTAAATGTACTTGACTGGACACACATATCTATTGAAAGTGAGTAGAGAGTGGAGATTGTTTCCCTTAAACATACAGTTCCTGCCATCTCTTTCATGGTGACATTCAAATTCAGCAGGTGCTGACCTGCTCTTTCATTCTTCATATACTAATAGTATCCCCAGCCAAAAGCTGCCATAATCTGTTTTGTGCAACTACTCACAAACAAACTTTATTCAAGGATTTTAGTTTTACATAAATAAAATACGCATATACAAGATGATTATCCTGTACTTACAACATTGCCTATACTTGAATTTAATTATAGAATTCAACAAATTTAAAATATTTTAAGTGACTTTGATGTGCTTAGTATTACCTGTAAGTTACTTGTGGTGTACAAGATGGGGTGAGGAAAGACTTTTGAGCCAGTGTGAATGTATTTGCATTGTAAGCAGCATCCGTATAAAAACCTATGGTTTAGCCTATCTGTTCAATCTTCCATCTACTGCAGAGTTTGACATACTATAATCGCTGGTATTAAATTCAGTTAGAGTGGATTTGTTGCTTTGGTAGTAGCAGATATACTTTGATGCTTTCATCCTTGTAGCTGAAATTCTTCTGAGCTTTGTTGCCATCACATTACTTCTGAACTGAAAAGGATGTGAAATCCTTTTTCAGACCTCTGAATGTGAACTTTGCTCTTTACATTTTAAGTTAGTGGAGGAATTGTTCTTGGACTGTGAAAACAAGAATTCTCAAACCAGATCCTTCTAGATTTTTGCACCCTGCACTCTTCTTGTACTTCGGTACAAGAAGTCTGTCCACTTCAGTGTGGAAGGCTTTATTTCTCATGATTTGATACGTCTCACTGTTTCTTCTCCTTGTCATCTTAGAATGTGAAGGTGTTATAGATGAGACACTTTCACAGTCACAAGGCTCGTAGAGACTTGGTGTATCTGTCATTCATAGGCATGTATATATTCTGTAAGGTTAAATTATGCAGGCTGCAGGCTGAGAAGAGAGACTGTTGAAATGAGGGAGCTGAAAAATGGAGCCTTGGAAACAGCTTTCAAAGATGAATATTTCTTTGTTGCCATAATACTTAGATTTCTGTAAGATACTGTGAGTTACTGAATAATTGTCTGAGACTAGGCTTTGAAAGTAGCAGTAAGAAGGAAAAAAAAAAAAAAAAAGTACTGACATCTGTATAGTCCAGAGGCAAAGGCACTCAAGAAGAAAGGGCCAACCAGATAACACACGCTGTCTCTCCTTACTTTAACACTCTGTGCAAGACACATGTATGCTAATTAAATGTGTATGTGGAACATGCAGGTGAGAATTCTTTACAAACTCAAACTACTGACACTACTTTCTGAGGTTTGATGGGAAACCTGGCTTTAGTGAATAAACCATTTGGTTATTTCCATTAAGAGAATTTAATTCTGTTATATGATACTACATGGAGTGAGGATTCTTGTTCTTTTGTCCACTCTAGTGGGAAAACAGTGACATTTCATACATTTTCATTTATTTCTCTGGGTTATGCATAGGTACATCTCACAATTAAAGACTCTACTAGCACCTGTAGGGCCAAGTGCCAGGTCCTGCACTTGGGTCACAGCAACACCATGGAATGCTATAGTCATGGGGAACAATGGTTGGAAAGCTGCCCAACAGGAGAGGACCTGGGGGTGCTGGTCAACAGCCGGCTGAGTATGAGCCAGCAGTGTGCCCAGGTGGCCAAGGTGGCCAACAGCACCCTGGCTGGTATCAGAAGCAGTGTGGCCAGCAGGACTAGGGGAGTGACTGTCACCCTGTTCTCGGCACTGGCGAGGCCGCACCTCGAATACTGGGTTCAGGTTTGGGCCCCTCAGTGCAAGAAAGACATTGAGGTGCTGGAGTGTGTCCAAGGAAGAGCAACAAAGCTGGTGAAGTGTCTGGAGAACAAGTCTCATGAGGAGCAGCTGAGGCAACTGGGGTTGCTTAGTCTAGAGAAAACCTGAGGGAGGACCTTACAACTACCTGAAAGGAGGTTGTAGTGAGGTGGGTGTTGGTGTCTTAAATGATGTCCCCAGTGATAGGACAAGAGGAAGTATCCTCCAGTTGCACTGGGGAAAGGTTTGGATTGGATATTAAGAAAAATTTCTTTACCAAATGTGTTGTCAAGCACTGGAACCGGCTGCCCAGGAAAGTCTTTGAGTCACCAGCCCTGCAGTTATTTAAAAGGTGTGGAGATGTGGCACTTACGGACTTGGTTTAGTGGTGGACTTGGTAGTGTTAGATTAACAGTTGGACCTCATTGTCTTACAGGTCTTTTCTGACCCAAATGATCTATATTTCTATGAAATTTAGAGACAATCCTATCTGTCCTAATGTTTTCTCTAGCTCCCTTTTCTTTTTTATCCCCCCCCCCCCCACCTGCCACTATTACTTATATGATTTATAGAAAGAACAGTTGATCTTTTACTGTACTCTGAAGTCGTCAAACTGTAGTCCTGTGAGGGAGTAGGTTTTGTCTTTCCTGAGTTTTCATATGATGAGTGTTTCTGTCCATCTTTTGATCTGTAAAGTTGGATGTTTGATTATCTTTGTTGTGTTTCCTGATATATTCTCTCTGTAGCTAGATGAGCATGCAGTATTTGCTGCTTCTGCCTGATTTAGGGCTCATTTCTCCCCATGCTTTTAATTTTAGTAATGTGTTTAACTGTAATGATTTGCACTTAAAATAAGACCAACTTCCTTAAGTTGTAAAACTTCCATACAACATAGGTGCATGCAGTAACATGACCAATGAATTAAAGAATTTTATAATATCTCCTGTTTCAGGCTGCAATATCCCCTGTGCTCTCAGCACCACATTTATCGCAAGGTTTGTTTCCTGTTTTGGATCTTCATTCATTTGCGGAGTCAGGTAATATGATCTGTTTTAAAATGTGAGTTAATGAACAAGGGAGGTCAAGTTTTTGAGTTCATGGAATTAATTTGTTTCTCATGGAGTAAGTGACCATTTGTGGCTTTGTTTCAAGTTCTTGAAGTTTGAGGAGTGTTATATTCTGTGCAGCTTCTTATAATTCACTCTGTACAAAAGATCTGTATATTTTCTCATAGCAGTAAAATTCTGTATGCTTGTTCTTGCTGTTCCCTTTCTGAAAGCATGCAGTAAAATATTTATTTAGTAGGATGAGTTTGTTTATTTTTGTGTTTGCATATGTTACTACAAATCTCTATTCAGAACATCTGAAATAGTATGTATGCAATCTTTTTTTCCGTCAGTATATACTCAGTCCTCTGATGATGGTTTTAACTATTCTATTCTGCTGAAGGATTTCTTTCCTACTTATCTGGGTTTATTTAAATCACAAAATACTGAAAGAGTGACTGTTAGAAACTACTGTGTTGTTATGAACAAATGTAATTTTGACTCCTACAGGATCAAACAGAAGACTGGCTGTGGAGAAACTGGTCACATTTAAAACTACCATGCTGTTCAAACGGCTTAATTAGATTGTGATGTTTCATCTAGTGGTTACATTTGAAAAATAATCAAATATATCAGTATTATTTTAGTGTCAATCACATTTGTCTTGCTAAAACACTCAGCTGGAGAAATAGAGAGCAATACTTTTTCTCCTCTCTCAAGTTAAAGACATATGTGGTTTGCAAGCACATATAGAAAAATTATCAGCAAGTTAATTTTTACATCTAATTTATCACTTTAAATTTAGTGTGTGTATGGTATGTATAGAAATATGTATCTGTGCATCTTCATCTGTTTTTTTATATGAGTTTGTTTAAATGCCCAAAGGCAGAAAGCATTACGCAATTCTTAAAAATTAGGGTGAGATGAGAGCAATCAACAATTAATTTGAGAAATAACTAGATTTAGATTGAATTAAGTCTGTTTTTTAATTTATACCATATATAGAGCTCTTCTGTCATTTTAAGGGATACATGTTATTTTTCTGTCTTCTCCCCCCAGTCTCAAGGGTGCTTTTGAGCCTTAGACAAATACCTCTTAATGTCATTTGTTCAGCTTTGTCAGAAGGATTGTTCTTCCTCATTTACCTTTAACTTAATTGTTTGTTTTTTAGGTGAAGTAAAAAACCCTTATAAGGTGGTTCAATTTGTTTGTCTTGGTTATGCTTCTGTGATAATGTTAGGTGGATTAAAAGCTTGATAAGTCCTTAGGAGTCTCTCCTGAAACAGGAGATCCTTAGCAGGGAGAGATCCAAAGTAGTGCCGCTAACGGTAAGATGAAGGCTTCTGTATGGTCAGCAGCAGTCAGACCACCAGAAGAGTTATTAAGCTCTTAGTACACGCCAAATGCAAGATGAGCCACAGTTTGTGCTGTCTTTTGCACAGCCAATAGTGAGAGAATGCTGATGAAGGAGTTAGTTGACAAGAACTGATTTATGATGACATGATAGAGGGAACTGTAGGTGTGGTGAAAAGTTGTGTAGGCAGGAGCAGAGATAATTATAGAAACAAACTTTGCTGGTTGCAAATTATCAGCTAGGTCATCTTTCCATACTTGTACATTTAAGTTTTTATAGATGTAGACATAAAAGTTCTAGGTCATAGTACTGCAAAATATTTGCTGTCTAGAATATGTATCTAATAATGTTGTGAATTAATCCTTAGAATCAGAAGAAGAATTTTATGATGCTTTAAGCAGTCCTGTGGAAGACATGCCATTTTTTGAAGCTCCATCTGGTTCCCTCAAACGAGCTAGCAGTACAAGGCGAAGAAAACTACGTAAACAAGAATCTTTGAAAAATATGACAGAATTCCAGCTAAGGTTTGAAGTAGCTGAGGTAAAGTTACTGTTTGTTTTTTTTTTTTTTGTTTTTTTTTTTAATTTCTCTGAAGCACATCTGAACTGTAATTTTTCCCTCTGTCGCATTTATGAATCCATGTCTGCAGAGGTACGGGTTTCCCCATTTCTTGCTGACACTATTCTGTAGTTTTTTTCCAAGTCACAGCTGTGCTTTTGCATGATTGTTGTCACTGAAATGCTTTGATTTATGCACTTTATTTCCCAACTCATTTTATCACTGAATTTCTTTACCTATTACTCAAAAATAACATTATGTATTTGTTTTGGCTTAAGATGTAGATTTTGATATCTTTTTTTCCAGATTCTGCTGTGGTAACAGGGAAAACTTACTTAATGTTTCATCTTGAATCAACACCCTGTTTTTCTGCTTCAGTTTTTCTCCATTTTTTTTTTTTCTGTTATTCTCATACCTAAATCTGTAACATATTCACTGAGATGTTTTATGTGTCATTCTTGCTGTTTCAAACTCCGGGGGGGAAAAAAAGCGTATTTTTCTAAATGCAAGACAATGTCTCTAATTACATCAGTTGGTCTAGTAAAAGAGATGGCCTTTTACCACAATCGCTACCTTTATCATTAGACTATCATGGCTATGACACTGTTATTGCTGTTACTATGTAACTTTACAAGTATGTGTAACTTCACAAATAAAAAATACAAATTCAGTCAATTTACAAATTCTGTTTTAGGATATGGCTTCAACACATTATAACTAGCTTGCAATGTATTATATACTACACTGTATAGAAAATATATAAACAAAATTGAAATGTACTGTTTTTTTGTGTGATGATAAGACCTTGTCTAAGAACTGCTAGTCTAAAGAGGGATGCTATATTTTCCATTATTCTCTAATGGAAACTATCTTACAATCTCTTAGAAAAAAGTACAATTGAGAATCTATTAAGAAGCACCTTCTCTTTGTTGGCTTTGTAGTTTAAAATAACTTACTGGGTTTGGTTTTGGTTTTCCCTACTTGTAGAGAGCATTATATGGAAAGGAAGAGTCCATATCTTTGTATTGCCTTGTTTGTGAAAGACAGATAACAGCTCAGCTAGGTATTTATTTAACAACATCTTTGCCATGCATGGGTGAAAAAGTAGGAAATCCTCTTTCTTGATACTCAGCTTGGGAATCTAACTCTTACCACAAGAGTTTAAGGAAATTTCAGTGAAAGTGGTAAACTCTTTATGCTGACTGAAAATCTAGTTTTGACTGTTTTGAATATTACCAAATGCTTTACAGAGTTGTTTTTAAAAATAAATTAGTTCATGTAGGTGTAACTTTGGTATTACATGTGTGCATATTTAAATTTTTGTTAAAATAGCAGCAAACAGTATTCTAGCAATTTTGCATGTTGAACTGTTTATTTTTTCCAAGGTATTTGCTGTTTAAAGTTAAATGATCAATACACATTAACCAGTAAAATGTATGTAAATATATAATCCTATATAAAAGCTAAGAGGATAATCCCCTACTCTTTTTTTTTTTTTTTTTTTTTTTCTGTTTTTATTTCTTTGTTTGCTTGTTTTGTTTGGGTTTTTTTTTAGGTCTTAATTAAATTATGCCGTCTTACTGGTAATACTGAGACACCTGTGCTGCAGCTTGATATTGTAGGGTTAGGCACTGAACTTAAATTGAGAACATTTGACATGACTGCAAATGCTTTCCTTCGTGAAGTTTGTCTGCTGTGCCCAGAATATATGGGTAAGTATTTACAGTTTGATCAAAAACTTATTGACAAATAACACTGTGAATTTGTGTTCATAAAGCCAGTAAGGCTTTATTTGATCAGCAGAGGAAGATTGGCTTCCTAAATTAAATGGGGCAGGGAGGAAGGGAGAAGTAATTCAGCAGCTCATTCTCTTAGTAGTGCTTTGGAAATACGCTCTAGTGCTGCTGATGTTGTTAGAGACATCTAACTATTTTAGGTCTGCAGAAGAGGTTTTGTGATTAAATAATAATAACAGCTAGTAGTCTAGTTTGTCTATAGTCCATAGATTATAAGAGTTGTAGAAAACTTGTCTATTTTTTTTTCTTAAAAATAATTTTTTTTATTCTTTTGGGTTTTTTTAAGATGATAATGACAAGCCAGTTTACATAGTTACTACTTTGGATAATGTAGCAGACGATCTTCTTGCTCTGGAGTACATAAAGGTGAGAAAAGAGGAGACTTTGATTTTGAATGGTAAGCTAGTCATAAAAAGTATAGTATTACTGAGCAATTGTTGAAAGTTTTTCCTTACATACTAATTCCTTTAACATATCGAGTGTCATGTGTAAAGTCTGTCTAATCCCTAAACAGATTAATTTCTACATCTTAAGTTGTAGTGGTTTTAGAAATAAATTCTCTCTAATGAAATTCACAAACTTCTCATTTGTTTGTTTTCCGTGCACTTTTGGTGGAATAGGCTGATATTAATGGACCAGAACTGAAAACTGCCTATCAGAATGTTCTACAGAAAATAAAGGTATGATATCTTTTTTAACATAATTTTCTCACTGTGGGAAGAGAGACATACTGAATAAACATAATTTGTTCTTTTAGGTAAACTTTTCATCTCTTGATATTCATTTGCATACTGAAGCTCTGCTGAATGCTATGAACTATCTGAATAATCTTCTACCGAAACAAGAAACTAAAGTTGCAGAAGAACCAGTCCATGAAAAAACAGAGGAGAAGAAGGATGTTCTTAAGAAACTGAGTAAGTTGCTTTATTTTTTTTAAACTCTTTTCATTCCTCTCCACTTATTTAAACAAGGAAGCAAATACACTTTTTAAAAATTTTTGTAACTCTGTCAATGACTTTTGAATTGAGGAATTTTGTTTAGGATATATTTACTTATCTGCTTAGCAGCCTCTTTTAATTTCAGTGGTAGTAAGAACGTTAGCCATCAGACTACTATGGAGTAACAAGGGTATACTCATATTGCCTGGCTGAAAGTCTGTAGGTGACTGAATAACTATATGATTAATGAGGCAAGGTAGATACTGCAGCTATTGAGGTTTTCTGAGGTAGCTATACTAAGCATGTTTTTTGAAGATATGTGTTCAGATTCACTTAGTTATGATAATCTGCATTGGATGTTAGTTTACTGGCAGTGATTATGTACCTGGTAGTGTACTCACATATAATGAGAAAAGTATTTTTGCATTACAACATTTATATGGAAAAGACATTTGTAAAAAGTAAGGAAATAAAAAAACTTCATGGGTTAGAAAATTCAGCAGGAAGGTGAAAATTTTCTGTGGTAAGTGTATTAAATATATTCTAGACACTTTTGTGCTTTCCAAATAATAGCATAATTACTGTTTTCATCTAACTCCGTAGTGAAATGACTTTGTACACTATCTTTCTTCACACCATCAAGATATTTTTGTTGGTTTAGGTTTGCAACCTGCGGATAGGTACTCATTTAGCAATTATTGGCATGTAGATTTTGGCTGTAGACATTAGTACAGGATATACAGTACTACATTTCATAAGCTCAAAGTCAGTTTTGGTTGCTAGTGATCTACTGATTTGCTGAATGGCTCAATTCTGTTTGGCACCAGTTTTGTAGGAATGATTTGTTTGAATTTCTTCTTTGGGTTTATGATCGGGCATGTGAATTTGGATTTACCTTGAAGTGTAATAAATAAGAAGTCCTTGCATAGTGGAAGATGGCTTGAGCATTTTCAGTCTTCTGTTATAAGAAGCTGGTAATATCATTCAATATAGGTTACTGTGTTTTTAGGGACACATCCTGGTACTCTGTAGGTATCTGGTTTGTATATACAAGTTTAGGGTTCCTAGCTTTCCTTGGCCTGCAAAAGCAGTATCAGTGTTTCATTCTGAAAGGAGTGCAGGTCAGTCAGTTATTTAACAATATTTGTCTGAAGGGATTATTTTGCTTTAATAAGGTTAATCTCTTTCCGTATGTAACTTTCTGACATATTGGTCAAGACATAACTTTGCTATGTATTCAAGACACTGAGTATATTAAAAAATACATCCATAATTTGTCTTTTCTTTCTTCTTTTTTTTTTTTTTTTTTTTTTTTTCCCCCTGGGATGAATTAAGACTCTTTTGATTTGCCTTAGCATTATTATAGTTACTTTATTACCTTATAGTTGAGGTAATACATTAGGTCTCTTGTGAATAACGTGCTTACTATGGAATTTTATCATTCTCTGAACAAGAATTTGGCACGTCTGATTTGTTGATAAAGTTGTGCAAGGGCAAACAGATCACCTCAATTTTTTGATCTTGTGTCTAGGAGCTACTTTGAAATGAATGCTTCTATTAAATGCTCAGCATTATGCCAGTGATGTTCATTTCTGCTCTAAGAAGGGCTTCTCTGAGATCTTTGCAATCTTTGCTTGCTGTTAATCATAAAACACTGAGGGTCCAGCTAGTTATTAAAAAAAAAAGAAAACACACACACACAGAACTGTGGTGGAGGATAATTCTCACGGTGATTCTAGTTGAACTTTTGTAACTATGTGCTCTGCGTTTACTGATTTCAATAGTTCCCTCATATCACTGACCCAGTGTCCTGGTTTGAGTCCAGGGGGCAACTGAGCACCATGCAGCTGTTCACTCACCCCTTCCACCCCAGTGCTGGGAAGGAGAAAATGAAGCAAAAGTCTCAGGAATCTAGATAAGGACAGAGAGTAGTGGCTCACCACCCATTAAGGTCACAGGCAAAAGGCAGACTCATTAGGAGAAGAAAAAGAACATCACTTTAATTCAAATGCTAGCAAAGACAACACTTAACAGACAATGTGGGACAGTGAGAAGCACCACTACATCCCCAAAATACCTCCCCCTCACCTCTCCTTTATTCCTAGGCTCAGCTCCGCTCCGAATATCTCTGCCTTCTACCCCAGCAGCGCAAGGAGCAGGGGGTGGGGGTTACAGTCAGCTCACCACTCCTTCCTTCTCGGGAGGGGGTGAGCACTGCACATTCCTTCCAGCTTCCATATGGCTGCCCTCTCACAAGAGACAGTCCTCCATGAACTTTCTCTGGTGTGAGTCCCTCCCATGGGATGCAGCCATTGCCGAGCCGCTCCAGTGTGGGTCACCCCTGTGTGTTGCGGTCTTCCCAGCACCAAACTACAACAGCGGGGGCCACTTCTTCCCACAGGGTCCCAGCCTCCTTTAATTGCAGCCACCTGTCCCAGTGTGGGCTCCTCCACAGGCTGTAGGTTGGTGTCTGCTCCACTGGTGACCTCCAGGGGTGGCAGCGGTGGGGGTGGGGTGTGGCCCTGTCCTCTCTATGGGCTGCAGGGGTCTCTGCTCCAGCACACGTCCCCCACTTCCTCCTCCTTCCTTCCAGTGACCTGGGTGTTCACATAGGTGTCCTCCACCCAACCCCAACTCCTCCTCCCATGTTCCCCTTCCTAAATACTGTTATTGCAGAGGTGCAGCCACCATCGCTAATTGGCTCAGCCCTGTCCACAGGTGGGTCTGACTTGGAGCTGGGGGAGCTTCCAGAAGCTTCTCAGAGGGGCCACCGCTGTATCCCCCTCTCCCACTTCCACAAACCCAGCGCAGCTAGCCAACCGGCCGGTACACTGATGAGATCTTTATGAGGCTGCCTGCATTCACTCATGTTAGTTCTTATAAGCATTTCGAGTTAACCTTCAGTACTAGCTTGGTATCTTTAAACCCCAAGTATCACATTTGCAACATTTGGTGAGATTTTTTTGGAATGTTAGTTTGCGCTGCCTTTAAAACATATTTCTGTTTGGGAAAACAGACATACATTTGTAAGTCTTGTGTGGACTCATATTCAGTGATTAATTCACAGTGTTGCTGAATGTCAGTGGTTTTATTATGAGAGGTGGTGAGCTAGTAGCCTGACTGTGTTTTTTGAAGAACAACTTGAGACAGAAATGGTACCTGTACTAGAGAAAAAAAAAACTCAAGCTTTTCTGTGCACAGCTCTTCTTGGGATTTCAGTATTTGTTTCCCATATGTACTTAAATGGAATCAGTTACTTTTTTTAAGCATTATGAAAAGAAAGGTAATAACTGTGTCTGGAGCCAAACAGGTTTTTAACGAAATCATAAAAGATAAGGTTTGTAGCCTCTCTTTTTGGGGGGAATATGGAGGACAATGAAAGTGATACTTGCCTTAGGAATGATGAGAGCAGTTGGAATGAGATGTCACACAGCCATTATCCTTCAGTTTGGGATTTTTTATTATAACATCAGATTTTTAAGAAGTTTAGTTCCTCAGCCTGTTCTTTGAAGGTGTCTCCATTGCATGACAGAACTGAGAAGTAAAAGGTGAAATAATCACTCTGTGAAAAATATTCTTCCATTTCACTGTATTTTTTAAATTATTTTTTTCTGTATGAGATTGTTCTCATTCATGGTGGTTGTTTGGTTCTATTTATACAGGGACGTGCTTGGACACTAGTTGAAATACCATTTGTGTTCCTGTGCTAGTCTGTGAACTTAAAGGGTTCTGTAGCTTACTGAGAGCTGTGGACAGAAGATTCAGCACTTCTCTAACTTTGAACCATTCTGCTATGCAGGCAAACACTGAAGTGTTTGGTATCTTACATAATTCTTATTGAGAAAGGATTAAATTAGTTTCTTATGTATTAACATGCAACAATTTAGGCTTTAAACAGCTGACAGGCTTTTATGGGTGGTTCTCCTCCCTCCTTCTCCCCCGCTCCTGTACAGCTGTGCAGACTAAACTTTGGCTGAGAGTAGTTACTGGTTAATTTACTGTGGTTTGTCTTCTGTTAGCAACATACAGTAAAATCATGTGACTGAAGCTGATGTATTTATGGAACCATAGTTTGGTTGTGAGGGTTGAGAAAACCTTAACATACACATAATACTGAAATGTAATATTTCATTTGAAAAGCGAGGCTGTGGAAAAATGGGTTGAATGCTTATTACTTTTCATTTTGGTGCTTTGTTTTATAGATTACCTGTAAGACTTTGCCACTTAGAACTCAAAGTCTCTGAATACAAGCTATGATATTTCCCTTTGTCATTTGAAGTAGTGTGTAACATTGATTCAGATTTGACCTTCAGAAAAAATGGACTAAGTTACTGAGTCCCTCATCTGTTGACTTCTGTATTTAGCACCATACCAATAGATACTGTTGCGTGGCATCAGTCATGTCTACTCAGAATGAAGATAAATTATTTCTGTTAACAAGAAATAGAATATTTTTACTCTCATTCAGTTTTGGGAAAAACAAAAATTGAGTAAATATTTGGACACCTCTAATCTGAAGTGAACTGTATTTGTGCTTAGAGCTTTTGTAGATCTTAAGGTTGCCTGTACTCATTTTGAAGCATGCCCACTGTTCCTTCTCTTAGTGTGTAGTTATATTAATGGTATTAAGTTGCTTAAAACTTAAGTTTAGAAACTATAGGTTGTGGAGATTTAATAAAAAGTCACCTGGGGCATGTAAACAGGACCATTGATTGCAGACAACTAATCAACAGTCCAGATAGAGTACTATATTATTGTAGCCATCATATTACCACTATTTGAGGTAATCTGCTTAGTCCTGAATAACCTATCTCATTTTGCATTGTGCTCTGTAGATGTATATTAAATGTATTTATTGCAGTTAATAAAATAGGGATGTTGATTACCACAGTTTGTGAAGCATATGGGGACTCCTATATATTCAGTCCTGAATATGCAATTCTTGACTTGTACTTGCTTGTGTGAGTGCAGTGCGTTTTGCCAGTGCTGCAGGCTTGATACAAACTAGGCTTAGGGAAAGGGATAGTAAAATGCATCATCTCCTCCTTGAAGAACTATAATTTTTATTACTTTATATTTCCCACAGCATCAAAAAAATCCAAGTATGAAGATGTTATCGACCTCAATATCTGTGCGGATTTATCCTGTTTACGTATCTTTATTAGAGAGAAAAAACATAGAATAGCTGAAATTCACATTGAAGGTAGGAACAAAACTTTAATCACAAAAGCACAAAACTTTGTAACCAGGATAGCCTCTAGATTTTGTATGTCTTTTGGGGTTTTTTAAAAGGTCTGGATAGCCAAGTGATCATGAAGAAAGCAGCAACAGAAGTGACTGCAAAATTAAAGAACATCATTATTGTGGATTCTGATGAGATGGCATTGTATAAAAAGGTATGCATTTACATGTATCTGATTTCTGAATGAAATATAGATGTTAAATTGAACTTGCTTTGTGGGCTCCACTCCTTAACTGTGATTCTTCTTTTTTTTTTTTTTGTTAATAATGTTTTATGTATTTTCTGGGAGTATTATTCTCTGCAGGCAGACTGATTTCACCCCCACAACAGGTGATTGTTAGGCTGTCATTGATTTTGTGCAACTGTGATGCCCAGCTGCTCATTATGCTCCTTAGTTCGTTGACTTTAATGGACAGAATTATTCTATCGGAGATTCCAACTGAATATTTTCAGATATTTCAAGGATTTTTGTTTTTATTTATTGTCGAGATATTTGAAGTAATAAAAATGTCTTAGAAATGGGAGGTGCTACATTTTATTTTAGAATTCAGTTTCTCCAGCCTAAGTTTTTACAGTAGAGATACTCTTTTTTTTCCAAGGCTCTTTACATCACAGGAAAAGAAGTCTTCAACTTCAGAATGATATCATATGTGAATGCTACTGATGGCATTGCGTATACAAATATGGATGTTGTTGACAATCGTATTTACCTAACTGTTGGGTGTATTCAAGTAGTTTTTGTCAACAAGTTCGTTTCAACTGTTTTGGTAAGTTATGTTTTCCAGGTACTGTTCCTTAGCATTCAGATAACATTGTCAGAGCTAGACAAGGGTAATGTGTCCTTTATAGGGTGGTGCCCATTTGTGTAAGAACTCTTGTATACTATTGTAAAAACTTCACTGGGTTTGGTGGTTGGGCTATTTGCTTTTCTTCTCCATTTGTTTGTTGTTGTGGAGTGTGTGGTTAAGCAACAGTATTTGCTATCATTGTGAGTAATTTTTTTCTTTAAATGGCTTATGGCAGCTTTTAGATATACACACTGTTCATTATAATACTGAAATATAAGTAATATACCATGAAAATTAATGCCTTCTCCATAAATTCTGCTAAGTAAATCCATCTTTTACTCTCCTTATGACTTAATAAAATGTAATTAATACAAGTCATCTTACAAGGTCATTGCTGTTACAATCTGATTTGCCAGATACTTAGTATGGAAATTTATTTTTGCATGTATGCATACTTTATCATATGGGGGGGGATATTATCCTATTAAAGAATTCAGAAAAAGTGCATAGAAAAGTAATATCTTAAGATGGTTTACTACTGAAAAAACTGTGATTCTTAGTGTTTTTGAGGAAGTGTCATTCTTTATAAAATTCCCAAGATCTGTATTCTTTTCTTAGGCTTTTATAAATAACTTTCAAGCTGCCAAGGAGGCTCTTACTGAGGCAACTGTTCAAGCAGCAGAGAAAGCAGCTACAGGTGTAAAAGAGCTAGCGGAGCGTAGTTCCCGTTTGGCACTAGATATCAATATTAAAGCACCTGTTGTGATAGTTCCACAGTCAGCAATGTCTGCGAATGTCTTGGTGGCTGATCTTGGTTTAATCACCGTGAAGAACCAATTCTTTATCGCTAAAACAAAAACACGGTATAATCTCCCGCCTGTTGTTGACTCTATGACAGTGAAATTGAGTGAACTAAAGTTATACAGGTAATGTAGTGTCAAAGTGTTTTGTTTTTTTTTTTTTTTAAATTCATGTAGTCCTTTTGGGATACTGGAGTTGGATAACTTGGAGAAGTTGTTATCAAAATAATTAGTTAATGATTGGTGGTTGAATGATACACTATTATCTTGAAATGGAACAACAAATTAATAAAGGTTTTGTAAAGGCAGTTCAAATGTATGGTTTAGAAGAAATATCAATCTACACATCTTTAAATAGAAGCAAATGTTTGTTTAGGGAATACTGTGTAGAATATTAGACCTATGCATCATTCACTACTTTGCGACAGGTTATACCCATTTGTAAACAGCTATTTTGGTGGGGTTTTCAAGCTATACATAGGAGAAAGTTATCAAGTTGGATAGCTGTAAAGAGGTGTTTGAAAATGGACCTTGGTGTGGTGGAGTTGGAGGGTGAGATGGAAGGGAATTTTCAAATACAGTTGAAGAGTGCTGAGGAAAGAAGGAATTGCTCTTTAGTGGAAAGCAGGTAAGAGATCCTAACTTGCAAGAAGTTAGTATGTTATGTGCCTGGTATGTGCTTGATGTGTCTCCTCCCTGCCAAGAAAAGATATCTAGTTGGTGGAGTAAGGCTTTAACTAGAGATACTAGTATTATTGTGAAGACTGTTTTACAGTACTATTCAAAAAAATGAGGAAAAGACAGAAATGTGTTTTTGTGTGTTAGAATGTGTGAGTGGTCAGGCTGGGAGTATTTTGTTTGTGTTCACAGGTCATGCTTCGAGCAGGGTTCATTGCAAACTGAAGTACAGCTGCTGCAGCCACTCAATCTGGAAGTAGCTGTTGAACGAAATTTAGCTGCTGCATGGTATAACGAAGTTCCTGATATTGAAATATCTGGCCGACTGAAGCCTATGAATGTAAGCACTCATTTCTGAAAGCAGCTGTTAAAATACCTGTGAAAAACTGATTCATTTTTCTGTCCCCCAAAGTCCAAATTCCTTAGGGTATTGTTTGATTTCAAGACATACAGGTCAAGTGGATTTTGTTGTTTCATAGGGAAGAAGGAAGTCAAGATCTTTCTGTTCTAATCTAAGCTCTGTATTTCATCTGTGATACTTCAGGCAGACTTTGTACTATATATTACTGTTGTTATAGGCTTCTTTTACCTGTTAGTATCTGTCAAGGAAGGATTGGAAAAAATAGGGGTTTGTGGGCCTGTTGATTAGTAGCACGATTACCTGCTGAATTCATGTCCATGACAAACTTGAGTATGAGTTAATGCATGTGCTCATTTAAAATTAACATCAGAAATATAAAACTTGTCAGCTGTATGAGGAAAACCAATTTGCCAAATTTTGAAATAGAACTAGTAACCATTACTGTAAAGTACGTTGCGACTAAATGTGGGTAACAATTTTGGGCAACTGTAAGTCAAATTACACTTGTATGACTTCTAACATTCAATTTCTAAACTGTAGCTTTGTAAAGAAAGTTTGTGGACAAAACCAAACTAATGTGTGAACGACTTCTGATTTCTAGAAGTTACTATAAAGGATTGTGTGGATTTGAGAAAAACATTTTACTTGGTTCTTTAGTCGCCTAAACAGAGATGAGATAAACCAAATTAATCTATTTATTTGTAAACTTAGATTTTTAGTTACCAAATGTTTAATTAACTGAGTTGTTCTGAGTTTAACAACAATCTTTTTTAAAGCTGATTCTCAGTCAGGAAGATATTACCACAATATTGAGAACACTAAATGAAAATATAGGTGGAAGCTCTGGTGCATCAGCATCTTTACCGGAACCAAAAGATACGACTAGCCATTGTAGTGATATGCATAGTACTTCACAGCACTCTGCAGGTAATGTTTTCTAAAATTATGTGTGGTCTAGCATTTTTAGGTATTACAGTCAATTTATTATTCCTGTTGGAATTGCCTTTATGGCAAGATGCCAGATTCAGTTGTTTATAACAGTATGACTCTATTATCTTGACATTGTGGTTTGAGTTATGCCCAACAATAATGATAATGAATAGGGGCAACTAAGCCACTGTAGTGAGTTTTGTAGCATGATGTGTTTTAATGCAAGGACTGTTTTGTTCTGCTGGCAGTAATGCACTGAGCACCTAAAAGTCTGTCAGCTGGATTTGGTGACATGCCAATGTTGGAAAGTTCCTGTGTTACTCTTTTTCCTTTGTGTGTGGGTTCTGTTGCTGTTCAGTTTTAGATCTGTTTGTCTTGCTGTAATGGTGGCATCCCTAAAAGTTGTTTGTATTCAGTAGGCATCATTGCCCATGCTCAGCACACACTAAAAAAAAAAGGCAAGTAAGGCTAAGAAAATAATCTTTTATTGAACTCTTCTATTAAATGTGAGAAATAGCAAAAATATGGCAAGATGAACAAACAAGGATGAAAGTAAACTTACATTCTTTGTAACATTCTTTCGCACAGTACCATGCCACATTAAGGGAAGTCGAATATTTATGTCTTAGAGATGGTAAAAATTGCATGTAGAATATGTAAGTGGAGTGTTTTATTTTCTCAAATGTTGTGTGATTTAGCTAAAAGTTTTGTTTGTTTTTCTTTTTTCCTTATTTGCAGTCAGGAAATTTTCTTTAACATTAAGTGTTTTTCTAATTTCTGAAAGGTGTAACTGTTGTAACATCAGCTGTGGTGGAATTGCATTCACCTATGAAAATAAAGACAACACTAAAACTGGACTTCAGATTTGACTCTTTGACTTTAGTATTGTATAGTCCAAATTCAAAACAGGTAAATACAATTTTGTTGCAACAAGAAGGAAACAGCTTTAAGGTTGCCTAGAGTCCTGGAAATTTTGAATAGGAATAGTTTAATTTATGAGCAGAGAAAGTGATTTCTAGCAATATTAACAAACATGATGGAAATGGTAAACAGCTATTTTAACTAAACTGCATGACAGACATTACAGGAAAGAAAATAACGAGTAGTGGCACATAATACATGACATCTTCTGTGATCTGAATTAAAATTTGTTGAAAACTTACCTTAGTTTAAAATACAGTTTGGGAATTAAAAAATGCAGAGGGATACAACCTGTTCTTTAATCACACACACAGGTGTGTGTGGACACATACATATATAAATAAAATTATGGAGAGAGATTTCAAATTTGTATTACAGTATGAATGCATTTTTATACTTATTGGTTTAAATTTACAAAACGTATCAGCAAATTATGAACTGAAAATATGGTAATATTTTATTGTAAAATCATGGCCTGTTATTTTAGATTTTGAACAGTTTTCTGATATTTGACTGGACCCTACATGATCATAAGAGACAAAACTCCATTTTTTATTTGGCACCTTTGCACATACTGTGTAATTTTAAACATCAAACAAACCAAAATTACATAGGACAATTCTACTTTCTTTTAAACGTTGTCTCCCTCTCTCTATGTAAGCTTTAGCAAGCTGGTAGAAGGGTAAAGCTTTGCTTTTTTTCAGTTTTCTCTGTATGTTACTTATTTTTGTTGTCTTTCGAATTACCAGTAGGTTTACTTAATGTTATTGTTGCAAATCTTACCAATTAGAATAAAGCTGTCTGTCATGCCTCTGTATGATTTCCATTACCTGTGAGGAAATGTGCAAACGTTTTCATTTGATATAAACAGGTTACAAATTTGGATCAGAGAGATGACCTTTTGAAGCTTGCAGAGTTTAAATTAGTGTTGATGTCAGCTGCTGTCAAAATGTTATCAGATGGTTCAATGAATGCTTCAGTCAAGCTGGCAAACTGCACATTAGATGATAAAAGACAGTCAATCCAGAAGGCTACGCCAAGGTCTGTATTTTGACATAAATTACTGTTTAGTGGAGTTTGACAAAGAGTTCTAAATGCTTCTATTTTAATATTCTGTTAAAACTCCAGTAGTTTTGGTGTAGTGATTCTTAAAGTACATGTTACTGAATGTTTATTAGTTTTCCTTGCCTTTTGTTCCATGTGTTGTTCACGACAGACCAATATAAATCTAAAAACAAACTTTAATTATGAAATAAATCAGACTTTTAATATGAAATTAATAAATGCATATAGAAACAAATTCCACTTTCAGCTTTAATAAGAGTAAGATTTTTTTTTTCATGAAGAGTAACAAACTTCAGTAAAGTATAATACTTTTGATATGTAAACAAGGAGTTATGCTGGTTTACCTTGTTAAAATGATAACGCTTTAGTTGCCAATATATGGGAGTTCAGTTAGTTTTGAAGTTTATATTACAGAATTTATGTTAATGTTTTTATTCGTCACGTTTTAAAATTTTTGGTGTTAATTTTTAAATTCACTCTTGTTAATATGTTGCAGCTGGAGTAAGAATCTTGAATGTTTTTCAGTATTTGTGGCTGTTTTTATTGTCTCATTAAATGCTGCCTTAATGGTTTTTCAGAATGGTGGAAATGAAACATGGATTTGAAAAGAAAGTTATGGTGGATATAAGCTATAAGCAGGGGAGAGATGGCACTATTCTTGATGTGATTGTTCAGGAGATATACCTTTGTGCAAGCATGGAGTTTCTACTTACTGTTGCAGATATATTCCTAAAGGCTAATGCAGAAAGTGCTGCTGCACAAAGAAATCTCAAACAGTCATTACCTTTAAAGGAGCAAGGTATATATTGGAAATATTTAAAAGTTTATATTTAAGTATCTGTTTAATTTTGGTGTTAAAATACTATCTTAAAAATTATAATACTCCTTTTATGCTATTTCCTGTGTTTGTGTGTATAGAACAGCTTCTTTTAACCATTGATGTTTCTTTCTTTGCATCATGGAAATTGGTTCATGTCCTTTCATCTCCATTTCCAAAAGAAGCTTTGTCTTACCAGACAAAGGTAATACCTAAAAATGTTTGTCTAAAATAAAACAAAATGGGAAAGGACAATTACAGCTGATGCTCTATAGGTTTGTTTGGCTATCTTTGCAATCTCAACAAAGTTTAAAATGATGATTACCAGCATCATAATTTTCATCCTCCTGAGAATGATGGAGCATATTATATTATCCTTAAATATTAATTCAGCCTGCCTGATACTGCTGCCTAGAAATTTTGTCATTTCACTTGTCCACTGTTGTATGTTTCTCCCTACATCAGGAAACAAGTTTTCAGTTCAAGGGCCCAATTTGGTCTTTCTAGGGCAGAACCCTATACGTAATACCAGCAATTAGTCCATCAGCACAGGAAATGGGCTATTTTTGCTTCCAGGCCTCAGGTAGTTCACATCAGGTCTGCAAAGCAAGTCCTTTCTTTTTGTTTTTGTTTTCTTTTACCCTAAATACCTTAGTTGTGTCCACCTCAGCTAAGCCTGATGTGATTTTTTCAGTAGGTGATCAAAAGCTAAACAATTTAGGAAGTCTTTCAGAAGGGTATATTGGTACTGCAAATGGTTACGTCAAGCACTAGTAAATGCTGCAGTATTTTCCTATGGAGAAATGTGTACTTTGCTGCTCCAGAGAGCAGAAAACATATCCAGCATTTTCATAAGATCCTGTCATAGATGGATGATATATAGTGAAGCTGATACACCTGCTCATGTCAGAGGTAGTAACAGTGGTGATGCTGTTATCCTTTTCATTTTGACAAAGAAGCTTTGTGGAATCCTTTGTTGTATCTTAAAGTAATTAGAGCTTTAACGGTTTTGTATCTCCAGCAAAGAGCCTAGAAATAAGCCAGTTGCAAGGATCTACAGGTTTTCTGACACCAGCTTTGCTAGATTTTATCACTACATCTTTAAAACTTCTCAAAAAGTTATGTAAATAATGCTAATTTAATCTTTGAACAACTTGTCTAATTTGATTTATATTTTTGAAGCACCTGTGCAGCCTGTATCTACAATGGAAATGAACATTGTTGTTAAAAATCCAGAGATTGTGTTTGTGGCTGATTTAACAAGAAGTGATGCTCCTGCATTGGTGGTTACAACACAGTGTGAGGTCTTCATTAAAAATAGCCCTGAAAGGTATAGCATGACAGCTGCTGTTAAAGAGATACAAATGAAAGCTTGCCCATTTCTTCCAGAGCAAAGGAAAGGGAACATTACTACGGTGAGTTTGCAAACATCCAGTTTATATTTAAAAGGTGCTGTGTAACTTACACCACCAGCATGCAAGTTATTTCTGAAGCTTTCATTATCAGAATCTGTATTACAGACATATGAGTAGAATTTTGTGGCTAATTTATTTGATTGATTTTATTCTGTTTTGTCTGATATGCCAAAAGCATCATCTTGATATGTAGCTTTGAGGTTTGCTTTGTATGACAAGCTAAAATTAGGAGCCTAGAGAAGTAAAATGTTAATAATCTCTTATATCCCATCAAAGCCAAATAAATATAATATTATGAATATACACTATTTCAAATGCAATGTAGTAAATTTGGAATACTTTCAGTCTGAAATTTTGCATTAAGTAGCTATGTAAGTGAATAACAAAGGGTCACAGACAGAATGGGTAGCATGTAATATGAAATAGAATATGTATGGTATGCTGTTCATAAATTTCTTTATGTTAAGGTCCATAGATCCATTATATTAAAACTGCTTGTTTATATTTTGGCAACAGAATCAAGCTTGTTAGTTACTGGCCAGGTGGGAATCCACCGACTGATGGATCTTCTTACAGCTTGTCCGCTTCTACAGCAGACTATACCTCGCTTAGCTCTGTAATGCTATTGTTGTGTCAGAAAAAAAAATTAATTTCACTGTATATCCAACTGTTATCTGTGTCTTCAGACCATAGATGAATTTTTAAAAATTAGTCTTCTCAGCTCTGTGTTAATGGTTGCTCACTTCGGGGAGCTACATAGCTCCATAAAGCTATAAGCACAAATGACTGGAACTTCCACTTAATCTCTTTATCAGATACTTTCATAGCAGCTCAGTTTACTCCTCGGTTTACTTCTTGGGCAGACAAAGTCTTTGACTGCGTTAATCTCTGAATGATCCAGTAACTGAGAAAGTGATGCACTTGCACTAATAACCACAACACAATGCAAAGTTGCTTGACTTCTGTTTCCATAGCTGGCGAATGTGGCACAAATGTGATGAGCTTTGTAGAAAGCTCTTAGAAGGCTTTGCACCAAGCTTTTCCTCTCACAGGAACATCTTCTGCCAGAATCTCTTATCTCAGACTGTAGAAGCAGGAAAAAAAGACCTGTATCTGGGAGGATGCTTGTACTATAAAGAAGGAAAAAACTTCAGAGGACCTTAGTTTTGATGCTTAAAGCAGTACCTTTTTTGAAAGATTCAGAAAGTTCTCAATAGAATAGTAGAGATCAAAAATTAAAACATTCTCTGCAGATAGCAGCATAACTGCCCCTTTTGAAAACATGTATATAAGGAAATCTCTGAAGTCAGGTTTTCTGTAAACAATACAATTACAGTCTGGGAAAATAATCTGAGAAATAGATGGCCTTCTTTAATCAAGAAAGAAAATCTATGATATGAAGATATATGAAGATTATCAAATTTCTGAAGGCTGATACTGATGTGAAGATTTTATATTGCTTAAACTTTGTACATTAGTGATGGATGAATTCATCTTCCTGATGAAGAGATTTCCCCCGACACCCAGGAAACTAGCCTCTGGATTTGGAGTAGCACAACTGATAAGGCTCTTTCTGTACATTTGTCATATGTACCTTGGTCTAAAGAAGAGTATGTTATTTTTCATTCCTGGCTGTAACACAGAAGAAGGAAAAAAAAATACAATTTGACCTGCAGAGGATAAAATAATAACGTGGACAAAAAATACTGTTAGATCAAACTCACTTGGGAAAAGTGTGGAAAAACTGGTTCATGGTGTTTCTACATCCCTAGCCTCAGATTCAGATATGGACAGAGATGTCAGGAAAGACAGCAAAATCAATATAGTTTGAAATTACCATTTTTGAAAGACTTGTCTTCTCATGTAGGGACTGGAGAGCAAATTTTCCTGTCAATCAGTAGAGTCTACCTACATCAGAGTGCTTTATTAATCCCATAGCACTCTGATTTTGTTTGTAGTGTAACTTAGATTTGGTTTTGGTAAACCTTGGCAAATGGGAGTATGCAAGGTCTGCTTGTAAAATAAAGCTGGAACTGAGTGATTGTGATTCAAACAGTAATATATTAATGCAGAAAAACTGGTGTTTTAACTGAAAAGTCTGGTTCTCCTCAAAAGTCACAGGCATGATGACGCAGTGTATTTGAAGACATCTGCAGACTTTACCTAAAGAATGGAGTTACTGAAGTGTAATGCATTTTACTGTAGCTGACATTTGAATCTTTAATGATTGAGAATGGCTGAGGTGATGCCTCTGATACTTTTTTCTTTACGTTTTAACATGTTATTAGTGTTCAGGTTACTCTTAATTTTGAGGAGTCAAATTGTGGTAACTTTTCCTTTCAGTGCATAGTATTTACACATTTTCGATGTGTACTATTTAGAAGTGTATGATTTTTAAAAGATTTTTTTTCTCTAACACATGTTTTTACTCTTTTGTGTAGGTATTACAGCCTTGTGACTTCTTCTTTGAAATGAAACAGTCAGGTACTGATCCACAGACAGCTGATCTAACGATTAAATCTCTAACAATAAAAGTAGGTAGACTTTCATTGTGCTTTTAGTTCTCTACTACTTCCTGCCCAGCAGGCTTTGAAGTTGCTTGTGGGATATGTTCCTTAAAAAAGTAAAATCAGGAATGACTGAAGTGAGGAATTGTTTCTTCATTAGGTCACCTACCTGTTTAGCATGTGACAACAAAGAAAATTGAAAACTAACAGTGATGTCACGTTGCTTTGGTTTTGGAATCTGTGTTTTATAGAATGGCTTAAAGTGCAGAGATAAGTTTTGAAGTGTTCAGATAGAGCTTCAGAGGTTGAAAATCTGAATAGGTTGAACTGTACCTTGTGGAAAGGAATGAGTTTTTAAATATAAGAGTCCTGTGGAGAATGTATATGTGTTGTTAGTATAACATATTTGTTATAGTTTTGTGTCTGAGAGTAGCTGACTGTTTCCTGTACTAGCTTCCCATTTCCAATTATTCCAACTACTTATTTGCAGGTTTCACCAATAATCATAAACACAGTAATTACTATAACATCAGCCCTCTATCAAACTACAGAAACAACAGAAGAAGAGATTAGTCAAATTCCTCCAGATTTGTGGAATAAGAAAGATATAAAAAACCTAAAAATGTGGTTTCTTGAAGAGTCAAATGAAAATGAAGATACAAATCCAACTGCTGAACTGGTTCCCACAGGAGAGTCATTGAAAATGAATATAGAATCTGTTTTTCTAACACTTGAAGCTGGGGTTGGGCACCGAACTGTACCAATGCTTTTAGCCAAGTCCTCATTTATTGGAGAAGTCAAAAACTGGAGTACTCTAATCAACCTACGTTCTCGTCTTGGTCTAGAGGTGAGGAATCCTACGTAAGAAAGATTTTCTTAAGATTTTAAACCTGTTATGTTATTTAGTCAATAAAAGAAAAATAATCTGTATATCTGATGACTAAAGTACTGCAGATACATATTGTGGGAATAGGATGGGAATAAGGTGTTAATGTAGTTAAAATGAATCTGATGCATTAGATGTAATGTATTTATCGCAGTAATTGGTGTTATACAGTAAGTCTCAGATTTGTACTCTAAACAAGTTCCCAAAGGCCTGTTGCATCAATATTAAATTTTGGAGTAGCAACTACCTAAAACTGTTTGACAATTTTTGTTTAAGATTACAGTAGAATATACTCATGTGTCATTTCCATAAAATATTATGTGGTACCAGTATTGTACATAGAACATCCAAACTGGCTCATACTTGGAAATTAGCAGCATAAAATTCAGTGGTTGTTGTAGGTAGATTCTTCCCTATTTATAGGGCTTTAGACTTCCAGTGCCTACAGTTTAAGCCAAAATTACATTTTAAGTGACACATCTTACACAACTTATTTGGAAGTGGGTCTGTGCAGTAGAGACTTAGCTTCCTCATTTATTTCTCTAATGCACTGACTTCATCTTAAGAGGGAGCTGAAAGTGCAATCTGATTATAAATCTTATATTACTGAAGTAATTAATATACTTGTAAATCGGGATTTTAAGTCTTTAAAATCTGTAGACTTAGCAGTTGTCTGTAATTTCCTAATTGACTTCTGCATTTTGATAGGTACACTATTTTAACGAGATGTTTGGCGTGTGGGAACCTTTGCTTGAACCACTGGAAGTTGAAAAGACTGATTTTTTCAAACCATGGACTCTTGAAATCAAGGTATATTTTCCAAAGCTGAACTTAGATCTTCCATTTCAATACCTTAGAAGAAACAAATGTTTTGCACCTTTCATTACTGAGACTAATCTAACAATTTCGTTCCTTCCTGTTGATTACTGAGACTTTTTTTCCCAGTTGGTGAATGAAACCAGCTTTTCACAAGTGAAGATCCATCCAGACTCACGGATCTGTTAAATAATGTCTTTCGGGTGGCAAGCAGATTTAATTCCAGTTGCACTAGGTATTCATAATGGCTTTATATCAGTTTCTCTAAGGTTAGGTCATATGCTAATGATGTATTCCGTGACTTTGGAAAGATAGAATACCACTTGTCTCATTCCATGGTAGCGTCTATAGCAGAAATGTATTGGAAAAACGGATACTTGTTATTGACTAGCACAAAGTGCACTGTGGGAATAATGCTCTTACCACTTCAGTTCTGTCTTTCATAAGGAAATAGTCTAGATTTTGGTCTCAAAGTAGATAAGCATTTAACTAAGGAAGGGAGAATTTTTTTTTTTTCCACTTTCCTTCTGTCTTAACTGTTCTATTGCATTGTTTGCTGATTTTTTTCAAAAATTTTCAAGTTTTTTTTAGCCTGAGAGGTTGCTTAGAATGGAAAACCCACCCTTTTTCTTAGAGCTGTCATCAAACAACTTTCTACAGTAATGACCTCAGAAGGGTAAAATTATCACCTGAGATACTGGAATTAAGAAACTGTTATTAAAAATATTCCTAAGAATTTTTCAGAAATACACGACACCTAATGCAGGAGAAAGGTAGAAGATACTGAGTCAAGCCTCCCATCTTCTTGCTCGTATTTGAAATGTAACACTGGAAATAAAGAATTTCCAGAAATGTTGATGGCAAAGAAAATGTATTACATGTGATTTTTATTCTTTTCCTTCAAACAAATGAAAACATACAAAATAAATATTTGGTTTGGAAACGTAATGAATAAATTTGGGGTTACTGTTTTAAGTGTAGGAAGTCAATTATGTATAATAGTTTTTACACAGTGTTATTAGATATGTTAAGATGAATGTTTTCACATAACATTTACTGGATATGTTAGTAGTTAGTATGTAAGTATACGTTCTTTATTTTTGAACAATCATAAATTTTTAGCTACTATTATTGGAAATTCATTGAGTTCTGAAATATATCTTTTGCCTCTTGCCTTCTTTATTCTCTCCTGCTTTTGTTTTTATTTGAGAATAAGAACTTGAATAAAAAAATGAAAACCATGACAGAACATAGAAGTGGGAAAGGGAGAGAAAAAGAGTCTTGAGATGAAACTTGCTTCTACACAAGGAGTGGTCAGATAAGAATTCTTTAAAAATCTCCTTTCAGATGAAGAAGAAGGCTAAAAAAGCTTTGGTTGAATCAGATGCAGAAGAAGAAAACTACAAAGTTCCAGAATATAAAACAGTAATACATGTTTCCTCAAAAGACCAGCTGAACATTACACTGTCTAAATGTGGGCTACAAATGTTGAGTAACTTGGGCACGGTAAGAAAGATTATTTAGCTGTGCAGTCTCACAGCTGTTAAATGAACGTTTGCACAGATTGTCTTGATGAAATTTTATTCAGTATATTTGTGTTTTATATCTATACTTTGCTTTCTAGGCATTTGCTGAAGCAGCTAGTCAAACTTCAGACATCTTCAAAAAAGATCGAGCACCATTTGTAATAATAAATTCTTTAGGACTTCCCATCACTGTCTCGCCTAGTGATTCCTTTAGTGTCCTTAATGTTGAATTTGGAGCAAAATTATTTCATTTAAGAGATGGAGAGAATTTAAATATGGAATTTGTCAGAACTAAAAATGAGAGTGACCAGTTCACAGCAATGACAACTCTGAGTAGCAAGAGGTTTTACATTCAGATCTGTAAGTTCCGAAGCTTATACATACATTGTTTTTGTGAATACTGCATGATGCATAATACTGCATCTTGCACAGGTAAATAAGTATTGGGGGACTGCATAACATGGAAGGTGTGTTTCTTTGGATTCTGGATATGTGGCAGTATTTGAAATCCTACTTTAGTCTTTGTATCTAAAAGTTACATGTACCATGCTTATTAATTTTTGTAGCATATTTTTTCTACTATAATAAATTATTTAGGTAACTAGCCTTTATTTCATAATTTTACTGCAATCAAATATATGTGTTTGTAATCACACATTAATGCCGAATTAAGCTGCCCAAAATAATTTTTTTTGGTAGAATTTTGAGGCCTGTATATATGTGTGTTCATAGAAGAAGTTACTCGTAACGGGGATGTTTTTAAGAAAAGATTGTTTTAAATAATGTAAAGTAAAGTAAAACACAGTTAAAGCTAAAAGTAAAATTTAGCTATTTTTAATGGTTTATGTGTTAAATAGTTATGTAGATTTATTGTTTTTCAGCACTGGTTTTTCAGTCTGGTCTTGACCATATGATTTATTAGTTGAATTGTTTTTGCAATATGTATGAGCTGTACCTTGTTCATAAGCAATTACATTTGGTAAACTTTTCTCGTTAGGCACCAGTTTTATTTGCAGTGGGAAAAGCCACCTAAATATTTGAGTAACAGACTCATTTACTTTTTCCTGTAGTGAACAAAAAAATCTTTGCTGTTTCTTTAATATCACTGCAAGATTGGCATATTAAAAGTGGTGACTACTTTTTTACCTGCTTTAAATTTTTTAATAGATTGAAAGATACAGAAGATTCTGTTGAATGCACATTTGTGTCTTTCAAATGTATCTTTATGCTCCTTTTGAATCTTTAATTTCTCATCTTGTAAATCCTAGGTCCACATAATCATTCCACTGTGGAAAAGATTCCATTGACAAAAGTGGGTCGATGTATTTACAGTGTGAGACATGAGGAATCAGGTGTTGAAAGGTTCATTGTCTGCCAAATTGATACTGTTGAAGGAAGCAAGATGATAACTATACGTTCTCCTGTTCAGGTTATTATATTTCCATACATTATAATTTAATAATTATTTAAAATTTTTAATGAATGAAAATGTTCCTGTATTCTTTAAATACACATTTTAAAAAACATATTTTTAAAACTTATCTGAACAATTCATGTAACTTTGCTGTTGTGTATTATAAGGTATTTTAGAAGAAATTTTCAAGAATAAAAAGCTTTTTCAAAGTGACAAAGGCAGGAGTTGGGTTGCGGGTGAAAACGGACCAGATTTGAGATCAGGATAATTCATCAGTAATGTTTTCTGCTACTAGCTCTAATTTCAGTCTTGTTGAACTTTTTGCTTTGTGTCAAGAAACCTCTCTTAACCTTACCTTGGTTCCACAAGGTTATCCTTCTATCAGATTATTTATTCTACTTCATCCTGTACCACTGATACATGAATTTCACGTTTAGTACCAAGTCAGCTGAAGAGCGAGCCCTTTTGAGCATCTTTTGATTTAGTAGTATTTTTGATAGACGTTACGTAGTTTACAAGTGCAGGGATGGTCCAGTGATAGTGTCTGTGTTACATTTCACTTGCTGCTTTTGCCCGGAGTGGTTTATGACTTGGTTAATAACAAGATTCACTGTTTATTCTTCCCTAAATTAAATCTTTTTTTTTTTTTTTTCCAGACCTAGTAATGCCATTAAATTAACCTGAAATAATAATAAAAAAAATGTTTGCAAAGAACAGAAGAACTATATAGCCCCCAGATTATAATGGATGTTGGTGATTTAACCTTAAATAGATGTTGTACTTCCCTTGTGCTTTCTGCTGTATAGATTTTGACCCACACACCCTTGCATCTGTTATTTGTTGGAGAAAGTTCTTTGGAATGTTATCAGATTTCCTTGTCTTTGGTTTTATAGGGCTTTATGTTTTTCCTTGAAAAGAATTTTACAGCTAATGTATTAATTTCATAACTAAATATAGCATTAAACTGCACAACCAAATAATTTAAGGCAGTTTGCTGATATTAGGGACAGTTTTCTTGAAATACCTGACTTTGAATGCTAAATGGGTAAGATGAAAAATTAGAGTTCTCATTCTATGCTCTGTTAGGCTCAAAACACTTTATCTTTCCATTTTTTCCTAATGTATGTTGCTGGATTTTTATTTCATGTAGATAAGGAATCATTTTTCAATCCCATTAAATATTTTTGAGGAAGGAAGATGTTTAGGAACTGCTTCACCAGAAAATGAATTCAACATTCCATTGTCCTCTTACAGGTACGTTACTGCATTCTTCTTTTAGCATGGAATATGTTTATATGTTGTTGATCATTGTATCCATACTGTTATGCTAAACAAAAAAAAGTTTCCCTTTGCTACTTAATACTGTAATTAATACTGTACTGTTCTTGGGTAGGATCTTCTTAGAGCATCTAATCTGAGTTAAACAGAATACTATTTCTTATATTGGAAGTCTTTTGAAATCCATTTTACCAAACAAATTAGCTAAATTACTTTAAATCCAAGCAAAGGTACTTCTGGAACATGGTGACTGCTATCCACACAGTACAGACCTTTTTTCTTAGTGGAGGAATGTCCAGTGATGTGTTACAACTTTTTTTTTTTTTTAAGGCTCTTCTCGTTTTTGTGATTCTGAAGTAAAAAATTGAAACTAATACAATTAAACTCTATCACAGAGGTAGAAAAAGGCTTGTCAACCTTAGAACGACTTGACTTCCAGCATAGCTATGCCATTAGCACCTTCAAGCTAATACCCACTTAAAACTACAGTGAGTTTGTATGTATAATTTAGTTTAGCTGTCACCAGCTTTTAGGCAGATAAGTTTGCTTTGATTGTTTTTTATTACAGAGACTTTTTCCTTCTGTTTTCCCTCAAACACTCTATTTTTTTTAAGTTGACAACTTTGTATCTTTTTTGTTAAATAAGTAACACTTTACTGTAGATAAGTTCATTAATACTTCTAACTATCTGTATTTTATTTAATAAGGTTTAGTGACATTCTGATTCATTGCACAGATATATGGGTAAGTTCCACTAAGCAGTCAGGAAATGATTGCTAACAAAAATGTTCAGCCAAGAAGCAGCTGATTGGATTAAAGCAGTTGTCTTACAAAAACCATGTGTGTAAATAATCCATAAACCTGATGCTTTATGTGACTGGAAAAATGTGCACTTTCTGCACATCTGTCATAAGAGTGAATTGTTTATCCAGAGATTTTGCTTGGAGCAGGAATATAGCAGCACTTGTAAGGAAGTTCAATAGTTTCTTCATAAGAATCTCCAACACTCCCGTCTTTGCAAGGGAAGTATATGGAGTTATGGAACAAAAATCCCAACTGGTACAATTTTATGATTTTTTTGGGATCCAGACCACCTTTTGCTTCCTCCTTTAAGTGAGAGAGAGGCTGGCAGTGAATTACTGTCAGAAATCTTCCAAAGTCCAAATAATACTAGAGTGTTTGTGTTGCATAGTATTTTTTCGTAATTGAAAAATTCAATCTCATATTGATTGTTTAAAAAATGTTTTCATTTACAGATCCGTACTGAGTTTGCAACCGCTAGCCAGTGAAAATGGAGTGGATGGAGAATATGATATGTGTGAAGGAATTACATTTGATGAAATTATGAAAAATGTTGATAGTTTATTACAAAGGAAATGCCAGTCTGTGAGGTCAACTAACCACTCACTTATCATCAATATTGTTCCTGTAAAAGACACGTTGACATCTTCATTATATGCAGATGATCAATGGGATTTTCCATATGTTGTTCATTTATGGCCTTCTGTTCTTCTTCGCAATCTTCTTCCTTATCAAATAACTTATTCTGTAGAGGTAATTCTTTAATGTTTAGTTTTTTGATAATGTTTCCCACCTAGGATATGAAAGCTGAGCAGCTGCTTGAAGTATGTTTATAAATGGATATTAAAAGAAAAGGCTTCTGTTAGAGTATTTGTGAAGCAAGTTTACAGATCTTGTAAGGGCAAGTCTGTACCCATTGAAATGGAACAGTATCAGAATGTGAAAAGTGGTGGTATTAATCATTAGTAATAAGTCATAGTTTAGGTACATATGCAAAGTAAAACTTCCACTGTACAAGTTTAGCCTTGTGAGAAAGTAACTTTCTGTTGCTCATGTGCAACTTGAGCCTAATTAAGCAGTGTGGTTTTTCCTGTGAATTGAGTGCTGCAGGTGACATATGTGGGTCAGCCTGTTGTATTATTTTATGTGCTGTCACTGACTTTTAGCAGTAGCATGCTTTTAAGGAATTTTCACAGGCCTCCATTTTTGCCAGGTTTTGGCTTGAATTGCAGCCTAGTGTCAGATGTTATATTCTTGTCAGATGAAATTAAATGATTAGGTGCACTTTGACAGTTAATAGGCATTCATTCCAGGGCCAGATGAGAGCCAGTCTCAAGTAAAACACCTAGAACATATATGTACAGTGTGAACATTGGTTCCTCAGTACTAAATGTTTCATTCTGTGGATCTGCTATCATTGTGTCCCACTGCTTACTGATGTAGACTTAGGATAATAGAAATATAGATGGGAGACACTGAAACACTTTTTTTTTCAGTTGGTCTTAATATTTAGTATTTTGACTCAAATAGTAGAATTTAATCATTAAATATGTCACAAATTCACAATTACCAGAGCCTAGTGACCATGGCCTCTACCAAATGTATGAAAGTAACAGGCTCTTTTCTGTATGTCTCTTACAAATTTAAATTTAGTGAAAGAAATACCAATTTGAGGAAATCTGTCATTTCAGCATGTTTGTGTTTTGAATTTGGTGACAGATTGGGGTTTTTTTGTGTTAAATATTGATGACTATGCATCGGGTTTTTTTCCTGTAAAATGTTGTATTGGGGTAGATGTTTAAGAATGTAACATAATTAAATAGCATAAAAAGCATTATAAAATTTTGCCTAAATACCTTGTATCTTAATTTTTCAAAGCTAGCTAGAAAATAAAAGCAGATACGATTTTTGAGTGTGACTTATGTAAATGTACACTGTTCTTTTTTTTTTAAAGGGAAATGGAAACAAATATGACACTCTACAAGAAGGATGTTCAGCCCAGATTCATAATGCAGTCTTGGATCAAACAAAACTAGATTTACAGTTGCTTAACTATCTTGATCAAAACTGGAAAAGTGAGTACCATATAAAAAGCAGTCTACCTGATATCAGCTTCACAACGTTTTACTGCATCACGGAGTTGGATAAGACTGAGCTGGATATTGCTGTCCACGTGACCTACACAACGGGGCAGGTGGTTATAGCAATTCACAGTCCATACTGGATGGTAAATAAAACTGGTCGAATGTTGCAATACAAAGCTGATGGTATTCACCGCAAGCATCCACCAGATTACAAAAAGCCGCTCCTTTTTTCTTTCCAGCCCAAAAACTTCCTCCAAAATAACAAGGTATTGTATTTTATAAAACCTGACAGCTCTGTTCTCCCCTATGTTGTTGTACAAAAGCATTTTTAGACTTTGGAAGTTATCTACAGTACGCTATGCTCTGTAAAGGGCATGAAACCTACAATATCTCTGTCTAGAGGCAATATTTTAAATAAGTGTGTTGTCAGATATGCTTGAGATGAGAAACTTACATAATTAAAGGTATTGTTAAGAAAGAGATTCTTGTCTTTGAGATGAATAAAATTCACTGAGAAATGTTTCCTAAATAAAAGAATTTCATTTATTCCATTAAACTGCATCAATAAAGGCCCTATATTCCAAATAAGACGTAGAAATTGTGTAAGAAATATAAAGCTGTGGTACTTGAAAGATGAATGCTACTTGGAAAATGAATACTTGCAGTGGTAGTTGGTAGATTGGGTCTGAGTTGGTAGTAAGCTAAGGTTATGATGCAGTTTACCATTTGAGTCTGCTATGAGTTTTTAATGCTGATTTTTACTGATGGATGAATGATATGACAGAGTTTACAATACTGTTGATTTGCCTTTGGGATTTTAATTGTGATGAATTTTGGAAAGGATCCTTATGTGGTTGTGTCCTCTGGAGTATCTTACACTTATAATGCTCATTCAACATAGATAATAACTAAGCGTGTAGAAAACATCTTTGAGACGATACTGGCAATTGTTATGTCTTGATTTTTTAATAGAAACACCAGTATTTCCAGTATGCACTTATATTTATGTATATATATATGCACACTTTATATATGATTTTAAATGTTGTCAGTGTGTAAATTGAATATTAATTGAGGGTCCTTCTTCACAGGTGCAACTTATGGTAACTGACAGTGAACTGTCTGATCAGTTTTCACTGGACACCGTTGGAAGTCACGGTTCTGTGAAATGCAAGAGTCATAAAAAGGAATATCAAGTGAGTTAAACTTATGTCTCAAATTCATTACTTTCAGGAGATACAAATGAGGTAAGAAAATAACAGCCTACTTCTGACAATGTCTTTCTTTTCACAGGTTGGTGTCACCATAAACAATAGCAGTTTTAATATTACTAGAATTGTGACTTTCACTCCATTTTTTATGATCTCAAATAGAAGCAAATACACTTTGGAAGTAGCTGAAGAGGGCAAGGAAAAGTGGATTCCTATTGTTTTACAACAGGTAAACTTATAAAGGGAGCTATTCTGAGTTGTTTCTCTAAGGAGAAATAAAAACAAAATTTGATTGAATACTCATTGATGGAAAATATGAGCCATGTAGAGTGTTCAGTGACAATGTCTGAATATAGCGTGCTTTTACAGTAAATTATCTGTGTTCTCTTACCTTTTCTCTCTGTTTTAGGACATACTGTAAAGCTGATTTACATTGTAATTGGAATATTTACTCTGTTATCTGCTTCATAAACAGTATGAAAAAAAGACCTGTATTGTTACTGTATGAAACTTCTGTTCAGTATTTGCAGTGGTAGCTGAGAGTGGATTGGCTGACCTGGTACATGTCATGCCACTTTCATATAGGAAGGAAATCCCTCGTGTGGATCAGTTCAGATAGCCCCAAACTGTTCTTCTGGGACTAGTCTGACCACTGTGTTTTCGTGCTTAATTCATCATTTCTAGAGAGGGATTACTGGCCCCCAGGCCAAATGGTGTGGAAATGTCTTTTGAGATTTTGTCAACGCTGCAGAGGTCAAGACTGTTGCAGACTGACTATGCAGGTTGGCTGTTTGCACTGTAGTGTCCCACAATTATGTTTTGTATGTGTTTTGAGGCCACCATACTTTCCTTCAGGTCACGTAGGAAAAGCAGCACCTGTTTGGGGTAGTGTTGGAGGTCTATGAAAGCTGAAGGTGATCGATACTGCATTCTAGAAAGAGTGAAATCTCCCTCCTTCCCTTCCAGTGAGTCTTGAAGAGAGCATATCCAAAACAGAGACAGAGTTTAGCCTAACAAGTAGTGTGGTTGGGGGCCCTCTCAATTTTCTTTGGCATTGTAGATACTTCAAGTGGTTACCAAAAATGCTTGCAAACTAAAATACCAAGGTTAAAATAATATTTTAAATCAGATTCATAGCCAGATCTTTGTTACATTTTTGGTAACTTGAACAGATGCTCAAGTGTGCATTTTTCCTTTAATGTTTATGGAAGAGAAATACCATTTAAATATCATTATTTCAATTTATGTAATCAATACTAGTTTGCTTGCTTTTTGTTGTTATTGTTCCATTGTGATTTTTAAGTGTACACAATGATGTCTGGATCTTTGAGTGTTTAAGTCAGTTCAACTTTCCATAATGCTTATCATTATTTTAAAAAATGTTTCTTTGCTTTTACTCAAAAATATGCTGTTTCTCATAAGCCTACATATTTGTTCTATTTCCTAATATTCTTATGTTCCTCTGAACCAAACTTTTGTTTAACTCTACATAGTTTTTGGGTTCTTTACATTCATGATTCCTCATCTAGTTCATTGATAAAACTCTGAAATGACAAAGGCTCATGTGTAGCAGCATGGGCCACTTCATATCTAATGTCTTATGCTGAGAAAATACAGTCAGATTTTATTACTTCTTGTTGTTCTGTGGTATTTGATATAGAATTGTTCATAGAATAAATTGAATTATTTTACAGGAACTTTTGAAATTTTCTGTAAAAACTATTCAGAGGTAGTAGTTTTGCAAAGTCAAATGCATCACTATATATATAATCTCTGGTTATTCTGTGTTGGCTGTTTTATTGATATGCTTACAGAATTTTCTAGCTTTTCCCACAAGCATCATTGTTTCTCAGGTGTTTTATAATTGTATTAATTGATTTTAGTCTCCTTTCAGTTATCAGATATCAAAGGAGGACTTCATAGTTTTTAAGTTCACTCCTAATATCTTTTGAAAGATTAGGTATGGCAGTTTTATCAAACGGAGTAGTAGAAGTCAACAGAGGAATCTGTATCCCGTTCTAAATTATTCCAAACTTCACTCCCAAAACTGCTTTCCTTTCCACCTTGTGTTGATATTTTCCCTTTTGTTAAGAAGTCTGTAAAAATCTGTGTTGTGGTAGTTAAGTCTGCCAAGATGTCCATTTGTAACCTAGTTGTTCAATCCAGAATTTCTTATTTCTTCTAAATTTAGGTAGAGTCCAGCCACTATTGGTCTATCTTTGGGCATCCAGGACTGATTTCGGGGAATAAGTTCCCATCCGATCCTGCTCCTGAGATATAGAACATTCCTATCCAGATAACCTATTTTTTTTTTTTTTTTATTAATGCCTGTGATTTTTTTGAGTACTTCTCACTTTAGTCTTTTACATTAGGTTGATCTTGAAAAAAAACAAACTTGTTGAAATGTTAATTTGTATCTTGGCTTGCTCCCCTCTCCCCCCATTCTATTTTTGTCATTTTAAGTTAAGCAGGGTCCTTCTTGCTACTTTTCTCTTTTATCCACTCTTATTTCTTGGTGGCAGATAGCCCGTCTTCTCAGGGAAAAAAGCAACCCTTGTGTAGAACCTATCGCCTCTTGACATGCCTCTTGTCTGGAAAGCAGTTGATCTGTCTGAAACTTTAATTACTATTTATAGAAAAATCCACTGTTCTTCAAAGATTGTAATAGAAGTTGTTGGATGGTGATTTGTATAAAGGTGCTGCCAAGGACAGTCCTTCAAAATACATATAGCACAAGACACTTGAATAAGATACATCCTCAGAGAAAGAAAGAAAAAGAAAAAGAAATAAAGAAAGAAGGAGGGAAGGAAACAAAGGAAGGAAAGAGAGAGAGAAAGAAGAAAGAAAAGAAAGAAAGAAAAGAAAGAGAAAGAAAGAGAAGAAAGAAAGAGAAGAAAGAAAGAAAGAAAGAAAGAAAGAAAGAAAGAAAGAAAGAAAGAAAGAAAGAAAGAAAGAAAGAAAGAAAGAAAGAAAGAAAGAAAGAAAGAAAGAAAGAAAGAAAGAAAGAAAGAAAGAAAGAAAGAAAGAAAGAAAGAAAGAAAGAAAGAAAGAAAGAAAGAAAGAAAGAAAGAGAGAGAGAAAGAGAGAGAGAAAGAGAGAGAGAAGGAAAGAGAGAAGGAAAGAGAGAAGGAAAGAGAGAAGGAAAGAGAGAAGGAAAGAGAGAAGGAAAGAGAGAAGGAAAGAGAGAAGGAAAGAGAGAAGGAAAGAGAGAAGGAAAGAGAGAAGGAAAGAGAGAAGGAAAGAGAGAAGGAAAGAGAAGGAAAGAGAGAAGGAAAGAGAGAAGGAAAGAGAGAAGGAAAGAAAGAGAGAAAGAAAAAAAGAGAGAAAGAGAGAAAAAGAAAAAATTGCCAAAGACTGTACGTGAGGCTACAGCTAATTATAAAGATCCTATTATGGCTGGAGATTGTTGTGTAAATATGATATCTAGTGGAGCACTTAGCAAGTGTGCAGCAAAACACTTGGAAACAGCATAATTTTGTGACACATTCTGTGGCTAAAGACTATTACAAAAATTTATTTTTCAGTTCTTCATGGTTGATTCTGTAACTTCTTTTTAGCCAATCCTTTTTACTTACGTTGGTTTTAATTTTAAACCTTGATTTACTGTTGACTGATTCTCCTCGAATTTCCCTGGAGCTCTCTTAATTTCCATGTTGAGACTAACTTCGTATGTTTTATACTAATTTACAAGACAATTTAAATTTCCTTTGTCTGTAGGATACATTGATGTAGATAACACCTTCAATCTTGCTGTTTAACTATATTTTTTTCCTTTGTCTTCCTGCTTCCTGTGGTGTGAGAAACAATGGGAAAGGGAACTTAGTGGCATGGTAAGTTGGTGAACTAGTCTTTCACCATTGAAGATTTGATTCTAGGATTCAGACACAGTTAAATATCAACATCTTATTTATTAATCAATGTTGAAGAAAGATGCTCCTGAAGTTTTGGATGTTGCAGGTGAACAGTTTGAAATACAGGAAAACTGGTCTATCTAGACAGACTTTGGCTCTTGCTGGTTGGGAGTTAATCATAGCTTATTCCCATGGCAGGACTCTTTTAATTAGTTGGAAACTTTTCATTAATTACAATTAAAATTTGTCTTCCTTGCCTCTTTGTCTAATCCATTTGGCATGGATGTGTAAACTACTGAAGAGAGATTGTGGAATTTTTAAACCCAAAATGGCTGTGTTTTCAATTGATGTGAATAACAGAACGGGGTCTTCGATTTAGCTGTGTAATGCTTCATGTTTTATTTATATATGTTTTATACCCACATATATATGTGTGTGTATATATGTATGTGTATATGTATTTATATATATATATATATAAATTATTTCAAAAGAACAACTAGTATGCTAATGTCTTGCATACTCAAGTTACTATGGGGTGTATTTATGCTAATATTCCTTTTTGTCATTGATTGTCACTGTAAGATTGATTTGTACTTTATACTTGTTTGTCAGGAGGTCTGTTAATGTAAGAACAGTTTTGTCAACTGATTTTTTTTTTTTCCTTTTTTTTTTTTTTTTTTTTTTTTAAACAAGCTTGACCATTTCAGTGTTGTAGCCGTGCTCAGCTCTGGATTTCCTATCCATTATCCATTTTAAATCTGCTTCTCCATGTGAATATGAAGTGTTACTGTTTTCACTTTTAGCCCCTTCACTTCTCGGTTTCTTCACTATAGTCTTAATTATTTCTGAGTTCCTTTCAGTTTATTGTATTCAGGTAAGTAATTACTTTTAGGTTTTTTAATAAAGTTTCTGATCCAACTCGCTACACCTTTGGGTAGAATTTTACTAGATGAACTGTGGGCTAAAGTGAATGCCATTTAACATCTAGTTTGTTCTCATTTTCAAATATCTGATTATTTTTTCCTAGTGCATTCCTTTTTGGCCTGAAAGTGATGCCAACAAACTGCTTGTTAGAGTTGAAAATTCTGATCTCCCCCCAAAGAAGATAAATTTTGATAAGCAAGAAAACTGTCTGCTACTGCATTTGGATAACAAGGTAAATGGTTGCCTTCAGGAATTAGGTAAAACAACATGAATAACTGTTTCCATTCTCAAAAATTTCTGTCTTCCAATACAACCAAGTATTGCAGAACCTTAGCTGGGGAAAATATTATTTATATAAGAGTGCATTATTCTCATGTTCATGCTGTCTTTACTTTGTGTGTACACACATATATAAGTAGATGTTTTGTTTTAAGCGCTTTTCTGCAAAGCAGATTTATAGAAGTAGAAACGGAGATTGTTTTGGTAGTGTTCTCTAGCTGGGGCTGAGAAATATTTACATTAGTTCTAAAGTAACATTAAGTTATGTTGAAAAGTATTTTTGATTCCACTAGATTTACATCTATGTTGCATATAGTCTCTTCTAGCTGTAGTTTTTAAATATATGAGTGTTTTAATAGTAGAATATTTTGGAGAACAGTCATGCATATGAATGGTTCAAGGGAGATTCCTCTAATACCAGCCTAAATGTTTACAGTAGAAAACTCCTTCATAGTTTCGATTACTAAGTGCAGTGCCTAGTAGTTAGACCAGGGAAGTATTTTAAAGATATATTAAAACAGGTTGTTTATCTGACTGATGGTTTTATCTTATGAGAGTAAAAGTTTTCTGAAATATTTAAATTACATTTGCTTTATTATAAATTCATTACACTGTTATTTACTTTGTAATTTTTACATCTGATAGCTTGGAGGAATTACAGTGGATGTTAATCTGACTGAACATTCTACAGTGATTACCTTTTCTAATTACCACGATGGCGCTGCTCCATTTCTCTTGATAAACCATACTAAAGAGGACATTATTGAGTATGGCCAAAGGTAGGGAAAAAGAGTTTTAGTGTAGATGTCTGCATGGAGACATATGAACTGTTATTTCATGTATTGTAAGCATGCCTATTTCTTAAGAAGCCTATTTTTTTAAGAAATGCTTGCCATGATTTTGTCAGAGCACCCAAAAATCTCCTGTTTTATAAATTGAAGAGAATGAATTTTTAACAGAGCAGTGTTGTGTAGTGCTAGGTGCCTGTTTCTACAAGTAAATAAGCTATTTTGTGAGCTAAAGAAGCTCTCCGGTCTCTGTATGAATTTTGTGGCCTTGCGCTCTACATTCCTTTACATTCCTGGTGGGGGCAAAGCATGTGCTTGGCTTTTCTGGAACTATGCAGGTGCTGACTGTGCAGAATAAGTAACAAATAAGTTGTAAATGTAATTAGATTTGCAACTTACTGTTGTATCATATTTAGTTGAGT
Organism: Tyto alba; assembly: GCF_018691265.1. Taxonomy (NCBI): domain Eukaryota; kingdom Metazoa; phylum Chordata; class Aves; order Strigiformes; family Tytonidae; genus Tyto; species Tyto alba. Next base: position 32,624,980 of record NW_024881275.1, read on the forward strand.
TTTAGCTGAAAGAATGGGTTAAAATTTATGGAAGAGATGAAAGAATGGATTGAAAAATGGTTAGGTAGTTGTGTAAATTTTGTCAAGCCAAATGAAAACTAAGAGTATTTTAAAAAAACACAAATTACCTGCAATCAGTGAAAATTTGGTTCTGCATCTGCACGCAGCTATACTGGTTCTGTTACCAAGCTGGAATGTCTTTGTAATGCTTTGCTACTCTATGCAGATACTGTGCAGTGCTGAGAAATGTAAGCATATCTACAGCATTCTTGACCTGTTTCTTTATAAAAGCCAAACAGCCTCTATGTTTTTTTCCTCTCAGTCAGAGCAGTATTTGAAGATACTTACTTGAGAAGAGGAAAAGCTGCTAGTCAAGCAGTTAAGCTTGCAGCTGTATGTTACTGTTTGTCTGAAGAATACAGTCAATTTTTTGAATTGGTTTCTATCTGTAAAGATTAGTAGTTTTTACCTTTTTAGCTAGCTTTTGGGCATCCCTAATATAAATTTAATACATATATATGTAACTATTGTAGAACTGCAGCGAATAGAGTAGAATAAGAATATTTCAGTTGGAAGGGATCCTACAGTAATCACCTAGTCCAAACTGCCTGACCATTTCAAGCTGACCAAAAATTAAAACATGGTATTAAGGGCATTGTCCACATGCCCCTTAAACACTGACAGGCTTGGGGCATCAACCACACATCTAGGAAGCATGTTCCAGGGTTTGACCACCCTCTCGATAAAAAAATGTCCAGTCTAAACCTCCTCAGGCGCAGCTTTGAACCGTTCCCTAGTGTCCTACCACTGGATCCCAGCGAGAAGAGATGAGCACCTTCCTCTCCACTTCCCCTCCTGGGGTAGGCTCCTTTTAGGGAGCTGTAGAAGACAAGTCTGCCGGTTTTTAACTGTATGTGAGGGGGAATAAAATTTAAAATCTGTTTGTCTGAAAATATCCACTGTATCCAGATACTAAACACTTTACTTTTTTCCCTTCAGCAGATCATGTAGGGGAAACCTTTCCTAAACAACGGATTTTGAACACACTTCTCTTCTCATGGAGTATTAATGTTAGGCAGCACAAATCCTGAATTTTCCTTTAAGCTTGTAAGCTCCACTGTAGGTTTTTTTTCTCTGCTTATTGTTTCCCTGTTAATCACAAGTGGGGAAGAAAATCTACTGTGTATACTTTATTTCTAAAGAGTACATATGTATTTTGAAGTATAACTAGAGGTTTTATTATTGTGCTGAGAACAGTTTTGTGTATGTTTTTCATGCACAATGTTGTTTTAAGTTTCCATTTTCATTATTTGAAAAATATAATTGAAGTGTTCTTGTTGAAATGCTAGAATGTAAAAGTCATTGACACAAAATATTCATTGACATTTTAATTTAATACCACTTTGTTCTAGCTCCCTCAGTGAATTGGAGGACTGTCTTCAGCCAAATAAGGCAGTGCTGTATACTTGGGCAGACCCAGCAGGATCTAGAAAACTGAAATGGAAATGTGGAAATAGAACTGAGGAAATTACCCCAAAAGAGGTACGTTTATTATCTAAATCTCCTTTTAACGCTAATTTATTATCGTGTTCATCAGAGTGTGTGTGAAATACCATATGTAATGAGCATGATCAGCAATCTCATATATGAGGTTCAAACAGAACAGTAGCAACACTGTTGGGTGGAGCTTGTGCCAATTAGCATTGTCATCAGTTCAAAAGCATGTGTGTGTGAGAGAGACTGCTGTAAAACTGCGTAATTAAAAATGTTATTCTTTCCCTGTACCTTCAAAAAATGTATTGTTGTTCATGTTGCTAAGACTTGCATTTTTTTGTGGAGTGGAATGATGAAATGGAGTTGTAAAAACTTTTCCTCTCTTCTTCATAGGACAAAATGGAAATACTCAGCCTGGATTGTAGAAAAGTGGTCTATTTAGTTTCATTTTTTGAAGGTTTGCAGCGTATTGTCCTCATCACTGAGGATGAGAATGTATTTAAATTGACATATGAAAGTGTAAAAGCAGAACTAGCAGAACAAGAAATTGTTCTGTCTTTGCAAGATGTTGGAATTTCACTGGTTAATAATTATACAAAGCAAGAGGTGTCCTACATTGGAATTACAAGGTACTGATTTTATGTGCAACAGTCTAAAATGTTTAACTTCAGGTATTTTCACTCACTGAATTTTATTTTGGAGTGTGATGGAAGAGGAAAAAGAGGTCTGGGTAAGAGTATTTAGAACTAAATCATTATGTTTTCCTGTTGTAAAGAGAAATATTTTCACTGTGTTTTATATTATTGTATATGCTTTCTCTGTTTGGATGTACATTTGCAACACATAATTGTAACTCTGTGTGGAGAACTTCCCAGTACATTGAACAGAAGTATTCTCTGCCCATGTAGTCTGGGATGTGGTAATAGAGTTTTAAGGAGTAGGATCTGTGGGTAGTTCATGTCAGTGGATTTTTTCCATCTTCATTACAGAAACAAGTTGCTGAATTCTGCCTTGAAAATTTTGATGCAGTAGCAGCATCTAGTTCTTTTTATTTTTTATTGAGAAATTATGGCAACTTCAAGGCTCTAATACTTTGGGTTTTCTACTATAACACTGCAGAGGGAAGCAGAAAAGAAACTATGTAATGGTTTAAGAAATGTGTGCTATCATATATTCAAACAGGGGCTTTATAGAATGCTTAAGGGACACTCGTATGTCATTGCCATCCGCACACTTCTGTATATTCATAGCCATGAGGTTGCTAGAGTGAGGCTTTTTCTCTTAATTCTTTGCACCACACGGCAAAACAAACAAGCCAAAACTTCACATACATATATATTTCACATACATCTGTCATTTACAAAGAAAATACCAATCCTTGCCCTCACCTGAGAAATTGAGATCTGATAACTATCTAGACAGTGGAAACACTCTATTAAATGTGTCAGCTAATTGCCTAGATTCAAAGTAGTATTGAGATTTCACTAAGTGTTTTTTGGAAGCAGTCATCCATAGTTAGTCATCTAGCAGTGCTTATAATTGGTATTGTTTTCTCATTAAACCCAGGTGGAAATCAAACTCCTGAAAGGTCTTTCTGAGGATAAGAGATTATTTCTTGGGTGGGGTGAAGAAAACCCCATTGTTCAGAATGTTCCCATTTGTGTATGTCTTGCTATAAAAAGAACAGAAAAGGCAGTTTGTATCTAACTTGATGCAGAAACAAGTTTCACCATGCCAGTTCTGGGATCACAACACACACACCAAAAAAAAAAAAAAAAAAAAAAAAAAAAAAGCAAGAAGGAGGGGGTGGGGCAAGGGAGGAAAGAAAGAGAAAACTCCCATCAGTTTTAAGGTAGTAGTCTTATTTTGTAGCTGTTTTGCCCTTCAGCTCACCTTTGTTTTTTATGGTGGTTCTGCCATTGATGTGTCTGAACACAGACACAGATGTGTCTCAAAGAGATGGCTGTGTCTGGAGAGGTATGAGTTTATGGGCTACAGAGTAACTTGGGGAAAGAAGAAATACCCTCCACCTCTCTGACAGTGTCAGTTGGTGCTTTATCTGTCATGTGCCTTTGGTTTGACTGGAAGGTGAAATCAGACATGAGAGCTTTTCACGGAAGCAGTTGAGTTAAGCAGAAAAGAATCCGGTGCCCTTTACAGATGATTAATTATTCTCTTGTTCTATTTATAATAAGAAACAAAATAAAGGAATGATTTTGGGATACCATTAAAAAGAAAAAACCCCAACAACACAGCAAACAAAAAAAAAACGGGAAAGCCTTCATCATAAAATTGGTAGAGGAAAAAATTACCATGTATTCATTTAGACGGAAAGAGTAAAGAAACTAGCTATCAAAAATAAGAGGTAGTTCAGGAGGCATTTAATCATGGCTTGAAGTTCTCAATTGCTGGTAAATTCAGCTATGTCAAAACACAGGCAAGAGTAAATGCAGTAAACTACATTGAGACTGTAGAATAATGTTCAGCAGTTCTGTTTAAACTGAGCTTCCCGATTAAGTATCCTTACATACCCATCTTTATCAAAGTGGGGAGTTGTACAGACTTGCTCTTAAGTTCTATTTTTTGCATTATATTGAAGAGACTGGCTTCCACTTAGTACCAAGAAGGCAGTGGGTGATTCGGGTCACTTTTATGTACTACAGTAGTTCTCTATGATGTGGTTTCTCATTCCATAGTTATAACCTATTAAAAAAACATAATGTGGTATGTAAAACTTTTTTTCAAATAACTAATCCTTCTCTCTTGCTCCTTTGTTTTGTTTTCAAAGTTCTGATGTGGTTTGGGAGACAAAACCCAAGAAGAAGTCAAGATGGAGACCAATGAGTGTTAAGCAGACTGATAAATTAGAACAAGAATTCAAAGATTACAGTGAACTAACTCCTTCAGAAAATAAGATTATTGAGTTGGAATCAAATGTTTTGGTAATACCGATAGTTTTCTAATCTTATTGCTTACATATATACACAGAAAAAAGATAATGTATCAATTTTGCTATCTTTGAACAAACTTCTAGTGAAAATTGAGATGATTGATTTACCATTTGAAAACCCTTCCTTATCTCTGTTTAGAAAAAAAAAATAGTTGAAAAAAAATGAGCGTTTGAAAGCTTGATAGACTTTTTGTTGTTAGGCCCTAACTTTGAAATTGAAGTGTGACATTTTTTCAGGTCATGGGACTAAATATGCATAAAGCTACAGTAAGGAAGCTTTGCATTTGATTCATTTGTTATACTGGGGAGGTGGGAAGGGTGTTATTTTTGAGGGGGTTGGTTGGTTGGTTTGTTTTAGTACAAAATCTTGTTTTTTTCAAGTGCCTTATAATGGGATAATTCATCTATGCCATTCAACTACATACATATGAAAAATCATTCCAGAAATTATTCTGGAATGTAGAAGCACGTTGTACTCCAAATGCTGTGGTCCTTCTCTGTAGAAGAATCTAGATACTCACTAGAATTTTGTTGTAGGTAAATGAACATAATACAAGTAAATGAGCTAATTTTTATCTCAGTCATAGACCATTGTATTATACTACTCTGCCTTTCCTCTAGAAAGCCGTGTATTAAATGCTAGTGATCCCAAATAATGCAGTATTTTGTTGTTTTACTTCTATTGGAATTCATGACAAAATTTTATTGTTTTAAATATAAGAAAGTTATGACATCGGACATAAAAGCTGCAAAACTTTTACTGCTAAGCTATCTTTACAGTGATAATGAACAGCATAAATTTTAAAGTCTATTATAAAAAGCAGTCTTTTGAGACACGTAGCATACCAAATTTTCTTCAATAATACAATAGGTATGTTTAACTCCTAATGGAATGAATATGAAAATTCAACAACCAAATGAGATTCCTATCAGAAGAAATTATCTGCCAGCTTTAAAAGTAGAATACAGTTCATCTGCACATCAGAAGTCTTTCAGAATTCAAATTTACAGGATACAGGTGAGTCTTGTCAAAAAACAGTGAGTTATTTATTAAGGAAAAGCAACTTCTATGGAAACTTGGATTTATTTTTAGAATTCTTTGGATTTGTTATGTTTTGAATTTAATTTTACTCATTAGCTCTTACATCAGTGCTGCTCAATCTTTGGAAATACTACTTAAGTGCTTTGGAAAAAAAAACGAGACAACTGTGACTGTTCAGGAAGAACATTTATCATTCATCTTCTATGCTTTTTCTTGTGGCTTTTCTTTATGACCAACAAAAAAATAGGTACAATTTGTTGTCTTGCATATGTTCAAGTTTTTAAAAACAAATCCTTTGCAAAATTTCTGTGGGCCGTTTATTACCATCGATTTAGAGAAGCTTTCTAGACTATTCGGATTGGATTATTTAATTCTGAAAATAGATATATTTTGAACCACAGCTTTTTTTTCTGCTTTTGAATTGGTGGAATGCTACAGGTAATGTTTACAATTCTTGTGTTTGTCCTGATTTTAAAATATTTCACTATTGAAAAGCTAACATGCTGCACCTTGTCCTGTCCTTACCCCCCATTAGATACAAAACCAGATTCCTGGAGCCATATTTCCCTTTGTGTTCTATCCTATTAAACCTCCAAAGTCCATCACCTTGGATTCAGGTTTGTAGTTGTAGTTTAATATGAACCTTACTTCTAAAATGAGAAGATATATTACTTGTACTGATGTTAACCATGTCACTTTTATCAGATGAAGTTTGTATAAGCTTACTGACTACAGATAACACAAGTACTAATGTTAGAGATAGGGAAGCAGTTTTCTCTACAAAGATACACAGAATACCATTTCAACAGTTAACAGTCAGAAGAAAACATTTCTTTCATCCTTCTATATCACACCTTTTAAACACTTTTTTTACACACTAAATCAGTGCTCTTGGAGAGCATAACATGAAAGTTACATTTGGATTGAGTTGAAAATGGACTTTTGGCAGTTGCATTTAGACCACAACTAAAACTTAATGCTGACTAATATGGAAGAGATGCCTGCTGAAAATAAGAAAAGATCAAATTGTTTATTATCTTGATGGTAGTGAATCTGTTGCACTGTTTCTGTATTATTTGCATTTGGAGTTCTGGGGCAGTGAGGATTCAGTTTTCATCTCTAGTCATCTGACTTTTCTCTACTGCCCCAAATAAATTGTTTATCTTAATCCTGTTGTTTATTTTTCTCTTCGCTTGCATGCAGTAGATGACCTAGTGACATATCTGAAATAATCTTAACTGATAAAAAAATAAATGTGTGCTGGTGCCAGTCTAAGATCAAAATTAGTATGTGAAGTACCATTTATAAACTCTGTAGGTGGCAAATTATATTTTGCCTGTTTTGTATGTAGCTTTGTGACTTCTCCCTTGCTGGGAGCATAGAGCTCAATGTCAGTATACTATGTGATGAACTTCAGTCTTCCATTAACTCCTTCAGGGCAAAATCACTTGGAAGACCGGAGTAAGCTCAGGAGGGTTTCTGGGTTGAGACAAAGAATACCGCTTATAATTTTGTACAGAAGTTAATAAGATATCAAGGTTTTCATTCATGAAACAAGGTGTTCGTTCTAAATATGATCAGTTTCAAGCTGCATTTCATAAATCTGCAGAAATCTTTTTTTTTTGTTTAGCTTATATTTTTTGTATTTGCCGTTGGAAAATTTTATTGCCTGACTAGGGAAATCATAAGTCTAAAATTATACTAATATTAATTTGCTTTTAAATGAACATTTTCAGAGATCAGTGAAATAGAATTTTGATGTTCCATTTCATCCTTGTATTCCTATTCCTTTCTATTCCTGCTCTTTTCCCTGACTTAGTTGTTTGCCAGTCATATACATTCTGTAATCCTACTTTACAGGATTGAGAAAATCCTGAATATATATGACATTTTCATATTAAAAATATGAAGGTATATATGTAATTCTAAAATCTGTGCTGATCTCTTTTTATTTTACAACTTCATAGCACCAAAACCATTTACTGATGTCAGTATTGTTATGAGAACTGCAGGACATTCACAAATATCTCATATTAAGTAAGTATTTTGACATGTTTCATTTCTTTTGCTATTGATCATGTTTAATCAAGCCTTAAAATTAAAATTATTACAGTGGCAAATATAATGCAAGATAATTTTACACCAACTCATTCTTGGAAAGATCAGAACACTTAGAGATGAAAGCTCACCCCCCTTTATTATCCACATAATTACAGAGTAAAGCAAGGATTTTTAAGTCTCTTTTTAATGCAGATGTTTAGTCTTTTTTAATTTAGAAAAAACTCTGTGTTTAATGGTGCTACATACAGTGTTAAATGCTGCTACTTGGTTAAAATAGTTCTAGTTACAGGAAATGTGTTTATCTTACACCACTACACCAGTACCTGAAGTCAATACATAAGTGGCCTAAATACCCTAGATTAAGTTTTATGTGCTACTCATGTTTGTAAAACACCGTAATAGTTGGTTTCTGTTTCATTCGTAGGTATTTTAAGGTTCTGATTCAAGAGATGGATCTCAGATTAGATCTTGGCTTCCTGTATGCTCTAGTTGAATTTTTTACACAGACTGATGTGCCAGGTGACCAAGAGGTAAAAACTTTTTGTTGTTTAAAGATTAATAGATTTTAAGTTTGTAATTATTCAACTTCTATTTTAAAAAAGAAAAAACAACTTGGTCTTCTGTGTCCATAACACTGGTTAATTGCTGTGTCTGGGACTAATATGAAGCAGTGAGGTTTTTAAGAGTTATGGTTGCCCGAGGCAAACAATAAACTTTATTCTCATCTTGCATGCTATGCAAAGAGGGCTTCAAAACCTTCCGAAACGAATGAAACTAATGCTGTTGTAGACTCTTTGATCTTACTAACGCCTGAGCGATTGGGTCATTAAGAACTCAAGACAGGAAGTAAGTGAAAATAATACTCTTCTTAATGTAGCTTATTTAAAAAAAAATACAAAAAAAATCTAGTAAAATCTTGGCCAGAAGTTCTTTGAAACTTGTCTGTCCATGAGAGCAAGAGAATGTGAAAGAAATGGAGAGAGGTTGATTAGAAAGTGAAAGTGTCTTTGGTGATTTTATGCAAAATTATAAAATTAGAAGATGATGTAGCTGACGTGTTGATACTAAGTGGAGAGGAGAGGGCAGTGAGCGGGAAATGAATTTACTGTACAGGGAGAATGAGAGGAGTTTGTATTTAGAAACAGTGGAAATAAAGTAAAATATAATAATACAAAGTGCAAGGTAGTCTGCTTGGGAAATAATAATGAAAACTTCAGGTACAACCATAAATAATATGCAGCCAAAGCCGACCAAGAGCCTATGGGTCAGGATTAAATGGAGGACAGGGACAGTTGACATTACAGTGGAGGTCTGATGCAGGCCACCCATTCAGGAAGACTGACTGGATGTGGTGCTCTATAGACAGATAGAAGCAGCCTCACATTCCCAAGGCCTGGTCTTTATGGGGGACTTCATCCACCCAAATATCTCATGGAGGGACAACACAGCTGGGCATAAGCAATCCAGGAGCTTACCAGGATGCATTGATGGTAGCTTCCTTCTCCAAGCAATAGAGGAGCCAGTGAGGAGAGGTGCTGTGCTGGACCTTGTCCTCACCAACAAGGAAGCACTGGTGGGGAATGTGACACTCAAGGGCAGCCTTGGCTGCAGTGGCCGTGAAATGGTGGAGTTCAAGATCCTTAAAGCAACAAGGAGGGCACACAGCAAGCTTGCTACCCTGGACTTCAGGAGGGCAGACTTTGGCCTCTTCAGGGATCTGCTTGGTACCATGGGATAAAGACCTAGAGGGAAGAGGGGCCCAAGGAAGCTGGTTAATACTCAAGGATCACCTCCTCCAAGCTCAGAATTCCAACAAAGAGGAAGTCAGGCAAAAACGCCAGAGGCTTGCATGGATGAACGAGAAGCTCCTGCACAAACTCAGTCATAAAAAGGAAGCCTGTGGAGGGTGGAAGCAATGAGTAGCCTGAGAGGAATACAGAGAAACTGAGCAGCCAGGGATCAGGTTAGGAAAGCTGAAGCCCACATAGAATTAAATCTGGCCATGGATGTCAAGGACAACAAGAAAAGCTACTATAAGAATGTTGGTGATGGAAGACTAGGGAAAATGTGGGCCCTCTCTGGGAGGAAATGGGAGACCTGGTTACCTGTGATATGGAGAAGACTGAGGTATTCAGTGACTTTTTTGTCTCAGTCTTCACTGGCAAGTGCTCCAGCCACACCACCCAAGACACAAAAGGCAAAGGTGGGTACTGGGAGAATAAAGAACCACCCACTGTAGAAGAAGATCAGGTTTGAGACCATCTAAGAAACCTGAAGGTGCACAAGTCCTGATGAGATGCATCCACAGGTCCTGAGGGAACTGACAGATGAAGTGGCTGAGCTGCTATCCATCATATTTGGGAAGTTGTGGCAGTCTGGTGACGTTCCCACTGACAAGAAAAGGGGAAACGTAACCCCCCATTTTTAAAAAGGGAAAAAAGGAACGCCCATGAAACTACAGGCCAGTCAGTCTCACCTGTGTGCCCAGCAAGATCATGTAGTGGATCCTCCTGGAGACTATTCTAGGGCACATGGAAGATAAGGAGGTGATTGGTGACAGCCAACATGGCTTCACTAGGGGCAAATCATGCCTGACCAATTTGGTGGCCTTCTGTGATGGGTTTACAGCGTTGGTGGATAATTGAAGAGCAACTTACATCATCTACCTGGGCTTGTGCAAAGCATTTGACACTGTCCTACATGACATCTATGTCTCTAGATTAGAGAGACATGGATTTGACAGATGGACTACTTGGTGGATAAGGATTTGACTGGATGGTTGCACTCTAAGATTTGCAGTCAGTGGCTCGATGTCCAAGTGGAGACCAGTGACAAGTGGCATTCCTTAGGGGCTGGTGCTGTTGAACATCCTTGTTGGCAACATGGACAGCGGGATTGAGTTCACCCTCAGCAAGCTTGCCAGTGACACCAAGCTGTGTGGTGGTCAACGTGCTGGAAGGAAGGGATGCCATCCAGAGGGACTTTGACAGGCTTGAGAGGTGCGGCCATACAAACCTCATAAAGTTCAACAAAGCCAAGTGCAAGGTCCTGTACATGGATCAGAGCAATCACAAGCACAAATACAGGCTGGGGGATACGTGGATTGACAGCAGCCCTTCAGAGAAGGACTTGAAAGTACTGGCGAATGTAAAGCTGGACATGACCCAGCAATGTGCACTCACAGCCTAGAAAGCCAGCCGCATCCTGGGCTGCATCAAGAGAAGTGTGACCAGCAGTCAAGGGAGGTGATTCTCTTCCTTTACTCAGCTCTTGTGAGACCCCACCTGTAGTGATGTGTTCAGCTCTGGAGTCCCAATATAAGAAGGACATGGGCCTCCTTGAGTGGGACAAGAGGAAGGTCACGAAGACGATCTTGAGGCTTGAGCACCTCCCTTATGAGGACAGGCTGAGAGAGTTGGGTTTGTTCAGCATAGATAAGAGAAGGCTACAGGGAGACCTTATAGTGGCCTTCCAGTTTCTATATAACAGAAAACAGTCTTTAGTCTACTTTTTTGTATTTAAAAACCTATCTGCTATATTACGTGTTCAGGAGGATATATGTGTATGCCCTTTGTTTGACCCAGGTAAAAATTGTCCAAACCTTACTTGAAAATGATTAGCATTTGAATTTTCATAAAAATACAGGTTTTTTGAGTTGTGGATTTGTTTGTTTTGTTTTTTCTTTTACTAAGGAATAGATATAAGTTGGATTGTCTTTTTATGCCTATGTCTCCTAGTCTTCACACAGAAAAAGGCAGCAAACAAACTAGTTAAAAGTACTCTAAAATACTAACTCTTTAAATAAAAAAATAAGATCAGGAGAGTGTAAGTTACTATGAGTCAATGTATTGCATCTCAGTGACAAATGCATGGTAGCTTTATATACTTTAAATTTTAAAATATTTTTATTTGAAAATGCATTCACAGCTAGAACTTTTCAAAAAGGATGTTGAATCTCTTCAAGAAGAACTGATGAGTGTGTCATCAATGGATACTTCACAAATCAGCTTGTATGAGTACTTTCATATCTCTCCAATTAAGGTACACATTTTTCACTGTACAACCTGTGTTTGCTGTGTAACTGAAGAGTTTTTGTCTCCTTCAGAATAGTAGGTACTGGAAATGAAGAAACATAGGGGTGAACAAAAATAAAAAAGAACAATGTCCCAGAAAAGTGCTTTCATTGTAAACCACTAACTTGTATGGGCTTTACATTACTATTTATTAAATATGTAGAGTAAAAGTTCATTATTTCATTCCTATCCATGACTTTCTTCATGTACAGGAATTATTTTTCTTTTCATTATTTAAGAGATGCTTTCCAAATGTGATAGTTTGTGTGCAGTGCATTGTGGATTGGGGAATGTGTATTTTCTAAAAAACATACAGCAAGCATTCCTGTGCAGTGACATTTTCTGCTTTATTGTTACTTATTCACTGGAAAAACAGTTTAGTTTTGTTTACTCCAGTAAAGTCTACTTCTGACTATTTCCCCATTCCCATAAACATTCAGGTACAGCCGTTGAATGGTATGTGCATGCTTACGCAGAAGCAACAGCCTGTCTACTCAAATCTAACACTCATGCATTTGTAGATTACTGGTCTTCATTTTTTGATTATTGCATAGCTGATGTGATGGTACTTTGCAGGCTCTATAACAGTTCTTAATAAGAGAATCTCCCCTCCTCCGATCAGAGAAGGGTTTGAGTTTCACCTCTTTACAGTATCTGGTTAGCTGTTAGAAACAGTCTGCTATTAGAACAGGTAATTCCAGCAAATGCTTGGCTAGCTTTATGTAATCAACTTAGCCTAACTCATTCCAAGTATATTCAGTAACTGTTTAAGTGTATCTTCTTTTAGATGTTCATAGGTATGTATGTCTCCAGTTGTTTTGTCAAATCCTCAGCAGTTTTAGTAATAAAAGTAAAATGCCCTTTACATGTTAAGATAACAAAGTGAACACCTTGTAACAAAGTAAACAAAAGCTTATTTTTTAATGTATTCTGTAATATCTTATAAGAAAAATTACACGGAGGAGATAGGATGGAATAAATGGGCTTCAGGTTCTAATAAAAGATTAGTCTTTAGTCTTTAAGTCAATATAGAGCTGAGAATTAAATGACAGTGATTCTGCAAGATGAGTTATATATCTTTGAAAAGAGTTATACTTAAGTTCTGTTATACTGTAAGTTAATGAATGACACATGGTGTTGTCTTCAGAGAATCGGAAACAGGCATAACTTCTTTTCATCTGATTTTGAAAATTGCTCAATGCACTTGTGCACTGTAGAGCCCTTTGAGCAGTTTTCCTGCGTATTTTTCTGTTCTGAGACGGTCACTTCAATTTCTGTGAAACAGACACCTTGGTTAATTCATGTCTGCACAGGTGAGGTTTTTCTTGGGTACACAGTCCAATGTTTATTTAGCACCTGTAGAATTTGTGTTAATTATTTGCTTTCAGGCTTTTGTTTTTCATTGTTGCTTAGACACCATGCTGTTACCATTTTCAGTCTGCTTTGATTTTGGGCATTAATTATAGAAATAAAATGTTTTGGAAACAAGCTAATAACCTACATTATAGCTAAAAGATTCTGGAGACCTTATCTGAAACATGAGCAAGCAATTTCAAGTTTTTGTTTTCTTAAAGGTAGTTCTGGTTATTAAGTTTGACTTTAAATGTCAGTGTGTTTTTATTGCCATATGTGGTGTATTTGTGTTCTCTGTTACGAAGTCAGTCCAATTTCAGTTCAAGATTAGAAATGTCTTATCGCAATTTTTAAATCATCTAAAAGGTTATAAAGATAGAAATATAATACTGGTAATAACCAACCATGTTACTTCTCAATCTCATTTTTATCCTTCAGTTACACTTAAGCTTTTCACTCAGTACCGGTGGAGAAGATAGTAACAAAGAAGAAAGAAAGAATGAATTGATACCACTTCAGTCCTTGAATCTCCTGCTGAAGAGTATAGGGGCCACCCTCACAGATGTACAAGATGTTGTCTTTAAGTAGGTTAAAAATATGATTGTAAAGATTACTTCCAAAGATTAAACCAATTTTACATATGTTAGATTCTATTTTGCTCTGCATAAGGACTTACTTCTTCTATTTTCTCTCTTTTTTTTTTTTTTTTTTAGGTTAGCATTTTTTGAACTCAGCTATCATTTCTGTACTACACAGCAGCTCCAGTCAGCAGTTGTAAGGCATTATTCAAAACAGGTTAGAATAAATAAATTTAAATATTTCATTAAATGTGTATTTTGAAAGCACTACTGTGTGCTTTGATTCTGTGAAAATAAACAAAATTACTTTCAGCCTTGTATTGTTTGTACAATGTTTAAATACATAAAGACATACAAAATAATTACTCATTAACTGGATTCTATTGCCTTTGTTTTCTGGGCAATTACTGTTTCCAAATTATGACTAGAGGAAAAGTGGCATGGATAACAAAACAAAGCAACTTGCTGGAATGGATAGTGGAAGCAAACACAGTGAAGCTCTGATAGAGCAGAATTGACATCAAAATATTAATGCTTTTTCTTGGACATTAGGATCATATAAATTATGATCCCTCTTTGGCCCTTGTGTACTGTTCGGGTCCTGTCACCTGGTGAAGAGAAGCCAGAAGACAGGCTTTTGTGTAAAAGAATTAGTCCTCTTCTATCCATCCATCCATCAGTAACAATAAGTGATTCTTCGGACATCCAAATTTTGTGCTCTGTCCATCTTTACAGGAGAAAAAAACGTATTAAGAAATATTTTTATTTTAGGCTATTAAGCAGATGTATGTTCTTATTCTTGGCCTTGATGTCTTGGGTAATCCATTTGGATTCATAAGAGGCTTGTCTGAAGGAGTAGAAGCATTCTTCTATGAACCTTACCAGGTAAAAATCTCTGCTGCCTTTTTATGAAATGTAGCACAAGTAGATAGATATGGATTACATTGAAAATGTGGATATATGGATATATAATTTGGTTTTAAATTTAGATTTAGGATTTAAAATTTAAAGTGAAAGTGCTAGGAAAAGTAACTGGAAAACTCAAGTGAGGTAAAAAGGAGAGAGTATTCCATTTAACTTAATTCACAAAAGACTACTCCTTATGGTTCTTATTTAAAAAAAAAAAACAAAAAAACAAAAAAACCTGCTTTTTTTCCATTGGCCTTAAAAAAAGCAGACTTCAGGGAATGAATTAGTATTCTAAAATAGTCTTTCTTTCTCTCATGGGTGCTCTTGTGGGTGCTTTCACACTTTGTCACTTAGTCTCATGCTCTTGTTCTCTTTATTATATATATTCCAATAAAAGCATAAGATTTTAAAATGTAACGCATACTAATTGAAGCTTAACATAAATGCATCCTCGTTTTTTTTTTCTTAGGGTGCCATCCAGGGTCCTGAAGAGTTTATAGAGGGAATGGCACTAGGACTTAAAGCACTAGTAGGGGGAGCTGTTGGTAAGTTTCAGCGTTATCACAATAGTATACTTCGTAGAAAAAATATTTGGTCAGTATTTGCAAATTGCATTGGCATTTTACTTTGTTTTATTTTTCGATAGGTGGATTAGCTGGTGCTGCATCGAGAATCACTGGTGCTATGGCAAAAGGGGTCGCTGCAATAACTATGGATGAGGATTACCAGCAGAAAAGAAGAGAAGCCATGAATAAACAGCCCACTGGTCTGAGAGAGGGTATCACTCGTGGTGGAAAAGGATTAGTTTCTGTAAGGAGGAAAAAAAATTAAAAAAAGGTTAATGAAGTTTATGCAGGCAAGAGTAACAAATATAGAGGCTGCTGCAGTCACCAGAGAGTTATTACTCTATTTTAATTCTGGTTTTGCAAATACATGGCCACAACTGAGTTACAGTTTTAACTAAAAATATGCAAGGTTAAAAGAGAAGTCAGGAACTGTGAAGCAGGTGCTTCTAATTCTGTTAACTTGTAGTGAATTTTTGAATAGTCTGACACATGTATTTTGAAGCTATTCACCAATGAAGTGGTAAGAAAAATGTGAAAAATTAAAAATATAAACTGAAAGCATGTTTGTAATGTCTCTTTCATTTCTCTTGGTAGGGTTTTGTCAGTGGCATAACAGGAATAGTTACAAAACCAATAAGAGGTAAGTTTAGGTCTTCTGATGCATTAACGGTTCATATGATGGTAAGTTCTTGATATTTGATGAGACATTATGTATTGGGTCTGGCTGAGGTGGAGATGATTTTCCCCTAGCAGCCCTCATAGTGCTGTGCTCTGTGTCGGCAGCTAGAAGGGTGTTGCTCACACACCAGTGTTCCAGCTGCAGCTGAGCAGTGCTCGCACAGCATCGAGGCTGTTGTCCCTCCAACATCCCCCCTCACCAGTCAGCTGGGGGTGGGCAAGATCTTGGGAGGGGACACAGCTGGGACATCCCCAAACTGACCAAAGGGATGTGCCACACCATGTGGTGTCTGCTCTGCAATAAAAGGGAAGGAGGTGGGTGGGGTGATGGGAGGATGAGGGGTTTGGGCATTCATTATTACAACATTTATTTTCTGGAGCAACTGCTATGCATACTGAAGTCTCACTTCCCAGGAAGTGGCTGGACATCACCTGCTGATGGGAAGTAGACAGTAAATGTTTTGTTTTCTTTTGCTTCCAATTGCGTCCTTTGCTATTGCTTTATTAAACCACCTTTATCTTGACCCACAAGGTTTTTTTCACTTATTTTCTCTGCCCCCCCATTCTTCTGAGGAGGGGAGTGAAAGAGCAGCTTGGTGGGCACCTGGTGTCCAGCCAGGGTCAACCCACCACATTTTATAAATCTGAGTTATATAACTTCTTATCAAGATTTTATGTTCCTACTGACTTTTAGTTTAAATGTTGTTTACGTGAACTTTTTGTGGAGCTTACTATGTAGGTACACATCAAGTAAGATATGTAATTAAATGGTAATTAAGTTTGATAATATTGTAAGAAAAACTCAGTGGTTTATAATGATTTGGTGCACTTAATCCTTTTAGGAGCTCAGAAAGAAGGAGCGGCTGGTTTTTTCAAAGGTGTTGGAAAAGGCTTAGTGGGAGCAGTAGCTAGGCCTACTGGAGGAATCATAGACATGGCAAGCAGCACATTTCAGGGTATTAAAAAGTAAGTATGAAGAATGACATATGACATGACATATGACATATGACATGAAACAAACAGTAGTACATTGTGGTTTTCTATCACTTCTGCATCAATGTGAGTCTCTCAACTTTGTCATTAATACAGAGGAGCTAGAAAAAAATCTAATACATGTTGTTTGTATAATAAATATGTGGCTCTTTAAAATGCTATGAGCTGTGTATTTTTTAAAAACTTGTCATCAAACCGTGGCTATTTCTAGCATTACTGAAGAAACTAGTTTAAAAGCCTCATCAATCAGACTTCCTTCACTTGCTGATTTTTTTTCCTCTTACCCCAAATTACAGGGATAAAGGACTTCTCAGCTGCAACAGAAGTTACTTTTTATATTATTACTGCTGTATGAGATGAGTTCCAGGAGTACCAGGTCCTGCCAGGATCTCTTCTGGTTGTTCAGACTGAGAAGTGTGTTAGGACTGCATATTGAATACTGTGATAGTCTCACTTTAGTAAACCCATGGCTGTATATTATCTCACACTGTAATGTGTAATGGCATAGGAGAAGTTGTTCTGAGGGGGCATTTAGTAGCTTTGTCTGAATGCAGCTGTTTAATGGCCCTGTTCTTGGCAAACCAGATCACTTTTGCTGCTGTAAGATTGCCAGTCTTGTTTTCCACTTTAAGTTCTTCATCAGAGAAAGGCAAGAAAAATATCAGAGCAGAAGTTCTGTATGGCACAACTGTCTTTAATTTTTAAGTTTTGAAGCACAGTGCACAGTCAATAATTAAGTATTGCAGGTGTGTGCTGCCCCATGCCATCTAATTTTCTAATACTCATTTTCTGAAAAAGATTTCTGAGTAAAATCTATTACTGTTTCATAGAATACCTATTCAATGGCTATTCATATGCAGAAGTACATACATAGACAACAGCTGCTGTACTGGTACTTGAATTTAATTTGTATTTAAAGTAATTTAGAGCCTTTGCTAAATATTATAGCTCAGTAGAGATATTGACACATATCTTAAATTTGCTGCTTTATTGTCAGAGTTGCAGATTCATCAGAAGATGTAATAAGCCTGCGCCCACCTCGATTCTTTGGTGAAGATGGAGTTATTAGACCTTACAGGTTAAGAGATGGAACTGGAAGTCAAATGTTACAGGTGAAGAAAAAGAAAGATATTTTGACATACAGTTTAACTTATCATGTGTTGAAATAAATATTTAAGAGAATTTCCCATTTCTTAAATTCCTTCCCACCCCTTACCTAGTAACTCAGTAGTCAAGAAGTTTCATTTAATTTCTTAGGCTTATGACCATTTTGATGATTTAGTTTCTGTGATACAATTTTTGAGAACGACACCATGATTTATACCAGTATATCTGTAGAGGTTTGTGCAAAATATAAAGCATTTCAGAGGAAGAAAAAGCTTTATATGTGTAATTTAAAAGGTTTATATCTTTAATTTTTATCTTTGATAAACAGTGATGATAAACACAAAGATACTTTTTTCAGTAATTTTATAATACCCATTTTAAACTGTGACTTTTAAATCTCAAATTTTGTGTAAAACAGCATTTCAAACATACTTAAAATATCTTTATTTATGTCATAGTACTGCCACTGAAATAACGTTAACAGTTTTGGTGGAGAATACTGTTTACAGGAAGAACATGCTGAGCAGCAGTTATTCTTTGATAATTCAGCTACCATTTAAGCAAATTTGACTCATCAAAGTGGATATAATCTCAGCTGTTACACACTTTACAAAGTTTCTATTTTTTTCTGTATTAGAAGTAGAATGGCATTTTAGAAATATTCAAACATAAGAAATAAAGTAGTAAGTAGTGATTTCATGAATGTAAACAGAATTTTTAAAATACACATTTCAGGATTCACAGTGTGCCAGGGAAACATTGGAGAAGTCATACAGAAATAACCTTTTTGGAGAAGTAGATAAGAACGTACTCATCTTTGGAGAGGATTTTTAGACTGTTTTGAGAATTTCCATAGTTCTTTGTTTCATGTTGAGTTCCAATCCAGTCATTTCTGTTTCTTACGCATTTCATTAGTATGTCTTTTGTGTTTCGGTGGAAGAGGATGGTCCTGTTTGGGGCATCTCAGCTGTGTTTGCCATGCCATTCATTGGTGTTCTGGTTCAGCAGACTGTGAAAGTTCTTTGATAACAAACAGTATGCCTCTGCCTTTCTTCTAATGGGGTAGTTTTAACACATCCTCTTCATTTTAAAGCTAGTGTTATAAAGCAGTGTTAACTAGAGCATAGCTAGAAGCTACCACTGATGAACAGCATAAAATTACTGGTAATATTTCTCCTCTCCTTGGTAAGAAAATTAATTTCCAAAACATCCCCTTTTCTTTTTAAAATTGTACCACTAAACCAAATGCTAGCAAGCCAATAGTCGGCTCTAATGTGCAGACTTCTCTTATTACTGCATTGCTTTTGCTTCTTACATTTGTCCATGTTTGCATTTTTTTTTTCTGAGAAACCTTTAAAAAATTCTGTAGTATAATATGTAATTCTGATTTTTATCTATTGTGTGGTTGAGACACTACCTCCATCTTCCATTATCCAACTTATAAAAAGCATAAAGGCATTGCCTTGTGTAATGCCTGTCATATTTTGTGATGGCAGCCACCATCTGGAAGTAGATAAAGCTGAAAAATTGTGTGTTTCATATTAGTTTTCACTACTGATGATTCTAAGGCAGAACTACTCTTGAATAAATGTTTTGAAAACTTCAAAACAGGGTTGTAATTCTTCTGGTAGACAATCAGAAAATAATGAATTGCATACATTTTTTTTTTCAGACATTATTTTCTGATATAGCATGTTTGATGTCTTAATTTTATTTTTACCCTCAAGTGTACAAATGTTTTTGATTCTTAATGTTTCTGGTTCTAGAGACATTTATTTTGCATGAGACTCCATGTATTACATGTTCCCTAGCTGAACAGTTTGAATAGCATAGTATTTTCTTATGGGGAAAAAAGATTATTCTCACCTTTTGTATTATTTCTATGCAGACAGGTCTGGTGACTGGCCCCACTGCAGTCACTGTATTATATAATTTTCAATGGACTAATGGATTAGAGTGGAATAAAACTTCTGGTGATCTAGAGATTGTATATACTGATTAGAGGACATGGGTTGTGGTGGATTCATAGGAGATCATAATGTTTCCTAAACTAGGATGTCACTTTAGAATTTCTTTGTTTTCTGAGGTTTTATTTTGCTTTAATTGACAAATTTACCAGATGAACTAATACTTCTAAACTAATACTGCTTTCTTCTTCCCTTACCATGCTTTCAGAAAAGACAGGCCTACAGGGAATGGACTAAGACTCACAATAGTAGTGATGATGATGACAGTTAGGATAATACGAACTGTAATAGATATACATGGCCTTTGTCACATTCTTTTGACCTTTAAGTATTAAATGTTGCTGCTATAATTCCCACTGAGAAATTGGAGTTGTCTGATATTAAATTCTTATTTTTTAAAACTGTGCAAATAAAATGTGGGGAAACAAACTGTATGATGATGAGTGCTAGGCAAAGGAACAAAGAATATAATAAAAATAGTCTTATAGATAAAACTGGACATTAGGTGAAAATAGCATTGAATAATATGAAGAAATAGTAATACCATGACTTAGAGTTTCTTTCCAGATATGTATCTATCAAGTGTATTTAATGTTTTTGCATTTTATATAAGTGTTTGACAGGTTTTAATTATAATTTGCTAGATGGAATGCTTTTAAATGTGTTTAGTAAAACTTTACTGAGTTGTACAGTCATTACTGGTGTTGAAATGCTCTTTGACTGTTTTATTTATCTCATATTTCAAAAATATTTTGTCTGCTTTTCTTTTTAACAATAAACACATCTAAAGTATATCTAAAATGGATTCATCTGTTCTGTTCCAACGTTGTTTCTCATGCTTCCTGGAACTAGATTATGTAAAAACACTAAATGGCCTATAAAAGTATTTAAAAGATAAAATATGTATATTTTGAAAGGAACACTTACTATAAACCTTTAATTTTTCATTTATCATTTGTTTCTCTGTAATTTTTAAGTATTCTTTTGGTATTCCAAATGTATCCTTTGGGATCCTTAGAGGTGTGAAATAATGATTTATTTAGTTACTTTTGACTGTGACCATAAATTATTTGGTTTTAAGGCAAGAATCTTTGTTTTCATAGCAACAAAAACGAAAGTTAAAAAATCCACCCCATAACTAAATCCTACGTAAAATCATGGACAACTGGAGAACATAGTAGTACTTTTACAAGGGTCTGTGCAGTAAAGCATAGGTAACATACAAAAGTATTTAGTTTTGTGTTTACGTGGACATGGGGGGAAAAAACAAGATAACAACACTGAACCACTATAGTTCTGTATTGTAAATTCTACAATACAGCTTTACAAGTTACTTGGTTTCTTTACAAATTTTTTTATTCTGTATTCACTGGAATGCTTGCACAGTTTTCTCATTCTTTTTTGAGGTTTGTTGCTATATTTATGTTTTTGTGTTGCTTTTCAGAGATGTCTTGCAATAGATATTTATGTTTCAGTAAGTACTGTAGTAAGAATTAATTCTTCTGCCAACATTTTGAAGAATTAAAATTGCTGTAAAGCAATAAGAGCATCTGATATATATGAATATTTACCAAAGGTGATTTCATGTCCTTCATTGTCTACTGTCTTCCAGTTATCAAAGTTCTGAGGGAAGAACCATTAAAATCCATAAGACTTCTTATTCTGACGCCATGCCTTCAAAAGCTGCTGTACTGTCTGATCTCTTGGGCAATGAGCAAAGGAATATATGCCTGTAGTCTCCCAGATAAAAGAGGGGACAAACTCAACTTAAGAGTTTGTTTTAGCTGAAACTATTGATGCTTAAGATTGCTACACATCATGTATTGCTACTTACTTTGTAATACTGTCAGCTCAAAAGGATGTAATGCAGAAGTAGATAAAGGACTGTATTGCAACATATTACTGCCTGAAACATTGTGGGAATGATTTTGAATATTTCAGATAGAGGTAGATCTCAGGTATTTTTTTAAAGAATGTAGGAGATTATTTTGACCTTCAATCCTGAAAAAAAGACACGTACGTCATGACCTAAAAGTTGAGGAAATTGTTAGGTACAACTTTTTTGAAAGGTTACTGCTGCATTTTAACTTTACAGGGTTTTGGCAACTTTGAATATGTTTCCTGACATTTTCTTTTTTTGGTTTTGGTATTTTAGTGCAATTTCTTATTTTATCCTGTAAAATTTTGGTTTTCTTCTGTAATAATCTGTCTTCTAAAACAATGCATGTCAGTTTTTTAACAAAACACATTTTTTTTCCTCATTCTAATACAGCTTTAGAAAGAAATATAATAAATTCTTGACTGAAAAAGCATCTCTGCAAAAATAATTTGATTTTTAGAAATAGTACATAATTTCATCAAATTGACCCACCTTTTAAAGTTTTTTAACTCATAATTCTACAAATCATTACAAAATGTAGAAGTAAAATTTAGAATGAGTGGTAGTACATCTGAGTCAGGTATCATTAATTTAAGTTCCACTGCAGTATAACTAAAAAGAGTTCTTTCTTTACTCAATAGATTGAAAAGTTCTAGAATGCTAACTTAAAAAAAAAAAGTAAAACCACTTGCCAGTATAGTTGGCAAATAAGATTATTGTTTTATAGTTGGCAAATACTTAAAGTATTTTGTCTTTTTATGGAGTATAGTTCTATTTTTGAATTTTTTATGTCAATAAAAAATGTAGTAATTTTGTACAAGTATTTTATTTGTTTTTTTTTGTCTTGAATCTAGCTTCCTCTCAATATGCATTAGGAAAAGAAATAATTTGGATTTAGGATAACAAAAAATTATATCAACTGGGTTATTAGGATTTAATTTCTCGCTAAGTCATGGAACCAAAATCTATGAAAAGTATAATAGTTAACTAGCTGAAGCTGATGCTTTTTAAGGCACCAAAAAGGCAAGAAACCCCTATTTAGACACTATTTTCTCTAGGGATTTAACGTAACAAAAAATACAGACCATCTTTTCAAATGCCCTTTTTTTTCTTCTTCTTCTTTTTTTCCCTTCAGTTTAATGTATTTTAATAGTTTAACTTTTGGCTGCACAATTTTCTTCCCCACTCTTGCACTGGTGAATTGCATTTAAAGTCCAGTACTTGTATATATTTATGGGAAGCTGGCTGAGACTAGCTAACACCAATTGTTTCAGAAGAACTTGGAAGCTTGTGTGACTCAGTTTCATTTTAGCTTGTTTGTGATTGAAGCATAAATGTTTATATATGGTAGAAAAGCAATAAGTGTCCTAGGCAAAGCATATACCAGCTTGTTTGCTGACAGACACTACAGAAAAGAAAACTGAAATATTTTTTCATTTCCCTGCTGATACACTAATCACTTCAGATGCTACAAATGAAAGAACATCCAGATGTGGTCATCATAATTACAGTGTAGATCAGTATGGGGTTTTTGTTCAGCTCATCAAACGAATTCTCTTGGTATGCAGATCAAAAATTGACCAAGATAATTCTGCCAGTCAGCATAGACAAATTATATTTCTATTGTGAAGTGGAAACTTTGTGTTCCGAAAGAAAGTTGCTGTCTTAATTTTTATTACCTTCCATGCTGTGGCCTTAGACTGAAGTGTTAACCTTGACCACAAATTTCTGTTGATTGGAACAAAACCATGTTGATTTCAGAGTTGCTGTTCAGTATGGCTGAGTGGAATCTTGAATTCAGGCACTAATGTGTCATGGACAAAAGCTTTGCTCTCTGTAGAATGACACTGCACATTAGGGTTACTGGAATGAGGCAGTAGGCAATAAGGGGTTAACATTAATTCTTATTAATAAACGACAAGGAGAGAATTTTTCATGGCAGAAAAAAGGAATGTTTTACATGTTATTTTTTTCTTTATTTAACAATTCTTCCCCTTTTTCACACACATTCAAGCTGGATCTAACAAGTGAGCTGGGTACTGCCTAGAATTATTAAATGTTTCTGTGGGAATATGGGATATGTAGTTATACCAAGTTAGCGTGTTGGAGGTAGCAATTCTACCGCTTTTGAAGAAGTCACCTTATAATTTTGGCTGAAAGATAAATTCTCTATTTCTAGCAACAACAGTGGATTGCTTTCAGAACCGGCACATTTGGACAGTAATCAATTCATAAGGAAATATCCTAGCAATCTAAAATCCAGTTGAAAACTTCATGTTAATCTGAGCATCAGGAGAGAAGAGTAGCAGATTTATAGCCACTTTTTAATTGGTCTTTACCGTATTTTTTTCACATGTTGTTTCAGTTGAGATGAGTTCAAGAAGGTTATCAAACATTCTTGCTTTTGTATCACACATACTACTAGCATTTTTCAGGACTACAACCAGATGGATCATAGATTTTAAATTTTGTCTCCACTACTTACAGTCTGCTCTGTTTAATTTCTAATTTTGTCAAAGGCCACTGTGCTTGCTTCTCAATAAATTATGAGCATGTGGTATGATTAGGAATCTTTCCAAACGCAGAGATGCTAATTTTAAGACACTGAGCATATTTGCATACCCATCACTGAACAAATGATCACATCTACTGTTAGATTATTGCAGTGACATCTAAGCATTTGTACTACAGGTAAGAATAACTTGCAAAGGAGAGGATTTATGCTTGAATTACTTCACGTTTTACAGCTGCTGGAGTGTCTTTTTTCAATAGATTAGTTCAATTTCCCGTCTAGTCAATGAACCACAACATATACTAGAGTAATCAGGTTATTAATCCTTTTTATATTTTAATTGCAGGAGTTGAATTTTAAAAGCTATTATTTGTTTTCTTACAGTGATGAAACTAGTATTGAACAAACAATGATTGATCAACATTAACTTGCATAGTTTTGCATCACCAAACAGTGGTCCAAGTCGCTGTCTTTCTCCAAACAACAGCTAAATACTGTAAAACTTAAAACCCCCATATTTATGCATCTGGATTGAGGGATCATTTATATAATCTTTGTTTGAGTTGTGTTGGGCACTTTGGTAGCAGAGTGCAGCAGTGATCTTGTTACAAGAATTATCAGCAGTAAATTGGTGTATCGCTCTGTGATGTATTTCCTAATGAATAGGGGCAGGTATAATGGTAGGAGGGAAGAAGACTGTAAATGAAGGGTAGAAAAATCTAAAGGCAGAGAATTTAGTAGTGGTTATTGCTCAGCATTGGCATAGATACAAGTGTTAACTTTGCATATGGACTGTGCAGCATTTTCCTGTACTTTATTTCCCAATTAATGTTTGTTATCTACAAAGCTATAGATGGCAGATAACTTGAATTTATGATCTTTGACTCATAGCTAATAGCGAGGGGTCTTAGCTCGATGCATACCACATGCTAACATTTTTGTGCTGAGTAAATCACTTGTTTTTGAATCTTAGTCGAATGAAATACTTTTTATGGAATTTGGTGGACATTTAAATAGCTTTTGTTTAGGGTTGCAATCTAGTTAAGTACAGTACTTAACTATCACTACTAGCTATAATAATTTTCGTTGTTCTCAATTCATTATCAGTAAACTGAGTAAGTTACAGTGGGGTGACATGGCTTGTTGAAAATTAACTAGCAAGCTAATGAAAAGACAGAAAAAGGTAACACTGCTCTCTTTAAGTCCCACTTAAAGGGCATTAATGTTTGGATTGAGAGCCTTACTTCAGTGCTATGCAAAGCATAAAAAAGTTATCTTCTTTTATGTGGGGGAAAGACTAGAGATCCTTTCCATCCTAATAAGGCTAAATTGCTAAATGCTTCTCCCCTATATTTGCCTCTAATAGAAGAGAGATACTGGTCATACTCTGCCATATTTATAATGTGTTTGGTCAGTAAAAGAAATTGCTGTCATTGTCACGGCGTCTTACAGATTAAATGCAATGGTGTGTACTTGTTAGCTCTACTGAACCACCCTTGCTCTTTCCACGCACATGATTTCTGTAAGTCCCTGTCAGCCATCTCCTCCCTTCCCCTGTCTTTCTCGCTAAGCCACTGATGCTGAATATCCATCAGGACATACACCTAGACCAGTAGCCTCGTATCTGGGCCAGGTATCCTGTCCACGCTGTCTGTACATAGAGCCTTCTCTGTCTTCTAACCATCCAACGTGTTGTGTGCTGGAACATTGTAGAAGCTACCTCAAGAGAGGATTTTTTGGTTGCTTAGTTATGAAGTAGGAGCTTGGACATAAATGCGAGAGGAAGGGAGAGACTCAAATCAGAGGCATGGCAAACCCTAGGCAAAGCTTGAATAAGAGATTTCCAAAAATAAAATAATAGTCTGTTTTCCAAGCCCTTGATTCCTCATTTCTTACGCCATTCTTGCTGTCTTCATCCTGCCCCGGACATTAGCTCTTGCAGAAATAAATTCAAGCAGTGACTTATGTAAGTACGCACATGATCAACAGCTGTAATTTTGTAGCCCAGCAGAGTTGGGGAGAGAGAAACAACCTGAATTTTTGGAGACCTTTCTGAAAAGCTGTATTTGGGAAATATGTTATTCAAATGTTTTTGCATTTTAGTCACTAAAAAATCAGCATCTTTGATGGAAGGCATCATTTAAAAAAATCTTTTGGGGCAAGTGGAGTTATCCATGCGGCCAAGTTTGAAGTTGTAGGGTACACCTAGTTAAATATCTTTATCATTTACATTGGTGATGAATACTCATTAATTGATTTTGCTATTTTAAGTGCATTGAGAACTAACCTACATGTTTTTAAATATTGCCATACATATCTGAAGCAATATGTAGTTAAGGGTTTATTGAATCATACTGGTTCATACTATACTAATCTATTTTTGCTTCCAGCTTGTAACAGATGGGAAGTATGCAAACAGTCATGTTGCTATTTCCAACTAAAATGCAACTATCTTAATTTGATTACTAATTTAATCACTCAAGAAAGTCAGTAACCCAAAAGTTGTTAAGTCATGTTGAAGTTACAGAGTGACTGTTTTAAAAAATTACTTAATCTGCTGTCCTTGATACTTAAAATTTATTGCCCAGTAAAGAATATTCTGCTGCAATATTTATGGCAATTGTAGGAGAAGATTAAGTTCAGGAGGAAACAAAAGAATATGGAAAAATGCTAAGCATTACCTCAAGTGCATTATTAAGTCCCGCTGCCTACATGATAGTGGGATCTTGTATACAATTAACTATAGATTTATTCGCAGAGTCAATTACTCCAATGTTTTGGTGGTGACTTGACATAAATTAGGAAATTAATCCTTATTTCTTTTGTTGTCTCAGAACTGTATTAGTCAGCAGTCTGGCATGTATTAAAAATATGTAGAAAGCTGAGTCCTGAAATGAATTGAGAAATTATATTGTTCCTTGCCATTTTTGGTTAGGATTGATTTTTATTTGCATAGCTGCATTAACAGCAACCGAGTAGCTCTGTGTAATTATGAACATCAGCTGTCACAGATCTGTAAGTTGTATTCTGACTTTATGAAAGTAGTCTTTTATTTAAAAGTATGTGCTGTGTGCTTTGTTATAATTTATACTTTTGTAGGATAAATACATTTTAAGCACAAAATTAGTACATTAATTTATACTAGCATATTCAAAGCTATAAAACTTTTATCTCTTTTAGAAAATTGAAAATGGAAGATTTGCAAAACTCAGATACATTGCACATGCTATGGTCAACAGTACAGATCTGTTAATGGTAACTAAAAGGTAAACAGTTTTGACTCTGAATAAGTACTTAACACTATGATCAAAATGTGCATGCCTTGATAACTGTTGATCAGTATCTGCGCTTTAACATGTCTGTCGTTATATATATAGGTAAAATAATGGAGAAGGCAAGCTTAGTGTGCTGTTAATAATCTTGTTCAACATCATTGTTCAGCACAAGAGTATGTTGAGTGTCATAATTTCTGTGTTTAAGGAGAGAAAAGGAATGTTGGTTTTATAATTTCTTCAGCTGAGAAGGATTTGTTATGTATCTGGTTAGGCTGAAGTCAATGGAACTGTGGGTTTCACTTATAAATTAATATATTGAAGGGAAAAAAAGGGTAATACAGGAACAGAGTCAATGTCTAACAGTGGAGTATCAGGCGTCCTTCTGAACTAAAAACTGTATACAACTTTTTGTAGAAATACAGCTAGAAGTGGTGTTATGGTTTTGCTATGAAGCACGGGATTTTAAATAAGGAAGTTTCAAAATTCACTCTTTTGGGAAGTATGCTTTTATGGTTATATATCATTATATGAGAACTATTTTGGAACAATGAATGACTTCACTAGAGCTAGGGCAACTTGATAACTTTTAAGTATTTTTACATTAATTTTTAAATTACTGATTTTATTTTCTGGTGCCTAGTGGTGTGTTATTTGTGACAAAAGGGACATTTGGACAGCTGACATGTGAATGGCAATACACTTATGATGAATTTACCAAAGAACCATTCATCGTTGATGGCAGAAGATTACGCATTGAAGCCAAGGTATGTTAACCTGGTCGTATTTTGTTTTCTTTTTGTGTTACTGTTTATAAAATTGAACTTTAAATTCCTGGTCTCTCTCCTTCAAATTCTTGATCTCCCATCTAGTTGAGATGCACTCTGAGAAGGGAGTTGAAATTTGGCATGGACAAACTCCTCAGATAACTAGCTTCTGACTGTTCTAAGGAGAACAGTGACTTGATGTTTGCAGATGAAATTGTTACTTGAGCCCTGGGAATTTTTTGTTGGTATGCACCAGTTTGTGGTGTAATTTTAGTCTGGAAAATGCTGATACAACAAAACTGTCGTAGAAGATTGCAGAATATTTTTATTATGCACTCTGGTGCTATGGAAATATGCCAATATGTGGACTTATACCTTATTGCGATCCCAAAGCTTCAAATATATCAGAGCAATACATTTGCATGTGCTATGCTTCAAGCGTTTTTTTTTTTTTTCTATTTGTTAGTAATCAAATTCTTCAAAAGCACAATAAGGTATTAGTATCTTCATAAAAACCATAATGACATATGTTTATCCCTTTCAATGCAAGTTGAAGAATGTTGTTCTCAGTTGCAATTTTTCCTTTAAAAAACTCCTAAAACCTTATTTCACTGATAAACTGGCAGAGGACATAAGGAGAAAGATGACTGCTGATGACTGAGTGCACGTACAGAAGCAAAGTTCCTTTAAAAAAAAAAAAAAATCTTAAATTCTTGTTGAAATGGTAACTGAATTTAACTTCAATCAGTAAATTTACCTGACAGTGTTATGTTTTGTTTCTGTTTTTAATAAGCTTCATCTGTGTAATTACACATCTTGGTTGTTAGGACAGTCTTGACAGTATACAAAGTCATTCAGTTTTTCACTCAGATTGTTTCTATTGCAGAGGGCTTGAAAGGCAGAGCCATATTGGTTTGGAGTCCTCCAAACTGGATTTCTGACTGCAAGTGAACTTTTACAGGATGAAATAATTCTTAGAGTTTCTGCCATTTGAGACAATGCTAAATGACATAGCCATCTTTACCCCTACACAGCAGTCATTTCAGAGTCCATTCACATCTCTGCAGTATGATGTTTATTGAAATCTGTGGTTGAAAACTGTATTTTGCAAAGCACTAAGTTGCTATTTTCACTACTTGAAACCACTACTTGCAAGTCAGTATTGGTGGAATGTCCACCCAGGTAATGCCTTAAAGGAGAATGAAAAATTAAAACGTTGGGTAGTACTGGATTTTGTTACCCTACATACTCCATTATCTGCCTTCTGCTCCTACACACTTTTATAGTACTGTCTGCAGGGCCTTCATGGTAAAAAGGGAAGTCTGTTATTGCTGGAGTGTTCCACTCCACTGTGTTTTCATGCAGAAAATGAAGTTTCTCAGGGTGTGCGCATGCAGTGTGAACATACTTAGATTAGTGTAGCGGGTAGAGAGGGATATCTGAACCATAGAGCTGCCTTAATGGTAAATAACTTCTTAGTTGTAAAGTTTGAAGAAACTAACTTTAATTTTGAATTACTGGTTGGTTGTTTTTTTTTAGGAACGAGTTAAGTCTGTGTTCCATGCCAAAGAATTTGGAAAAATTATTAATTTTAAAAGTCCAGAGGATGCTAAGGTAAAGTCAAAATACTATTACAGTGTTGGAGTTGGCTTAAAAAGTGAAACAGAATGCCTACTGTGTATATTTAAAATTCAGTATTTCCACACAGGCGTTACACAGATGGAAATGGCAATGATGTATTCAGTACTGAATTTCAAAAATACTCAATTCCAACACCAAACTCTTCCTTACCTAAATCTTTGGAATTATAACTGTCTGTCTAATGTCTGTTTTAACAGTACTGCTAACAACAACTAAACAATCAAGAATGTGAATTAAAACAGTATGTTTCACTAGAACAAACAATATTTTTAAATTAAGCATGTTTTTATTCTGGGGGGTGGGGGGTGCAGTGCCATTCCTCTGTTGCTCAAAGTACAGTTTTGGTTGAAGAATTAAGAAAATTCCTAATAGAAACACAAATAGTGTATCTGATATATGACATAATCTCTTCACTTTGACATCACTAGCTTTGACTACAACAGAGGGTAAGAGCGGTTCAGGTCTGCTGCCAGAACTATGGGGTAGCCAGGTTGTGAAAGTTCTGCCTTGTTTTTATTATTGTAGCTAATTATTTTCACATTAGTCTTGTATATATTCACACTGGTAGGATATGGTACCCTGGGATCACACTTTGAAACAGTTGGTGAAAGTTGGATCCTCTCATTAGTTTCTTTTGCAACTTCTCGTTAGATTAAGTTGCTTTTCTCTTCATGAGGGTGGTTTCTAACCACAGCTGAGTGATACCTTTTGACTTTTATCTCAAAAAGCATTACAAATACTGTTAAGGTATTTGAGGGCTCCGTGCTGAATGTGACTTGTCTGTACTCCTCCTTGGAAGTACTGATCTCCTCCATTTATTTTTTGTTTGTTTGTTTGTTTGTTTGGGTTTGTTTGTTTGTTGGTTTGTTTCTGTGGTGGAGCAGCAGCAGTGCAGAGGTCTGGTATTGTTTGGGAAGGGAATCCCATCTATGTCCTAGCTAAATCAGGAATAGTTCCAAAAATAAAATTAGTGCATCATATTATGTATGCCAGAAGTCTTCATCAAGGGAAAGAAAGCTGAAAAAGTTGTGTGCACTTTTCACAAAAATGTTGGTTTTGCATATTTTTGTAGAAGGGCCTGTGAACCTCATGGGCATACGAGTATGAGGGGAAAGGTCACTAGCAGACAGGCTTGGTAAGGAGTGTGGTTTTATCTTAGAGAAGGAATACTTAACAGGTAATTCAAAAATTGCCCTCAGGGCCTTAGGGGCTATCCTACAGAAGTTAAGTCTTTGAGAGTCACTTCTGGGCTGTTTAGCCTATGGCTCACTTCTGCAAAGGCGACACGTGTATGTAGAGGGATGACACTGAGGAAGGTGTTTTAGGAACATTAAAAATGAAACTTGCAGCCCTTATAGTAAAAAGGGTATGAGGTCATTTCAGTGACACTGCTTTGTGAACACTGTGTCAATCTCGTGGACACTACAAGGTTGTTCCATCTGTGAGAAGTCCCATATTCTGATGTGAACAGAAACTTATTGAACAGCCAATTCTTCTTTCAAACCTTTAGCATCCTGCTTAAACAGAAGCTCTGGTTTCCTTGAGGGGCTGAGCTTGTGATGGGGAAGAGGGGATCCTAAAGATGTGTAACATAAAACCTGATCCGGTAACAGAATCTGATTTGTAATAATCCACTCATCTTCCTTGAAAGCATTATGCAGCTTTCTCATGGCAATCCTTTTGTATAACTTCATCTCCTACCCTAGATTTCCATGTCGCTGCCCCTTTTTGCGCCTCCCCACCCCCCCCCTTTTTTTTAAAGACTCTTGGGAAACTGATTTTTCCTTCCATGTTCAGTAAACATATAAATGTGATATTCCCGAAAAGAAATCGAATATAGTTAAAGAAAACTTCTTTCTAAATAACTGTGTTATTACATTGCTCCAACCTATTCTTGTCCTCTGTCTTTTGTTGTCCTTGCTGCTCTATTGTCTGTCATCTGTGATTTGTCTGGAGTTGTAGACTAATGCAGAGGATTAATGATGATGTGGGTGAAATGATGATGTCATTTATTTTTTTAAAATATTACTCACTGAAATACAGACCAGGAATTGAAATATCAACCTAGCTAGTTTAATTATCTGTGGTATTCAGTGTCAGATATTGGTACTTAAATGCCTCCATTGTCATGTGAGAAAATCAGCGGTTTATAATCTACAGTGGAAATTTTGAGCATTGTGTTAAAACTCAGTTAGGAAGAGAGCAGGTAGTGAAGTGTCTGGCCAACATAATCTAATTTTCAGATGTTTTATATGGTTTTTACCAAGGACACATTCTTATTTTTTCCTTTTCCTTCACACAGTGGATCCTTTCAAAACTGGAAGAAGTGAGAGAGAATCAGCCAAAATTGTAATGAATGGAGAATCACCAAGATACAAAGAACACTGACTACCTTTTAATTCCTCTTTAACAAGCAGAACTATTTGAATATCAGCAACAAAAGCAAAAACAGGAGGGAAGGAAGATTTATGAAATTGTTCGTTGTGGTCACAACAGTCTATGGCTATATCACAAAAATCGGTGAAGTTAAGTTAAAACAAAATCTAGTGATCAAAATGCTCTGCCAAGTTTTGGCTTGTTTTGTTTTGGTTTTTTTTTTTTTTATGTAAGAATTCCAGATTTCATTTTTTATAAATACAGTGTAAAATGAATTTGTTTTACCATTACATTTGATATTGAAATTGAACTCTAGAATAATTTTTATGATACTATTCAGAGCAAATCTTTCAGTTTTGATTGGATTCTGAAAATCAATACTTAGTTTCTGTCTTAATTTTCACATGACTTGAGGCTGTGTTGAAATTCAGATTTCTCAAAGGAAATGTTAACTTAATAATCACTAGTCTTACAACTCAAATTCCAGGAAGGAGGCTACTGGCCAGAGCGGTCTAATTTAGATGATCACGGGTGTGGATGCTTAGTTAAGAATGTTATTTTCTTTTTGTAAATTAATGGACTAGGTCACACTGAATTTAGAATACAGTATCATTTTTAGTGTACACTTTTTTATATTCTACTCAAGGAGATATTGCAACACCTCTATCAATATTCACAGAAAATATAACCGTTTACAAAAATGTACAATGGGGAGAATTAATATATCTCTGCACTAAAGATAT
The DNA here is from genome assembly GCF_018691265.1 of Tyto alba. Classification (NCBI taxonomy): domain Eukaryota; kingdom Metazoa; phylum Chordata; class Aves; order Strigiformes; family Tytonidae; genus Tyto; species Tyto alba. The sequence goes on from NW_024881275.1 coordinate 32,657,941, forward strand.
TAATTAAAGCTTATTATTTTAAATAAAAGTTACTAACAATCTTGCAACTCAAGGAGTTTATGGGGTTATAAGTGCACTGTTGCATACCAAAAAGAAATGCCTTGGATTACACAGTATTGTGTGCTAAGCAAGTGACTAATAAAAGTAAAATTTATATTCAATAATAAATATAATATTTCACAGTTGCTTTTATTAACTTTTATTACCCGATTAAACTTTTTCGTTTCATACCCAGACAGCAGAACTTTAATAGGAAGAGCTTGAATGTGTGCAATTCTGCTTATCTCTTAGATGTAATAATCATAGTATTGTTGAATGGCTGTTCACTACGGTTGATATAAAAAGTACAGGAAACAGTACAATGTTACATGAAGGTTTCCATAAATACCCATATTAAAGTCTTCAGAGTATCTGGTACATGTTATAAGTACCTGCTGCCAAAATACTATTTCTAAACAATTGTTTGGAATATTTATAGCTACAAGATACAATTCTGACATTGCTGGTGGTGCCTGAGATATCCAAATTGTTGCATTATTGTAAAATCTAGAATGACTAGCATGCTAACCTACAGTTGCAGTTCTTCAATGTACTGTACGCCTTGCCTTTGGTGTTGAGTAACCATTTAGTGGGTTACAAAATACGTGCAATCTTGTAATTTTTCCCATAAATTGTAAATTGAATCAAAAGATCATATGAGAATTTCAAACTATGACAACAACTGTGTTACTCCACTTGTTTGTACACAAAGCATGTACCAAGAGTATTAACTCAGGTTATAATCACGCCAAACTAATAGGATACTTTGCCTTAGATAAGTAGTTTTATTAGGTGCACTGAGTACCAGTCTATGTATGGAATTTGTTTTTCATCTATCACTCTTCATCTTAGGAAATTATAAGTCATTGATATAAGTCAATTAATAGTTTTATCATGATCTTGATTACTGTATTGTCTCCTCTCTCTTTCTATCCCCAGTATTTACTATCTGCTGCAACTTTCACTTCTAGTAACTCTTGCAAGTACTTTGTACATTCCCATTTGTGTAGCTTTTCAGTTTATCCTATCCTAGATATTTTCTCTTCACAGAGACTGTATTTCAGTTAATATTATCTCCAGTTCTTAACTTTCTTATGTTTATTTTGCCAACAAACTCTCAATTCTCAAATTTCAGCTGGCTCTTGAGTAATATTTGAGCAATTTAACCATTAACGTTGAAGGATTTATTTTAAATGTGCATGTCTTTGGTTAAGCTCATGTTTTGGAAAAGATAATATTTTCCCAAAAATTGCATTTTTCGTATAGAGTATAAAATGTTTTGATACTCTGTGCTAAGTAAAAGCCTTAATGCAAGAACTAAAACACTGGAAGTGTTCAAAAGTCAACATGGGACCTTTCCCCCACCTCCCTCCTTCTCTCCATCTGTAATGACAACATGGTTTTCTGTAGTTCCTTTTTCCTAATCAGTAAATTGTCTTTTTCCTTTGTTTTTTTTTTTTTTCTTACACTTTCTCCATACAGTCATGAATTAATTTTGCCACTTCTTGGCAGACACCAGTTGTCTCTGTGCTAACTATACATCAGCCTGGGGTGAGCAAAAAGGTATTCAGACTTATGTCATTCTGTAGTTTTCTGGATTACTGCAAGTTGTTTGAGATGTCCACTCTGCTGTGCCTCATTCCTTATTGCAATATGCATGTTTTTTTCAACACAAAGGCAGAATAGATGTATTCATTTTTATTAAAAATGTATATGCAAGCAGACAAGGGGATCTCAATAATAATTAAAATGTAGGCGTTTAATCTGCCCACTGTGGTGTTTAAAAATATACAATGGCCTTTACTGAAGTAGTGAAGAACAGTTTCTCTTCTGAATGACTGTTACCTAAACTTAATACTTTTGAGAAATGCCATTTAGAATTACCTCTAAGAAATCAATGACAAACCATAGAATCAAAGATGCCAGACTCATTGCTAAAACATTTGTAAGTCTAACTGTTTGAACCTCTTTTTGTCCAGCTGCACGGCTTTGCATGGCATGGCTCTTTTGGTTTCCAGAATTCTCCCCCCTCCCTGACATCTTCTTCACCTTGAATAAAGTGAAACTGAATTTTATTTGACTGGAATGTGATTATTACTTGTTTTCTTTATATACTGCTTTAATTAACAGGTAATATCATTACTCAGAATACCATAGGTTGAAATTGACAAATTAAGTCAAATCCCATCTCTGAGATCCCAAGATCAAGCTTCTGTTGCAGCCATTGCAGTGAAAGCAGAATACAGACTTTAGTCTTTACCTTTGCTTTATTATAAGGACAAGTTTTTAATAACAGGATTTACATGTATAAGCTCCCTTTAAAATATTTTTCTGTTGCCACATTGGAAAAAAAAAAAGATGATGTTGCCAGATAATGAGATTCTCATTAAATCCTCTTTATTTCCCCCCAAAATTTCTGTATGTATACCATTAGCTTATTTATTATCTTTAGCACTTCACAGAATACACTGACATATCAATCAAATCACTAAGGTCTTTTGTTCCTTAATGAGTTATTTTTAGCCATCTATCTGCAAACAACAAGTACCACACACTAATCAATAAAAGATTAGTATTACTATGTAATGGTAATTACAGTTTAATACTTACAGCATATTCTTGAATTTGAACTGCAAACCCTAAGTTTCATAATTATTTTGCTGACGTAAAACAGTTTCAATAAATACATCACATACCTTATTATAGGATTGCTAAGTCTTGTGGCTTTTTCATAAATAGCTCCATATCCATATGACATTTAAATAGATTTGTATATATTTGATTTGCATATATTTCCTGGTACTGTATTAGCTTCAAGAAAGAATATTTCACAAAACTATTCAGAAGATTTTTTTTTTTTTTCCCCCCTTCATGAGCCTTTCACATTTGAATTCCAGAAAAGAACTACCTAAAGGCTTCATTGCTTGGAATCACGTAAGTATTGTACAAGGCAAGAGTGCACAGTGTTTCTTGAGCAATCATACAATTCCACAGTGCCCTTTTCCAGCATTAAACCCTCCCACTTTGATCCCTCTCCATCTGCAGTGACTAATCTTGACTGAAGATGCAGCAAAAACTGAAGCAGCAACCAATACCAATGAAACATTCACTTCCCGCGAACTAAGGATATAGGAGGCTAAAGTTCCTAGCAATTACTGAGGAGTTGGGTTTTCTTTTTCCATGTTGATCAATTTATCTGTAACTTCTGCCAAGGAAGGGTCTCCGGCTCTATGCTTAAACCTGTTACCAAAACCAGGCCAGGCAAAGGAGCTGACTGTTTCATTATTGTGTGCAGACTATTATGGAAGTTAATTCAAGATTGTGGAAGGTTTGGGCGTTCATTTCCCTTTTTTTTTTTTTTTTTTTTTTTAAGTAATTGAGACTATTTCAAAAGAATAGAGTTATTAAATGTGGGAACTGTTGGTAAGATACTGCTAGTATGCATTGTGTGTTTGTCTCAGATACTGTGCAAAGTGTTTCTGACACTTGGTTTTCATGTGTATCACAATACTCATTTCATTATGCAGATCAAAATTTTACAAAGCATTTCACATTTTCATACAGAAAACACTTTTGTTTATTGTCATCTTCTCTTGCAATGCAAATTGTCACAGTTGGTTATGCGATTCTTGAATGTATTATGCTTTTCTGTCTAAAACTGAACAAATTAGTAGATAGATGATACCTTTTTTTCTGCCTAACTCTATTACTCAGTCAAGATTTGCCCATTATTATTTTTGCTGGTGGATTAATTAGGAATTTGCTGGCCAGTATATGCAAGTACATACACGCATCACCTAGGAGCCTGAGCTGTTATTTGACCTAAGAAATGCAACAATGATCTTGGTCACAATTTTTGCTTCTGTGACTCCAAGTAAGATCCAAGGATCTAAAATTCTACTCAAGCAGACACAGGATTTTTATAAAGATGGCTTTGATTGTTTTCAGGTCACATCTGGAAGAAGAATTCTAAATATTCTTGTAATACTTCAAGGGAGGAGTAAATTAGCTTTTAAGTCTCATCCTACAAGGAGTAAAAGAATGTCCATGCCATTAATTTTTATTAACTCATCATCTCTGGTTCAGTACATCAAAGGCTGAAACAAATGTGACTGCTGGAACAGGCATGATGAGTCAGGACACTAATAAGCAAACAGGGATTAAAACTGAATTATCTTTTTGCTGGATGTCTCCTAGTTTTTTATCTTTGTGGGTTTTCATTCCTTGTCGCATCAAGCAGATTGAGAACTATGTGCAGAAGTTCATCTTGGTAACTGCCCTCATTAATGTTTTTAAATGTTGGCTGCGAAGTGTGAAAGAAAAGCATTCATGTACTGATGGGTCCTGTAAAATGGTAACTGTCTCACAGTCTGCAAATCTTGTACTCCAGCAAAGCCAGGCTCCCAAATTCATGGCGCTGGTGTGCGCTTCACATAGACAGCGTATCTTGACTCAAGATATTAAACTGCTAAGAGTTTAAACAGATGTTTTTCCAGAAGTTCCCAGGGGGCTCAAAACTGGATCAAGCAGTTCAAGCGTTTGGACATTTCATATGCTTTCCTCCATCAACTCTGCTGCCCGAGAGAAACTATTTTTGTCATCTCCTTTTCCTGTCACTGGAAGTTCTGGAGTAAAGTACAACTCCAATATCTCCAGATTTGTATGACAAGAAATACTTCTGAATTATTTTTTGAGCAACAGTGGTTAGTTTAGGACAGCAGGTCTGAGGACTTGTCATGATGTCAGTACTTCTGAGGGAGGGTAGAGATGAAATGTGGGGGACATGTCACTCCCCCTTGGCCGCCTCTCGTTCAGCAAGTGTGGCACTACCCGGGACCTCATCCCAGGGGGTACTGACCTGTTCCCTCCGTGTTCATCACTGCTGTTCAGTAGCGTGGGCACAACATATAGGTCAGTGTCCTTCCCTCACAGAAAAAAAAGCAGAGTAAGTAAGAACAGGCATCAACTGCTTGTTCCAACACTAAGGAAAGAAAAAATGAATCGACTGTTACAAGCTGTTTTCTCCTTAGCAACCAAAAGCAGCTCTGGACATACTTTACTTTTTCTCTACTGCTGGACAAAAGGGAACAGTGCTGTTTAGTATGTGAAATGGTAAACATTTTTTATGGGCAGTGAAAGGTCAGGGTGTGCTTTTCACAAGACTTGAACTGCAAGAGCTATCAACCTGGCTGAATACACAGAAGCACTGCTCAAGCTGAAATATCAATATAACTTGACTTTTTTCTGTGCTGAATAGGAATTGCTATTTTATGCTGATAGTAAAAACTATTGCCATGATATTTCTTCTTGGAAAAATTGAATGTTCATATATTTAAATACAGGAAAGTCTCAGAACATCTTTTGGATAGAATTACTGCTAATTACAGACTGTTCTACTAAAACTCTCTCCTTACCCGTGTTGCTGGGTTAGCTGATCAAGTGCCAGTGACTAACACAAATCTTGCATGGGTAAACAAGGTTTTCAAGATTGCCCTAATTTCTTTATTGTTTTGTCTGAGAATTTTTGACCTAGTGAAGAATTGACTGAGCTATTAGTGGTGCTGACATCTTTAGCGGAGATGTTTGTAGTTGGGCAGGGAGCTGAGGAGACAGGACAATGGCTAGAAATCTTCTCGAGGAGAGCCTTTACTGCTCTATAATCTGTGCAAAACTACCAGTGAGGCTAAATGACAAGGAAAATGCAAAGAGCAAAAAGCAAATTATCTTATTGACTTGGGGTAATTTAAGGCTTAGTTTATCACAGGTAGCTGTGGATGATTCCCGAGCTCCCGTGGCAGTGAATGCTGAGAACGTTTGCTAAATGCCTTGCTGTCTGAGAAGCACTTTTCCCCTTCAGAAAAGAGTAAATTCCATGGACTGACTACAAGATCTTAATCTGTTATTCCTTAACTGTGAAAGGTATTTTATAATTGTAAGGCACTTGAACAAAAAGGCAGTGATATGCAAGTGTGACCAATAACTAATCTTTTGTAATGATTCCTAGAACATTAACAGGTTTGGTGTATCAAAAGCTACCGAGAGATGTTTCTAAGAAGTGTAAAAGCTTACCCTAGTCTTTCAACTATACGTTTCTCAGAACAAGAATATAAAAATGTCTAGCAACCTAAAATAACATTAACTTATCATCTTGTCATTTTTAAGGCATCACTGTTTGAAATTTTATAAGCAATGATTGTAAATGCTAAATAAAAAAAAAAATTAGAGGAGAAGAGAAAAGAAAAGAGAAAAGAGGAAAGAACAGAGAAAAAAGAAAAGAGAAAAGAAAATACCATCTGGGCAGCACAGTAGTTATGTAGATTCGTCTAAAGATACTAAATTCCCACAGCTATCAAAAAATAACTCACAGACAAAACTAATATGGGAAATATGGACACAGTATTTTAAATGTATAGCTTGAATAGTAAACTTTGAAACTCATTCTTCAAAGTTCTGCCAATCCGTATGTCCTGGGTTGAGTGAGTGGTGGAGTTTTTTGGTGGCAGGGGAGGGGGCTATCGGGGCGGCCCCCTGTGAGAAGCTTCTCAAAGCTCCCCCAGCTCCACGTCAGCTCCACTTCTGTTTAGGAAATTGAGCCAATCGGCTGCGCCTCTGCGATAACGTATTTTAAGAAGGGATGTGGTGACATGCAGTGGGACTGGTGAGGAGGAGTTGCTGCAGCTGCGTGAACACCAAGGTCAGTGGAGGAACGGAGGAAGAAAAGAGGGGGGAGGTGTGCCGGAGCAGAGACCCCCCTGTATCCTGTGGTGAGACGGCAGGTCGGCCCCCCCTGCCACCCATGAAGATCTACGGTGGAGCAGACACTGATTTGTGGCCTGTGGCTTCTGCTTGCATGATCAAGGTTCTGTACCCGAAGAAGGCCGGGATCTCGTGGGAAAAGGTAGCCCCGCTGCTGTAATTCAGCTCTGGGAGGATTGCAGCATGCGGGGGTGTCCCACGCCGGAGCAGCTCAGGAAGGGCTGCAGCCATGGGAGGGAATCCAGTCGGAGGAAGTTAGTGACCCATGACGGAGCAGTGTGGGGAATGCTGCGTCCCATGGGAGGAATTCATGTTGGAGAAAGTTTGTGGAGGACTGTCTCCTGTGAGAGGGGGACCACGATGGAGCAGGAGGAACAAGTTCCAGACACTCCCCTCACCGAAGATGAAGGGAAGTGGCAGCACTGACTGCACCCCCCCATTCCCTGTCCCTGCGCCACTGGGGGAGGAGGTAGAGATATCGGGAGCAGAGCTGAGCCTGGGAAGAGGGGGGGGTGGGGGAAGGTGTTCTCAAGATGTGGCAATGCTTCTCACTGTCCTACTCTGTTATGTGTTGTTAGTGTCTGTAATAAATGCGTGTTCTTTTTTTCTTCCCCTAACGAGTCTGCCTCTTGCTCGTGATCATAAAGGGAGATTTTTTCCCCATCCCAGTCCTATCTCCAACCCCAAGCCTGGCTCTCTGTCCCTTATTGCCGGAGGGGAAGGGAGAGAGAGCTGCTGCATAGTGGTTGGCTGCCAATCAGGCCTAAACCACGACACCATACTTTTTCAGTAAATATAAATCTTCCTCCCATTTCTGTAAACAACATTTAAAAAGACACTTTTTTTTTTTTTAATCAACACAGGCTGTGCTATGAGTAAGCCACACTTTGTGGCTGCAACCATGCTTTTGCTTTAAACCAGGTTGAACTCCCTCAAGTTTAATTGCAGGATTGTGTCCTTGACAGCAGCAAAGACAAAATGAATATTTTCTGTGTCTGTAGCATAAGTGAAGTGTGAATAGATTACTTTCTCCTTGTCTGGATTCTGATCCTGATACAGCTTCAAAATGAAGTCTCGGGCAGCTTTGACATCTTGTTTAGGTCCTAGTCAAAAGCACCGTTAGTGGTTTTGAACAGTTAAAAGCCATGGGTAAAGGAAGAAATGTATGGACAATATCTTAACAAGCTAATTTCATATTTATATATTAAATTGCTGTAAAGGCATACTCCCTAGTTGGCATTTTCTTATTCACATGTTAGTGGAGCAAAAGCTGTTACAACAGTGCTTTCTAAAATGTGTCAGACTGTGCTTTTTTCAATGGTAAACTTTATAGGTCAAAGTAATTTTTTTATAAAAGCCTGCACAACTGAAATTACCCAGCATATATTAACAGTTTACTACATTATTATAGTATGTCAAAGACCATGAGAGAAATTAAATTTTCCAAAACACATAGGGCAAACAGCAGTCTCTTTGGCCAAGAGAGGGATGTGTGTTTTTTCTGTAGCTATTAAACCATTCTAACTCATTATTAATTGTAGGATTCAATGAATTGTGTGTCTTGTAGAATATAATACTCTATTAAGTAATGGAATACATCTGTGATCATTTTTGTCATTCTTTTGGTGACTTTATCAGCAACATTTTTAAGGAAAGTTATCCAAGCTGCTTTTTAAGTTTGGACTTTTATGTAGATAAATTATAATAATGAATGCAAAACTGTGCTATGGGTTATTACTATATAAAGATCTGGTTTAATAGCTGTATTCCTCAAGTTCCCCCTGTGTCTTGTCTCTTGAGACTAGAGATGAAAAAGGTGCTTCTTCTCATAAATAAACAGTGATCATACCACTTTAATTGTAACAGAATGGATGCAAGAAATCTCTTAAGAATCTGTGCACGGTGCTCCAGTAAAAATACAAAGTTCCAGTAAAACTGAGTAACTTAAGTTTGTATTCTAAAGGATGGAGTAGAAAAGCATAGATATCAAATATATTGCATAATTCCACTTTCTGTGTTCAATTTAATGAGGAAAAACTAACTGCTTTAAATACTACTTTTAACTTCTTGAAGATAGTGTGGGTTAAATGCTTACCTGTGTATTCTGGAAAGTAGCTAATTAGATGGGAATACATGATCTTCTCTTCTAGAAGATCTTTTTTATTTAAAAACAAAATGACTGAAGAATTCAGAAACCAGGGATAGGTAATGATAGTTTTAAATAAGGCTTTGCTTTCTTCCATTCGATTCTACAACAAAAATTAATGTGAAGTTACACTCTTTAGACAGTTGCATATACAAATCACACCAGCCAGAGATCACATAGGTTTTTGGAAAGCTTTTTAAAAAATACTACTTTTATTAAGCATAATTGCAGCACACTGGCTGATCATTACTTTTCATGTTCTATATCCTTTCATTCAATGGGTTTTGGATCACCACTATGAATGACATGATGGCATGTGAAATCAAGGTAAGCCTATTATTAATAGAAATTATTCACATGCTTGTATGAGTTAGTGGGCAGCCATGGACTGCTGCTCTATGAAAGCCTCTTCTGACCTCACAGTGAGTGTAACACAGTGAAAGGACAGGAGCGTGTGTACTCATCCATACTAGTAATAAAGTCTGTCCATTTCAAGAGGGATCTAAGAACACCACATTCAGAGGTTGCTGTTTGGAGTCCCTGGGGAAAAGCTTGTGATGGCATTCAGTTCGTTAATGTTCAAAGTAATGTTCAAAGTGAGCATAACAGAATGTTCAAGATGATGGTGAAAGGAAAATTACAGTTAACCAAGTTGTTCATGCATTAAAAGATGAACTTTAAAAACTCAACTACAGTGGATGTTGTCACACTTCAGCAAGTGAAGTAGGGTATCCTTTTCACAGTTCAAACAGATCTTGAGAAAGTGAACTTTGGGACTTCAGAGTTTAAATGGTACTAAGCATTTCTGAAGGAGTCCTCATACTGCAGGATGTAAAGCCAGCACTACCAAAAGTAATGCAGTTCCACTAACATGCTTTTCCCTAATTACCTACTGTTTTCTTTTTTGCATCCTTCTCTACATCTGGCTATTGATGATGATGGCACTCTAGAACAGATGGGAGAACTCGTCTTATGTTGTCTAACTTTGGGAAGTAGGTAAATTTTAAGTTATTTTGTTTTAATTTTCCTTAATTAATGCACAGGTTAATTCTGAAACATCAGAGATTTAAAAAAACAAACAAAAAACCTAATTACAGAAGACTGAGGTAGTTTTACTTGCTTAGAGATATTGCTGACACTCAACTTTTCAAACATTTGACATGGTTTAAGTGATTTAAAACATTTTAAAATCATATTTTGTCTTTTAAGGTAGAGTTCACTTTTACAAGCAGACTGCTAATTTAGTACAACTTCATGCCTGCTTGAACAGCTTCTTAATGTAATTCTGGTATCTGCAAATGCTTTTATGAAGACATGTGAATGCTGTCTTTCTTAAAAAACACGCATCTTTTCCTGCACCTTATATACCCCCCACTCCTTACCTCACTGTCACATTCTGCCAAGACTTGATCATATTCACTTAATGCAACTAAGAAAATGATGGAAGTGACACTTTCGAAACAATGGATCCACTTCCTTCTTTCTGACCTTTGGCCACCTACATCCACCATCCTATTAAATAAAAACACAGTCAACATATTAGTCATTTTCATAAAATACATTACGTATATCCAAAGGCTTTATAACAGATTGCCCACCTGAGATAAGCTTGAACTATGAAAAGTATATCTTACCATTGTACATTCTGTTTAATAGTTAAACTTGATTCACTTCCTGTACTGCTCATTAGTGGTGTTGTGGGTTAATCCTGGTGGGCAGCTAAACACAACACAGCCACTCACTCACTACCTGCTCCCCACTGTGGGTGGACAGTAGGAGAGGAAAGAAAGAGCAAAAGCAAAAAACTCGTGGGTCGAGATTAAAAAAAAAAAAAATAAATTGTTTAGTAAGTGAAGGATAAGTGGAAGAAGAGATAAAGAAAAAAACACAAGTGATGCAAAAGCATTCACTCACCACCTCTCATGGGTAGATCAATGCCCAACCAGTTCCTGAGAAAAATATGGCTAACCTCCTTAAAACCCTCTCTTTTAATTTTTATCATTAAGCATGACGTTGTATGGTATGAAATGTGTCTTTGATTAGTTCAGGTCATCTTCCTGGCTGTCTCCCCTCCCAACCTCTTGTGTGCCCCCCAGCCTATTCACTGGGGAGCAGAGAAACAGAGAGGGCCTTGGCACTGTGCAAACATTGTTCAGCAAAAGCTAAAACACTGGTATGTTATCAGTACTGTTTTGGTTACAAATCTAAAACACAGCACCATATCAGCTGCTGTGAAGAAAATTAACTTTATCCCAGCCAGGCCCAACACAAACTTATAAGCCACTTGAGACACAATAGAAAATATAATGCTGAGCTTTCTTCTGTGTTTGTAGAAGTTTTAGTGAAGTGAGTTGTAAACATATTAAATACTGTTTCCCCACACACTCCAAAATCTCCTTCAGCTCCCTCCCACCCCCAAAAAAACCCCAGTGTAGTCATATCTCACTACTCAAAAGAAACAAAACATTCACAAATATCTCAGTTCGACATCAAATTCATATGGTTTTGCAGACAGTTAAGTATGTCCCTCATATTTTATTGAGGTCAAACTGTTCCCTAGAACATTCCATTTCCAAGAAAAAACAAACAAAATACAAAATCAGTCAGGCTGGTTTGACCATGTGTTATGAGAGGGGGTTCTGGTTCTGTGTTGTAACTGCAGGCAGGTGTTTGTTCATGACAAAACAGATTGCTTGATGGAAGAACATCTATAATCATGCTAGTGGGAATGCTGCAATTTTGAAATTTAAAAAAATGCTTTCCCTTTAGAAAATCAGTAACCCCACCTGTTGAAATAGCTTGTCTAGTAGTGGGCAAGACAATTTTAAGGTGCTTTTCAGATTTTCTTTCACCTTTGTGTGTTTGTTTGTTCCTCTCAATTCCACTGAACATAATTTTAGAATAATATATGGCAGGCAGAAGAGAAGCATCTACTGTCATGACCCTACACTTTTTTTTGCCCCTTCCTCCTCTCCTCAGTGTCTCCAACTCCCTTCCCTAACTTTATCTAACCGAAAGTTGTAAACTCATTGGAGGGCTTCAGCATATCTATTAGGGCCCTGTCTTCCAAACAGTTACTGTCAGGAGGCAGAACGGTTGGCTCTAAATGGAATTAAACTACATTCCAATATGAGCACACATGAGCACTACAAATACCTTGCCTCTGTACCCTCCCCATCCAAGGCTTTTAATTAAACTAACAGTTCAGAACGCACAGGGCTGCTTGAATTTAAAAGATTTTTTCATGTAATGTAAATTTCAAAAGGAATGTTTTGAAACACCGCTCAAATTACTGTCTCAACTTTGGAGACTGAAAGGGCTGGAAATACAGACAACACTCATGGAATGAAATAGCTTAAAGGACCTTAGAAGCAAAGTTGCAGCAACGACTTTCATAATTGTATACTGAATCATTTGACAGGCAGTCTTACCTAAATCCAATATTTTCTAAATCAAAAGCATACTCGATAATTCCTGTAGTTGGCACTCGGACTCTAAGAATATCTTGCTGAGTTGGCAAATGTGAGGGCATGGCAATACGGTCAAGGTCAGTAAGATAACTAAAAAATTAAATATACAATAGAAACAAGATTAATACACTATCATAAATTAATCACATCACAGATTCAAAACCAAGGTACTATCCAGCAATCACACAAATGTACCCACAAAAGCAGCTAAACAGAAATTCAGTTGTATATGGCCTTAGTGCAATTGTTGCTGGCATAAAACAACAAAACCCTTTAACTGAGACCTGCATGTACATTTCAGACAGAATACTACTAGTCAAAAGAGATGATGCCTCAGTGTTCTATACACAATCAGCCCACACTCAAAATGATGAATTTTATTTTAATAATCTTTGGTATTACCCCAAAATAAACACCAGAATTAAGATTTGTAAACAAATATAAATATCAGTCCTAGCCATAATGTTTACCAGCAGTACTCGATCCCCCTCAACTCATCAGTGATGCTAAAACTGCACACAAATGTGAAAGCTTGCTGGACAGTATTTGAGAGAGTTATTAATGGAAAACACTGCAAAAGTGAAGGCTTGAAACTTATGTATTTTTAATATAAAAGACGATGCATTTACTTCCTCATCTGCCCTTGCAGTCATTCTTAACTTTACCCCCCTCAGTTTCACAAGGCTCTTGTGCTTTTAATGGCTGGCATGAAATTCTACGATGATCTGAGCAGCACGTGAGCAATACAGAACTGATGCCTGGTTTTCCTCCCTGCAATCTATCTTACCACCACCAGAAGGCAATATTAGATCATCCAAAATCCTTACAAGGGATACAGAAAGTGTAAAGTAAGGTGTGTTCCAAATCATGTAACATGGTTGTAGCACAAACCTTCCTTTATTTAAGCACAAATTTCCCCCTTTTTCTTTCGTGGAAGAGGGATTGGTGTCCATGTATTCTCCCCCCTTGCTGCCCAAATATCCCTCATATTTGGACTCCAAAATCAGAAGTATTCACAATGTTATCACTTACTCAGAAAATATTTCTCTTAAGAAAATTTCTCCTCTCCAGCAACTAGCAAATTGTTAAAGAGATCTCAATTGTAATTAACAGTAAAAGGAAGATTTAATAAAATTCAGAATAAAACTGATTTTCAGTTGTGGCTGATTTCTTAGAAAATGAGGCTATAGTAGAGCATTAAGCGGCATCCTTCTTCTCCAACGTAGGATTAGTTAAGATCAAGGCAGACAAACAACTGTCAAGATTGATAGCACTTAACACACAGGAGCAGATTGCCTATGCGTAACCATTCTGAGTTAAAGTTTACCATAAATGACTAATCTAAATGTTCCTTGCTGAAATTTAACCTTGCTACTTCTCAACTTTGGCCGAAACAGAAATGGAAGGTTTCTGTTCTCATTAAAACCTAATTTTTTCACAATAAATTCTTTGAAAATTGGAGACAGATTTCTCTTCATTCTTATTTATATTCTAAACTTTTAACGTAACTGAACTGTCTGACCTGCCCACTCGCTGTCAATGTATTTTGTACAGCTGTTCTTCAAGATTTCTCCCAAGGGAAACTCAGTTATGTACCAGCTGTGTTGACCTCAGAGCTGGGAGGGAAGATGGCTCTAGGATGACCAGAAAGCCTAAAATTAGTTTGTTTCCTCACTCCAGTTTAAAATTTGTTGTCTACCACAGGCCAACAGAGACCAGAGACACGGGTATAACTAATAAAATCAGAGTGAACCTCTCTCTTCTCTTATGAGCCAGCAGTGTGCCCAGGAGGCCAAGGTGGCCAACAGCACCCTGGCTGGTATCAGAAGCAGTGTGGCCAGCAGGACTAGGGGAGTGACTGTTGCCCTGTTCTCGGCACTGGTGAGGCTGCACCTCAGCTACTGTGTTCTGGTTTGGGCCCCTCACTACAAGGAAGACACTGAGGTGCTGGAGCATGTCCAGAAAAGGGCAACGAAGCTGGTGAAGGGTCTGGAGGACAAGTCCTATGAGGAGCGGCTGAAGGAACTGGCGGGGTTTAGCCTGGAGAAAAGGAGGCTGAGGGGAGACCTTGTCACTCTCTACAACTACCTGGAAGGAGGCTGCAGTGAGGTGAGTGTTGGTCTCTTCTCCCAAGTGACAAGTGACAGGACAAGAGGAAATGGCCCCCACTTGCACCAGGGGAGGTTTAGATCGGATATTAGGAAATATTTCTTCATCAAAAGGCTTATCAAGCATTGGAATCCAATGCCCAGGGAGGTGGCTGAGTCACCATCCCTGAAGGTATTTAAAAGATGTGTAGATGTGGCACTTAGGGACATGGCATTGTGGTGGACTCAGTAGTGTTAGGTTAACAGTTGGATCGATGACCCAACGGGTCTTTTCTGACCTAAATGATTCTGTGATTAACTTCATGAAGTCTGGCCTGTCTGTGTAATTACGTACTGTACTTACTACTTAGCAGAGTCTGAAAGCTGGGACTCCCTCCATCTGTCATAGCATTCTTGATTCCTAGGTCTTCCCAGAGATTTTTGATTGCTTCAACTTGTTTTTTTTCCAGCACTGTCACTTCATCCACTTCCACTTCTTTGATCATCGGAGCACTCACCTAATCAATTAAATGATTACAGTATTGTGAGAAATGATTGACATTGGCATGCAGTACGCAATCTCCTCTTTCTTTATTATACTCTTCCCACCAGTGAGACTAAGAACCTAGGAGAAAATAAGCAGTTTTGATCCTTGAATGCATTTAATTTTTCAAGTTAAATGACTGCTACTGAATGTTTCAACTAAGTTAGTCTTGCTTAATGCCATCCAGGTGTGATTTTTCTTTTTGAAAAGGACCCTGGCAAAGGTCAGAAGGAGCTTTAAACCTACTTTTTAAACTCACAATATTTTAATACTAATTTATAACAGTGGTAATGTTTACAAAATTCCAGATACTTTCTTTAGGACAGATACTTCTGGTTTGTTAGTTTCATTTGTTTCTGGATAAACCAGACACTGACCTAGCATAAACAGTCATCAAGCAGGCATTAAATTCCTGCAAGCTATCTCTGTTTAATGCTGAGCTCAGTGACATACAGCCATTCTAAGTACTCTGTGGAAATTTTTCTTTGCTTTCTGCTGTTAAGAGGTATGTCAAAGATAAATTTAAGTTTTGCTTTTAAGGGATACAAAAGAATCTATTCTTCTGCAGCTAGTGGTGCCTTTGATTTGCTGGAGGGAAGGGATGCCATCCAGAGGGACATTGACAGGCTTGAGAGGTGGGTCTGTGCAAACCTCATGAAGATCAACAAGGTCAGGTGCAAGGTCCTGCATGTGGGGAAATCTCCATCATCAATACAGACTGGGGGCCGAATGGATCGAGAGCAGCCTTCTGGAGGACTTGGTGGTACTGCTGGATGAAAAATAGGACATGAGCCCACAAAGTGCACCTGCAGCCCAGGAAGCCAGCTGTATCCTGGGCTGCATCAAAGAAGTATGGTCAGCAGGTCGAGGAAGGAGATTCTCCCCCTCTACGCCACTCTTGTGAGACCCCACCCAGAGTACTGCGTCCAGCTCCGGGGTCCCCAGCACAACAAAGACGTGGACCTGGTGGAGCAGGCCGAGAGGAGGGCCACAGAAATCATCAGAGGGCTGGAGAACCTCTCCTATGATGAAAAGCTGAGAGAATTGTTCAGCCTGGAGGAGAGAAGGATCCAGGGAGACCTTATTGTGGCCTTTCAATAATTAAAGGGGGCTTATAAGAGACATGGAAAAAGACTTGTTATCTGGGCCTGTAGTGAAAGGACAAGGGGTAATGACTTTAAACTGAAAGTGGGTAGATTTATCTTGGACGTAAGGGAGAAATTTTTTATTATGAGGGTGGTGAGACCCTGGCAAAGGGTGCCCAGAGCAGCTGTGGCTGCCCCCTCCCTGGAAGGATTCAAGGCCAGGTTGGACGGGTCTTTGAGCAACCCGGGCTGGTGGGAGGTGTCTCTGACCTTGGCAGGGGGGTTGGACTAGACAACCTGTAAAGATCCCTTCCAAACCATTCTATGATTGGAAGTGCTCTCTTCTGTAACTTCAGCTGGGTATATACTGATGTTTGCTAATACCTTTAGTAGTCTGGAAACGTATTGTTCTAAAATGCATTTAATATTGAAATAAATTAGCTTATTTAGTGCTTCAGTTTGCCAACACTTTTTCTAGTACATTGCTAGATATCATCGAGATTTTAACATACATCCTCTTTGAAAATGAAATATGACTTCTTCCGAACTTCTTACTTAAGCCTTGAAGAGTCACAGATAGTAACACTGCATACAGATCTGTTTTGGATCCAGGGCAATGAATTCTTGGGTCTGAACTGGAAAATACGAATACTGATGGAACTGTTAAACTAGTAATTTAAAACAAGATACAGATCTGTCAGAAAACATGACTTTTTCAGTTATGAGATCATTACGTTATCACATGCAACTGCAAAACTATGTAACATAGAGACTAATGCCTCAAAACCAGTTTTTCCTTGCTTAGTTCAAATTAATTTTAAATATTATAACTCTCCAAAATGTTGTGAATATATTACTTTTCTGAGTTTTCATATTAAAGACTTATAATACACTCACAATGCCTGGGCAAATTCTCCGTGATTGGAATCATCTTTGATTTTACAGGTATTCTGTTACACAAAACCAAGTTTTCTGATTTTTATTAAAACTTTTTTTTTATATATATAATTTGAAATGCCTCATCATATAAACATTCCTGTTAGTATTTCCTGTAGATTCTTTACAGAGGTAATGTAATCTGTAGTGGTTTTTTACCTTAATTTTACACAGCACAGTTATGTTAGCAAGTCAGGTAATATTGCCTATTGAACAAATCTTTCTGTCCTGTAACTATTACATCAAATGTTCATGCTGATCTAGAACTACAACAGAAGAGTTTTATCTGTGATTTATACTTTATTTAGGCACTGTATATGAGGCAGGAGATTAGAAACCCTGTATCCTGGCAGTAACTTCTGTCCATCTTTTCAATCTTATCTGCAGAAAGACATGCGAAATAATTTGGATTATGAGGAACTCTTCCTTCAATTCACTTGAAGTTGCAGAACAAATACCCTTTTCTAGAGGAAAAGGCACTGACATGTAAATATCCATCACAGCATTTTGACTGGGGTTGACTTGGTCTTCATTCCATGATAAAACTTTGCACTTGTCTGAGAGGACTTCATGTAATTGTAGCTGCAAAACCAGCTTTGGTTCAGGTCCTTGAAGATAGAAATATGCAAACCTCAGTCCACGTATGTGGCCAAGTGTCATGTAACAGCAGGAAAAATCATTTTTGGGAAAATAATTCAGATTAATCTTTCATTTCATAGTATATAACAAATAGAGTTCAACACTGACAGCTAGTCTCCTGCTCGTAATGCAAAGAAAAAAAAAATCCTACAATGAAGTGAAAAATTACTTAAAGCACCGATTTTAGTATCATTCCATGGGTATGTCTTTCTCATCCTCAGTAAACAGGCATGTTACTACTAAAAAATGCCTTTGGTATCAATTATGGGTGGATAACATGACATGAAAGCAAGATGCAGAAAATGTCAGTTTCCTTAAAATGCAGTCTTCAGGATAAATGGGTAATGAGTAATCTTAGGAAACAGTGTACAATAATCCAGTCAGGATCTGACAGAAAAGAGGATTAAACTTGAAACACACTCCAAGATGTTCTTAGAGGCAGCAGAAAGTCCTTCAAACTGGGCAGCAGGAGAGACCTATATTTTTAATACCAGGAAATATCAGTATTTTAGCTAAAAGGCAGGTGTTACAGGGTTTTGTTTGAGTGTGCGCTTGAACGCATGTGTACATGTGTGTGACAATTTATTACTAACAGCAAACTTTCATCATAAGTAACAACCAGAGTAATGCCAGCTATTTCAGCCTCCAACTACTGTAATAACTGAAGTAAATGATTTTTCTACAAAATTGTGTTAACATGATAAAACATATCAATGTAAAATAGGATTATAATTGGAAATTTATTGTTTGTTTTACATCTAGTTTTGACTAATACTGATTGTCAAACATTGGTAATAGCTATACTCAGTTAAAGATATTCTCTACTGTATTCATGGTCAACACAAATATTAATTGCAACTGAACTGAAAATTTGTAAGCCATGCCAAAATTAAGTAAGCCCCCAAACGCTATACACAGCTCTTCCAGTACACTGTAAGAACCAGTTCCACTAACCAGGACTTTTTTTTATTTATTTATTGTTGTATCTAACCCACTGAAGGATTTCTGCTGATTATTGAAAGTAAGTGTCCTTTGAATCTGTCACAAACTGTGAAAGCTAAATAATTTTTCCAACCAGCTACAGCTCTTTAAGATAGCTTGACATCTGATAAAATGCTTAAATGTTCTTTTTTCCCTTCTGGTTAAACTCTGTAAAGGGCATCTGAATAATGTAAGATGCCCCACAAGACTCACAGAGATTTTATTATTTTATTGTAGAATCTCACCACTAAGAATTCTAGAAAAGGGTTATTAAATCTTGTCAACACTTAATAATAATGTAAGTTTACATTTTAACAAATATCTTTTGGCATTGCCAGCAGCATACCATGAAAGTAGTTTTTAAGTATCATGAAAGTTTATAACTGTATTTTGAAAAGAAGTGGACCTCGGTGTTTCAGGTAGACAGTGTCATATTTTAAAACCTTCCTCTGCAACTTGGAAGAATGCCAGAAATTCAGTTTTCATGCCCCTCAAAGCAAGAGTGGAATTTTATCTAATTCTCACTTACCATTAAGTTAGTCCAAGAGATTTAGTGGAAAAATGCAGTAGTGTAATACATGAGCTGTAGGTGTTTTACAGAAAGAACAGAAAGGGCTCACTAATATGAGAAGAAAACAAAACAAAACACATCTACCATCAGTACAGAGCAAACCAAGGAACAAAGAGAAGAAAGGCTAAACGGCACAAGCACATGTTGACAACATCAGTTGTTGGCTTAATATTTTTTTTAATGAAATACAAGCAAGACATTAGTTCCAGAATCCACTTTTAATTAAAATATGTATAGCACATTATGCTCTCTCTAAACACAGTATAAGCAGGAACAACAAAAGTTACATTAAAAGTGCTGTAATGTTTTTATATTCAAAACCCTTGTTCTGAAGTTACCCTACTTCAGACTGATTTTTTTTAAGTAGACATCTGCTTCTTGATGACATGGTGCAAGTAGAGAAAGGAATACAGATGATACAATAAGGGTAAGTAATTTTGAATACACCAGACACAGGAGAATATACTTGTTACATTCAAAAAGAAAAACCCACACCACCAAAAAAAAAAAAAAATCAAAAAACCAAACCTTATGATCCTGGAAAGAAAACTAATCATGTATAAAAAAGACAGTGTCAAAATCGTTGGGCAAATACTTTCAAAACCCATGTCTAAGCTTCTTGGAATACTAAAAATCTATTAGTCTCTTAAAAATCTATTACATTATTCTCCACTAGAAATCAAACTTAGTTCTGCAATTAAAGGGCAACTGAGGATGCATAACAAGCAAGACTTCAGGGTTCAATTCTTAATCTGTTTTCATGAAAAAGATATCCTAAAAAGAAACAAAATAATCGGGAGGGGTCTCGACTCTGCCTTTTTCACTTCATGCAGTAATACCACTGGGTAAAAGCAGTTTTCTCATCTTTTGAGAAAGTGCCAAGAAACATGCACAAATGCCCGCTGAATGAGTATAATATTAAATACAACTTGTAGTAGGGACACATCTGTGCCAGACAAGGAACGGATAACACCACAAATGACAATTGTCATTGTTTTTTTAAGATATATGAATAAATTTTACTTTCAGCTGTTGCATGCAATACATGGAACTGATTATTTCAGTTTCTTTTTGGACGGTCTGAATCTCCACACTTGGAAAAAAATTATATTTGATTTGATACCTTGCAGCTCTGTTCTATTTCTTAGCAAACTAAAAATAGCGTCCATAAATGGCTCTACGTGTTACCATATGAAGCTGTTTTTATTTATAAGGCCCGAGTTTATATACCTATTTACTTCTTCACCCATAATCTAGGTTAGTACTCCTTTAAAAAGCTTTCTGAGAGGAGCAGTCAGTTTCAGAGGAAGAACTACCAAAAAGTGTTTCCTAAACACCCAGTGGTAAAGACAGGAATTACTCATTTTATAAGTGCTGTGAGAACTAATGAAGGTCCTAGTTTCTTATGCATTTATATTTTATGGTCTTTTCACTTCACTTTCATGCTCCACGTTCTTCCTCATTTGGCTGGGCAAAACAAACTACAAAATGCTCCAGTAAAAGTTGTACTTGGAAGTTACAGCAGGTTCTTCACAGCAAATAGAGGATCACATGAAGGGACACAAAGTGGTTATTCAGTATTGGGAGGTAACACGAACAGCCAGTTTAGGGCTTATACCACATCAGAAAGATGCTATTTCTCAGGAGATACTTACATACACCAGGAGTTTAAGTTTTCACACTATGTGAATAAGAAGTTTGTGAGTATCACTGACCATGTTTTATATCTCTAATCATTTTTACTTTTACAGTACCACTGAAATACAGATTATACCTCACTACAGATTATGTAGAAATACACAATTGAGTACTTGCCTCTTCTTCATACTGTTGTTATTCCCATAAATTGAACTTCTGGGGAGTACAATGTAATATATTTTGGAAGTCATTACTAAAACCATTTTTGCATTCATGAAATCTCATTTTTTGAAACAGTCCTTACAGCTAATTTGACATAATTAATAGGGTGCGTTTGTTTCTAAAGAAATAAAACCAGAATGCATAAAACGGGGAGGGGAGAAACACACAATAAACCCTAAGATACTATGTTTCACTACAACAGGGATAGAAATCTGCTATTCCCAGGCCATGGATAACTTTAGCAGAAGTTACTGATTAACAAATAACATTTTAAGTTTCACAGAGAAGTTAGGTGAATTTCAGTTCTGTTAGCTTGCTGTTGCTGCTGTTGAAAATTCTTTGACTTGGAACCAAACACAAGCCTAAACGCAGACCCAAATGCGTAAGTCAATTTCCTCTTAGTACCAGCAACATTACAAAACTTTGCTGAATCACAAGCACTGTATATAGCTTCCCTGGTTGGGGTATGGTAATTTTCATATCTCAACCTCTATTACAGATAGATATAAAGTACACACTAAGAGACTTCTAAAATTAGCTACACAATTACCTGTGATTGTTTTGTTTCCATATTTTGGGTACAGGAGGAACTGAATATGAACAAACCACTCTTAATACTAAGGAAGAGGAAGCTAACAACTCTCTGAGCTGTATATAAAATGCATACACTGGTGCCATTACCAGTATCTCCTAATTATCATCAGGGAAGGGACAAAAGTTAAGTATATAAGGGTTGGTTTCAATGTCTAAGTTAAAAAACATTTTGGAAGAGTAAAATTAAGGAAGGTAAAAAATGCAGGAGAACTAAAGGACTCAAGCATTTAGTTAGGACATTATAAAGATAAATAAATACCACTTATTTTGCAGTCTCTCATTATTCACATTTAATAGTGCATTGTTCTACGGCTATGAAAATGTACCTGGTCATAATCTGGAAAACTAGATAGGAACAGTAAATTAAGATGAAGATTAAATTTTTGCAAATTCAAATAATGAATTGGTTGTGCCCCAAGCACTTACCATGAGCTTTGATTGTATCTTTCTTACTAAATCAATTCTGTCTGCCATCCATAGGCTGTAGTAATTTTTTCCTCTCACCTTTCAATCATTATTAGTCCCCCCCATCTAGGATAACCGCAGGAATAGCAAACAGTACACCAGCTAGCAGTAAACAAAGCAAGACTAAGCAGTTGCAACTGTAAAAATACCAGGCCAAATCACTACCCAGCTCATAATTGGCAACACAAAATTTTTGGCAAAGACCTGAATGAAAACAAGACATCACAGTCAGGTCTTTCATTAAATATAAAATTTAATAGATTACCCTTAAAAAAAAAAAGTAAGAGAATCACAAGATGTCTGTTTTCCTCTTCACAGAATGAAACAGCTTGCAATTATTCTTCATATATTTCCCTTTTGTTAAATTACATGTGACATTACATCTATGCATATGTAAATGTTGGTCAAACACAAAAGAGTTGTTTCTGCAGTATTATATACATGTGGACTAAAAGTAAGCATGTATACATATAAATATACAAATATACATATAAATACACAACTATACATATAAATACAGAGGTACAAATACAAATACACAAGTACACATACATGTAATTTGTGGCTTCCAAACTTATTAAATATTTGGGTCACAGCTTGATTTAACAATCTCTATTTGAAATGGTGGTTTTAATATTTTATGGTTTTCTTTTTTTTCTGGCTACCAATTGCCATCAGTTGACATCAAGAATCGTTTTAGAGGACTGTGTGCAAGAGTGAGATGAATGTGCATTCCTTCCCACATTTACTCACTCACGGCATGGTTTAAAAAAAAAGGGGGGGTGGGAGAGAATTGGCAGGGGAGAGTTTCCCTTTTATTAAAGCATTTAGTAGCTAGCATATATTAACATGGAACAAAAACATTACACTTTTTTTTCCTTTATTTTGAAGAAAGAGGAGTCTAGAAAGACAGTTCCTCTACTGAGGAACTAAAATGCCTCTAATCTAACAAAATTTTCTAGTGATCTGTTAATCCAAGTGAGTTTTACACATGTTAACTTTTCCTTTTCATCATCATAAAAAATGTATGCAGTGTTAAAATCTTCAGGGTTGCTGAAGACAGAGAAAGCCTGAAGACTTGCAAATGCAACATTGCTTCCTGTTAATGTAAATGATCACTGCAATCTTGTTTGTAAGACTAAGCAGCACCTTCACTTCCAACATGCTAGTAACGCTGACAAGTTCAAAGTTAAGAGCATGTGTAATTTTCCTTAGGGCTTACACAGTGGGCCAGGTTTCTGTTTCTTAAAATAAGAACTGTGGTTGTGGGTGGGGGTATTGCGAGATTCCTTCAAATTATTTTTCCCATGCCTTGTCAATATTTATCTCATGAACAGAAATACAACTTTCAAGATCACTAAACACAATCTGCATAGCATGAAGGCTTTGAGATTCACAACCACCACTCGCAGGAGGGGAGAAAAGACTTTAGTTGTTGGTGACTCCTTTCTGAAGGTGTCTGTTACGCTGACACCCTGTGTCATCGGCTCCAGGCACCAGCTGCAACAGGAAGGCCCAATGGACCCTCCGCCACTGCTACTTCCAGCTAATCCTGCACACAGCTTCTGATTTGCTTGCAGTACATTATGAGAAACGGCAACCAAGTTTAGTGTGGGGATGTGAATTATTCTCTATCACTGTTTCAAAGGTTAAATCGGAGTAATAGCTCTAAGCACACAAAAGCTAGCAAAGCGTGCCACTGGCTTCTGCAGCAATGCAACGTTCCTATGTCAGTGGCCAGGCACAGGCACACATGCCTGGTATGGCCTCTTCTGTCCCATATGCCTCCTTTTCCTGCACAAACACACTTGCAACAATTTTCTCCTTTATCCATCCTCCTTTATCACAAAACCTGCCAGAAGCTAACTATCCTTGAAATGTCTCTCCTCTGTGACTTTGGCTGACACATGTCACTGGGTTTAAAGGTTACAAGGGGTGAAGAAAGGCAGCTGTGCACATAGTGTGATCACAGAATACTTCTTCCTTAAGAAACCAGACTTAATACTTATTAAATTTATTCCAGCCTTACAAAACAATAGAAAAGCCTTATGAATTAGTCACAGTACATTAAAAAAAAAGTTCCATGAAGAAAAAAAAAATGTTTCCGAATAACGATACTCACTTTGTATGTGTTCAAATTAGGGAGAAAGTTACTGGGGGATTTTGCTGTTTGGTTGGTTTGTACACATATTCCAACAGTGACTGTAATAGAGCTCTTTGAGATTTATAGTGACTCAGGAAAAGCATGAATAAAGTTCTCTGGAGGTACAATATGTGTAGATTCCTGAAAGGAAGGAAGCAAATTCAGGGGGAAAAAAAAAAAATGTGATTAGATAACGTTCATCTCAAATCAAAACAAACCACAAAAATGCAGCTTGGTAAGAACAGGAAATTCATCCATGCCGCGATTTCCTTCCTTGGAAGTAATGAAGGTCACAGATCCAAGAGCCTGCATCTCTGCTTTGTACCGCCCTGTGTGCAGAACAAACCTTTCAAGTGGTAGGAGAGGTGGGACTCCTGTTGATACAGACTACTTTGAGATTTCCTAGGCTGAGGAAGAGTCTCAATTAGTGAGTTCGGAGTCAGGAAAGAAAAGAAATCAAAACACAAGCTTTAAGATGAAATGGAATGACCTTCTGGCAAAGCAACAAATTCAACTATTAGTCCACGAAAAGAAGTTTTCAGAGAGAACTTGCATAGTTTCTTACTTCTGAGGTGCACAGCTTTAAAACACTAGAATTTTTACAGTGGAAGCTGGCAGGTGTGGGACAAAAGTGACATAAATAGGTTTTTAAGTATGTGACTATTATATATGGAAGAGCTACTGGGGTCACAAAGAGGTTTTCCAACCAACTGAAGACATGCATACACACACACAAAAACCAAACCAAACCGAACCCACACAGAAACAAAGACCAAAAGAAGACAAGAATGTGGGTGTCTAACTTCTATAGTTTGGTTCAAGTTCACTAGAGTTCACTAGATTTCCCCCACCTCAAAACCACACACCTTTCCACCTATTAAAGGAATAAAGTTCTGAGGGAGTAAACACTGATACTGCAAGATAAATTTCCTCTCATTTATTTCTGCAATTCTACCAGAAAATATCTCAACCTCTTGAACATAGAAAATATTTGTGTTACAGACAATGAGAATACACTGTGCAAAGGAAGTTATGCAATGAATAATTGTGAACAACAATTCTGGATATTTACAGTATGTCAAAATTGCAGGAGTTGACCAATTCAGTGTTCCTACATCCTAGCTCCAACTTCTTAAATTAGTGTATAGAGGTTCTGCAGATGATTCAGACTTTCTGATAGAACCAGGAGCATCTCAAAAGAAAAAAACATCTTCCTTGCGCTGGACTGTCTCATAAAAAGATAATATACATGAAAAACATGAACTACTACTTATCTCTTTTCAAACAGCTCTAGATAAAGCAGCAGCTTGGTCTCTGTGCACCTATAGTACCAACACTGCCAATAAATTAAGCCTTTCTTGAAAAAAAATTGCTTTCCTGGAATGAGATTTTGTCAGTTGGTGTCTATACACAATTTCCAATCCCTGGTGAACTTTCTTCTGACTTCATTACTCCTGACACAAAAAATCCTAACCTAAATAAAGAAAATACATGACATCACAGGCCATCAACAGGTCCCTTGGATGAATGCAATCACATATTGTCTCATTCTTAAGACACATACGAACATCAAACCTGAAAATAACAAGAAATATGTCATGTCCTTGAAGACTCCATGTTAAAGCATCTGGAGAAAATGAGATTTCTGACCATCTTAAGTTTCTGCAACATGCTACAGGAAGAGGCAAATATAGTACAGTTCCATGAATTCCTTTAAGGACACAATACTGCTTCTCCACAGTCAATCAGTACTTAATAATGACATATAATATCCACCTACCACTCTCTACAATTTCTTTTTTTTTTTATTTTTAAAGCAGCTGGAAATTTTTAAAGTATCTGACAGGCCACACTGCACCTCAAGAATTCACTCATTTGCAGCCTTACTAATGTACTTACAGGATGCAAACTATTTGCAGAAATGGTTTTGGATTGTGGACAGTTATTTTTGAGTGTGCTTCATTAAGATGTATAACAGCTTCATCAAATACAGCTGAGTACGATTATTTGCGTAACAGTGGGAAAATTACTGAGAACAAGACTGATATAACCACTCTAAATAATAAAAAATGGCTTTGAGTTTTCAGTTTCCCTGTCTCAGAGTCTAATTTCAATATATTCAGAGACAAAGGGTCTGGATAGATTTGGGGTTTGTTTTTTTGTTTTTTTTTACACTTAGTTCTGACTAAGGACATCACACAAAATGCATTAAAATGAAGATACCACTTCTCAGTGAAACCACTACACATTAAATAATCTCATTAATTCAGTATACAGGGAAATATGAAAGAATTAAGTAAAAGCACATCTTTAAGAACATTTAGGCCTTCACTGGCTGTAGTCTAAATACACTAGATGATTCCCCCAAATGTATCTTCGTTTATGAGATTATCTTTAACATTTCAGTCTTTAGGATTAACATTTTCCTTATACTGCACTACATACTAGGCGGGTTATTCCAAACTTCTCCCGTCTTATTTTCTAAAATAACAAATCAACCATCATTGTGAAGTAGTGCAGGACTTCACGTTCTAAAAAAATGTTAAACACAGGAAGTACCAGATATCTAGCAATATCTAACAATCTGCTTTACCAGATTTGCAGTCCATATTTGTAGGCATAATTAGTTTAGATGTTGTTTCTATCTGAACTAAAATGAACTCTAAGTCTTTTGATGTTCACTCATTATTAAGGACTGTTTTTAAGGACAATGTCCTTGGAAGTGCATGCTTTCCCACTGAGCCAAGATTCTCGGCTGTCTGATTTCCTTGCTCACTGAATTCCTTTGATATTGTCTTATGTAGCACTGTAAGGGTACATCATGTTGTATATGGCAAGTGAACGCTGCCAAACATAACATGTCCCTTCCAGGGAGATTACATTCTAAAGACATTTCAGACACCTCACAGCACAGCCCATGTGAGCATCGCTTCAGACTTACACCGCTCTGAAATGCTTCCTCCTTAACTGCTTCAACTCATGTAGGGCACCAGATGCACTACTCATTTCAGTACCAAGCAGAAAAGCAAGTGAAGACGACTGCAAAATGCAAATGTTACTGTTGTTTTTCTACATTCAAGAATATCCCTGTATTCTCAAAAAGGGGTATGGAGAATCTTATGTTAGACTTCTATTAATACAACTTCCCGAGCTCTGAAGATTTTGCATTCTCAGTTTCTGTTTAATCTACTAAATTGTCTAAGTAATGAATAGACCCAATGAACTGTATTTAAGAAATTAATTCCATGTTTTCATGGAAGCTATTTCCTGTTCATTACTCTCCACTGAGCATTTTAAAATCCATAGACACAAAAGGCCAGTCTTTTCTTTCCTCTCATCTGCTCAAACACAGGGAAACAAAACACTCCGCAATATGGTTTTGACTTTTGAAAGGCAAAAGGAAAGAAATGAGATTCATTTTGCTTTCTTTGTTAATTAGTGAGACCCTCTAACTGATGAGACTTCAAGCCATGGCCCAACTCCCAAGTGCATGCTTGATTCCTCTCTCAGCTGTCTTTATCAGCAGTGGCACTGGATAGTGAAATCTTGCTCTCACATTTAAATTCCTACCACTTTTTTTTTTTATTATTTTTAAATAAAAAATAATCCAAGCATATAGACTCTAGCAAACAGAAACCCACTTTCTTCACTAACACCTTGATGGTTTTATATCTCTCGAGGAAAACACTACATATTATGGAACACTGTCAATTGAGCAAAGTTGATGTATTGGTTGAGAAGTCTGGGCTGTTAAGAGCAATATGACAAGACAGAAGATGCATCTTACATGCCTGCCCACTTTGTTAATGGTTTACTTCAACAAGGGATGTT
Source organism: Tyto alba (assembly GCF_018691265.1). NCBI lineage: Eukaryota > Metazoa > Chordata > Aves > Strigiformes > Tytonidae > Tyto > Tyto alba. The sequence goes on from NW_024881275.1 coordinate 32,686,088, forward strand.
GGAAAGCCCATTTTCTTCTACCCTGAAGATGAGCATTACTTTAGAAGACATTAAAAAAATGAATGGAAGAACCAAAGAACTGACATTTTAGATTGTATGTTCCGATGTACTGCTGTTGGTAATTTATTCCAAATAATCTATATATACTGGGATGAGAGATGGAGAGTGAATAAATATTTGCCTCTCACCCCAATCAGTCTTGTCACAGGTCTTGCAAATCCTAGGTATGGGCTCTAATTCTGTTACTATTCAGCTCTGTGGGAGGAACAGAAGGTCTGTGTTCTGGTGTTGCAAACCTTCACAGCAAACTGTTTAGAAAACATTTCACAAAGAACATACCTGACAAGTTTTCATAATTTCTGTGCTCCTTTCTGAGTTCACATAGTAAACTTCACCCCTTTCCTTTTACACATTAAGATCAATTAAATATTACTTGTAATAGAGATAGAGGTCAGTATTTATAAATTATTGCTTAAAACCCCCTCTATTTACAAATTCAGGACAGTATGAGCCTTTTTTTTCTTTCTAAATAACTTGTTACATATGTCAGCAAAATAAGTGCCATGGAATTTTAAGCCAAGAAATTTTTTAACATTTATTAGAACAGGAGAAGAATACCATGCTTTTACCATGTCAATCAATATTTTCAGTGTATATAATTTTATTTTTTAATCTAAGAATACTCTGTACTTAAAAAATTTGACATTTACAGTCTAGACATTTATCTCATTCTGTTTACCTCTACTGCCTTAGATACAAAAACCGGTTAAAAGTGAAGATGCTTTACAAACTTTAAAAGAATTCTGCTGGGCAAATAGCTAGGTTTCATGGCTTCTCATTTATCACTTACTGGCAACTCGATTTTGCTTTAAGATGAGAAGACGTCATTGTAATACTTTCCAACTGGGAGCTTTGGTAGAGGTAAAACACAGAAATCCATAACCCTCTAATAAATAAGGCTGTACACAGCCTGACTCAGATGAGATCTTACGTTGTTTCATTGAACAATAACCTTTGACTGAAACTCCACTTTCCATGATGTGAAACCATCCTCTCCCTCTTCAGTAGAGCAGAAACACTGATAGACAGGTGATGGGATAGCTGAGAGATAAACATTTTCCATATCTTTTGCTGCAGCTACAGAACTTCTAGTGGAAGAGTACTTACAAAAGCCACTCTAACAGCAAATATTTAGTGAGGCCTAGTAATCTATATCTGCCTCTTCCAAGTGACAGTCTAAAAAGCACAGAAATAGTTTTTCAAAATAAAAGTTATTTAAGCATATACAAAAGAGGGAAAACAGACATTCCTTCCACTTCCTAATTTGGAGGTCAGTGCACTCACTTGAAGAAAGGAGACTTAAAGTTTAATCTCTGCTCTGATGTGTACCAAGCACTTCTGAATGTCGCTGTTTCATATTACTCTACACAAAGTACCACACCACCACTAAGAGAGAGACTCGATTGTTTAGGATATCTTGCTCATTGTGACGCTTTTAAGTTGTTCCTGTAACAAAGGCAGATAAGCATCAAAACAAGTGAATGCTGAAATGCCCGATACAGCAAAGTCTAATTCTGCATTAATGATTTCAGCCCAAATGACAATTCTTTACATTAAGATAAGGGACACACTCCTTCATGCACAAAAAGCCTACTGCATATAACAGAACGAGAAGCATTTATCCTTTGAAAGTTTTTCTTCACTGGCACCTGCTTCCATGACAGTTTTCAGCAGGTATTTTTTCCTGTTGTATGCTGGAGTCCTCTAAACCACAGACAAAGACCCACCAGACCTCTTTATTAAAGTCCTCAAGTACATTAGGAAGCATGATACAGCTAATATTAATACACTTGAATATACTTTAAGCAAAGCCCTTAAATAAATGCTGTTAGAGATAGTGAGTTATTACAGACAAAGAATAGGAAGGTAATCTTGTGGATTAAGAAGCAGGTAAAAGACAAAAAAATAACAGGGGAGTTAGATGGTTTATCCTCACAGAGGAGAGGGTTCAGCATCTGATTTGATCTGTCACTCCATTCCACAAATAATGCACAAAAGATTACATCTTTACTGAGGTTACAGAGCCTAAAGATAACTCAAAATTAGGACAGGCAAAGCTAAAGACGACAGTGAGTAAATGCAGAAGAAATTCACAGTGCTGAGTGACTGGAAAAATAAACTGACAGATCAAACAAAACAAACAAATCAAAAGAATCACTCATTAGTGGAAGTACACATGTCTTGATTCTGGCCTCTGTTTCATACCACATCCAGGCACTGGAAAGATTGTAAGGGATCAGTATAATCACACCCTATTTCTTATGGATTTTCCCTAAAAGCTCACTAGTGGGTTTTAAGGCTCACTAGTAGGACTTTATGGACTTTTGGTTTTATTTGGCAGAACAGGATTTATGATCTTTAGCAGATTTCAGCTGGCTCTGCTTGATTGACCACTTAGTTTCTGTGGAAAAGAAATTTCAAATTATTTCCTTCAAAGATACAAAGTTAAAATGGCAACTATTAGCTTATACTCAGTGTTCTTTGGATTTTTTTTGTCTCTGAAACAAAATTGTTTTGAAACATTCATATAAGCAAAGGCTTATTTTCTTAAATCCAATCTCTTACTCATGACTGTTCAAAGCAGACTTTCATTACACAAGCATGAGAACTACATTGTAGGGTTTTGATCTGCTTTCCCAGACCACCCAGAAGTTTACTCACAAGGAAGAAAGCCAGAAACCTTTCAGGAGAAATTCTTGGAAATTAATATGTGTAAACAAATTTTAGATGCATACAGTTCCAAAAGAAAGTATTTTTGAAGTGTAATTCTCTTGCAAACTTTCAATCACCCTGCACTTATCTGTATTCCAACTGACAAGTATAATAGAATAGTGGTGTCACGTTATTGCAAATTATTGTAGGATTTTCCTCAGTTACGAATTCTAGCTTGCAAAATTATGCTGCAGAACTAAGTCTCTGAAAAAAGTTTGTACTTCAAATACCCTTTGGCACTTTAAACATACTTCAACTCTGAATAAGGAACTTTCCAGGTAAGAAATTGTAGTGAAAATTTTAATATATCCTGCTTGGATTTCTCAGCTGAAAAACTGTCCCAGTTACTTTGGATTTACATTTGCCTCATCTGAGTTTGTAACTGGAGACTGAAGTCCAAAGAAGTCCAACTATAAGCTATGTACGAAGCACAGTTGTAGCCTAAAAGACTATTTGATTGACACCATTAAGGGAACAACGCAAAGGTAAGTTAGGAAGAAAAGAGCAAACCAAGAAAGTTAAAAAAAATACCCCCCCTAATCAAAGAGATTGCACAGAAACATCATGTCCATGTTAGGACCTATTTAACAAGAGGTTGTAATCTTACTACTTCACCTTTCCTTTCATTTATTCTTGATTATGTTTTTATGTGGCTATCATTCATCAAAAAGATTAGGAAAGCAAATGACAACACTTCTGACATATTTTGTGGAAGCTTTAGACATCTTTGTTTGTTTAGATTTAACATCCTCATGTTTGGTTTTTTTTTTTTTGGTTGGTTGGTTGGTTTGGTTGGTTGGTTTTTATTGGGGGGAGGGGGGTCAGTAGAATGGTACAGCTAAGGGTGAATGAAAGGAATAATACAGTTGTAAGATAAACTGCTTCAAACAACTAAATTGAGAATTATGAAACAGCAATTTTAAAATCAAATTTTTGTACAGTGTCTCAAAACCTAGTTTTCCAATATTTATAAAATACTTCAGTCTCAACAAACACCAACCTTAGGCATAAAGCCTGTTAAATCTATTTCAGTGTTAAGAGGGCCAGGCATATATCAAATAACTACGAAACACTTCTGGCATTATATTCTCAGTTTAAGTCACTGTAAACCTGTAATTTTCTTTCTTAGTTCATCACAGGAATACTCTATGATGGAAGGCTGCAAAAGGAAAAAGTAATTAATGGTCTACAGATAGTAGAACATAATTATACACAGACACAAAAGGCACACCAACACTAACAAAGTGTGGCTTGGTCTGTTTATTCTTATTATTTTAGAATTTACTTTCTTGTTCTACATATATGCAATCAATTCTAGATATTTTACTGATAATCACCTTGAAAAGTATATATAACATTGCAAAGTTCTTTCAAGTTCTTTTTTATTTTGCATGTTATCTGTTTCTATGGAAAGCCCTTCCCTGTTTCTAAACACCTGTGAATACAGAATAATCTTCAGCATAGACTTGCTACTGTATACGCTTAACTCATGAAAATGACTCTGGTATCAAACTGAGAGACAGGCTGTAAAATATAATTCCATGCAAAAGTAATGAATCAGTTTGTTTCCTAAATTTGTAGATCTCTACATAAGGAGCAATGGATGTAAAAGATGAGAAAGGTTTATGATTTTGCTTATTCTTGATAAATGATGATGTAAACACTAGAAACATCACAAAGCTGCACTTCCCAGTGCAGATTCCAAACATATGCAACTGTAGAGTCAAAAGCCTCATAAATGTAGTGTCAAAAGCTTTTCTGCATTAGGAAAGACTAAAAACAAATATACCAAATAACAAGCATAAATTACAAATCTGCAAACTTACCACATCATCAGAAGTCCTTTTTCCTTACATCATTAAAGAAGTAGTTGCAACAGCAACTACAAATGTTGCAAGACATCAGACCATTGTCCCCAGTACAGTATTTCTTGGCCTTCAAGAGTATCGAATTCACTACCTATGTACAGTTGTATAGGAAATAATAGGCCTGTCATTCCTGGAAAAAGAGAAGCTGCTATTACTCAACTTCCAGCTCTCTTATCTGAACTAAATTCTGGGCATCTGAATTTATTCACCTTGGGAACAGACTTCTGATGTGAACATCAACACTAACAAGCCACATTAGAACCAGTCCTCTCTGACGCCTCAACCAGTGCACTGCACTAATGATCCTGCCGTTCATTTCCAGTGAATTTTTTTCCTGGACTAAGGATGGAAACCATCCAAAAGGATTATTTTTGCTGTGCTTTAGTCATTGGTGTTCATGTTCACACTTCTGCCAGGCTACCCTGGAGTTGAGCACCCCATGTGGAAATCATGACCACAAAGTGGACTCAAAGCTTTGTGTCTGGCTGCCCTAGAAACATAAAGTTTGCTTACCAGCAGAAGCCAGGGTAACTAAAAGCAAGGGAGAGTCCAGAGTAGCTGTCTCCTGAAGAAATCCCACCAACCACCTGATTTACTATCTTACTGAGATGTGAAGAACACCTAGCCAAGGCACACTGCTTCTCAACTTCCTCATTCTCCTCCCTTCTTCAACAAGCTATGCCACACAAAGAAAATTTCCTCCCTTAGCAGACTGCAGTGACATAACTCTAACTGCCTAAAAACAAGTGAAAATTAATGAAACAAATAAAAGTATCTCACAATAAACAAATGAGATGCTAACCAGTGTTCTGCCAGTGCCTAGTTCATGAATTGCCATTTCTATTCCGTGTAACATCAGCTTGCTCTTAAGGCAGATGCTTGTAAATAGTACAAAGAATTGGGTGCTTTGTTGCCAAGTAGCCATGTTATAAAATTCAGAAGAGTTAATTTTTTTCTGTTGTAACACTGAGAAAATAACAAGTGCAGACACGTGTTCACTGTTGCTTTTGGCACAGAATTTCAGGTTTCTGTCCCAAGGGTATGGAGATAAGCCCAAAACTGCATCAGAGAGGAGAATAGCTGAACTATCCTACCGAGTCTCATCACTGGATTTCACTCGAGTAAAGAATAGACCTTTACACTCACAATTTAGGTTCTCTTTTAATCAACTAAAAATGTGCATTAAATATTGGCAATGATCATCTGACACCTCTGAATGTCGCTGCCCTTCACATTTTTTCAAAATAGTAATTTCTTTCCTTTGCCTTACGTTTTTGCTCTGTCAAATATTTGTTTCTAATTCCCCACAGCAGAGGATATTTTCATTTACTTCTGATTCAGCAGAACCTTTTGTGAGTGGAAATAGCGTATTTGGATTTCTTCCTTATAGCTCAGCTAATTCTACCCTCTTCCAGTTTAAAACTGTTACCTCTCATCCTATCACTACATGCAGTCAAAAAATAAGAAAGTTAAGAAAGAAACGCAGATTTCTGTATAATCCTCTGTGCCCAAGTCCTGATTTTTGTGTGCATTTCTGGTTATCCACTGCTAAAACCATGTAGCAGGCCTGCAAAAGTATGAACAAAGTTATTAAATAGTTACCATGAAGACAAGTCATTAAGAACTGAAAAAGAGACAGGTGAGATGTGGTTATATTGGTCTACAAAACCATGGAGTAGCATAGAGTTAGAAGAGGTTGAGCTAGCCTTCTTCAGAATCAAGAACTGTAGAACATGAAATGAAGGATTATACAGAAATCTGCATTTCTTTCTTAACTTTCTTATTTTTTGACTGCTACTGAGTGCTAAATTGACATTTTCATGGTATGATCTGTTAAGACTCCAAAATATCACTCTTGAGCAACAACATTTGCCATTTTGTGTGAAATTTGGATTTATTCTCCATATATACACAATTTAACCTCTCTTTACATCAATTTTATCTGCCATTTTATTTATTATTTACCTCATACAATTCTTTATTGTTGACTGCCATCTTTACTACGCAAACACCCAGGAGAGTGCTCATAGAAAAGCTGTGACAGTGGTGAAAGGCATTCCTTTACCATTCAAGACAACTTGTACCTATGCAAGGGAGACTGCTGCCTAGGACATGAGGCTGACAGAAGCAGCAGAAATCACTGGTCTGCACTTCACTGTGGCTGTATTTATTTTAATGTAGAATGCCCAACCAAAACAGAAAGCAGTTTTCAAATGCCTCATGCCTCTCCAAGCCAGGCATCATGTCATATTGAGACTTGGGGAAAACCTAGCTTAGCCACCCTGTCTCTTGATTTTTAGCCTACACCACGAATAAGCCTGGAACTGATCCTAATTAAAGGACTGCAGTCATGCCTAATATGTCCCTTCATGAGAAAACTTGAACTATTAAAGGGATCAAAGAGAATAAGCACAAGTAACTCAATCACTCAAAGTGTAGAACAGAAAGTAACAGATGACTTTCCAAGATAACCAGCAAATATGTAACAATATCCACATGCCAAAAGTTAAAGCTTGGCACGGAACAGAACAAAGAGCCCTTTCCATCCACTGCTATGAGAGTAACCTATCACTAGAATGTTTTATTAAGAACTGAAGTGAATTTACTATTACAGTGATTCTGATTTTATTTTGAATTGGAGCATAACTTTTAGAAAAAGAGCCAAGCTGGAAGGCAAGCAAGTCCTACAGTCTGTGTTGTGCAGGAAATCAGACTAGATAATCGCAGTACCATCTCTCTAGTCCATGATGTTATTTTATAATGTGTCTTTGTGCAAATCCTTTTTGGTGCATATTTGCATGGCATAGCAGAAAAATATCAGTCAGCTTTTGGGATACTTTTAAGAAATGTTATCTCTTGGAATTCAGCACAATGTGTGTTATGTTCCATGTATTTAATTTAATTTGTTCCTAGCAGGAACATAGAGCAGAAGCCAGAATAGCAGTGGAATTACAAGTACGTATCTAGCATCAAAAGGAGACACTCAGGAATTTAACGAAAGACAACTAGGAGTAAGATATTACTTTATACAATACTAAGCTTTATTTACTTTTAGAATTCCTACTCTTTCTAGTTCACTCTTTGTTCCCTGTTCTCTTTGGGTTTCCTATACCTCTATCTCAAGTTTCCCCAACTGCTTTCTGATCCCTTATCCCAACCATTTATACAACGATATTTAACATTCTACTAAAAATTAAACTTTTCTACTGCTAAAGCAGAAACAGGTTTTTGAAAGGTAAAACTTTACTTTTAATTACCTGTATAATTACCTTCTTGCTTCTGCTCATCAGACAACACTTGTCCTTTTCAGTAGAAGCAAAAGAAACAAATCAAAAAGCAAGGAGAAAAGCCTACTGTGCTGGTAAATCTCTTGACAAGTCTTTTTAAGACTAACAAACTCGATGCTATATACTTCTGGCTTTGCCACACAATTAACACAGGACACACGATTTTGTGGTTTACAGATATGGTGGTCAGGTCTGCAAATACCAAAAGGACCTCTTGGGAATCTGCTGACAAAACTCACTAAAGCTGTAGATCCCCTCTGGACCTCTATTTCACTACCTACCTTCCAGACTACCCTTTCCCACACTGCTCTGAGGGCCATGTCCTCTCCTCCGCCCATCCATGACCATCCCTGTAGGGTTCACAGAATCACAGAATGGCTAAGGTTGGAAGAGACCTCTGGGGGTCATCCAGAGTTAAGAAACCTTCCTCTTTTTTCTGACTACTGCCTCATTCCATTAGATATCAGCTGCTCATCCCATTCCGCTTTTTCCCAGAAACCGACTTTAGCTCGTGGTAGCACACATGGTTTGAACACAAAACTGAAGTGCTGAAATGCCTCAGATTGGTGTGCCAACCCAAGTGTTTATGTGAAATTTTGCCAGGTTTGCTGCCATCTAGTACATGTGGCAAAAGGCCTGCAATATGTTCAAAGTGTTTTTGCTGCAATGATGTGGACAAGTACTGTGAGTGCTTAACAATTAGTATCAGCACTCTTCCATTAATAATGCCATTAATGCCTTATGTTACTGCACTCCTCTCTCAGGAGAGTTTTGGCAATGCACACAGATTTTAGGCATCCTTTTGAAAGTGTTGGCCATTAGACATTAGTTCATACAATCAATTTGCTATACTGTATTCTCAATTTGTTACACTGAATAATCCATACTATTAATTATATAGTCTTTTCAGTTTTGACACTTACATATAGATTTCTGTTTTAAGAGAGTACTTGTCAATTCCCAAGACTTTTCATAAGATGTTTCAGCCAAAATTTTCAGAAAATATTGCAAATTACAAAACTTCTTTAAAGTATATGAAATGTCAGACTTGTCTAGAAAGCTAAGATTAATTTTTGCTAATGACCAAGAGATAAGAGTAAAAAAGAAGAAATACCAGCAGCCTAAACACATACAAAAACACAGCAGGAAGAAGAAAGATACATACCGGCCATAAAGCATGCAACCACTCTATGTTTTTTATTGTATTGCCTACTATGCAGTCTCAGCTTCAAACAGAGACTCCTGGGTAAATTAATACTGACCTCCTCTAGAATAGCGTAACTACCTATTTAGATGAACATACATTCTACAATAGGGAACAAATTCTAGAGACGGATTCAGAGCGACAGACCTGTAAATTTAAGCCGCTAAATAACAAAGCGGAAAAAGAATAATTCTAATTCCCAAATAAGAATTAATTTTCTTCAGAATTTCTAGCATAAAACTTTGTTTCATCAAACCTGTTTAAAGGAGTATATAAAAGAGAAGAAATCTGACCTGAGTCAGTTCCTTAAAGACCATTATTAGTTGCATATTACTTCAGCTTTTTACATCCTCATCCTTTTCCCCTTTAATGTGAATTGCATATAGTCAATTTGTTCAGTTGCTATGTTGAAATTTGTTATACACTCTTGCCTAATGGCAAATTAGCCAACTTTTCACCTCAGTTTTTAGGTAGCAATCTATAAATACCTCAAAAACATGAGTTATACTCTAGTGTCACACTAATTTAGTTAGTGAGTAAATATGTGTATAAAATATACTACTATTTTCTTATAAGAAACAGGACATTTTGCTGTTCAGGAAGATTTCAAAAAATTAATTCAAGATTTCTCCTCTGTATCTTGCACTCAAATACGATGTATTCTACACTACTGCAGATTTTCAATAAAGGTGACAAGAATCAAGTGACAGAAAAAAAGCTCTTCAGTTTAAAAGGTACAAATGTTTGTCCAAAGATTCCCTTTCCTGTGATGAGCTGCTTATCTGTGCACCCCCGCCATTTTTTCCCCCCACTGTTACCACACACACTCCTCAGAAAAGCTAAACTTGCACTGAGTGCTGCCTTTGCAATCTGATGAAGAAGAGTGAACAAGTTTTGCACACAAAAATCCATCTGGCCTTGGTTTACTGTATTCTTGTTTCTCTATGGATGAGTAAATAAATACTAGTCTCAATGTCAAAGCCACTAAAATCCCTATTTTACAAAAGCAAACAGGACCTTTGTAGACCCTACTTGACAGTTACTGAGCACAAAACCTATTCAGAGTTGTCCAGCTCTTGCAAATAGATAACAGTGTCAACCCTGCTAGACGAGGGGAGCCTCCTTGCTGTGCTGGCAGTGTGGCCTCCAGGCAGCAGCAGGCATTTCTCCATGCCTCTAAATTAATCTACCAGTCAAACATGGAGATGTGGAAATGGCTTGCAAGAAAAAACAACTGACAGCATGCAAAGAGACATCCAGTAACAGAGTAGCATATTCTGCCCCCTCAAAATGCTCTGCATCCATCCAAGAAAGAGGGTCAGATATACAGGCTTGATGACCGCATCAATATAACAGTCCTTAGAACCACTTCATACAGTGTAAGAACATATGTTAAATTCATGAAAATAACAATATGCATCATGTTTCAATATGTGTAAGGAAAAAATAAAAAAGAGTAAAAACATCGCACCACTGTATTTGCTAGGAAATAGACTAACACCAAAAAAACTTTTTCATTATGGCAAATTCATTCCAAGGAATAATTTTGTCGGCAGATCATAAATCCACAAAATGTGTTACAGGCTTTAGCACTAAGGAAAGAGCAGGCCTAGAGGAGTTTTTTAGCTGCTTCTCTTTCTGAAGTGGCTTTTTCATTTTTAACATGACAGCAGATGCTGATTTAAGTGATTTTGGCTAAGTTACTACTAATTGGTCTTTTCATCTGCCATTAATTTATTTGTCTTCTTGCTCATTAAGAGATTTAATTGAAGCAACATAGAAATTTGCCAATTTTCCTTTAGAAAAATATCCATTAAAGTTTCCATTAAAAAAAACTCTCATATTTTCCACTGCAAGGAGTTAGACCCATATTACAGTAAATACTTCTATAAAACAGAATGTCTTTCTTCTAAGAATTAGGAGTTTTCAACTGTATGCACTCACTCATTTCTTCATAAAAAGAGTATGCGAGGAAGACTGCACAAGAAAACTTCACAAGCTGGAAAAAGTTGTCAGCAAAAACAGTCACACAGCCTTTCACACACAGAACATGTCTTTTACACAGCTGGTTGTGCACAGATATCAAAAGCCTCCAGCTGCAACACACATTTTCAAGTATCTTCCTCTCAGGACTGATTCAACCTCTGGCTCATGCCAAATCTGAAAACACAGACTTTTGTGTTGTTTTAACCATTATTTCCTTAGTGCTTTTGACAAATCAAACATTTAAAAATGACAATTTATTGTTGCTTTCTGATTGAGAGTAATTTTTTCCTCATTCTGCTGACCAAGGGCTCTGAGAGATGAACTCTTCTGGCTAATTTTGTTGTGACAACTACAGATGTGAACTTGCCAGATTGATCTCGGGTGGTGGAGCCAAAGGCATATGTGTCCATCCCGATTCTGATGTGCATTAAGTTCTGACAGAGAAGCCAGGTGAGAAAACGCATTCAGCCACAGCAGCCTTCGCACAGTGGCTTTCTTTCAGCCTCTGTAGCAAAGTTTTGCCACTTTTTATGTCTCTAACTCACAGCACAGAGAATAATTGAACTCTGCTACATCTTCCGCACCATTAGCAGACTTGTTTACCAAGCTTTCCCTGGTTTCCGTTGCCAATAAATAATGCTTTTGCAGCCACAAAGGCGGCAATGGAATTATTCAGTTGTTACAGAGGAAGGAGTATGGGGAACAGAAAGGATATTTGGTCTGCAGAACATTAAAGTCTGCTCTGAAAAGCCAAAAAATCTTAACCACTTGTATGTATACTAGTATTTTCCTTTATATGCAATCATTCACTTCAAAGTACAAAACTATGTCTGAAGTCTTCACTTACAAGCTCTACATCATTAATTATCTCTTCTCATCACCATTGTCCATTCTCTTCATTATCAGTTCACTTCTCATCTATATGTATTACCTATATTTATGCCAGTAAGATTTATAGCATTGGAAAGTAAGAGGCACAATGAATTCGCTGCTGGCTGAAGGCCTTCTGCCCTGTCATTCATAATGCACTAAAATCAAGCCTGGTTACTTACATGCTGTGTGCTTGCGTACTTTTGTGTGTTATGTTAAATGTTGCATAAAAATAGTAACTATAAAGGTAAAACATTTTTGATGAAAGGCCATGTCAGGAGAAAAAACCTCAACGAATTCCAGAAGATACAGATAACATTTTCTGGGAAAAACCTAATAAAGTATCAACACTGAGAAGTACCTTATTTTGATAGATCAACTAGTGTACCTCTAAATGTGTTCCTTCTAAATATGTTCCTTCTAAAGAAGGAATTATGCACCTACCTCAAAGATCAGCAGACCTAAGAAATTGAAAATTACCATTATCACAAATGTAACTCAATTTAGAGACTCAAATAAGTTGGTTAGGCACAAACTTTCTTAAAAATCCAATATATACACTCATTCTTTCTTCCATCCTTCACTTCCCTCCCACAAACCTTAAATGTATCTGCTTTGTAAGACACACTTTCTTCTACTTTCTGCTCTTCTGCTTCTGATATCACCCCAGTTAGTTTTTTACATTTTTTTTTCCTAGAACATTCATAAGGCAGTTATCATTAGTTGAAAGAATTGGAAAGGTTAGCTCTGTTTCTGGTAAGTTAAACCATCTCCACTAGTGCAAAAGACCAAAACCAAAATGAAAATACATAGAACTTAAACATAAGATTTTATTGGCAGGAAGGAAAAAAAACCCCAAAAGAACTCAAAAACACAAAACAAAGCAAAAAAAAAAATAATCCACCTTGAACTAAATAACAAAAATGCAACACAAAACTTGGAATAAATTTGTGAATAAATTAGAGGGAAGCTGTTATATTTCTGGTAGCTCTGAAACTTTAAAAGGTAAAGAAATACCTGAAGATTTCTAACCAACAGCCAATTATTTTGAAGAACAAATGAAGACAGCAATTTCACTAGAAAACATGGAAGTAGGTACCTTGCATGCAAAGAAAAAAAAAAGCAAAACTGTGTCAATATTGCTTTTGCATCTAGGCCTGCCTAGAAAATACCCAAGAAGGAAGTCCACCAGCAGCCCATGATTCTGAATTTACCAAAGAAGAGAAAGAAACAGAAAACAACTCTAAACCCATCCAGTCACATGTATTTCAATTCAATGGAGTGATGCAAACAATAAAGCCAACAACCTCTCTGGTACTGGCAGGGCTAAGCAAATGAAACAGATCCCAGTATTCACCCTCATCAACAAGATGGCACAGTAGAGAAACTCAGAAGTTTTTAAAGCAAAAGGAAATGGTCCATATGTTTACAGGGCTGTACAGCACTCCCATAGGTCTCTTAATAATTAGTAACAAGCATTAATGTTTGTAAGCAGACACTTTCACTGTGACATAACAGAATAAGAACTCCACCATTCAAGGCAGTAGTGTTACTGAAAACTGTCCCATTAGGGGTCTGGCAATTTTTAAATACAGTAAAGCATTCTGATGAATATGACTGTAAAAAAACAAAACAAAACCAACACAAAACAAGCAAACAGAAACTCACCACACAACCTCAATAAATCCCACATATTCTAATGTCAACAAATATGCACACAGTCTCAACTGAGCACATGCACATCCCACATGTGGCAGGGAAATTTGTCACCTAAGAAATGGAAAATTTCCTTCCTGACTTCCACATGGAGAGCAGTTAATTCAGTACTAACATTTTATATTTGCTCATGTAAAGTGGCACACAACTTTAATCCCCCGAAGTGGATACTTAATCTCCTTGCTCTAGAATAAGGCCATATTCTCACTCAAAAAATAACTTACAAAAAATAAAAAAACAGGAAAAATCTATGCCTTTCCAGGAATGAAGCAGAAGGTCTGATGCTGTGTGCCCATGTTTAAGCATATGATGCTACATGCTTACGCATGGTCAGCTAAATCACATTTTGTGACTGAGTGAACACCAGTTCCTTCCACAGGTACTTTCTTCTCTGTTGATTCTTTGCTTTTACTTCAATTGGGTTACTTAGAGAAGCTTTCTCCTTCCTCCGGTTTTAACTCTCTAGCAACACTAAACTTTCTGAAGCCAAAAATTTCAGCTTTTTCGACTTTGAACTCTTTGTGGAATTCAACTGAAATCAGACCGAAGATCCAAAGACAGATACAATTACTTTGGTCACATAAGGCTCATTTCCTGGGAAAATCAAATTGAAACCTCTGTTTAGGAGTGCCTAGACCCAGACTTTGTGCATTGGCCCATAATTAAACATGCTTGTTACGAAGAAGGATGCAATATGTTTTGGAATGTTTGGAATTACTGTCTCTATAAAATTAACTGCTAAAAATACATCTAGACTGTTGATAAATTCTAGCCCTTTATCACCTGCATTAATGCTAGCATAATGAAAATCAGTTACCAAAGTTAAATTTGATTGTAATAAAACAGTACTCTTAAAATAAAGCACCTGCTATGAGCAATGGTTTCTCTGCTAAGCTTTAAAAAAATTAATAGATGTAAGAACTGTGTTGTGTCATTTTCCACATCTTCAAATGGAAACATGCAATGAAATCAACCAATAATTACTCTTTGCTGTGTTTTCCATTTGTCCCAGCTACATGGCTTCCTTCAGGAATTCCCAAATTTCATCTTACTGTACTTTTTTTTTTTTTTGTATTCCCTTTTTCTAATATAAGTTAATTATCTGTCCCGTAGAATTCATTTGTCATTGTAGTGCCCCTTTTGTTCATAAAAATATTAGTTTTGTAGACACACATTCATGCCAGTGCAACTTTGTAAAACAAAAGGACACTAGATTACTACTTACTGAAAGCAAGAAATGTTTTGGAGATGCAATATGATGACCTCTTTCTAAAATGCATTTCCACAGAGTATTCTGTTTTTCTCCTTAGGAAAAAAGTAACTGTTCATAGTGCTACGAGATCTGTTGTTAATTGCAAACATATGCACTGTCATCTTACCAAGGTATTTTAAAAAACAAACCAACCCACAACAACATGACTGAATTCCTATTCTATGATCCTTACCCTGAACAGCTATATAAAAAGGTCTTCCCAGTGGACTAAGTGCATGGTTGGTTTTTTTGGTTTGGTGTTTTTTTTTTTTTTTTAAAAAAAAAAAAAAAAGGCAAATAAGTTGAAATTTCTAATGTTGCCTTAAGTGGAGAAGGGAAAGAGAGTGATTTTCCTGCGATATAGGATATATGCTAGTTTGGAAGATGATGGAAGAGTTTCGGTGAACTAATATTTTAAAATATCTGTTGCGTCTCCAGATAAGCTTAAAAAACTTGTTTCTTTTGTGTATTTGTAATACAGGAAAAAATAACATAATCCAGTAAAATACGACTGACTGGCACAGTCAAGCAACCAAGAAATATTTTTAAATCTGCTTTTTAAATTGACGTATACTCACAGGTGGAATGCTGTATTTTCCCTTCTTCCAACATTACCTGATTTCTTCCTTCTCCTGTTTCAAGTTCTATTTTCCTACACTTTGACTTAAGTTGATTAAAAAAAATTCTGGACAGCAAAAAAGAGCTTTCAGTACTTCTCAGCTATCAGCTGATTTTTTATTTCTCTGTGCCTCACAGTCATTCCTTCTTTCATTTACATATCTTAATATTCACATCAACTCAATCACAATTTCTCAAAGAAGCCAGAAGACAAGCTGTCATTAACTTTCATCTTGTGTTTTGGCAGTCTCTATTATCATATGGAAGGAAGTGTTTGTAAAAGTAGTTGATTCAAGCCCTCACACAAAAAGACTATCCTCAGAGGCTGTAAATCTTTTTGTAATGTATCCGGCTACTTGACCAACACTCAATTTACCAATTTTCACCCTACAACACTGAAAAAAGTGAAATATAGATAATAAATATTACTTCCTCCATGCCACCTCCACCCTCCAACTAGTTCACCTGTAGCAGCAAATTTTATAGAGTGGTCGTAACAGGAAAAAAAGGAGAAGAGAAAAAAAAAAAAGGCAAACAATCTCTTCCAAAACTGTGGGGTTTAGATAGCACCATAATAATTCCTTTAATTATTAGGTTCCTAAACATCTGCAGGATTTATGCTTAAAATATACCCAAAACATGCTATGATACCTTCCAACTTCAAACTGAGGATGAGACAAAGTATCTCAAAGAACAAACCATCTGAAATTAGGATAAAAATTGCCTGTTCAGTTAAGGTTACAGGTCAAGCATGACTATGTAGATAAGTACTTCATCCAAGCAACTTCAAGCCAGTATAAAACAAAGACCCCTTCACATCTCAATGCAGCATCTACAGAAAATCAGATCATTTACTTAAATACTTGCAGCTGCCAACAGCAATAAGAAATCTCTTTAAACACCTTCTATAAAACTTGCTTTTATTTGCAAATACTAAGAGGATGAAGAGGCCTTTTTGGACATTCTGTCCATATATCAGTTTCAGATTTTCACACACACCACACAGGGAAGAGACACTTGGTGCAGAACAATCTGTCCCTTGCTACAAAAAACATTAAATGAAGATATACAGCAGCAGAGAATTCCAGGGCTCACAGAGGAAAAAACCTGACCTGGTCAAAGCATAAACTGGATACAAGAAAAACAAACAAACAAACAAAAACTAATAAAAAGGCCAGGGGGAAACAAATTTTTCAGAGAAAGAAGGCATGCCATGGAGAAGATGGACATACCAAAATGTGGGGGAGCACATGGGACAATTTCTGTACGGTCACTGGACATAGGACATACCTTTGCAATAGAGCTACAACAGCAGAATCACAACTCCTCTGTTTACCACTGTTGTTTTCAACTGTTTTTCATTACAGGCTTAAGATCCTTTAATGAAATGCAATTACAAGATTTATAGTACTTTGCCTTAGGTTCATCACCTAAATTAAAGATTAAAATGCAGTTGTCTCTTGTAAAGAGACTGGATCAACACTTGGTTATTTTCATGTTGTTTCTCAAGAGTTTCTCCGTGTGTAAGCAAAAATTACTTTCCCTTCTAAATGCCACTGAAGCCAAGGTTGCCAAAATATGTTCTTATTGATTAGCACTTTGTTATCTTTAATAAAGAAGCAAAAGACCAAATTCTGGTACTCTCTAACAACCGTAAAATAGCATTATAATCTTCTGAATATGAAGACACTGGCAACACAGCTATTATCAAGAACACAATTTAGCCAGAAGAGTGTGTTTTAGGAATGTATTCAGCTCAGCTCTCGGAGCCCAGAATGAGAAAAACTTTGATTTTTATGAAGTCTTAACATTTTTTTCTTAATGGGGTGAGGAGAGGGAGATGTAGAGGACCCAGACTCAGCAAGAGGCAGTGAAAACATGTTTCTTCAAATAGATTCTGATTATCATAATTTTTCATCAAAATAGACACATCTGAATTAGGATGAAATATATTCGTAATCACATCTGAAGTTTCTGTAACTGACACCTTCTTAAGGATCTAAAGCTGTTTTACAAACAACAACTTATTATCCCTCAGAACATTTTTCTTATGTTGGAAAGAATTATGCTAACACCTCAGATCTTTGAAGCCCAAAATCTGTTTCTCCTGACATCATCTGTTTTTTTATGAGAAAAAAGAAAATAATTTTAATTTCCCAGTCCTTTATTTTAAACAACATTATCTATCCCTCTTCTCTATAACCCTAAGGAGAATAACACAAAGCAACCTAAATAGTAAAAAATATGAACATAATTTTGATTTTTGTATAGTTCATATGCAATCCTATTTTTTGAATGAGAAGCTATCAACTGTATTTTGTTCATCTAGTATTTCAGTTAATAAATTCATAAATTCTACCTTGATACTTCCTACAGTCTTCCCTATCCTAACACTAAAATTTAGCCAACTGCAAACCCCTCTTAATTTAAACAAATAACACTCAATAATTTGCTTACATATTCTTCATGAGCAACTGATGCAATACATGGATGCAAAGGATGCAACTCATTCAACTGAAGCACAGTATTTTTTTGGTATAGTTCTATAATCATAAGCACTGAAACAAAAAATGTAATTGTATAATGTACGTTGAAACTAAAAAATGGTTGGAGAAGACATTCTGCATTTTCAAGTTATTTAAGTACATAAAGGTTGCTACCAAATCCATAAAAGGGTTTTACGTGGTATGTTTCAAAGCACACCAATGTTAAGCAGATCTAATGTTTTCCTACAACAGACCCCAAAGCCCTTCTTCTGGAGCTCTATTGACAAACTAGGTTCTGTCTGCATATTCCTATCACGCACAGTCTAACTCTACAACTTAGATTAAAAAAACCCTTTTTTTTTTTTTTGGTGCTTATTACCAGGTTGCAACTTTGAAAATTCTCCCTTCCTAGCCAGCTCCCCCCCATCCCTGCTCACCCTGCCCCTCTTTCCACTAGGAACTCCCTGTTGTTCTGTAGAATCAGACGGTGGGGCACCAAACTCCCCACAAGACATAAGGATTTTTGAGGTTCTGCCTGTAGAAGGTTATGACTCAAATAATTTCATGGGCTGAAACTAGAATTTTCTTTGTACTGGCTTACCTCGTTCTCTTTGGATGTGTGCTGTATCATGAGAGTATCCATGGCTCTGATCATTGCTTGCATGGCAGTAAATACATTTTGGTAAACCAGTTTTGTGAAGCCTTTCCTGTCTTCTTCTGTGTAACCTGATCCATGAATAATCCTCATTTGTTTAATGAATGTACTCTTGCCACTTTCTCCTGTGGGAGAGGGAAAGAGGAGACAGACAAAAAGTACTGTACTTGCAAATCCTGGCAGTTGAGAATATTTGTAAATACACATACAAAGATGTGCACCTTATCTGAGCATGCACAAGTGTCACCATTAACTGCAGTATAATTTCTGAATTTTTCATTCTCCACAACCTATAATGTTTTAGTCAAAATATTGGCATTGATGGGTTTGGGAGGGTTTTTTAGTAAAATAATATACATATAAGTATCATCTCATAATACATCCTACAACAAATAATCTAAGCATCCTGTAGGTAGAAGTCAGATTACAAAACAAGCAAGGTACATGAGCACAAAAGAAAGAAATTACGTTTGTATAGGGATCAAATTCCTCAACATCGAAAACTTTGTATAAAGTTGCTGTTCCATTTACACCTTAACAATAATGCCCGCACTAATGCTGAACTTGGGAAAGAATTTTATCATTATCCAGCTACTCTGGGAATTATTGATTCTATTTTTAAAAATCCTAACAAACAGATACTATAAACTCATATATGCATTTACATCATTCATGTAATATTTTGCATGTATATACTACTTTAAGCCCATTTACAGGACATAACAATGTATTGCCTAACATTTTTCAGGACATAAGCCTTGTTTCTCTGTTCTTTTCTATTAGTCTTACAACAGAAAAACATCTTCACTGACTCATATCAAGGGTCCATTCAGGCAGTGTCCTGTCTCCAACCAAGTTTCTAAGCGGTGGCCAAGAGAAGAGTAAAAAGAGGGGCTAGAATACAACACTTTCTCCACAAAAACCTCCCCGTATCTTAAAAGGTAGGAGTTAGATTAGAAGCTCATTAGCTGAATGCTACCTATTTGGTAGCCCTACTGTATCTCTCAAGTACCCAGGCAGGTCTCTCCTTAAAGCCACGGAAAATTTTTGCATCCTCAACGCATTTTAGTATGGAGTTTTAGAGCTCTATCATCCATGGTACATCATTTGTTCTGAGCCTGGACCCACCAGCTTAATTTCTGTTTCTCTGTATTTCATTTCTGTATTCAACACCCCTACCTTCTCCACACACTCTTCATTTTATACAACTCCATCATACTGCACTGGGTTTACATGGCAAGGTTTTGGTTAGTGCTGGGGCTGCAGCAGTGGCTTCTCTGAGAAGATAGATGCCAGAAGCTTCCCTCATGTCACACAGAACCAGTTTCACCAGCTCCAAGAGGGACTCCGCCACCGGCCAAAGCTGAGCCCATGAGCAATGGTGGTAGCACATCAGTGATAACATATTTAAGAAAGGGTAAGAAAAGCTGTGCAACAGCTGTGTGAGAGGGGAGTAGGGAAATGTGAGAGAAACAGCCCTGCAGACACCAAGTTCAGTGAAGGAGGGGAGGAGGTGCTCCAGGCATCTCTGCTCTCTCCTTCGCAGCAGAGAATCCCTTGCACCTCAGGGAGAAGACCACGGTGGAGCAGGCTGTGCCCCTGCAGCCCACAGATGACCACAGTGGAGCAGATGCCCACCTGCAGCCTGTGGCGGACCCCACATCAAGAGCAGGTGGACGTGCCCTAAGGGAAGCTGCAGCCCATGCAGAGCCCATGCAGGATCAGGCCCCTGGTAGGAGCTGTGGCCTGTGGGGCACCCACGCTGGAGCAGTCTGCCCCTGAGGGACTGAACCCCATGGAAGGGACCCACGCTGGAGCAGTTTGTGAAGAGCTGCAGCCTGTGGGAAGGACCTATGTTGGCTAAATTTGTGAAGGACTACTCTGTGAGAGGGGCCCCGGACTGGAGTGGGGGAAGAGTGCAGTGAGGGAGGAGCATCAGAGATGAAGTGTTACAATCTGATGACGACCCCCCATTCCTCATGCCCCTCCGCTGCTCGGGGGGAGCATGTAGAAGAATCAGAAGTGAAGTTCAGCCTGGGAAGAAGGGAGAGGTGGGGGTAAGGTGTTTAAAGATTGGTTCTTATTTTTCACTGTCCTTCTGTTATTAATTGGCAAAGAATTAATTTAATTTCCCTAAGGTGAGTCCATTTTGCCTGTGATGGTAATGGGTAAGTGACCTCCCTGTCCTTACCTTGACCCATTAATTTTTTTAACATATTTTCTTCTCTGTCCTGTTGAGAAGGGGGAGTGATAGAGCAGCTTGGTGAGCACCTGGAGGTCAGCCAAGGTCATCCTACCATGCATATTCACCTTCAGCTGTACTTTTTCTACATTGAAGAGTCTTAACCAGGTCAATTCAGTTCTCACGTGGAAGATACTCCATAGCTTGATCATCCCTTTGATCCTTGATGAGGCTTTCTCAGTTCTGTTTACCTCTGAGATATACCTACAGAACCTAAACTTCAAATACTAAAGTGCTGCCAAAACTTAGATTTATGAAGTGTCATCATTGTTTCATCTGTACTGTAAGTAATTAAAAGAGAAAGAGAGTGCATGTGCAATATAGTTGTTCTCCATCTGCATTATGTTATACTGATCTACAATTAACTTTACCTGCCATTTTACTGCCTACTCTCACGATATCCTTCTGCAACTTTCAGTTATCCTTAAACTTGAATAACACTGAGCAGAAAAATTTCTCTTGTAATTGCTCAACCCCTTTCACACTATACCTTTCATTTTCTCTGTATTTCCTGTTATTCAGAATCAGTATGGTGTGACTGAACAAATCCATTCCTATCCCACAGAGCTGCTATATTGACAGGGTCACGGTCAGCATTTTCTTGCTCTCCCCAACTGAAGGAGGGTACAGGAGCAAAAAATACCTGTTACACTTCCTTCTTAGAACTGTAATTTTTTCAGAAGTTTAACAATTAACTCCATTCTGGATGGGCTACAGGATTTGCTTCACTTCTTCACCAAGAATTTACTGCTGGTAGAAGTATTTCCATTAACAAACTTTCAGTAATTTATACTCAGAACCACTAGGTGTCGAAATACATCAGCACAAAGGGGAAAGGGTTCATCTGAACGTTATATCTTCAGCTATAACAAAGCAGGAAAATCCTGTGGGTGCCCACCTCATCATACTCTGTATCTCAGTACCACAGCAGACCAGTCTCACTTTAATGAAAAATCATGCAACTGCAGGGTTCCAACCATTAACAGTAATATCAAGCAAAACTCGGGTAACCTAGGAAAGTATAATACGTTATGTATTACTCATATATCATAGCCATTTTTCCAAAACATTTATCACTGTCATTGACTCTTACTGTATAACCTTCTTTCATATTTTGTATCATCCATTGTGGGCTTCCTTTCAAAGCTGTAGCTGTCCCTTATTCAAGCCCAAGTTGTTCAACAGTCCTTCTCTAGGACATTGATAGCACATTTCTGGTCTCCAGGAAACAGGACTTACAGCACTCATCAGAAGCGTGAAGCAACTTTTTAATCAAACAATAAAAAATATTTAATATATTTGTCTGTAAAATGAAGAGTAATACAGCTGTTCTTTCAACAAATGTTTGGGATTTCTTTAATTCTGGCATTGTATTGGTTTACTTGAGAGATGGAACATGGAGATATGCTGGAATACATGTGAAACAAATTCCTGGAGGAATTTGTTTTGGTAAAATGCTAATGTTACATTATATATCACAGTCCTCAAAGACAGTCCTGGCAGTCAGCTTTAAGAAGTCAACATAAATACAATTCAAATACAATTCCGTTTAAAAACAAAGCAAAATGAAAAGAAAACCCACCACTAACTTTTTCACTTCCAGTAGAACCCTTATATTTGAGAGGAAAACACTCTGATTAACCCATCTTGAATTGCTGGACTAAATTTTTATATAACTCAGAATAAACAGTCCTATCACATTACAGCTGTACCCCCTACTAATGTTTGAGTTAAAGAAAACCCATTGTGCAACTGTTAACTTCACTGTCAGGGATATGTAACAATGCTGTGAAATTAAGTTTAGAAAATCTAATTCAGCTTTTAAAGAAATATAATTTTTTCCAAGACCCACAAATACTAAAGTCAGATGAAACCAGGTTTGAAGAGATTATAATCTGTAATTCAAACTAGAGTTCTTTCCTGCATGTATCCAATTTAACTTTAAGAAATTTAAGGTTAATATTTTATTATGATCTGATTTGATCTAATCTATATCAACTCATAGCAAATGAAAAATGTCTATTTAAGTGATATAAAGTGCTATGAAATACATGGGTAATAAACAGAGCCATCCTGCTTTACCCCCTTGACCTCTCATAATTCTGAACATAAATTGATTTAAAAGCTTTGTGCTCCCTATCCTGACCTTAAGTAGAGTGCACAGATTTCCTTCTGTATTCTCCCTTCCAGCAACTCCTTATGTGCCTAGCTATGCCTCTTGTCATAAACCCAGGATACAGACAGAGTCTGTGCAAATCCAACAATACATGCTCTTTGCTTCTCCATTCCCATAAACTATTTAAAAAAATCTTCAGGGCTCATTAGCTTACAAATTAAACAAGGCTTTTGAAGCACATCGTGACAGAGCATCACTTTAAAGCATGTTAAAAAGTGTCAGGGCTTTCAAAAAGAGTTTGAATATGGAGTAGTCATGCCAATATGCATACTTGTGAGATATTAAGCTAAAGATAACTGCATTTCAGGATGGAACTGCATATATAATCAGATTTGGATTGAGTATCTTTTTAATTAAAACAGTTGAAAAACAAATGCGGACACACAAATTGGAATTTGTGTTTTAAGACTTCAGGTTGTGGGGCTTAAAAAAATGCAGTACAGTTTTTACATTAGGAATAATAAAAATGGTAATAGGGTAATAAAAAGCAGGTAGTACAGAAAGTGTAGATAATAGAACAATTAAATATTGATGTGTTATATACCTTGGAGGTACATAATCATGTCTTAATGCCATCAGTTCTAGAAGCATTAGCAAACTTGAGGCTTTAAAACGTGACTATGTATCTCCAAGTTTCTGGAACTCTGTTATTACAAGTAAGTTTTAAAAGGTTATTTGTGTTAAAAAAAAAATTAAAATAAAAACAAAACAAAACAAAACAAAACAAAAAACAAACAAACACAAAAGACCAAACAAAAACCAAAAAACACAAAAAAAATCCTGACAAAGTGTCTTTTACTCCTCAGTGACATTTGTAGTAAGCACTTGCCCACAGTACATTTAGTGCATTTATCTTCAGGAAATGATCTGTTGAATCATTACTGGCAAAACATGGAATACATATTCTACTGACTAGGTCAAGAGACAGAATTTTCTCAAAAGGTGAGATGTAAATACATTAGTTAATTTCACATATTTACTCACCTTCCAGTCACTTCAAGCATTCATTTGTTTTCACTCTGCTTCCAGTTACTGACTGCAAGTAGGTAAGTGCTACCTGCCCAAATCCACTTTCTCAATTAAAATAAATATTGGAATTTTGCCAGTTAATTCAAGGAATAAAACATTATATCTGTTTTGGCCATTGTCTCTTTGTCCTTACCTCCTCCTTGCCTGTCAACTTTATTTTCCATGTCTAATATCTCATTTCTTTATGGAGGAAATTACAAGTTATTAAAACAAACAAAAAAAAACAAAACAAAACAAAACAAAACAAAACCCCAAACAACACAAATCTACTCTCTTAATCTCCTAAGGACTTGGTGTCAATGAGGAGGCTGTGAATACAACCACAACAAAACTAGAAGGCTGTAATTGCTAAGGACAGAGAAATCTAACTAACTAGTTCTGCTAACTTTACCACCATTAAGAACAGAACAGCAGTTGTGGCAGAGGTGATAAAGCCTACTGTAAATCTTGGATCCACACTTGAGCAGTTCAAATGACAGATCCAGATTGCTCTTCACCATTATCAGCTCTCAAATGGCAGTGATACCTTATGCACTCACTTTCACTTGCCATACCTGAATAGATGTGTGAAAATATATTTCATCTGTTGCTGCATGACAACAGATTTCAATCTTGTCCTGGCCTCTGTCTCTCACTCAACAGCTGTGGTGTTGGTAAGGGCCAAGTCACTGGATACATGCATAAGCAAGCTCCCTGGTCCCAGAAGAAGCAAGAGAAGTCCAAATTACCTTCCCAGTTATCCCTGTTGTCAAGCATGAGAAACATGATGAGTCAAAATGCCACGAGTAAAACAAAAAGGTAAGGTACAGGGCCATAGAAGTAATATTTGATGCCATCTTTAGACCAGAATCTAGTGTTAAACCTCTTCTCCAGTTATGAGTGGCCACTGGAAAAGTCTCACTGACAGAATCATGTTTATAGATATAGCTGACTTATCAGCTCTGCAAAACCCAGTAGCCTCAAGCCTCTATGACAGGTCACATTTCTGACTCTCTTCACAGACTCATTTCATGGGCAGAAATAATTATGTGAATAAAGATACCAACATTTAGTAATTAAATTATGAGATTTGTTGCTTGCATTACAAACTATATTTAAACAGGATCTGAAATATTTTGTATTGTGGTTGTTAGGCTTGTTCAACTAATGGAAGGAAAAATCTTTCTACAAGTGTAGGATTAACAGTTTGATATACAGAACTAAAAGGTGCTAGTGCACAAATGTGGTCATGACAAAAATGGCTTTCAGGTAAATAAAACTGACTTACTGAAAATTTATAAGGTTAGATCAACAAAAACTTATGTTTTTAAAACAACAGGGCAGAAAAACTATACAGAATTAAACTCTGTTTATTTCAGGGAGGACGCCTGAAGCAGGAGAAAGGAAATTTTGGAGGTTTATCAGGAAGGAAAATCTTTAGAGTCATTCAGCAATCTTGGAAGATTACTCTGCCCATTCTGTTAATTACTTTCATGGAGATACCATATCAAATGATGAAATTAGTTTCACAATGCAATGTATATAGTTACACAAAAACAAAGCCACAACCGTTTCCACTATCAGGAGGCAGGGCCAAGATGGTGTTTTTAATGACCTGGGAAAAGGCCAAAGCAGATTTAATCTCTATAGCTCATACACAGTCAGTTCTTGTTTTCCAATCAGAATGCAACCCCAAAATAAAATGTGTTTTCACTTCTCTTGTTCATTTACCAACAAGCATTCCTGATATCTGTGCCAGGCAATATTTTGAAGTGTTATCTGTAGCTTTTAACTAATCAACAATACAAAAAAACCCTCCATAAATGTATAAAGAAACAAATTTGGCAGGGGACGTGGAAGAGGGAACAACCAAAAAAACAACCCCCCCAAAAAACAGCAGCTATTTCAGATACTCCATTCATATTGTCTAAGATTCAGAACCATCTTCCACATCTGTTACCGGGGGAACAGCTCTCATTCATTCTAAAATCCCACATGTTAATAGCACATTCTGTTGACTTTTCCCCTGCTGATGACAGGGAACATGATTAAGAATAAGAGTTTTGCAATTTCCGAAATTAAATTAACAGAGGGAGAGACTCCAAACATATTTAATAATCACCATTAAAAGCTTTGTAGAGAAAAAAAAATATACTTTTTAAAAAGTTATTTATAAGTCCATATGGACTAGTGTTATGCATATAGCTGAATGTCTGCTTCTACACTGGCACCATGTATTTGACACCTACATAATTCATTATTTTTGCTACTAAGTATAAAGGTGGAACTGACAATATATCTGCAAATAAGCCACTCAATTACAGGATTCTCAGAAAACCAAAAAAAGCTTAAGCACATAAATTTTTAGCGAGGAACAATTATATAAAGCAAAAGTTCCATAGCTCATTATAGTCCTTCTATAAAAGCACAGGATCAATTCTTCATTCTATTATTCTAAGTCATTCCAAACACCATAAAGGAAAGCATAAAAGCAAAATCAGCATTGGAACCAAAATTTACAACCTCTGGTGAAACCCTTCAAGGTGTTGCACATGGTATATGAGGCTTTGTAAAACAGTTCATGTGCTTAACATGCAAAAGCTACTGCCTCACCCACCCACCCCCCAAAAAAGTGTCCGCTACTGTTGAAAATATTTAAAGTATTTTTAAAATAATTTTATTCTAAAATAGAAGAGAAGATCACAAACAATGCAGGCACACGTGTGCGTTCAGAACACTTCAAACTCAAGTTGGCTAACTAAGGCCATCTCACTAAGTGTACAAGCCACGTCCATTAGTACTCACCATAATCCAACTTTTGGCAACTTCATTCATGAAATAGAAGGGTGAGGCGAATTTAAACTGTATTTTCACCAAAAAGACACCACAGCTGAGACAAAATTTGCCTACAAAATATAACTGTCAGTAACCCTACCTTGTCACTTTCTGTGTGACAGCTGAGAAAGGCTATGACTGATCTATCGTTCTTGAGTCTTCACCTGCATCGAAGTGCCCTGTTTCAGACCAATACCTTACTTTAAAATTGTACTGTTTTAGCTCAAGAACCTTTTCCAGATTAATCCATAAAACAGTGAATGCTGCAGTTAGCGAACAGTAAAATGTAATCACTAGACAGCAGTAACAAGAGGCCACAGCCTATCTCAATGATATAAAATAGGAAATAAACTATTTATATGCACACACTTACAGAAAGCTCTTCCACCAGGAGCAGCAGTAGCTGTTTCAGATTGACATTCAAGAATCCAGAGAGGTTTCTTTCAATGCTGAGAAAGAAGCTTTGTTTTCATATATCAAATGAAATGAAGAAGCTGAAAAAAAATAATACCAACAAGGCTGTACCATACAATAATGTTATTTGAAAGAGAAAGATGTGTCTCTCTAAATGTAAAGGAAAAAGATAAGAAAGTAAATAGCATACAGAGTGACTGACACAGTGCTCTTCCCGAGCCCACTTTCTCCCTCTCTGTCTTCACAGTCTCTCCGATCCTCTTTCTCTCCATCCTCCCTCTATCCCTTCCCAATCTAACCTATCTCTCATACATGCCCTCCCAACCCCCTTCTGGTCTCCTCCACACGCCTCTCCCTTGTTCCTCAGTTTATCTAGCATTTTCAGAAACACAGTCTTCACAAAAATCCAAGCAGACAACAAAGAAATGAAGAGTGAAGACCCAGCAGATACTTCCATGTTATATTCTTTTCTTCCCACTCTTCATTTTCCTTCTTTATTGAAGATGGATATTTTTTTGGATCTGTACACTTCTAGCTACATTTCTGTGTAATGCTTCAGGCAAATACATATTACAAACCACTACTAATCCCAAGAAAGAGAACTGTGATGTAAAAAAGACACCAAATGAAACCGCTATAATTAAAACACATTGAAAAACAAGGTATACAGAGGTGTGTGATGAAGGCCAACTCCTTTACCCTATCTAGATTACAACATATCCTAATATCTAACAGGACAGCCTTATTACTGTTTTATTCTCTTACAGGTCCAATATTTCCTAGATCATTTTCCTCGATCAATTCTAATGTTGCACTTTGGCCAACAGCATCAGGCAAACTTAAGATTCTCACCAGCTCATTCCCAGGGAAAAAACCACTGATAATCAATGTCTTGATATATCTTGATACAGTCCCAAAAAGCCTGTTTCAACAGTGTTCTGTGGAATAAACATGAAGGGGCAGCTTCCTTTCCTATAATTTTCCAAGCAATCAGTCTCTAGTTTTTTTTAGTGTATTGCACTTTTTTTGTCTACCAAAAACCCCCAAAATAATCTGGGCTCCGGTATTCTTACTGTTAATGAAAACCTACAGACTCTAAATTCTGGCACATAGCTGAAGACCAGAGACCATCTTTCAAAGCTCAGCAATCACTATTGTGTTGATCCCTCTTCCTTTGATTCCTTTCATCACACTTGGAATTCTGGGCACTTCTTGTGAAGCCCAGATGTTCTCCTCCTCCACAATGAAGGATGCTGTAACAACATCTCTTGTGTCAGACTGGAATCTGTGAGAATGAAACTGCCAACGCACTGATGCACTGCAATCGGTTCAATAGGAAAATGCTTCTAAAATACACTAAACCTTCACACAGGATGCTGGTGTTCAGAATTAAAGTGGCTTTGGTTCAGTTTCGGTTTATCCTCTCCGCCCTCACTGGGGCAGTAGGAGAAAGCTGCTGTGACAGGTGATCCTCCCACCTTCCCGCCACTGGCACCAAGCAACCTGTGTGCTGAAAACCCTAAGGCATTTGTGCGTAGCAGGTTCAGATGGATAGGTCATGAAAGTAACTGGGCACTTCCTTCCTCGTTTATGTATCTCCCCCTCTCTCCCAGAGACTAAACAAGAAAGCAGACATAAGAAAAGTACCCAGCCAAAAACCCAGCCGAGTCTCACCAGTTCTGAGAAAGGCAAAAGAATATGATGGGGGTGTCAAAACAGTCTGTATTGAGCCCCAGAAGAGAACTGGAAAAAACCTCTCACTGTTTTCTGGATGGACTACAGCTGGCTTTAGTCACAGGAAAAATAAAAAACAAACAAAACCCCCCAAAACACTCTGCTTTGCCTGTAATGCTGGCAGTTACACCACAGTAGAGTAATTTCCTATACAATGCAGAAAAGCTAGTCAAAAAGTGAAAAAAACAGTAGTAATCTAATGAGATTATCAATACCAAACAGTAGATGTAATTTTAAAATATTCTTCATATTCTTTAAAAAAAAGGAAAACTCCTATGTAAGGGAATCTAAATGCCACGTTACTGAGTAGCTTAATGAAAATGCAAATGAAGATAAAGCTACCATAGTTTATAATTAAAAGTTTTACACAGGAAGACTGAGACAACCATGCAGAGAATAGGTAGGCCTGACCAAACCATGTACAGAGGCACAGCAATGTTCCTGCATTTTGTAATAATCTTATTTCTAAATTATCCTTCATGAGAAAATATGACTAAATAATATGAATAAAGAGAAATAGCATCAAAGAACTAATTTGATCTATACATACTGAAGTTTCTGAGGTTTTCCCTCACCTTCCCTTTCTCCCAAACTCATTCAATGACTGTTAACTTGTGCTTTTCACCCACTAGATCATAAAAATTATTCTGTTTCTTCTGTGATGAAATATACTAGCTTTCAAATGTACTTGTAATGGTATTCCTGGAAAAGATAAATATGTTAGTTATTTTTATCTGCAACATTCACACTAAATTGAATCATACCTGAAAAGTCAGCAAATTTTATCTTTTGACTTCAATTGCTGTAATATCAACACAGACTACCAAAAAATCCTAACAGTCCTACACTGCTATTTTAGTTTTCTAATACTGTCCCATCTTCCTCCCAGACACCATTCTCTTTCTTCCCTTTCCTCAGGGAAACATGCTGGACCAGACAGCCTGCAACCTCTGTTTTCCAAGGGTGCTGTTATCTCCCATTTCCCTCAGCTGGCAATGAAGAAGTAGCTGTGCACTTGTGGGCCACAATGGCTTCAGATATAATCCAGGCTTCACATTCCATTACACTAAACTGGGATTATGTATCTGACAGAACAAGTGCATGTTTAAGGAAGAAGAACAAAAGGTACACTCTAATCTTTTCTTTGAAGCAAATTTCCCTATTTCCCTGCATTCCTCACTCCTCACAATAGGTAATAATCAGCTTTCAGCATGGAAATGCTTTATTTAAACTTTATATATTCTCTTTAATTTATTTTTAAAGTCCTTTTGTGTACTAAATAAAGGAAATAGTGAAACAGCTTCCTAATGGAAAATCTTTTGCTGCTGCAGGATGTCCTGGATGATGCCAGTAACAGTTCATATTCCTGGTGTTGTGTGTGTAATAGGAAGTACTGTAACAAGCAGGAACAAAAATTAAACACAAGAAGAAGCTTGTTTAAAACTGACAAAATCCATCCGACAACAAGAACTCCAAATACACTTTCTTGTCTTGCTAAATTATACTCTGTTAGTGGTTAGTGGAAGGAATGGGTCCAGTGCCAAAACAAACTATTTAGAGTGCCTCATCTACCATAAACGAGTAAATGCCAACAAGCGTCATATTTTGAGTTTCATCTCTCCTACACACTGTACAGTTAACCTTGGTAACTGCCAGGAAGACAACAATTTCTTACATTCAGTGGTAGGACAAAGTTTTTCTTCATACCAACACTTTGAAACTGATTGTAAATTAATCATAAAATCCCTGTAATCTTGAATATCCTCACTATCAGTAACAAAAGGAAGAAAAACCCTAACAACTAACGCTGCCATTAATGTACTTCCTGAAATTCAGACCTGACTTCTAAAGGCAGAAGCCTGCAAAAGCCAATACAACAGATGCATGGCTTTGCTTAGGGAAACAGAACTCCTTCCCTGCATCATCACAACAGACATGTCAAAACTGAGTGTCGGTGCTCAAGGAGTCCCTGCCACAGTGTATGAAAAGGTGAGGGCAGAGGGAATGCCCCTGTGCTGCTAATTCATATGCTTGTACTTGTTAAGAAGGGTGAATGTATATCACTTTTTATATTATAAACTTGGGCTGTCACAGTAGCTACTTAGCAACTTCTTTAAAGCACTGAGAACTAACAAGGCACACAAGCTATTAAAGCTGGTAAATGCATGACTGCATTTCACAACAGCACTTTTCAATTTGCCTAGCACATGCAATAACCCCCTCACTTTTTTTTTTCCCTAAAAAGCTGTAACCTCAACACTTCCTTCCCCCTTCCTACAAGTTCAGGGACAGCAACACCTACCTTCTGCAAAGTACAGAACCATGGCAAGTAAAGCTGACTGGCAAAACTCTGCCACTTGGCAAGGCAAGCCTCTTCTAGTCTATTTGCAAGAGCCAAGCAGAATATAAGGTCCACTGTGCCTAGCATATCAGTGTGGCAGTAGCTCTCTGCTCCTCGGACATTAGGAAACTACCACCACTAAAATGTTGTGTGCATCTCCTTCCTTCGCCATCCACATCATGCAATTTTGAGTATATGTTCAATCTTTTAACCTCCTTGTTTCTTGCCTTCCCTGCTCTGCCAGACTTTTAAAATTCCAGAGAGAAAAGCCTAGAAGGAATCTAGCAGTATCAGGAAACACAAACTTGCACTGACGAATTATAAGAACCATGATAATGTACTCTCTTTAGCTACAAGGAAAAGATGGCCAGAATGCATCAATAATTTTTTTAACATGGTAGAAGGAGAGAAAGTTGTTCTTTACATAGCTACAGCTACAGATGCCATTGGTATAGAAGCAAAATAGGAGTAGCAGCATATGGTAACTGGTTTTAATTTCAGCTACTGATGACAGTTATGCTTTTGTAAAAAAGGTGATTACAAATAAAAAGATTTAAAAAAAAAACACCACACCAGGAATTCTAGGTAGAATCTGAAAGAAACTTTACGTAAGTGGCAGCTAAACCTTTTGTATCCATAAGAAGCATTAGATTTGACAAAAAAAGCTCGTCTCTGTCCTTCCAGCAGTGCTGGGAGCAGATCTTTCCAAAGCCAAGGTAAAATGCAATCAAGACACTCATGTGTTCACTGCTCATATTCTCCACATTAATTAAATAAGCTGTGAAGACAGGAGAAAATTTGGAAAACAGATTTGAAATCGGAAGCCGTAATGCACTTCCGCCTCACTCAGTAAGAAAAATAGTAACTTCATGCACAGCAGCCATCCCTACTCTCTTAGAATAAAAGTTAGACCGACTCTGACTGTAAGAAGTATTGCATCAAGACATCTCAGCTCTGCTACGCACACTGCCAGTGAAATACAAACTACTGCAGTGACACGAGAATGGCAACAACAGAGTTGAACGTTGGCCTTCCACACATGTATTTGGCACAAACCCAAGAGATGTGGGAATATTGGGACAAGCTCTGTGACACATGGGACAAAAACATAACCCCAAGTTACACATGAGACAAAAGTGTAAGTGGGAGATCAGCAGCATTCAGCAATCACACACTTTGAACTTTACCAGAAGATCAATTTGAGGCCTAGTCTAAACACTAATGTATCAACACTTCCTCAGAACTACGCAAAAGTTTTGCCAGTTCATCTTATGAACATATGCAGGTTGAAATAGTAAGCACTGGATTAAACTAAAAGAAGTTTCCCACCAAAATTTAACAGTCTAACTACCAGGGTCGTTTTCTTTTTTTTTTTTTTTTTTCCCCATGGAAGATGGAGCCTAACTGCTTCTGAAGGATCTGAGAAATTTAGCACACTAAGTTTTCTTGACTTTATATGAGACTTAGACACTTGTATAAATCACTATTAAAAAAAAACAAAAACTATCATGAATTACTCATGACTTACCTTTGAATGACAAGTAGTCTCTCACCCTGTATGATTCAGTAATATCTTGCTCAAATATATAAATTGCAAATTGTTTTTCTAAAATATTTTCTGATGTTATCCTTAATTAGTCAGACCTTCTATTAGCACTTTGTGCTGCTGAATACAAAGAGGCTAGTTTGTTATTGCTATAATTATGTTTTCTTTCACTTTCGAAGAGAGAGAACACCAGTTCCAACTCCCATCACTGCCCCATGCAGGGAACACAGAACTCTGTTATGGGTAGTTAAATGTAACTCTGAGGAAAGATACAAATTGCCATTTCATGAGGACAGTATTTAAGTATTTAGAAAAGCCAAAAAACTTTATTAGTTTGCTTATCAAATTGTTGATAATGAATTTGCCATCCAAAATCAAATAATAGTTAAAATACAAAACTGTTCTCAGCACATTTCTTCTAACTTTGCCACCTTACATACACAGATACAAAGCAGACAAACACTCCCGTCTGTGAAACAACTTTCTGAAAGGACATTCCACAGTGATTTTAGTCAATTTTTGATCTCCCATAGCTTTGAATCATTAAATTGTATTGCAACTGAGCAAGGTTTACTGACACGGTCTTTCCACCTGAATTTCAGCCTTTCAGTCTTAACTTCCAATTTTCTT
The DNA here is from genome assembly GCF_018691265.1 of Tyto alba. Taxonomy (NCBI): domain Eukaryota; kingdom Metazoa; phylum Chordata; class Aves; order Strigiformes; family Tytonidae; genus Tyto; species Tyto alba. The sequence continues at coordinate 32,719,728 of NW_024881275.1, forward strand.
ATCTATGCACCACCAAGGACAAAATCCCATTCCAGCCATCTTCTCCTCTTACTTCACATCCTAGGTCCAGAATATCTCCAAATCCTTTAGGGTCTCTCTGCTGTTGAAGAAGTAGAAAGCATACAGCAATTCCTTAAGTCTGTAGCGTCACCAAATACCTTGAACTAGGCACCTCTTGTGTGGTACTTGGCAATAGCATATATTAAGAGCATATGTCTTACAAAAGCATAAACTAACAAGAGTAGGAAATTCCTTTCATTGCAAATTTGCCAAAGAACATAAAAAGTTTTAGAGAACTTAACTATACTCAAGTGTCACCTGCAGTCACTAGAGACACTAAGTAAATTATCAGTCATTGTGATGGGGTTTACCTAATAGGATTTTTAAAAAGGCTTTAGAGCACTTAATAGAGTATTCTGTAAAATAAAATTTTCTTAAAAACAAAAAAACTATTTTTGCCTAGGTTGTGCCAGAATCCAACTAACTGAAACAGAATAAATTATAGAAACCCATAAAACAGCAGTCTGATCTGCTGATGGACTGGGTCTAACTTTTTGAAAATTCAAACAAGAGTTTTCCTGCTGTTATTGAATAACATAATATTGTATCTTAAGCTAAGAAATCCATTTTGTGAGGGAGCCTTAATTTTGTGGCCTTATATCTGATATATCAATTCTGTTATTCAAATTTTATGCTTTCCCAGTACCCAACATATCACAGTATCCCATACAAAGAACTACTGTGACTCCACTTAGATAACCAGAGATTAAATAGGCCTGTTTGTCTTTCATGTTCCAGGACACTAGAATTATTTAAAGAACTATAGCAACACCTTATATTCAGGAGAGAAGCTTAATATGAAAAGGGCAGCTGTGACAGAGTAAGATGTTTCCTGATCATACACAGTCTTGAACTTTAACTTCAGAGGAGAACGGGAAAGCAAATTAACAAGAAGTCGTCTAACTGTAGAAAATAATCCTGAATATTATCCCAATTTTAAAGCCAAGTGATAAAAGAATAACATTTTTGTTCTTTAAATGGAAAAGATAAAAATATAGAGATGATTGTCCTGTTTCTGAATGTCCCTTAGAGAGTAGTGTGGTTGGAAATTATTTGCTGCATTTTGGACTAAAAATATGCCAAACAACACTTTTTTTTTTTTTTTTTTTTTTTTAACATCTCCCCAGTTGTAAGCCTCCATTTTACTATTCATGGAAAATTTCCCAGTTGTCTAAGAAATCTTTAATACATTTCCTTTTTGAACATGAAGGGCATATATCAGCAATGAAGGAACACCTCACCAACTCTAGGCTGCCCTGCTGGTGACTTCCTGGAGGCTGGCTGGAACATCTCTGTAGGTAGCCCAAAGGGACTTTAAACGGCTGACTTTTCTCTGGTCCTTTCCCCTCTAGCTCAAGGAATAAGAGCCAGTATTCAGAAAGCTACTACTCATTGCTTGTGCCAACAGGACATGAACTTACACAAACAGTCAGATGACTTCATTTTCAGTAGAAGGTGTGTGTGTGTGTGTCCGTCTCTCTCTTTTGTCGGTTTTATGCTACAATATTGTGAAGTTCCCTGGTATACGGCCCAAACTCTAGCCTGGGTAGTTCTCCTGACCACACAAAGTTTTCAAAGTGAGACCGAGGGATTTACTTTCCTTATTATATAAAAAGCTTAAAATCATAGCTTATTGCATTTGGGGGGTAGTTGCTAATTCTGGCTCAAGCGTGCATGACAGCCATGAATGTGTTTCTAACAGTGAATACAGTCTTCTAGAGAGGAAAAGACATGTTTGTATTTGTATGACACACTTCTTAAGGCTTTTACTTTATTTTAAGATGCAACAGTTACCAGTTTCCCTGCTACAACTCATCTCCAAGAAGACATTCATAACTTTTTAGGAACAGTACGTTACCATGTACTTGTGATAAAGTAATTCACTAAGCATTACTAGGTTACTTTTCACAAGTATATTTGGCACTGGAGACTGCAAGAAAGGGCAGAACTTCAAGAAAAGGTAAAAGTGTCTAAATTGTTACATTCACCAGCATTGAATGGGATGGCACAGAACTCCTGCCTGTTGAGGTTTACCTCAAATAGGCTGTCTGTTGAACACGACTAGCTTATACCTTTGAGAGATCTACAGTTTGGAAGTAGTGGAAAACCTGATGCACTAGATAGCTGTGCTGACATTCAGAGGTACCTCTACAGGCTGGAGAACTGGGCCAACAGGAACCTCATGCAGTTCAACAAAGAGAAATGCTAAATTCTGCACTTGGGAAGGAGTGGCCCCAGACATCTGGAAAGTAGCGTGACAGAAAAGTCCCCAGGGGTTCTGGTGGGCACCGAGTTGAATGCGAACCAACAAGTGTCCTGAGGTGCATTAGCAGGAGCACAGCGGCAGGTCAAGGGAGGTGATTCTTCCACTCTAACCAGCACTGGTGAGACACATATGTAGTCGAGGGTCCAGGCCTAGCCTCCCTGTTAAAACAGAGCTATAGACATACTGGAGCAAGTAAAGTGGAGGGCCCTTAAGATGAAGCATCTCTCATATGAGGAGAGGCCGAGAAAGCTGGGACTATTTCTCATAGGGAAGAGTAGTTCTCAGGGTTGTCTGATCAGGGTGCCTAAACATCTGATGGTGAGAGTAAAGAAGGTGGAGTTAGACTCCATCTAGACTAGATGGAGCTGTGACAGGACAGGAGGCAAAGGAGATAGATTGGAATATAAGAATTTCTGTTTAAACATAAGAAAAGCCTTTTTTTAATGTGTAGGTGACTCGACATGCAGCTAGTCTGTCCAGGGATGTTGTCTCTATCTTTGGAGGATATTCGAAACTTAAATGGACACAGTCCTGAGTAGCCTGCTTTAAGCAAGGGCATGGACAATAGAATCTCCAGGGGACCCTGCCAACCTTGATGACTCTCTGATTCTATGACTAGGTTGATAAAAACACAGCCCAAAATAACATAGTGGTGTGGTAGGGAGAATCTGAAAGTTGACTGAAACCATGTCCTCAGAGGCAGGAACGCCTTGTATAAAACTTCCATGAAGCCAAAGTAATACTGAGCTTGAAAAGGCTATTTGGGTCACAAAGAGGACAAGAGAAGAACGAGACCACCAGTCCTGCACAGCTCTGGGAGATGGAGAGAACAGGATCTTACATAGAGAAGCAGTGGTGACTATATAGAAGCAGTCTCCTGAGAGGCTGAGTGGGATCAAAGCACAGCTGCTGTGCACCTATTTCTGCATACAACCCAGATTTTGTGTAGATTTTTGGACCACAGACTGCAGATCTTCTATTATTCTCCTATAGATTTTTTTGATAAGCAGTATTATTTAGCTACTGCTGGTCAAAAAAGGCTAAAAGTACTCACTTTATACCAGAAAGGATAGCAGGTAGGCATTTTGGAGTCTGCAAGTAAGATTATGGACTGACAGAAACAAAATTTGTGGCTAGTGAAAAAACAACCAACCAAACAAACAAAAAAAAAACCCAACCCCCCACATACTAATCTTAACTGCCAATTATAAAGACTGTCCTCATCCTCCACTTTTTTTGTTGGTCCTGAATCAGCAGCTCCACAATTTTATTTTTTAAATACTGTTGGGAAAGAGGAGGTGAATGGGGACTAATCCATATCCACACCACATTAATATAGACATAAGCAAGCTCTGACGGTTACCTTACATAGCTTCAAACCAGAATCACAGAATGAGAGCCGTAATTTACAACTGTGAACTTTGTACACCATGACAAACATCCATTGCAAGAACAAGCTGATGAGCATGGTCTTTGCATTGAGTTATAGAAATCTTTAGAAACCAGCAATAATAAATCTGAGCAAAATCTGCTTTCAAAATTAATATTTATTTCTGAATTTTGACAAACAGCACTAAAAGTTTCTAGTTTTTTATTTTCCCATCAAGACTTAAAAAATTTTGCTAGTCCTTTATAACAAATATAAGGCAATTATTTCCAAATTCTTTTTAAATAGCCAAGAAAAGCAGATGATGTTATTCTTGCTATTTCACCTGTAGCAGCCCCTTAATCTATCCATAGGTGCTTCAAAGAATCCCATTTCTTCAGTTAGCAGCTTGTTTGCTGCTACAGGTAATTGAACCTGGTGAGAACATACCAAGAGAGCAGAGACTCCGTCCAGCAAGTGCACACACTGCAACAGTTTTGACTTCGTGCTCCATTTTTAGAGGTAGCAGAGTCATTTTTGAATGCCACCATGCCTCAACTAATAACCTGCCGTTCAGACACTACACAGGCATGTCTTCCACAGCTGAGGCTGCTCCCACCCAACAAACCTAGTAATCTCCTTACTGCAGTTCAAGCTTTAGCATCAGCAGCCCTTGCCTGCTTGTGTTTTCAGTGTGTCAACTTATTTGCTATATGCAAGCGAGATCTCCAACCACTTCTTGAAAGTGTAGGACACTGTTGAAGTTAAGCACTTTGGATCTAAATGTATAGCTTTAAGGTGAGAAGTCCCCAAGACCAGCACCCATTGTTTGACATGTGTGTATGTATGCGTAGGCATACACACAATACATACAATTGCACATATGCAAGTGCCTTTATGGTCATGCCTTCATTTCCGTGAGTTTACCTAGGAAAAGTGTCTGAATCAGATCTACACCTTTCTAAAATTCTACAGCATAGCAAGGGAAAGAAAAGGTGAATTAATTTAGGCTGGTGAAAATCCTATCTTTCCTAGTTTTGCTATTAAAACACGGTGAGCTGTTAAAAACAAGACTTGGGGTCATGAGCTTAATCATAACCACTGTAACCTGAAAACAAAACAGCTGTTATTAACATTTGAATTCAAAGGACAAAGCAATAGATGTTCTCCACTCCTCCCCCCAAAAAAGAGCAAAAGAACTTATATTAGAATTACCTTTTATACCCCAGCCCCCAGAGAGTATAAACATATGTCAATCTGTTAATATTTGCTTTCCTGTGGCTGCTGTATTAAACTGAGCACAGCTACATGGATCTTATCAAAGAGACAAAGAGGAGAATAAAAGCATTTTCCTGAAATGCAGAGTTTTAATCCTCCTAAGAAAATTACAATAACTCTGATCTAGAGGTTATGGTTTGCAGTGAAGAAAAATAATCTCCAGACCCATAGGGGCCCTTATGGTTACATGTAACAAGTCCATACCTAACCTTTTCAAAATACATTATAGCACTTACGAAACAACTATGAAACCCGACTTCAGACCTAGAAGTAAAAGGTAAATTGCCAAACAATTTAAGAGACAAGATAAATTTGATAAAAATTACTTCTGCAGTCATTCATCAAGAAGGTGAAAATGGTTTTATGGGTGGCCCATCAAAAAAGAGCAGTAATAAAGGAGCAGCCAGTTCAAAAAGGTAGTCAAGCAAAATTGTTTTGAAAAAAATCATGCTAACACTGAAGTCTAAGGCAGGGGTTTTCTGTAGCTTCTAAGTAACCTGAGTTACAATTATTTCATCTAATCAAAGCAGCCTTCATAGGAATCTCTGAAACTATTTCTACTCTTAGCAAAGGTCTTTCTGATACTTAAGAAAAATTCTTAAATTAAATATTTATAATACATGAACATAAAAAAATATCTCCACACATCTCTCTGAACTACACATGTGAACACAGATAACTCATAGATAGATTAGTTTTACAAAGCAAAAAGCAATAAAATATGTACTTTATTCCAGCACATAGCCACACAATTACTGCTAGGAAGGGTAACAGATACCAGTTAGGGATTGCACTCAAGTCCAAAGCATACTCAGCACAGTGGAAGCCATTCAACTGCTTTAATAGATGATAGATATGTATTTACACAAATCACACAGTTAAGATAAAGTTTACTTACTGATCTCCTTGAGACTGGCCCTAATGAAAACTGTCAAATGATCAAAACCACAGTCTGATTACTGCAAATATTACTAACAGAAAAGTGCTGAGCTCCAAATTGTCCAATAGCTCTTCCAGAAAATCATAATTAAAAATAGACTCTCACAACCGTACACATGGTGATACACACAGTATTCTCCTCAGTGGGTAATGAGTATCCTAATCTGTTCAAAAGCAGCAAAATATTAGACCTCTACGATTAGACTACTACATGTTCTTTACATTAGATGCTAATAGCATCAATACACAATCTCCCTATCTCATCTGGTTTCATTGGTCATAATTCAAAAACACCTCAATTAAGATTTAAAACATGACAGGGAAATACTGTACCACCATTCCTTTGCCATTTTCATCATACTTCTATCAATCCTCTATACACTAGAAAAGATGTTATGTACTTAATGTGTGTACCTCTACCTCAGATACAAGCTCAAAAGTGTGAAATACTTTACATACATGATTGGCAACAAAAAGACTGCAAGAACTAAGCAGGTTCCTCTGTTTAGTTTGCATTTCAGAGTGCACCAGCTGTTTCTCCATGTAGCCAAATAAAAAACTCAGGTAGTATGTAGTTGCCAAAAGATCCTTTGTTTATTATTCCCAGTGCTTAAACTGGGATTTTCAAATATCTAGATATTAAAAACAATTAGCTGATAAAAACTGCAGAACTTAAAGTGTGAGGGATTATCAAGTTAAACATTGTTGAAGACTGCATTGATAAAAAGCAAGAACAAAACCAAGACACAACAGCGCAAAATTAAACAATTTCAAACTAAATTTTTCTATTTTTACAGAGAAGTACATCTCATGAAAAAAAAATCTGCTGCATTAAAAGTACTAAATAGCATACTTAGCACTGAGTACAATAGCAGACTATTTTATCTTAAAATGAAAAACAATTTTGTAAGAAACTGCTGCCCTTTAAAAGCATGCCCCTTTAATGATTCATTTTATTAAAAAAAATGCACCTTGAAGTAAAAGTTCTCATGTAACCAGAACATCTAAATTTCCCTACATTTCACTAGGCCTGCTGGCATTATATAGAAGACATATTCCTAAATCTATTAGAATTGGCTTTAACTCACTTACGTGGGGTTTCAGCATGTAAACAATTTCAAAACAAGAACAGAGGTTTGAAATCTCTCTGTCTCATGCAGTAACGGGATGGTAGGCAGTTCTACTTTAAATGAACTGCCATCCTAAGAATTTATAGGGATGCAATTCTTTTGCATGGGAAATTATAACTGATTTAATCTCAGGGATAGACTGCAAGTGCTCAGGTCAGCTCATAATTCTAAACATGTTTGCTCCCCCTCTTCCTTCTCTTAGCAAAAAGAACTGGACTTCTCAGGTGTCGCTTTAGAGCAACCTGCAGGTACAGCTGTGCTGGGAAGTGACTATGCATGCAGATGGCAGCTACTCACAGGTAAAAGCAATGGCAAAGAACGTAAAAAGTTTGGAGCTGCAAAAGTTACTGAAAGGCAGGGGGGAAGTTTAATAACCAGTGAAAACTTCCAGTGAAAGAAACTTTGCTTTCACCTACTCAGTTTTCACACTGCTCTATGACTGGGGCAGGGAGTAAAGGAAAACCTACAGTACACTAAATGCACATGCAGATTACATGTATGGGATTTGCAGGAACTCCTCCCAAATATAGGTTTGCAAACTCCTTGTCTTGAGATCCATTATGCTAGCATTTAAGAATTTCAGCTGGAAATTAGGACCCCTATGTGTCTGTTAAGTACGAGATACCAGCTCCTGCTCCAAGGTTACATAGCACAGTGTCACAGAATGTGCTACCTCAAAAAAAAAAAAACACAAGCTGACACGTGGCTTTCAGACTGTGAAGTAACAATAAAACAAAGTTAAGCACAAAAGCTTCCTACTTGGGTAATGAATGCCAAGGTTTTATACAAAACACATTTTCATTTCAAATACAAAGCTGGGAATTGTGAAATGAGTATGTCCTAAGGGCTAAAATGAATTGTTTGGCCTTTCCTACCAAATAAAATCTATAAGGTTGGGAACTTACTTGCTTTTTAAAATACATATTATGATTATGGATAAACACTTGGCACAATTACGCTGGAAACATTTAGGTCCAAAAAGTATTAACTTGTAAGGTTCTTCTTAAAAAATGGGTTATTTTGTGACACATATTCTTATTTACTTAAAATGTTTTGCTTTTCAGTTAATGTTCCATGCAATTCCCAGTTAGTGGCTAACTACAGATATTTCTCCAAGATGCTCTGCATAAAGTTCTAATGCTTTTTCAGCAAAAGATGGGCACAAGTACAAGCACTGGGAAAAGTAATCACATGTAAAAGAAATTAAATACAGGAGACCTGGGACTAGCAGTGGAACCACACGTTGCAAGTATGTAAAACATCTAGAAACCCATTCTTCCTTTTTAAACGTTATTTTACAAGAACTTTTTTCTTCCATGGAATACTTTCTGTTTGAAGATAGCAAGCAAAGGTATCTCCAATAAGCTATTTCAGCTCTAGCTCAACTCAGAGAGAAAAAGGTGTCACCATTAAACTAATACTTTCACAATAGAAATGGTTATTTCAGTATTGAGAAACCCAGCATAACTTCAACCATGAAATACCTCAGCAACTAAAGTGCCTGAACTTTAATGAAGTTTTACTGACTCATATTTAGTATACATTACAAGAACACTCACCTTTCTCTTAGCAGGTTGGAATACTGTTTCAAATAATAATTCTGTAAGCTAAATTCAACTTTGTAACTTAATCACATTGAAATTCCATAATGATGAGAGAAGATAATCATAGAAGAACAGTAGTGTCACTATGCACAAAAGTTTTTGCAAAGATCTGCTTTACCCACCCTACTGTTGTAGAAAACATCTTATAATTCTAATTTTATGGAAAGGATAGTTTTCAAGAGAGAATGCTGCATTACATGCCAAGAGGTCTGCCTGCAGAAAGAGCATCAGCACTTGAAAGCCTGGAAATAAGTGAATATGCAATATGATAGACAGGATCATCTCCCACATTATCATTCACACAATTTTTGCCTCTAGGGAAATGAAAAACACAGAATGTGTTTTCACACAGCAGGAACTGATTCCGACCAAACCTGAAGAACTTCCTCCTATTACAATTTTTTTCATAACTACAGGCTTGGGCCGATAAAATTTCACATTAAATAGAACCAGTGTAAATATATTTGAAATAAATTAATTTCAGTTTAATTTAAAATATATATACACTCACCACTACTACCAGTAGAAGATACTATGTTCAGACAGCAAAGCCTACTCTCTCCAGCTACCAAGAAAAAAAATGTAGCAATTCATTTTCAGGAACATGTTATTTTCCTATTTACAGTTCAGAATGCTATCTGGAAAAACTTAATCATCTCTGTGTTACTACATATTATGAGTCTATTAGAAGAGCATTAATATTAGAAGAAATGTACAAAATAGTGACTATTCAATCAACCGGAAAAGAACACTTTTTTAAAAGGACATTTGAGAAAACAAGCAAAATCGCAGCTAATGAAGTTGACCTTTATGTTTTGATTTGTTTAAGAGCATGTATACTTAATTTGTACTACCTGATTTAGAGAGGCCTCAAATTTAATTTTCCTAAAACAAAACTTAAAACAAACAAGATACTATACACATTATCGAATCCTGTTCATTCTTCCTTCTGTTTTGGACAAAACCCTACAATTTTAACATATCTGAAATATGAACATTGATGTGCTAATGTAAAAACTACACAATTATCTTTTTACCATTTAATATTTTTTCACACTGCTTTTGATAATCCTTGCTCTAAGAGTGTATGTTTTACGTGGAAAATGCTCCCTCTATGCTTGGTTTCAACTCATGTATTGGTGAAAAATTTGCAAATAGAAGTGATGGAAAAATAATTTCAAAGTTGCCTATGCTGCAGTTTTCACTATGGGTTAACTACATAACAGTGGAAATGGGAATATTCAAGAAATTGTAATATCATTCTATGATTCGGATGTAAGTAACCTCAAATTTTACAGCTTTTTCATAACAGGCTGCCATATGTTGGCACATAAATTTTTCAACTATATCTTATAGTACTTTTAGCACTCATATCATTATCCCAGAAGAAGGGTTCTTTCACCCAGTATGGAAGCCAATACACACAGGGTCGAGGTATTTCTTGTATTTCATGTCTGCGCAGAGATGGGTGCTGGGTGGTAATTCCACAAAGCTAGCACACCACGCGAAAGAACTTCAGTGTATTTATACACATCAAACTACACAAATACACATTTACTGTAATGACCCTTGCTTAGTTTCTTATCCCCTTGTCCCTCATTGGTTAGTTCCATTTAAATTAGCCTCGCTTGCGATGTAAATTAGCATGCATGCTCCTTATTGGCCCGGAGAGGGAGGGGGGGTAGGCAAGTCTTTTTGGTCTAGAATTGAGTCAGTGGTTATGATCTCCCCCTTCTGCCTTTACCTTTCCCGTAGTTACCACCAATTTTTGCTGATTTCATGCTTCCTGGGCAGCCATCCAGCCTTTGGAGTCTTCTGGGGCAGAATGTTCCCCTCTTACCTATCTTTTAGCTGTTCTTCAAGAGGAGAGTCATTAGCAAGGATGGCATCGTTTATACAAAGTATCAGGCTTACACAGTATCACCAATGTTGAGTGGTCCTCCTTAGAAGATTAGTGTAGTACATTTGATCCTATATTAAAGTGTCACTATAGCTTAGGCTTTAACCCGAACATACTGTTTTACTTAGTCTACAATATTGCCAACTGCTTTCCATTGGAACAGATGGAAGGCTCCATAAGACACAGTATTTCAGATACATAAAAGCAGATTACTGTCCCTATTTAAGAAAGAAACAAAGAGATTCAGTTGACAGTCAAATATCAAGCAATATATCTGAAAAGTGGAAATGAGCAAGGGTAGGAAACCACATTCTGCTAGGCATACTGAAAAGTTAGCTTCCTCCTTCAAAAAACACTGCAAATAAAGTTACATCTACAAAATCTTCAGCTAAATTTATACAGAATTTTATACATGCAACAAAAGTGAAGCAAAGAATAGTAACTACAGAAAAGCATTGAGATACAAGACAGCTCAAAGGCCACTTAACAATGTCATGGTTTCAGCTCAGAGGACAACTGAGCACTACCCAGCCACTCACTCACTCCTTCCCTTCTCAGGAACAGGAAGTAGAAAGTGAAGCAAAAGGCTCAGGAATTGAGATAAGGACGGGGAGGGCTGGCTCACCCATTACGGTCATGGGCAAAAGACAGACTCATTAAGGGAAGAAAAAGAACATCACTAATTCAAACACTAACAAAGACAACACTTAACAGACAAGGTGGGACAGTGAGAAGTGCCACCACATCCAAAATCATCTCCCCCCACCCCTCACTTCTTCCTGGGCTCAGCTCTGCTCCCAGTGTCTCCACCTCTCCCCCAGCGGTTCATGGGGCAGGGGATGGGGGTTATAGTCAGCTCGCTGCTCCTTCCTTCTTGGGAGGTGGGGTCAACGCCGCACATTCCTCTCCTGCTCCATGTGGCTCCCCTCTCACAGGAGACAGTCCTCCACGAACCTTCTCTGGCATGAGTGGTCCCCACAGGATGCAGCTTCTGCCAGGCTGATCCAGTGTGGGTCACCCCCACACGTTGCAGTCCTCACAGCACTGAACTACAGCAGTGGGGGGCGCTTCTCCCCTCAGAGTCCTGGCCTCCTTTAAGCGTAGATGCTTGCTCCAGTGTGGGCTCCTTCAGAGGCCGCAGGTCAGCCTCTGCTCTACCTGTGACCTCCATGAGTAGCGGGGTTGGGTGGCCCTGCTGTCTCATGATGGGATACAGGGCAAGGGGCTCTGCTCTGGCGCACCTCCTCCGCTTCCCTCTCCTTCCTTACACTGATCTGGATGTTTGTCCTGCTTGTAACTCTTAACCAGAAATCCCTCAAGCCCCTCTCAGGTTCCCCTTCTTAAATACGTTCTCACAGAGGCGCAGCCACCGTCGCTGATTGGCTCGGCCTTGGTGCAGAGGTGGGGCCGACTTGGAGCTGGGGGAGCTTCCGGAAGCTTCTCACAGGGACCACCACTGTAGTCCCCTCCCCTGCTACCAAAAACCCACAACACACAGAAACCCAGCACAAACAGCAAGTTTAAAATACATAACCAAAGAAGGTTTGTGAACTACTGCTAAGTTTCAGCAATTAAATATGATAGAGAATGGAAATTACAGTGATAAAACTTATCAATATGATCTAATTTTTCACTTTTTTTGGGGGGGGGGAAGGGAGTGTCATCTTCTCTGCAAAAAAATCAAAATCTTTCTTCAGAACCCTTTAAATCACAGGCTAGATCAATTTACAGACTGAAAATAAGAAAGTTCTTGAGTAAATTGGATTAGTACTTACCTGTTATTTATCAGTAATTTCTTCCCTCAGATTTCCTAAGTGTTTTATTGTAATCATATTTTAATTGTAGAATGAGATTTTATTTACTTGAATAAAATTTTAACTTTGTTTTTAGCATATTGAAAGTGGCAACCTGCACATTACGTACTGTCAGCTATGAGTGAACCCCTCTGAGCAGAAACCCAAAAGCATGTTTCTGGTAAGCTTTCTCAGTGCTCAGGTCTATAAACAATTGGGCTAACAAGAGTGTTTAGGACACAACAGCAAGTTGTTCACTCCCTCCAAAACAACCCTAAAAGTAATTCTTAATACCACTGAGGTGGAAAATACATACATTTGTAAAGTACTGTAATTAGAAATATTTGGTGCCTGACCCAAAACAGTTTAAAAAAATTTTCCAGAATTAGCTCCTTCAACGATATTCACCCAAAATCTTACTCTGCAAAGGCACCTACATACAAGTTTTTAAATGAAGTTCAAATGAGTTAAATGATTAAAAAAGAAGGAAAGAAGAAGCAATAAAAAAAAGGAGCAATATCTAAATACATGAAAACAAACTGAAGCCAGAGACAAGTAACACAGACAAGGTAAATTTACAACATGCTGGATAATACAACATGAATTCTGCATGCAAAGAAAGCTGTATCTACATGTTTTGAAAAACAAATTCCAAATGAGTTCTGCTCCCTTGTTGTTTGCAAATGAAGATGCATGCTTAGATCACTATCCAAATTAAAGAGATTAAATTAAACAGAGTACATGTACAATGTTAGGAAGTGGCAAAATCAATCTCAAGGGCTTTGATGGTACATTTTAAACAAATAATTATTGAGGCAACAATCTGTATATTTCTACTCATAAAAAAAATTATCTAATTTGCTTTCCTCAGTGGAGGAAATCACAAGCCCTAGAACTGATTTAGAGAAAGTAAAAAGGAAAAAGGAAAACATAAAAATTAAAGCTTGCATTTAATATTTCACTGCATAACCTAGAACTAAACTATTTCCCAGGACTATATGTTAGTTTTTATGTTTTATGTTATATTATTTCCAACAGGAGTGCTCTTTCAGAAGCATTTGTTTGTTCAAATTGACCATCTGATCTTACAAATCAAAAAGGAACACAATTAATAGTGGCTTTGCATGATCACTACACTCAAGGGGAAGCCAAGCACTAATATGTCATGAATCAGCACTTGCTAGACATAAAATCAACAGCTATTACTTGAAGAGGCTTTCTGTTTATGTAGTGGGGAAAAAAGGGACTTGGTGACCCACAACAGACTTTGCTAAATATTTTTTTGACAAAAAAGTGTGTTTAATAGTAGCTATGAGTCAATAGAGATGTGTTATATCCACCCTTAAATCATTAAAAGAAGGTAAAGGAATAGCATACATCAGTCCATGACTTCTTTGGGTGCTTTCATTCATACTAAATACTTCAAAATCAAAGCTTGTAATGTATAAACTCCCACGTTCATTTATGTTAGCTCAGTGCCCAATACTTCATACATGCTGCTCCTACGTAACAGGGGAGCTGTGGAATCCTGAGCACTTATTTTAAGCTAGTCCTTGTATTTCGGTTTCAAAGCAGGAAGATACACTACGCAATTTACTTTGTTCCACTAATATTAGACAAACAATGTAACAACGAAGCAAATACTGTAAAAGAAAAAAATCTGAAAGCAATCCTAACAAGTATCACTTAACAGTTAACAGAAGATTTAATACCTTTATCATAAAAATATAATTGTTCTTTTCTTTCAGAAGGGTAGGTATGATTATATTTTTTCTCTTTCAGAAGGGTAGGTATGATTATATTACACTACTCAGTAACCTCCCTTTTAAGTAAAAGAGTAATTTCAGAAAATTCTAATTTTTCCCTGCTATTATTTCCTTTGGAAACAAGGCCAGATGGGATGAAATGAAAAACAAAATTCAACTATCTTCCGTTATGATAGCAGTCACAGAAAAAAAACAAATTTTCTCCCTTATTCAGTTCTGTTGCTTTCTTCACGGAACATGAAGAATGAACATTAGCTGTCTTCTAAAACGATGGTACACCACAAAGCCAAAATGGTCAATGGTAAGATGCCACTTTATAGAAGAATTGCAAGTGTGCCACCTTATTCCTTGTGTTACATCTTAATTAATAAAACAACCAAAAGAGGGTTGTGAAAGAATGCCAGTTGATACAGGAATTGGAAAAGCTGACAGAGCAATCCTGAAAAAGCAACACTGTGGTTAAAACAAGGAAATACCAAGATAAGCAGGAGGGATGATACTCTCAACCATTAAGCCAGGAAATACCAAGATAAGCATACAGGAACAAAAGCTGCTAATTGAACCAAGGAGACAACTACTTGAACTATGAGTGTGCTTCTCTCATTAATATAATAAAACCCACCCTCGAGCAGGAAAAAGATCCCTAACAAGAAAAGCCCCTTCCTCACTGACCCTGCAGAGTTAAAAAAGAGGATACTGTGACTTTAAATCGAGACAAGGCATGTTGTTCAACAATGAGGGACAAAGTGATTAGAAACTAACCAGTGGTCATGGCATTAAATGTGTATTCATGTAGTTTGAAGTATATAAATATGTCACTCGCCAGTGAGTGTGTAGTGTGCTAGCTTTGTGGAATTCCCACCCAGCACCCAACTTTGACAGATATGGATTAAACAAATATCTCGACTTTGTGTGGTTTTCATCTCATTGCACATCGAGTAAAAGAACGCAGATTTTGGGACAACATTTGCAGTGGATTGCCTTTTGGAGACCCTGTGGGTAGCAAACATTCTCAACAGATCATGTTCTCATCTCTTCACTACTGATCTCTCCCCTCCCAAAGTGATGCTTCACGGGTTTTGTATGCCAGGTAATACAAAACCAAAGGGAACAAAGCCTTTGTGTGATCCTTTTCCTCCTCAAAACATTGTGCTTGTTCTATCTAACAAGAACTGCTACTAGTTGTCTAGTAACTGCTATCCCTTTGAATGTTTCAAAAAAAAAATCTTTCATGTTTTGATAATGATGGCATCAACTGGAAACACAACAGTTAAATTCTCCTGAAATGAAGGACAGAATATACCAGTGTTGGAAAGTAACTGGCATTTCCAACTAATACCCAGTGAAGACAAAAAGAAGTGGTTTTGGCAGAAACCACTGATCATTTTGCTAAACTTCCAAACAAAGGAATGTTATCTTAATAAAATCCTTGAAGCATTTAAGATTGCATAATGATAATGTCAAGAGAAAGACTTAAACTGTTCTATTCAGAGAGCCAAAAGGCTGTTTTAATTACTAGGTACACTGGGTGAATTCATGAATTACCATCTGATAGCTTCAACATAACCTTTCTTGGAAATAAAATCCAGTTCAACTAAAATTACTGTCTTGACACACATACTGATGGGTAAAAATCTGAGCAGAGTCTGAGTTAGTTGCTGTGAACTACAGTTGGCTTTGCCACCCAGCACGTTCATCCAGGGACCAGTCTACCCTCCATCCTGCAAAATCAGGTTCTCGATATTAAAGCACATTGACTTTTTCTAATTTAAAAAATTATGCCACAGTGATTCAACTGTCTGTCATGTGATTCAGAAATAATTAAGAATGAAGATGTATTTGTACACTGATAGAGCTGTTCTTACATATACTTACATTATCTCTGGACTTCATGATTCCAGTCAGCCATGCACAATCCAAACTGTCCATCATGATGAAGCTCGTGGCTGCCAATATTGATTTGTATCAAGTATTTGCTTCTAAAGAAATGGATTCTCTCATTTACTCCTATAAACCATAACACACAATCAGAATCCTAAGGCATAACCAGCACTCGTTCATTGCATCAGTTTTCTCTAGAGTCAATTTTGGGAATCCTGTGTTAGCAAACTACTAAAACAAGATGAACAAGAATCAACCACATTCATGTCAAAACATTATTCTGCAAACTAAGACAGCCTCCTCTCTTTGCATCTAATCAAGATAGATTAGTTTACATGATTTCTTCTTGTATTAATTTTCAAATACATGGGAAAGAAAAAGCATAAGTTTACCAGGTAGATAACCGGAGTGATTCCTTATTTTTTTACAAAATCTGTTCACAGAAGGCAACACAGATATAGTAAATATGTCCAACAAAGGCAGGCAGACAGCTCGGAGGAGGAAGGCTGCAGAAAAGCAAGCAATCATGAGCAGATACATCGTCATGACTTAGGAAATAAGCACTCCTGTAGCACACATATCCCAGGAAGTTAAAACAAGAGCCATTGTTGCCAGTTGACAGTGAGAAGGTGAGGCACAGCAGCAATTTTTTCTCATGTTCATATCTACAATGAATTATGGAGTTGTACAGGCTAAGATGCCTTGACTGTGCCCTCCAACACCCACATGGGTTCAGGTACAGTCATGCTTACTGATTAACTCAGCTCTGTCTCAATCCTTAAGGTTTTCACCAGCCTTTCATTCACCACAGACAAATCTCGTTGCTGACAGTAATAAAAACAATGCATAAAAATTGAAAGAGTAAACATTTCTGGTAATTACAACCTACTGAGAGCTACAGCACAAAATTGACAAACCAACATGCAAAGCCATTAGTGTGCTGAGAAAAATATCCTATTCACTATAGATACTCATTCTTGCCATTTTGAGCTTGTATTAAATCCAAATATGGGGGTTTTAGGTTAAATTATACAGTCTGCTGATTTAGATTAACACAGACAGATCTATTAAGGACTTCGGTAATATGACTCTACCGTCACTAGACTGATATATTTCCTTTGTCTATAACTTTCAGACTTCTGCAAATTCAAATTGTTTTCATCATAAACAGGTTTCTTATTCCATTCGCCACCACTCAAAAATAATAAATTGCATTTTACCACATCCATGAATGTCAGCCTGCCCAGTGCCATAAAAAAAATGAATCATGCTGACACATATAGAACTTTCTCAGAGAGATTAATTTGTGCTCCCTCAAATCCTGCAGTAATATAATGACTTATTTTAAGGAAACAAAAGGTCCAAAGAGACGTCTTGTTCCTGCAATGAATGCCAGAAAGCACTTCGTCTACCTGTATGGAAGTTCCTGGTTCAGAACAGTGCATCTGTCCACACATGTGACTATAAGTGAAAATATAAAACTGGACTGTTTCATCCTAGATTGTAGCTGAGTATATTTAAAAACTAGGGGGATTTTTGGCATAACTGGGAAAACAGGTCCCACAGAAGGACTCTATTTCGGACCACTGTCAAATCCTCGGAATCATATGAGCCTTCACAGGACTTTGTGCTGCCAGTCAAAATCTGCATGTTTGTACTCTCTCTATATATATACAGGACACTTCTCTGAGAACTGCAAAAATCAGTTCTGGTTAATTCCTTTACTACATTAGAGACTCCGAAGTGAATGATGGTATTATGTGGTTCAGTTTTACAGCTTCGCAATTTCTATCTTATGTTTTAAATGGGAAAATTGTTAAGTGACTACGGCCTCCCATGCATGACAGCAAAGCTTTCAGTAAAGCCTCATTCTCTTTTCTTCTTTTTTTCCTTGCCAAGGCATGGCCTAAAATTAGAGAGGAAATAAACTAACTAACTAAGTGGCTCATAGACAACCTATATGTGATATGATCAATTTAAACTCTTCCAGGTGCTTAAAAGAAAATGAAGACCTATGACAGCACATCTGTCAAAAGCGCAGTCTTATTCTACTGAAATCTGTCATTGTCTTGTCTGGTTGAAGATCTTTCTACTTCCAATGAGGAGCCAATGTACTGCTGTTTTCTTATAATTTCTTAATACTGCTGTGGATTACCGCCCCAAATGCATCTCTCTGCATTATACAAGCCCTAGAAAAAACAGCTGATCTATCTTAATGCGGTTTATCACGGAGATCTGACTCTGCCTGTCAAACAGGACCCTCTCCACACACGGCCATTATAACGATACAGGCTGGAGGAAAATCCACTTGATGTGGCTTCACTGGGCCTTCAGCAGGACCACCTGAGCTTACCCTCACAGTCCACAGTCTGATGCATATGTGTGTTCACAAGCAGCATTATTTTCCCCGTGCTTAGAGGTTTTACACTGAAGTTTTATTATACGATCATAATTTAAGTATTTATTTATAAATTATTATGTCCTCTAATAAGCTACCAGGAAACAAATAGAGCATTAATCCTCTAAGCCATTAAATTTACTTTGTTTTGTTTCTGTTAAAGAAATGCCTGCTTCTCCCAGCAACAAATCCCTCTTAAATAAGAGGTTTTTAATGGTGTCTTCATTTAGGAACCCATAATGCCTGCAATGGAGTCCATTCTGCTAAGGGTCTCAGCACTGTGGAACAATCTGAGCTCTATCCAAAGTCTACAACCAGTGTTGAGAGGGAAACCCTGATGCATTTGAGGGCGGATGGTGAGGACAGGGAGGGGCAGAGAATTAAAAAGCAAAGTGGAAAAAAAAGAAAAGCAAGCAGGGAACAGATATTCAAGGGTAACAATGAAAATCAATGTTTTTTATAAAAATAATAAAGCTAGCCATTTCCCAGTATATTTCTCAGGAAGAATCAAGATTTCAAAATATATTATACCCCTCTTTATGAGCACACCACTGCCATGCATTTGCATGGGTACAGTGAAGAAAAAAAAAAAATCTCACTTGTTTGCTTCAATTTGGAAAACAGATGGCTAAACAGGGATATAACAGGTCTGTAAAACCAGAAGAGTCATGAGTGTGAATGAATAGGCACTGACAGTCTGCTGTCTCTTTCAAAACATGTATTCCAGAGGCTTTAAATAAAAGGAATAAGCCAATCAAAACCAAAAGGACATGGGTTTTAACACAGAACACAAGTAAGCTGACCACCTCCTGCCACAAAATGCTGTGGATGACAGAACAATGCTAGATAAATTCATCGAAGAGGAATCAACTGAGAGTTGCTTAAAACTCAGAACCCCCATGTGGCTCAGGAAGCTCCTGAGACAGGAGCAGTTGGAAGCTGACAGTACAGGCTAGGGAAAGAAGAGAAGTCATGTTTATACCACCCTTGCATCATTCCTTGAAGGTCTGTTTTTTGATGACAAAACATTGCTGGATAGGTAGTAATCCAGAATAACCACATTTTTTCCTATCATGTAAGACTAAAGGAACTGCTAAATTTGCCAGATAGGAAGATACATTTTTATACCCAAGGTCTTCCATGACGGTTTTGCACTACAACAAGCAAATATAGTACTTTTTAAAGAAGGAGAAGCTGACTATGGTACAACAAGAACAAGCGGATGCACACAGTAGTCAAACTTTTTCCCTGTAAAGTTCTAGCATGACAGTTGCTTAAACTTTTAAACTAGGACTCAAACATCACAAGGGACAAGTTTGCCCTCAAAACAAACCAATAGCCTTATTTGACTTCATGGCGAACAGGGACATGGGATTTCACTCTAATTTCTCCAATAAACCTAAGTCTCAAGATGGACAAAAGCTTTCCTTTAAGATAGCTGTGAAAAATGTTTTTATCTAAATAACACAAGGGTTGGAGAAATTCAACTCCAGAACAAAGACTCTCCAGGCTGGTCGTCCACGGGCTCTCCCCACCATAGCCCAACAACGTCGACCAAGCTTTTCCACAGGAACACAGCCAGGAGTTACCAAAGGGCACCACCCGCAGTTAAAAGTTTCATCTCATCTCTGATATGAAGGCATACAAACTCAGTTTCTACATGCAGCAGCTCCTTATGATTTGCCTACTAGGTTCTACCTTTCTGTTTACTTCCCTGTATCTTTTACTAAAATCACACTAAGGATCTTGCATTTCTTATTCAAAAACCTATATAATAATGCTTGAACACCAAGCCGTGTTATTTGTATATTCCACTTGACGTTCAAATACCCAACCTGCCGAACGAAAGGTTTCTTTCCATTGTGCATAACACACAACAAATATAGCTGTACATGGCTGCATATAGCTGGAGGTGTCTTTTACAATTATTTCAATAAGAAAAAAATACAGAATAATAACAAGTGGTTTTGTTTGTGCGGTATTTTTGTTTAGTTTTTCAAAACAAACTGAACTGTTTTCATGCTCACCTGTCTTCCCAGTAAAAATAGTAAACGAATATAAACAGCCATGGTGTTTTCAGTTAAAGGAAATCAACACTGCACCGCATGTGATAACCCAAAAGGAAACTGAGGAGAAAGTGTGAAAACACTATACATTATAACATCTAAATTGCATAAAGGTGAGAGCATACACTGAAGAAAAGTAAACTGGTATAAAAATTATTTCACAATCTTTCAAGACATCAGCAGCACAGATAAACCATTCCACTATTTTTTTAACAGACAATTCTTATTTCTTAGAAATATTTGTTGCAAAATCCAAAATCCAACAGACTGTTGCATCGGTCAACCACAGATTTCTACGCAGTTAATAGGCAAAGGCAATAGCAAACCAGACAGATGGCACCGAGGGCGAGTCAGTATTTTGGGGTTTCATTTTTCCATCGGTTTCATGTTAAAATCATTTCGCAGTTCAACAGTGAGAGCAGCCTGTTTAAACTTAGTTTCCAATCTACAGTTTTGTTCAGTCTTCCTAAAAACTGACTGCTGGAAGCCTGGTGGGATATTCGGTGAGGCCCATTTTTGCAAGCCGCTCTACCTTGACCCACCCGCAGCAGAGACGAAGGCCGAGTCCGCAGCAATGGAGAGTTGGGGACTAGGACACGGCAGCCTGTAGCTCACCCACTCCTCACTGCGCCACGGACACAGACTTCTCCTCCGGCACTGGCTATAGCCAGAGAAGCTGCTCCCACGCTGGGAGTTTTGACGCCTGAGAGCTTCTGCATCGAGCTGTCTGGGCACAAGCTGCTGCCACAGAGAAGAGAGATTTTCCTGGGCTGAGGCGGCTTCACCTCAGTTTAAGATTTTGTGCCAGATGGTTTCAAGCTTCCCGCTTCCTCTCAGGCACCGCTGTGGGCTGCTTCCCGCCCGCCGGCCCCGGAGCAGCAGGAACCCGACGGCAGGGGCGGAGCAGCCGCTGCCGGAAAGGCGCCAAGCCGCCGGCTCCACCCGCGGCAGAGCCCCCCGCCAACATCCGGACTGCCACTCGTGAAACGGCCCCCACCGACAGCGCCGCGGGGCTGGCGTGGGCAGCGGCGCCGCCTCCGCCTCGCCCGCCGCTCACCGCGCTCCCCCGCAGCATCACCCCACGGGGCGCCGCGGCCGCCTCGCAGCGCCCGGGCGCTTCGGTTTCTCCCCGAAGACGACCCAGCCAGGCGGGCGGTGGGCGCACGGGGCTGCCCGTGGGCTGCTCCCCAGCCCTCCCGGCTGGGACAACCGCCGCCAGCGCCCACCCGAACCAGCAGAGCCCCGCCGGGGCCAGGCGTCTGCCCGCCCCGGGGCGGCGGCAGCCCCAGCCCGCACTCACCCAGCAGCAGCAGCTTCAGCTCCCGGCGGGCGTCCCGCTTGTCCCGGCGCAGCTGCCGCTCGATCTCGGCGCTGATGCGCCGCGACGCCTTCGCCTCGGCGGAGAGGCAGCAGCCGGCCGTGGCCGCGGGGAGGGTGGGGGGAGCGGAGGAAAGCCGACCCCCGCTTCGCCGAGCGGCGGCCGCCGCCCCCCCCACGCACCCCCACGCCGCCGGCGCAGGTGGCGCCTCCGCCCCTCCCGTGACTGCCCGCGGCCCCGGTGGGGCGGGAGCCACCCTCCTCCCACGGGCGCGGGAAGCAAAGGCGGCCGGCTGCTTAAAAGCAAAGCAAAACCACTGCAAATACCCACGCACGCCGAGAAGCCCCCCCCCCGGTAACTAATTAAAAAGAAGCCAAAACGCACACACCCACTGGCGAAAGTTTAGGAGGCCGGTGGGGCAGGGGAGGCTATCTGTCATCCCGGAGCCCCGCGGTGTGTGGGAGGGCTGCCTGCCTGCGGTGGGGGGGGGTAAGGGGGGCTGTCGGAGGGGGGTTATGGGGTGCAGCGCCGTCGCCCCGCTGCCGCCTCCCTCCGAGGCCGGCGGAGGGCAGAGCGGCGACCCGAGGGGTCGGTGTCGCAAAACCCCGTACCCGGGGCTTGCTTTCCCTTTTCCCACCTAGCACCTTTGCCGCTCAACAGGGATGGAAGCTGCGCAAAGGAGGGGGGACGTGCCTGCTTTTGGTGTCGGCTGGTTTTCTTTCTGGGTGGTTCGTTTTTTTGGGTTGGTTGGTTGGTTTGTTTGTTTGTTTGTTTTTTTTTAAAAAAAAAAAAAAAAAGAAAAAAAATAGCTGTATCCACTCCTTCCTTACGTAGTTAAATCTAGTGTTTAACTTACTGGCTTGTATTTCGTAAGGAATACAACCTTGGAAAATCTTTCAGATCGAAGTCATGCCTGCAGTAGTAAAACCAGTGTTCTTCGGGGCAGCTATAAAAGCATTAACGCGAGGCTGCTCCATCGACGTGCCGTGCCGGTGTCCTGGGAGCCGACCCCACCTCATGGTAAAGCAACAGTTGCTTTGCTTCTGCCTGCCACGAGTGGTTCAAGGTCTGTGGTAATATAGGTAGGTAGCAATTAGCAGCGTTGTTACAAAAGGCGTGTTTGCTGATCCGTAATGTAGAAAACACTGATTTATTACCGAACAATTACCACCGTCTCCCTTGAGGACGTGGAACTGCAAGCAAGCTGCTCGAGTACTGTAGCGCCAGAGAGAGCGAGCTACATAGTCCCCTGTGCTAAAATTACAAATATAACTCCATGCTGAGGGTGGTCGAGTTGGGAACTCTTTCAGGCTACAGATCCCGTGGCTTCAGGATTTATTTTCAGTGCAGCCCCTTCTGTTCCCTGGGCAGACTCACCTCTATAGTTGCTTTAGGACACACCTGTGAATGCAACGCTATGTCATACTCTGTGTCCCAGAGTTTGAAACTCATTTACAAGTTTGCAAACAGTGGAGAATATGATATTTATAACCTTCTAACTCTACTGAAGGTCTGCAAAATCAGCACATAATTTTTAAGTCTCTTGTCAAGGTCATTACGTGTGTGGTTTTGGTTTTGGTTTCTTCTTTGTGTTTTGTTTTTTTGTTCTGGTTTGCTTGGTTTTTTTTTTTTTTTTTTTTGAGAGGGGAAGGAAACATTTACTGCACAGGCACTAGATCTTCAGGCTTATAATAACAGTGTGTATACAATAAAAATTAAACTACTGAAGTTTTTTTTTTTCTCAGCTTTGCTTTCTCTGTGCATATGTTCAAAGTCTCCTTAGAGTTTGATTCTTTGTTACCCTCCTATCATTTTTTTCTCTACTGGTTTATTCTAAATAAAACAAACCTTGTGATGATACTTGAACTTTTGAACTTGCAGAGTTTTAAATGTATTTAATAACAAGCAACAAGTTTTTGGCTCAAAGTTTATGCAACGGTGATAGGTGAAACCACTAGAAAATAGAAAGATAAGCAAATACTTATTTAAACAAGCATAAGTGGTTTGTTGACTTCTTCCCCATAGGCAGTTGTGTGTATTTATATTGTGAGTGTAAAATATTTTTTTAAATCAAGACTTACTGTTTCTTGGTCCATGGAAAGCAGTTGTCTCCACCTTTACCAATTAAATATATGAGTAAGTAATTACAAAGCAGTTGCTTCATAATTTGAAAGCTAAATATTTTTATACTTTTTAGCCATAGTAACTTTTTAGAATACCTTCCTGACATAAGAAAGAACGCAGGCAGATTTTAAAGGACTCAGGATCCTCTGAGTTTGCTGATCCTGTAGTTTCATACAAAAGTGGTTATTCTCTAAATAATGTTATTCATTGCTAGTGCAAGTAAATATTTGCCTTGTCTAATAGTATTTGATGACCAGTATATACAGTTTGAGATAAGTCTCAGAATCGGGGGGTTTTTGTGAACTACAGAAAGGTGTACACAGCAGTACAATTCCCACTACACTAACAACATCATACCTTTGTTCCCACATTAGGGTTGACTCTCCAAGGAAAAAATCCAAAGTCCAAATTTATTCTTACTGTAGATCTCTTACCTTTTATTAGCATTATTCAAAAGCAAAAATAAGCATCTACAGAAGAGTTTTCAGGATTATAATGCATGAGGTTTTCTTACGTGGTTCCACAGAAGTAAATCAGCTCATTTAAGAAGGATCAACAGAATTTCCTTTTTCGAAGGAGGAGAGTCCCAATTCCCTCATTAGTGATTCCTTAACAACAAAGGCAACAAAAAAGTGTCACAGTGCAACAGCCGAATGAAGGGAGAGGGAAAGGGAAGCTACACAGATTCCCATCTCTTATGGGTAGCTTTTTATTTGTGCCATAATGCTGTGAAGTTCTAAACAATTTCTCGGTGACTGGAGTTCCCTACCTGTAAATTTTTTAACAAGCTAAAGAACTCTTCCCAACATATTACACTCTATTTCATCTATTTCTTCATCTGAGAACAAGTTAGTAGAGTGTAGGAAATCCTTTGGGTGATTTATTCCTGAAACTAGCATTTATGTGATAAGCTTAAGCTTTCTTCCAATCACCAGTGCTATTTTTTTCCAGGTTACTTGTTGCTTTCTTCAATAAACTTACACTGCTGGCAGTTGGATTATCCTGTATCTGAGTAATGGAACTGTGCAGATTACAAGGCTATCAATATTTTCCGCTGAGCTCCTGAGGGTTTTGTTTATGCAAAATGTTGTTACATCTCTGGTGGTGCAGCTGAAGAGAAATAAAACCTCTCAAAGTACCTTGCAGCTGCATTTGTCTGTACAAGCCTCCAGTCTTTATTAAAAGTTACACTCCAAGAGGCTGTGCAGAACTGAGTGGTATTTTCTAGACCAGTTATTAGCACCCAGCACATTTCCCTTTAACTCCGCTGGCTGATCCACCATTAACCAGGCTTGCCCACTCCCACAGATGCAAGCATATGAACTCCTAACTATCTTGAGAAGGCTGCCAAAAACTAAGTGATATGTAAAAGCCTGATGTCCATACCATTTTTCTTGAGAGCTGGTTATAATATAAATAACTGTCTGTGGTAAAAATTCTGCCTGCAGCTAAAAATGTATGTTTTGCTAAGGGTAGGTCTGAGATTTTTAAAAATCTGATGTGATATGATGTAAAAATGCTTAGAACTGAAACATCTGATTGCCTGACATGCCCACATTGCTGAAAAGTAGCTGAAAAAATCTGTGTTTGTATGCAGCTGGGAAAAGTTTTAAATCACTGCTTTTTGTTAAGTGGGATGGTATTTATGTTTGACCTCATGGACGACAGTCAGAAGTCATTTTCAGATAATATCTTGTGACAAAATCATAGAATGGCTACAGGTACTTCCTTCTGTCTTCTTGTACATCAATATTCTTCAAGAGTAAAGGCACACGAAACAACATACTGCTCTTTTCTGCTGATCAGGTTTTCCTTGTTGTTATGATTCCTTAAGAGTCAACACCATCTTCAAATCAGGAGGGTACCAACTAAAAAGGCCAAGAAACAGTGCTCTGTAACAACCAGGAAGAGAGTGGATATTGTGGTTTTGGGTAGAGGTAGGAACCTTAAGAACAGCTACAGTAGAAGGAACTTTCAGATTTTTCATAACCTCGTTTTTTATCATGTGCTTTAGATGGAAGTAGTCGGTTGAAAAAAGGGAATGAGTGTAGAAGTGGTGCAGATCATACTTTCGAAAAAATGAGCAAAAATATATCAATGTAGGTTCAATGAGGGAAGTAACTTCAGTTTTGGTATTTTTAAAAGTGGAGTTTTGATGGCTCACAGTGGCTTTTTGAGTGTTGTTGGTATGGAGAGAGAACTTCAAGGCAGAATGTTGATATCAATAATATTTCAGTTTTACTCCTAAATTAAGTATACACTTTTTCTTAACTATTTCTAGCTAAGAGTATGTTCTTACCTAACACGAGTGAGAGCAATGGTAGGAGAGCACTGGAAATCCTGCTGTCATTCACTCAAGAAGTACTGAAAAAATGAGAAATGTGTTTTTTTCCTGGGCCTTCATAGAGCATGATCATTTTAACCTGTGAAAAATGGATACAGGGTTTTTATTTGGTAGTGGTTTATATCCACTTTTCTTAGGAGTAAACAGCTATGTAGGATACAGAGATTCAAAGAGAAACAGACACCTAATGTTATGTGTATTTCAAAATTGGGAGATTAAAATAAACTCTATTTTGTACTAACAATCATGTGTGGCTTTCTCTTTAGGGTGGGTGGTTTAGTTTCTATTTGGTTTGTTATTTTACACAGTGATAAATATTCACTCCAGCTGACTTGTTTATTTTCTTTGCCACTCTGTGTACTTTGTGCATGTCATTGCTCAGTAACTCACAGTAGCTGCACTCCTTAAAAGGAACAGACTCAGAGAAACTTTCTTACTGGCCCAAACAAGTTTGACAGGTTCAATGACCCCCAAATACTGGTGCAGTGAAAAATATCGCAGATTCAACCACCTTCTAAATACACGTTATTTAATATACTCTTACCCTTTGACAGAAGTGCCTGGATTAAAGGATACCAATTAAAGCAGCACTTAGAAAGTGAACAACTAATTGGATAAAAATCAAAAACTAGTCTAATTCTCAAAAGGCAAAACTGATTCTTGCAGTAGGAATACTTTGAAAACTACCAGTGGCAGCAGCTCAGGTTTCTTTCTAGCAGACGTCTGAGATTTATCATCACCAAATTGTGCTAACTTAATTGAATGGTAGGCTAATCTCATCCTTGCCATGTGAAGTTACCCACTACCCTAACATTGCAAACAAACAAATTATGAAAGTAAAGTAAAACTGCTGGTGTACCTTACCTCATGAGAGAAATAAAAAAGATATTAAGGAAGATGAACAAATGAGGAAGCAAAGGAATTTTCAGATTATAATTCTTGTAACTGGAAGGATAGGAGAAAGACATCTTTCTTAAATCCTAAAGGTTTGACCACATAGGAGAATTTTCTTGAGTAGCTCTGCATGTGCGTGCTCCTGTTAAGATTTACTAATGTTGTGTTTTGTAAAGGTTTATGGTGTGCAGGAATAATGGGGAATATAAACCCGCAATCCTATTGTCTGAGGCAAGGAATCCCATATTTTTACTATTAAAACCACTAGTTACAATTAATGTTTCAGTATCTGTGGAGGGATTAAACCCACCATCTCCTGCTACAGCAATGAACCCTAACAGCAGCTCTTGAATTCTGTCAGGTTCAAGTACTTTATGGTACTGACAAAATCACATTAAATAATTGCAGGTTCAAAGAGAGACTTAGAAACAGAGTGGATTAAAAGATGTTTTGGGAAAAATACATGTTTTTGTTGTTGGCAGATAAAGTAAAGTTTTGCATTTTTATATCATCTTTTATCACGTAGTTTAAACTTCACTAAAATGAATGCATTACCTCCCACAAAACCCTGTTTGGATGGACTGTTTTTACTCCCTGAGCTGCATTGCCCCTTTCTGAAAGGCAAGAGATCAATGAATCCAATTCCACTGGATCACACCATAACTGTGACAGAACTGGAGCCGGAAGCCCTATTATATCACTTATCATCCTGTTTTTCAGTTTATCATAAAGCATTCAGTAACATTCAGACAAATGTTTTTGAAAATTTATCTGGATGTTTACTTGTGCTGTCTGATGGCAGTGTTTAATTAATTAAACAACAGCTGATAGTCACACAACAGCACCACTGTTCCAGTCTGCTGGTATCTCTCTTGGAGTTCATGATTTATTAAAATTTCACATCAAACAGAACAAGACCTCCTCAGAATTTTTGGCTGCAAGTTATCTGGGCCTGTTTTAATTCCTTCTCACTATTATTCACAATTATCCCTAGTTACTAATGGATTAGAAAATATCTCATTATGCTCACGTGACAGCACCTCGCTATATTCCCTTCAGATATATACCATATATCAGCGTCTGGGATGCCTGCTTCATAATTCATTCATCCTTATGTTTTATCATTTGGGTAAAACCATGTAGGACCTATAACATTGCTAATATATTTTAATGTACTTTAAAATATCAGCCTTTTTAGTGTCACCTTATACTTAAGAGCTGTTGGTATTTAAAATTCCCTTTAGCACTTCCTGTACTTCCTACCTTTGAATTCCTATGATTTATGGCTAGCTTTTACATTTTTTCTATATGTTGCATTTCCTTTCCCTTCTCTTTGCTACTGAGTCAAGATGAATTCTTAATCAAACCTGTCTTGTTACTCAATCTTCTTTTTTTTTTTTTTTTTATCTAATACATTTCTGTAAAATTGTGGGTTTTCTTTGCAGTAATCTGCTTATTTTTATTCCATACCTCACTCATAATTTTTCCTAACTTTGGTAAATTGGCACTTCTGAAGTATCAGGTAGATGGATTACTTAGAGTATCTGTCCTCTCCTGTCCATAACAAATGCAGGGAACTGGGGGTGTTTAGCCTGGAGGAAAGGAGGCTGAGGGGAGACCTTGTCACTCTCTACAACTACCTGAAAGGAGGTAGTAGCAAGGTGGGTATCGGTCTCTTCTCACAAGTAGGAAGCAATAGAACAAGAGGAAACAGCCTCAAGATGTGCCAGGGGAGGTTTAGATGGGATTTTAGGATAAATTTCTTCACAGAAAGAGTTGTCAAGCACTGGAACAGGCTGCCCTGGGAAGTGGTTGAGTCACCATCCCTGAAGGTATTTAAAAGACATGTAGATGTGACACTTAGGGACATGGCTTAGTGATGGACTTGGCAGTGCTAGGGTAACAGTTGCACTTGATCTTAAGGGTCTTTTCCAACCTAAATTATTCAATGAGTCTAATCAGATTTTTATTACAGGTTTCTTTGCAGTAACTGGCTTCTGGTCCAATAACCAATCTTCTACATCATCATTCCATTTTTAAAAAGGCTACTTTGGATTGTGTGCAAAGATTCTGTGTTTTAAAAGTTCCTGCATATCATTTCTAGAAAAAGAAATTATGGTTTCTTACTGGCTAGATTCACATTCCCCAGAACACAACCTTCTAACACATTACCACCAGGAGATTTAAGAGTAATTACTTGTATTCTTGTTTAATTCAATGATTTACAATATCCTTCCTCCCTCCCTTTCTAATTCTTCCAGCTTTGGGATTTTTTTTAGTTAGTGCACTGTTTCATTTAAGATCCTCAAAACTTTACGTTATCAGGTACTAAAGACAGTGAAAAGGTGTGTAACTGAGAATGTTGATCAGTCTGTTTTATGCATTCTTTTTAGCAAAGAGGTTGTAATCAGTTATATCTGCTCCATTTCTGTAAACCACTCCTTCACATATAAGTCAAATTACAAAAATCAACATATATAATTCATAAACCATATTAAATTAAGAGCTCTGAAATCTACATTAAAAATATAAAATTGGGTTTGTGGATAAGAATAATAAAGAAGAGCATTTAAATTAATCAAGTAGGGATAGCTGAAATAGAATAACAGAGTCCGAATTGTTGAGTGACTGAAATTTTTGGCAAAATCTAAGCTGTATCCAGAGTCAAAGGAAATACTGACATTTTATTGCACGATAAGATTTAAATTCTATCCCAATAGTGTCTTCAAAGATTCAAAACATGCTAGGAACAAATCAAAATCATGTCTGTGTCCACTGAATCAAAACTACATAAAATATTGGGAAAATAATTGAAATCCTGTCTTTTGCACATGAGTTATATGGGAAGTAGTAAGCATGAATTAATGTGGTTGACAGTATCAAGATGAAAGGAGAATGCCTAAAGCTTACAGTATGGTTCTACAGCTGTAAACATATTTTGTCAAAAAAGAATGCTATCTTGTATGAATATACAGTCTGGTCTTTAAAAGACCATTGATGCATTTAAGATCAAACATTCAACAGATGAAGGTCTTCAAACCAGGCAGTGGAAATAGAGCAGATAATTGCCTACCCATTTTAATTATCACAAGACTGAGAAACATTAATGAAGACAGGCTTTTGGATACCTCCAGTTGCAATAAGTAAAGATGTAATCTGGGAAATTAGTAACAAAGTTGCTGAAAATTCAGCAAGAATTAGACATGGTATGTGAAAGAAAGTTTGACTTTAAAAATTAAACAGACAGATAAAAGTGAGTACACATTGATTATTTAGCACCATGGAAAACATTAGGGCAGCTGATAATGTCAGCAGCAATGTCAACTCCTGTCCGTGTTGGTTTATTTCAGGAGAAAAAAAGACTAATTTACCTCTAGTTAAAAAAATGTAGTCAGCTGGGAGGGAACTGGTTTATCAAAAATGATAGCCAAAGCTGGCAAAACGCATATGCTATCAGACTGAGTGATGACTGGTAAAGAAACAGCAATGCCAAGTGATTCTAAGTTCCACCTGTAACATTTTGAAATAGCTAATATTACAGCTAATAAGATCAGTGATGAAATAAATGTAAGGCATACTTAAATTGCTTTCCCTCGAATTTAAAGCAGGTTTAAACTACATCTGGTTGTGACTAGCATATATTTCATAAAATAATAGAATAATATGCACAATCCTCTTGGCTCTTCCCTCACATTTTTTTACCCTGATGACACAAAAGCCCATGTTACAAATCACCATTTTGTCTGGAAAGAGACTTAGAGAAAATATAGCAGTTACCAGAGTACTCCTTTAAGGTTCTCAGGGTTCTCAGGCCAGCTATAGGCAAGTATTTTTGATAGTTTTATATATATATATATTCATACGTGTTGTGGGAAACAACTCTTTCTGTGCATAGAATTATACAAAGCCAGACTATAAAAAAAACATAATACATTCAAAGAAATGTATAATCAAAATAAAATTAGAACATAAAATTACTGTCTCCTTAATGTGAGTGACCATCCAGTTAAATATTTTCTATGTTACAAAGAATTTGTTCATTACAGAAAACATCACCTGCGTAATTACAAAGACAGTCTCATGTCTAGCCATGAGAATGTGCTGCCTATTTTGCTTGTGTCTCCACCTAAGAGCTCAAAAGCACTGCTCAGTAGGCTTTGTCATCATCCAGTTCCTGCTAATGAACTCCACAGTCCAGTTTGTAGGTCTGCTGCCATGAATATCATTAATAAAATCCTGGTTCTATCCTGGGTTTGAGTAAAAGGGATCTGAAAGGGGAAGACTAATTTTGATGCAGAAACATGGAGGAAAGCATGGAAGGAGGAGGTCTTTCTCCTATAGTACTATATGTAATATGTTTGAACCATACCATTTCAGAATTCCTTCAGTAGTGCTAATGTTTTGTTTCTCTTGTGTTAACCTACCACTTCTAAAATTACACCTATTCCTACACTCTTGAATTATCATAGAATCATAGAACCATAGAATAATTTGGGTTGGAAGGGACCTTAAAGATCACCTAGTCCCAACCCCCCTGCCAAGGTCAGAGACACCTTCCCCCAGCCCAGGGTGCTCCCAGCCCCGTCCAACCTGGCCTTGAACCCTTCCAAGGGGGGGGCAGACACAGCTGCTCTGGGCAACTTATTCCAGTGCTTCACCACCCTCACAGGAAAGAATTTCTTCCTTACATCTCATCTAAATCTACCTTCTTTCAGTTTAAAACTGTTAACACTCATCCTATCACTACATGCCTTTGTAAAGAGTCCCTCTCTATCTTTCCTATAGGCCCCCTTTAAGTGCTAGAAGACCACAATAATGTCTCCCCAGAGCCTTCTCTTCTCCAGGCTGAACAACTCCAACTCACTCAGCCCGTCCTCATAGGGGAGGTGCTCCAGCCCCCTGATCATCTTCATGGCCTCCTCTGGACCTGCTCAAGCAGGTCCATGTCCTTCTTACACTGGGGGCCCCAGAGCTGGACACAGCATGGCAGAGGGTTCTCACGAGAGCAAAGCAGAGGGGGAGAATCACCTCCCTCAACCTGCTGGCCACGCTTCTTTTGATGCAGCCCAGGTTACAGTTGGCTTTCTGAAATTAATTATACTGTAAACTAAAGGGAACTTTAAAAAAATATAGAATTGTATCTAAAAGTGATTTTTTTTTTCTATTCTTTGGGAGGAAAGTATTAAGTTGAGATGTAATCAAGTCTGTTGCTTTTACTGTTCAGAACTGTAGGCTTTCAGTTTCTGTAAGCTGTTCGTTCCAGTAAGCCTTTCACTCTCTCTCCAACAGCAATCTTAAAATCTATAAAGTCAACAAATGAAACTATTGTGAATAAATGCAAATTATGGCCTTGTCCCAGGGTCTTTGTCTTTGCTCTTGACTCATTATAATTCTGCGATAACTGCTTTCTGCTAGTATCAGTAGGCAAAATATATTGACACGGAGGCATTTCGGAAACCTGAGATTTGTTTTCAAAGGGTTGGAAGAATTGGGATGGACAGATAATCAGAAGACATATCCAAGTCTGACAGAGGACTCATTAGTGGTGAAGGAACAGGTCAGAATAAGACACAGATGTGTGAAAAGCCTGAAATGGTAAAGCATTTTATGACTGTGTTTATTACAGCTGCACAAAGGCTTGGGGTGTAAGACAATTTGGCATGTCAGTGCTAGAACTAGGAGATTGCTGGCACTCTGCCTGTATTTTACATAATGAACTTTCCTGTGGGACTCATTTATTCTTATACCTCTTTCCCTTATCTTTCTCTGACACATTTCCTTGTGAGTGGGACTTTTTAAGTACTGCAGATAAACTAAATACACTTGTGACATCAGGTACTTAACTGAATCAAGATCTGTATTAGAGTTCCACGTGCTGATCTATCATGGACAAGAAACCCTTCTCCTACTAACCTGTAGAATTCACTTGCATTTCACAGAACAGTGGTGTCAGAGCAAAAATGTCGACCCTACTTTTCCTTTTGCCTTCTGCTTCAAACTTTAAACATTAATTTAAAAGCTTTGAATCCAAGTATAAATGGGTATTGCGGAGGCACACATAAGCAAATTTGGACAGGTGTTAAATTGAACAACATTTATTTTTTGTCATCAAAACCATTTAGAACTCCAACAACATCAGCAAACCACAGATTCAGGATGTAAGAGGGGTTAATTACAGCACAACCAGCTTAAGAATTCTTAATGTTTAGAAATGATGACCCAAAATGCACAAATCACTCACCTAACAGATGAGGGCTCTCAACCTCAAGGAGTCTCCTTAGGATGTGTCCCAACCTAAGGGGAGAGTCCCCCACTGCAGACCCGCTGCTCCAAGGAGGACTGGCTCTATTTGCCCTCCGGCGGGACTCCATTTATACCCTAGTCAAATCTGATCTGTGGTCATATATGGTCAGAGGTCTAGAAACTTCTCTCAACTGTGGTGTTTCATTGACTGAGTGCCTTGCCTTTCAACCAAGGTGTGCACGTGATGGTTGTCACCCACTGAGGTGTATATAACTGACCACAGTCATCACGCAGGCTGGGCAGCTTGATCCCCAAACCCCAGTTTCTAGTTTTAACCTCCTTTCAGTGGTTGAGAAGTTTCAGCCTTCACTGGGGCGGGTGCACCTGCCACACAATCCGCCCCATGACCACCATCGTGATTTGACTGGTCTCCTTGGAGTGGTGGTACAGTCACCTCTTGCCTCCAAAGTTAAAAGGGAGTGCAGTCTGGGTGAATTTTAAGGCTCGCTCTGGATCATCATTCCTTAAGTATTTTCAGAATACTACAAATTGTTATCAACAATCAATAATGCAGTATCAACTAACAACATGACAGCAATCAACAGTACAAACAATCAGTTGTACAGCAACAATCAACAATATAACAATAATCAACAGCAGCAGCAAGCAAGTAGGTAAATACTATCCTAAGGTTGCACTGGGATATCTAATACATGAACAGATTTTAAGGGAGTATACTCCACAGTTGACACAGATTTCATTACAGCACACAATACTGCTTATGATAATGCAAATCAAAATAGTTACAATTATAATCATTATTAACGACTGGAGGAGGCTAACTAGCCATCCCAACAAGGAAAACCCAAATGTGTTAAAAACTTCCCCCAACCAACTAGATCCTAATGCAGCAACAATTGCCACGAAGTCTTTTGCTACTTTCTTCATTTTGTTGACCTGATCCTGAAGCAGCATTGACACATTTGGGATGTGGACCCAGCACTTATCTGATGATAGATACAGGATTCCATATACACGTTTCTCCTTTAGTAATACCAAATCCAATACAGTTCATTTTTTGACAGTCATTTTACTGACTCACAGCTTGCTTGTGAGTCTCAGGCTATCAGCTGTGGTGTTAGCTAGGCTGATACCTGCAGACCCAGTTCTAGAATACCTCATTGGTTTTGAACCAGAACAACTCCCAGCCCAAATACCAATTCCATCCACCATCCAACTCATGTTGAGGTCTTCTTCCATCCTTTCTGTCTACAGTCCCACCACTGGTGTGGTATGGGCCCTTCCTGATAAACAGGACAGAGGGAAAGCACAGCCAGTGTGCGTGCTAGTTCCAGGATAGTTGTATATAATCAGGATTGTAGGTGGCCATCAGAACACGCCCACACTAAGTTAGAAGGGGCATGGACAGTGGATGTTCAACATGAACCTGGAAGGGTAGTAAGTAGATGATAATAGTCTTTCTTACTATGGTCTACAGCAGAGGGCTGTAACTAACTTGTATTACTACATAGACAGCCCTGTATTAAAGCTTCCTGAGCAAGAGGATGTAGCTGTAACAGTGACATTTGATCTATGCGTTTGCACCCAATCTCCACCTGGGAGTTGCAGAGCAGAGATTTCCCTACTGAGAACACCTCATCCTTTTTTCCATCCCACCTAGGTTCACAGGTATGTCTAACCCATGTGCAGTTAAGAGGACAATAGAATGAGTTTCAGTTACATGCACTAGGACATTTGTCATTATCCTTTTCAGCATGTTTGATACACCATAAGGCATTTAATGGTCTTATATGTTGTAGCAAATGACCATCCATGCTTCATAAAGCATTATATTTCATAGTTCCCCATGGAATTTTGGGACACAGTGTGGTGCTATTTGAAGTCCACCCTGTGGCCTCATGAGTGGGTTGGAGAATATAATCACATCTGTCGTCCCATACTGAACTAGCATTTACCGTGCCTGGTGACCAACTGTAGACAATATAAGTATAGCTTCTTCCCTTGATCTCCCTAAATCTCCAGCTATAATTATTATATTGCTCCCATGTGAGCTTGAGGGCTAACAATATATTAATGTCCTGCACAAAAATTGCTAAAGAGTCTTATGCTGATCTGGCCATAGGTAGGCAAACTGTTACCCAAGTTAGGTTCATCATTCAACCAAATCCCACCACCATTTTGCCACTACATTGTCACCCAGGTCTGCATTGTCCACG
Organism: Tyto alba; assembly: GCF_018691265.1. Taxonomy (NCBI): domain Eukaryota; kingdom Metazoa; phylum Chordata; class Aves; order Strigiformes; family Tytonidae; genus Tyto; species Tyto alba. The sequence goes on from NW_024881275.1 coordinate 32,755,335, forward strand.
TCAGCTGCTATCATCCCTGCCAGTAAGAGCAGCAGGGTGTTCTGTTTCTCCAGTGTCCCACAAGGAAACACAAAGCTGAGCCTTGGTCCTCTAAGACTGGGTCTTGGGGTTAGAAGTTATGAATTATCCATGAAACACTGATACAGTGTTTTTTCCCACTCCTCTCTAGGGCTTCCCAGGCATATAAGTCTCTGGCTTTTGCCAAAGTCATGGGTACAATGCCAGTGGAGGGAAGTTTCACCATTACAGGCTGGCCCACGTATGTCCTTAGTGGGACCTGGTCCCTTTTGATCATCTAGTTTTGGAGTGTCATCTGTTAATAGTCCCATAGGACAAAATGAAGTAGGTACTATCATCTGCACACCAGCACATCAAATCCTAATATATTTCCTTTACAAGGGCTCAGAGCCACCTCCACAGCTGTCATCCCCTTTTTCTCAGGTAGTCAAAGTTGAGTTTGAGTTAGGGCACATTTTTCTGCTGTATTCATCAACCCATTATGTTTATAGTCTTTCTCGATGGTTTCATTCCTAATTCATCAGATTGTTGTCTGTTTAAAACACTAATTTGGGCCCCTGTATCAATTATAAACTCCAAACTTATTATTTTCAGACTTACAGGGATATGTATAGAAGGCTCCTTGTCAGCAGACCATTGGCAGGAATTTACCATGTGGAGTGGGCAGCCTGAACCCCAAACTGTGACTTCTAATTTTTTAACTCTTTCTGTTCCCTTCACAGATTGTCTAAGGGTTAATCTTCCCTTCCTGAGGAGGGTGCAGTTACCTTATTTCCCTTTGGTCCTGAGTTTTCCTATCTAGCAATTCCACCAGCTTCCTGTTAGGATCAGTGGGTTGCGCTGGGTGTTCCTGGTGGTAATGCTTTTTGACAGAGATTGGTTGTTTCTTTCTGGATCATAAATTTAATCCAGTTTGCCTCAGTGCGGTTCAGGCTCCCAGACAGGAGGCCATTTGGGGTTTTTCAGCTGGCTTTCCAGACCTTTCTCTTACTGTCCACGTCACTGCCCAGATCAGTCCACCCCATCTTGCTCCTGTAAGCAATCATACCATGTGACACTTCCACCCAGGTTAATATATGAATGGGTGAATTCTGAGGATCTTGCTGATTACATTCACTGGCCCTCTGAACCCTTTTTCTGAGGAACTGAACACACGTCTTTAAAGCATCTGATAGTCCTCTAATAAGAGGCCTAACTTGGCGGGGGTCCACCAGCACAGCCACTGGTATTCCTCGTTGCCCCCTTTCATACATTGCCTGAACACATGTGGCTTTTTACACTCTCTTCGTTAACTCAGACAAAATCTTTACCTGAATAGCGATAGGCTTTCCTCTCTCCTTGGGGTCCATAACCCCAGCTCAGCAAGATACTTGAGACATTATCAACTGATACCTGATGGCCCATCACTCAGAAACACTCCCAGTCCCCAGAAACTCCTTGCTTCATCATCACTTAATAGTATCTGATCCCCACCATTGAAGAAACTTCCTACAAATACTCTGGTACAGTTTTGCCCAGCTTGCACAAAAACTTAATCTGCAATTCACTGAGCTTGGATCCCATCCAAGGGGTTGTACAGATAGTGTGATGCCTTTCACCAGCCCAGGTTGCTCAAAGCCCCGTCCAACCTGGCCTTCAACACTTCTAGGGAGGGGGCAGCCACAGCTTCTCTGGGCACCCTGTGCCAGTGCTTCACCACCCTCACAGGAAAGAATTTATTCTGTAGAACTAATCTAAATCTACCCTCTTTCAAATTTAAAGCCATTACCCCTTGTCCTAACACTATATGCCCTTGTAAAAAGTCCCTCTCCATCTTTCCTGCAGGCCCCCTCTCAGTACTGCAAGGCTGCTATAAGGTATCCCTGCAGCCTTCTCTTCCCCGGGCAAAACAACCCCAACTCTCTCAGCCTGTCCTTATAGGAGAGGTGCTCCAGCCCCTTAATTATCTTCATGGCCTCCTCTGGACCTGCTCAAGCAGGTCCATGTCCTTCTTACACTGGGGGCCCCAGAGCTGAACACAGTACTCCAGTTGAGGTCTCAGGAGAGTGGAGAAGAGAGAATCACCTCCCCCAGTCCGCTGGCCACATTTCTCTTGATGCAGCCCAGGATACAGTTGGCTTTCTGGGCTTCAAACACACACTGCTGTGTCATGTTGAGCTCCTCGTACACCAACACCCCCAAGTCCTTCTTCTCAGACCAGGCTGTATTTGTGCCTGGGATTGCCCTGACCCACATGCAGGACCTTGCTCTTGGCCTTGTTGAACTTCATGAGGTTTGCACAGGCCCACCTCTCAAGCCTATCAAGGCCCCTCTGGATGGCATCCCTTCCCTCCAGTGAGGTGACCACACTGCACAGCTTGGTGTCATCGGTAAATGTGCTGAGGGTGAACTCAATCCCACAGTCCATGTCCCCAGCAAAGATGTTCAACAGCACTGGTCCCAATACCAACCCCTGAGGAACACTACACGTCACTGGTCTCCACTTTGGCTTTAGCTTTTCTAACCTGATCCCTGGCTGGTTGGACAAGTTCTCTGTATTCCTCCCAAGCTGCTTTTCCTTGCGTCCACCCTCTGTGGGTTTCCGTTTTGTGTTTGAGCTTGTCCACGAGCTCCTTGCTCATCCATGCAAGCCTCCTGGCTTTTTTGCCTGACTTCCTCTTTGTCAGGATGCATCACTCCTGAGCTTGGAGGAGGTGGTCCTTGAATATTAATCAGCTTTCTTGAGCCCCTCTTCCTTCTAGGCCTTTATCCCATGGTACTCTAACACGCAGATCACTGAAGACGCCAAAGTCTGCTCTCCTGAAGTCCAGAGTAGCAAGCTTGCTGTGTGTTCTCCTCACTGCCCTAAGGATCTTGAACTCCAAGATCATCAAGAATATTAACTTAGGGGCAGCTGGTAAAGTAATAGTTTGTATGGCATTCACCAGATTGTCTTTGCCATGTGTCAGAAGCAGTGGTATGTAGACTGAATTTTTTACCTCCGAGACCACAAAGAGTCAGGCTTTGACAGCTAATGGTGTGTGTCAATTCTAAGGAGGAAGTGGTGTGCACTGTGATATGAAGGAGGCTTTTTATTGGTTCCAAATTAGCTAAAGCCGCCTTCAGCATTTCTCCTCCAGATCTCAGTAGGTAATTACATGGTGCTACTGAGAAGCGAAGAAAGTCTTTCAGAAGATAGGAAGTTGTAGCTGGAGAGTTAGCCAGTCAGCCACATCCTTTCACAGGCAGGCTACACAAAACCACTGCACCAACAGACCCGCTGTACAGGTGAGATACTTCTGCAGTTGATGCAGTCTCATAATGGGACCACATGAGGAAGTAATACATTTTTGGAACTGAGGAAACAGAATTGTCCTAAATAAATGAATTTTAAAGAGAGTCAACATCTATGGGAGTGTTTAATCTATCAATCATTTTCAGAAGACTCAAGCTTGATATCAAAAAAGCACTCAAGGGTAACTGCACATGACAGGTTCTCCGACATGTATGATGCTCTATCTGTGAAAATGTATAGATTTTTTAATATTCTGTCCTTATAACAACATATAAGATAGGTATGTTCTTTTTAAATAGCAGATTTGATCAAAGTACATACTGCCAAGTTTACTAAAAAGTGCCTATCTTGATCAATTTATGAGAAATATGTTCCTCATTAACTCCTACATCTTTAGCATCTTTGGTGGTTTATATAGTTAATTTTTCTGCCAGGAAGAAAACCTCCTCCATATTTCTGACATGATTTTCCATCATCCTGGTAGCTGACCACCTTCAGTTTTGTTTGGAAAAGTGACGGACATACCATTCACTTGCAACCTACTCATGAAATTTGAAAATTACTCAACATTTGTGCCCACTGAGCACATGAACATTTTGTGAAAAAAAGTACCAGAGATGAAGGCAAGGTCCGAAATAGCCTCCATGACAACATGTTTAAATCAATTCCCATAGGCATTCAGTTGTTTTTACACTTGAAGTGGGAACATTCATCCACAGCAAAGCAGCCCATACAGTTCCAGAGAAATTAGAAAATATCTTTGGTATTGGAATCTGGTAAATATAAATAAGAATCTTATGAGAATCCTGTTATGTACAGTGATTGTCAGGGGCTTTTGTGGATGACTCATTAGCATGTATGTAGGCTATTTATTTTTTTACAATGTGTTTTCTCTGTAAACAAAATGGACTACACTTCTGTAAAGCTATCTGCTTACTGGTTTACTCACCGTGAAATTGTAGCAGATCTGCAAGTATTGATCTCCAAACTACTTGAGTAATCACAATGAATTGCAGTTCTCAGATCCTGGACTTGGGACTAGATGTTTAGATTTCTACCCCAACAATGAGGGAAGGAAAGGTCCAAGGTCAACAGATGCTCTTCTGATCCTAGAACTGTGGTATTCTCCATTAACTCCCATAGGCCAAAGTGGTACTCGTCCTGAGGTCAAGCATCAGTGAGGTTTGGCTTATGAAGTCAGTGTCAAGCACTTCCACAACAGAATTTCAGCACTAACTATTACAAATGATAAATGCAAGCCACTTGCTTGAACACTAGTCCAGAGAAGATGGAACTTCAGTCAAGAAATAGAGAGTATTTTTTGTTTTGTTCTTCTGAATTTGAGATTCAGATATGCTGTGACACTATAACTAACGCTGAAGTCTGGGAAAGGTGTAAACCATTTGCGAATGGCAAGTCATGAATGGGAATTACATGACTTCTAGAATCTGCTAAGTGCTTGTTTGTACGCACCATGACAGTGTTTGCTGTGCTAGAACATGGACAATATTTGGAGGATAAATAATTACCACTCGATTAACATTTTTCTTTGAATACAATTTTGTAGTAAATGCTAATAAATATAGGTTAAGTTGCTTAAAAAATGATTGATCAACTAGTCACAAATCAATTCGGTATAGTTCTAAAAAATTAAAAGCTAGAAATCAACACATGTAGTATTAACATCAAAGACATTGAGAAGGACATCTGAAACTTTTAAAATCCCAAATTATGAGGTCTAAGTGATTAAATATATTAAAACATTTCGGAAATATATATGTTCCAACTATTTCTGTTTTCAGACATTCACAATGTACTTCTGGACTCTTGACCACACATCCAGAATTTTCTCAGAACCATCGTAGTCTGTGAAAACCTAATAATCTTCACCCACTAGGACAACCATCACTGTACTTAGACATAAGATATCAAGCAGCTCAAGCTCCTGTATAAAACACCTTTAAAATAAAATTAAAAAAAAAAAAAAAAAAAACACAACTAGTTTTCATTACAATCTATGAAATTACAATGGTTTTACAATACCTTTCTGGAAATTCTTTAGGTAGATAGCATTATCTGTAAGATTGCGGATCTCTTGGACATCATAAAATGCCTGATATGCATTCTATGCCAATAGAAATGTGTAGGTATATATAAATATACTTAAAAATGTTTATACTTGCCTATGATGAAAGACATAAAATAGTGTGGCCTGCTATTGGTTGTGTGTTAAATTCTTTACGTCTTTATTTGTATATGCCATTTCCTAAGTGTCACAGCTCCTGCATTTGTAGCTAGGTAGTATATGGTTGTACAGATAGATTCTGAACTTGTGTTTTCTTTAATGATAGCCTCAAAGTCTTGGCAAAATGCCCCAAATTTTACCTTTTTGTATTTTCAAAAGAACTGTTACTAAGTGGTAAGATGATTTCCACATTACTCTTTTCTCAGTGTACTTTTGGCGTAATCATAAGTAGTTACGGAATTAGTTCTCCACAAAAAGTAATTCCTTTCCTCCTGAATCGGTAACTTCAGTGTCTGAATACTTCAGTCTAGTGTCCTTCTTGTTCTCACTGTAGATCTCAGTACATTATTAATGGCCACCTATCATCAGTTACTTCTTTCCTCTCCACTTGAGAAATTCTAAATTTGAAACCACCTTTTAGGGAATCAGTAAAGGCATCTTCAGAAAGAACAAGGGGTCTCTACATACCAAATCCCAACAGCTGTTACATGCTTTATGTTGTAATTACAGGCTCAAAATCAGTAGCCAATGATCTTACTCTTAAACCTATTAGCCTCTTGTGGGCTGAAACAAGACTACTGAAAACAGTTGTCTGGAATGTGAGTGTAGGATGTCATTAGCTTTCCTGTTTCCCCTGGAAGTTTTTTTAGATAAAAATGAAGGAGAGGGAAAACAAAAAGCAGAAAGTGAATAAAATATCTCTGTGGTAGAGAAATTCTGTACCACTACAGAAACAGTAGCACCGCCCTTGCTTTCAATGCATAAACATCAGACCCTAAGACTTTCTGTTAAAATCTCCATGCTTTGGGACCCTGGGTTCACAGGTGGCACAGTGGGTCATGATGACAGTGATGTACCATATGGAAATGTCCGTTTAAGCCCAAGCATTTTAAATAATGCTGCGTTGGCCTGAGTCAGTCTGCTCAAGACAGACTGCTGTCAGTGGTGGAATTGCATGCTTTCTTTATACTAATGCTCCAACCTCTGTTAATTACAGAACTTAAACTAGCAAGTTAATGTTGAGAAATTCCAGATGACCCGCTCTAACAGAAGCCTCCTCTGAGAAGCAGCTTTCTTTTCCATGTATCTCAGTGGAGTCAAATTTTTACTCAAGCACTTCCAGGCAGACAAGCGAATCTATTTTCCTTCTACTGAACTGTATTGGGCACAGAACTACTGAAAGCAAGGAATAAAGTAGTATGAGTAGATTGCAGAAAATTAAGTCTGCAGCAGCTAAACTTGTCTGCCATTTAATGAGTTTCTGGTGGCAAAGACCTGTCTTTTTGCTTGCTGTGCAATAGAAGACTAAATAAAGGTCATATCCATAGCACTCTTAAGACAGCAAATCAGGACATTTAGTGCTGGTGATTTGGGGAAAGGAATTCACCTGTTTTTGAAGCCTACAGTAAGGCAACCGTTCTTTCATATTTCCATTAGAACAACTGAAGAGCGAATAATTAAAAAGATCATCTGCTAGGCCACTGAACTCACAACATTTTCTAATGCTAAGACATACTAAATAATTGAATTATGCATATTTTGCAGATCAACTTGCAAAATCAGTTTCACTTACTTGACTGGGGATGTAAGATCCATGCCTTGCAGCATTACACTATTCCCCTCTGCTGCAATTTGGAGGTGTCCTTCATTTTGAGTGCTCTGCAACAGGATGTATTACTCAACTCTTGAACACCAGAGTAAGGGAGAAAAAACCCTTAACCTGCATTACTTCATAATTTTTGTGACGTTTAAATAAGTCTCTTAGAAATAGGAAAATAAAAACATTGTTATATGCTTTGTTAGCCTACTAACCTTGAACAAGTGAACACTCACCTAAGTGATTCAAAAATGGTTTATTGGTTTACTTAAGCTTTTGTCTGCTTATGAAATTTGTTGTGCTCTTTTACACTCTAACACCATCACCTAGGATGAGTCCTGTATTCACCTTCTAGAGTGATATAAAGTTTTGCTCTTCTGTTTTTAAATTGAGAATTACATTTTGCTATCTTCAGTGGAGCTGCTTTTGTTGCATATTAGCAGAAATGAAACGAGGATGTATGAATGTGAATACTTATCAAAAGAGAATTGTTTAATCCCTAACAACAAAAATCTTTCACCTGTACCACCATTTCTATACTCTCCTACAAAAGATCCAAACTATTCCTAGACCATATTAAGTAACACTGAAAATCAATTAAGCTGTTCTTACAAATATTAGTCACATCATTTGATCAATTCTGACATCTGGTAAAGAAACTAAATAGTATGATTATGTATTTAAGATGATGAAAACTGATTTCTTTTGTCTTAGTACCACCATAGCCTGTTGCAATTCAAGAGGAGTATCTCCATCAGCTAAATTATAGTGATATTATTGACTTATGTGTTAAAATAAAAGATTATGCAAGGGAAGTACCCAATTTATATATGTTTGTATTTGGCCTTTTGCCTCTCAATTACACTCAGGTTGCTTAAGTAAAGTCAGATAAAACAGTGAAGATCTAAAGCACTTGAAGAAAAACCTTAATAATGGATTTTACACAGCAGTCAATTTCTTGAGCTAAAATACATCAGGTCCTATCAGTAACTGTGAAGGTTTTAAGACATGCTAAGTAGCGATCACCATATTGATACAAAATGTTTTTCTGCCTTTCTAAAATCAGCATTTAGAATGAACCAAATATTTGACAGCATATAACAATTTGATTAACCTCTGCTATACAGTAATCACACTTGCGTGTACAGTTAACTGACAGTTGTTAAGAGACTCCAGATACTTCATCTTGAGATAAATGGAATTTTATTTTTAGGAAGAGAGTGATTCCTCTTTATAATAAATGTATAAAAGTGCAATATCTTAAATATTTACTGCATGCAAGTTGTCCTTTTTTTTTTTGTTAGCATCATATAAAGTAATCTTATGGAATAACTTATGTCTGCAAGAATACATTTGAACTTAGTGTTGAATTAATGAGTCTCTTCTGTTGAGTGCCAGTCTGATCATTGCATTAACCACCTCATACAGGACTGTAGGAAAAAAAGGCAAATTTCACTAACATCTTGGCAAACAGTTCTCTATTGACAATGCAAAATGACATTTTAAAATGGGTGTTTTGACCCAATTTGGCCCACACTAGCCTACTGTATCCTTTAGTTGACTGTATTACAACTACAGTGTTATAGTTTTCTGAAATGCCTATCCACAAGGTTAACTGGATCTGTCCCTGATTACAGGAAACTTCTGAAACTATTCTTACTCACAGATTTTCTTTAACTCAGCCAGTATAATCAATTCTGTAACGATTACCAGAATCAAGCAACCTTCTCTTTTTGGCAAACAAGTTAAAGATTCAGAAAAATAATCAGAACAAGATGTGAGGAGGAACATGAAATAAGATTAAGCAAAAAAGTGCATTCTTCTTCAATTGTACATTTCATCAATTATTTAATTTAGTAGACCAATTTACATTGATTCAGAAGGATCAGAATGTATTCTGGAATCTATATACATAAAGCCGTACTGTAAAAATACTTCCTTTAGATAGCAGGAAGCAATTAATCAGTGTGATAGACAACTGTGAATGTAGAAGGAAAGAGTGCATTAGACAAGGACACAGTAAACCTTGAATGTCATGCACAGTGACATGAAATCTTAAAATACCTTAAGATAGAAATTTTTTTTTTTTTTAAGATCTTACTGGAAATCAAGAACTCTTTTTTTTTCTTTTTTTTTTTTTTTTTTTTTCCCCTGTGAGACAAATGAAAGCCTAATTCTTACATTTCTCCATCCTTAACACCAAGTGGGACTTTCTGGCTTCAGTCTGACCACAGTCGGGTTTAGTCCTTGTAAACACAAGATTGTTATTCTTAAAAGGGGAGCAGAAAAGTTTTCCTTGATGTATCATTTCCTTTATTTTTTTTCTGGATAAAAATGCAATCAACCTTTCAAAGTGAAAAAAGCCATCCTTCCAAGCCAGAATGGTTAATAAGCCATGAAGTGCATAAAATGAAGGGTTTAGATACTACATATTGCTTGGGACTAGATTTTAAATAGAGGGGAGTGTAACTCCCTTTCTTCCTAACCTGTAAGCATTTTGGCCACACAATTCTACCTCTTCCATTTAGTCAGTTTAGCACTTGTCTGAACTTTTGATTAGCCAAATTGTCTGAAACCTCTGAAAATTAAGACTACTAAACCAATCCAAGCAAAAGCAAAAATGAATGGAAATTTTCACCCAATATATTGGCTGGCCAAGTGGCAGGGCTGACATAATGGAGAAGGAAAACCCCATGCAGGTAAGAATCAGGAATTGAGGAGGTCTTGGAGGGTAGTTCCTTTTGGTAGCAATGAGCTATGAGAAGGGGTCAGCTGTCTTGATACCAGATGTGTTCCTGAAGAGCTGGCAACTGTGTATTTTTGGGGCATTCTATAAATACTCTGGAACTCTTAGGAGTTTGGGACAGTATCCTACAAAGCAGCTGGCAATCGGGTGATATGATCATAGTATGTGATGTAAGGTTTTATCACAACTATGCACAATTTATCACACAGATATAGTTTCTACATCTATTTCATGTATCTAAAGATCATCACTTATAATGTATTTTTGTTGACTTGACTGGCATTGAGATGTGAAGATAAAATAAATCCTTCCCCACCAATCTCTCTCCCTTACATTCTGTAACAGGAAAGTCAGGAACCATTCCCTCAAGCCCTTGCTTAGTCACACTGTTTGGACTCCAAGAATCTTACTTCAACTGTTGTGGTCACATAGTAGAGAACAAACGCATTTTTGCAACTGGCCTGAAATTCTATTTCTTCAGTAATGAAGGTTTGAGATCCAATGACTGTTGATCAGATATGACCCAGACTTCTGAAAGGCAACATGTAGGCATCTTTACATATTCCTATCATCACACGAGGAACAAAAAAGATCAAAGAAACAGTCTGCTCTTGAAGTGCTACCGCAGACATCCAAAAAGCTTACGAAATTCACCTCACTGTCTACAAATTCTGAAGGTTTTCTATTAGTGAGATATAAGCTATTATTCCTTTACCCCCATGCTTCTGAGTTTCCATTGTAGGCAAGCCAAAAAAACCCCTTTAACAATACTGTCAAATTACTGTCTCCACTGTAACAAACCTTAAATGTTTTGAATGTTCTGGCTGTAATAGTTATTCTTGAAATTTTAATATTTAGACAATGACAACAGAGCACATGTAATTAAAAAGTAATAATGGATTAATACATCTATCCAACATTTATCATAATAGGAAGCATTCTGGGAGAACAATAAACTCAAATAATATTTCAGAAAAGCTACCCTTCAAGGAATGAAGATACTATAGTACAAAGTTATGGCCAAAAATATTGTATTTTTAACCAGCAACATTTTTGAGGGACAGTAACTGTACAATATTAGTTTTTTTCAAAAAACCCCTATTTCTGTCCCTCAAACAACACAGAATACATGCATTTAAATGACACTTTAAGAACAGCAAATATGATCTTTATTTTTAAATACTGCAAGTTTTAAAATGTATCAGATGATCCCCCTCAAAAAGACAAAAAAAAAAAAAAAAAAAGGTCAAATAAGGATTTCCTGCAGCACGGTAAATAAGGAATCCAGCAAGAGACTTCAGCTTAGACTGTATTTCAAGAGAAAAAACCCCAAACCAACAGATTTACAGTAAATTCAATCTGGCTCACTTTGTATTTTTCACACTTATCTTCAAAATCTCCCTCTATTCCTTCCTTCCCTATAGCATGGCTACTGTGAAAAAGCTCAAGTGAAACTTACAGTAAAATCCCCTTAACTAGTGAAATAGTGACCCTCAATGTACTGTTGACTACACAGAAGTGTTCCTGGTTTGACTGACAAAACTTAAAATATTATGGATAGCCAAAAAAAAGACAGTATCAGTAGCTCCTCTTCTCAAACTAAACGTATGGTTTTCCAAAATGTCTACTAAACTAACACACTGGACAGGGACAGATGGCTTTAGTTGTTTAATACATATTAGGTTTCAGAATTTGTGGTTTATGTCGAAAGAGGGACCATATTTACAAAAGTGTGAAATTTCTAAAATACCGTAGTTAATTACCTACACCAGAACATTTTAATTTCCTAACTTATGACAGTCTATCCAAAACATATTTACTTTACTGGTCTCTTAGCTAGAGGTAGGCCTTGTTAATATGCTGTACACACTTCATTAGTTCACTAATGTAATAGCCTGCAGGATAACCATGCACAGAGCTCCAACAACAGCAGCACATATAATAAATTAATTGGCTAAATTTTATTTTTTTCATGTGGGCTAACATGTCTGTTTTCTGCTAATATTTCATTCTTTTGTGAAGAATGTGACAAGGAAAGGATCATGAGGTTGAGTTATCTGAAAGACATCTGCACCTTACAACCAAAGGCTGGGAGTCTAGCAATGTCTTTATATGCAGCCCTTTTCCCCCCATTTAGAGTTTTTGCAAATCATGCAGTCTATTCTGACTGACATCCAGCACAAAAAGTCTCTTCTCCACTTTCAAACTTAAAAAAGTGATTCACAATCATGTGGCAGTATGATTAGAAATTTCAGTCCATACACCTTGACAATCAAAAGAGTCTGAATTATAAAAAGTAAACTGCCCTTATAGCTGCATCATCCTATATATGTAAGGACAGTGCCAGTTAATTTGTGAAAAAGGCAAGTTTAAGGTTTCTGTAAAACATGTATTACAGCTTTCTTGTGCTAGTGAACATCTACATTACACAGGCTCCCAAGACATTTTCCTTCCCTCCTCTCCCATTTACGACATTCAAAGAAATCACATAATTTTGGCAAAGTTAAAAGGGTTTCTGTCTTGATGGTTTTGCCTTCAGCTTCATGTTAGAGGCACAAACTTCTGGACTCAAGCACTATAAGGCATAGTAGAAACCACCAATTAAAACAACAGCAACAACAACAATACCACCATCACCACAACGGAATATACTGCAAGTGGGAACAGCTGTGTCATTTAAAAAGGAAACGTTTTTGTAAACTGTCACACGGCAATGCTGTGTTAGGTGATTCGTGTAAGGCTTGCCTTGGCATGCCAAATATTACTGTTGCTTGGTTTTGTTTTGTTTTTGTTTTTTGGTTTGTTTTTTTTTTTTTTTTTTTTTTTCCAGAACATGGTCACATAATCTGAACATTGCCACAGGTTCAACTTACCAAAAATATACCAGAACTAGCCCAGTGGCACATACTCTTGAAAACTTTTGCAATCACAATGTAACTGTAAATCATGAGTAAACTTTTGCTTCATTTTCATACAAAACTCAGAACCACATTTTCTACTCCCCCACCCAATATCCCATAAGAAAACAAAACAAATTAAAGAAAAAAACAAAGAAACCCCAAACTTCGTTAGACACCACTGTCTGGTTTTTGTTTTTCCTTTTTTTTTTTTTTTTTTTTTTTTTTTTGGCTATGGTTCTACTTACAGCACTGAATCCAGCATGGGCAATGTATTCTCAGGTTAAAAGAAGGAATATTATCAGCAGTTGAGCTGTGAAAACAGAAGCTCTGTTGCATTTATAGATAGTTCAGGACCAATTCTGTTATGCTGTAAGAGTCACTGCTCTGATCCCCTATTCAGAATGTCAGTGTCACTTTTTATAACCTAGATCTACCTGCTTTAGCTTTATTAAATAAAATGCTTTAGCTCCTTAAAATCATTGATAATAGTGACTTTTTGGTTGTTGTTGTTATATCTAAGGTTTCTGCAGTTTCTGAAAGACTGTTTGATTGATCCGATGTTCCACATTTTTTCACGGTATTTTTAGGGCAACAATATATACTCATTAGTACTTATGTACAATGGTTTGAAATATCTCTAAATTTACTTTTCTAATAATGCCTATTAGAAAAGTAAAAGTAATCTAACATGAATTTGCCAAACATAAATTAAATTTATATTAAGTTTCTGTTCCAATCCTAGATATAACAGCGTAAGTTCTTCTTATAAGACTGGTTTCTATACCTGTCTACAGCCCTGACAAGATTTAAGCATTGTTTTGAATGTGAATGGCCTCCATCTGGGTGTTTCCAATTTACTTCTACTTAGGAATGTGCAAATGATTTTATACAGCACAATGCTAGTACCACTCTGTACTATAGTAGGATTTTTGTTTTGTAAATAAAAAACAACAACAAATCCCTAGTCAGAAATAAACTGACAAAATTTACATTCTTCTCTCTTAAAAAAGTAAATAAAATAACATTATTTAAAATGTGAATTAGCTATAAGACATACAATACAATTACATAGATACATATCAATACAGCACATTCAATTTGCCAAAAATTAATGATTACAAAGCCCATATGGATGCTGCCATATATATATATATATAGATGTATGTACAATGATTATAGCATTCATAATTGCACTATACCTACAACCAGTTTTAAATTACAAGGTGTTTTAAGAGGGAGCAAAAAATAGCAACTGTTCTTATTACTGTTGTTTTGGAGTTGGGAGGGTTAAGGATGAAAAACGTCTCATTAGTATTTATTGTTAACTTTGGTAATCGACTAATAAGCCATTCTTTTTTCCACCTCCCATTCGCTGCTATGAGGCAGCAATTTCCGTGTTAAGTGCACTGTAGTGCTACTTGGCATTGCAGATAATCAATCCAATTACATGTTTGAACTCTGAGTTTTCTATAGCTTGCCAGCAATCATGCACCTGGTCAAAAAACACCTTTCATCCTAAGCTGCAGAATAAAGGCTCAACGTGTGCTGTATTTTTGTTGTTAAAAAATTGCACATTTAAATTTCAAGAATTATTTTCTCACTGTTTCATTTACATGAATAAATCTTTCCTAAAGAACATTGAGAGAGGCTATTTTGCACGAAAGCCTGTCAAATGTCCATGAATCAGTTAGTTAGCAAGCAACCTTATCAAGAAAGGCTCCTGAATGTGATCTCTCATCAATAATTTGTTATACAACTGAAGGTGCCTTGCTATTATTACAGAAAACAAACTTATGCCATATTTGACATAAGGAGAGATTTAAACTGTCTTTAAATTAGTAGACCACATGCATGTGCATGGTGCACCTTGTAGTATATTCACTTGTACTGTTGGTTTTGGCATTAGAAAATGGAACACTTTCTAAAAAAAGGAAACATATGAGCTGAAACTGTGTTTATCATTTGGCAGTTGACTCAGTCAGGCCAGTTACCAACCCATCAGTTTGGCATTTCAATCAGTATGTTTCAAGAGCATTGGTTTTATAAAAAGCCAGATTTGGCAACATTAATTTTATACAATAAAAATAATTTTTCTACTGTGGAAAAAGAACACCTAAAAAAAAGCTCTAACTTAGGAAAGAAACCCCACACAACTGAAAACAACCCCACTGTTTCAGGCTGTAGCCACTGGGGAAAATGTAGTGTCTATGACATCTCTATTTGGCATTTGTGAATAAAGGAGAGAAAAAAATGGCACATGGCAATTAAAAAGGGATTCTAACATATTCCATGTACATCCCAGGTTGTGTCTTAATTATTTCGTTACTGTCTTCTGTGCACCTTTCCAAACTGTGAAAATATGGTTAAATTTAATATCCTTAGACAACTGTAATCCTATTTTGCAATCCCAATTTTCTAGTCTCAAAAGTGAAGGCAGAATGAAGACACCCATGTCAAGAATTTAAAAATCACAGTATCAATACTTTTGATCCTTCAGAGAAAGTACATACTGTAAAATTAGAATGACTGATGATTTAAACTCTGATGATAGTATTTTCCTGACTAAATCACTGAACAGAAAATACTCCACCCAAGAATGCAACTGGGAAAGAAAAGGCCATTGTACCTTGTAAAAGATAAGGGGGGGAAGGGAAGGAGGGAGAGAGAAAGGGTCAGGGAAAGAGGAAACTAGCTTGATTTTGCTTCAATAGCAAAAAACTGCTATTCTTTGTAAATGTACGACTGAGAATTTAAAACACATTGAGTCACAAGGTTTTGCCTAAAAAATGAGGAAATGTGCTGTGAATGTACTTCAGCATCTTTTGTTTTTCCTCCATATAGTTTAAATAAAATCATAATATTAACTACAAACTCTGTGGACATTCACAGAGTCCAGGCCAGCAATAAATTAGTATTATGCAAATTGTTTTCACAGATAATACAGTCCCTCTTGTATATCTTCAATCACTCAAAATTGGTTTTGGAGAGCCTCCTAGGCACAGTTAGACCAGGTTGTACTCCTTTAGGTTTAACTGTAGGATTGTGTCCTTGACAGCAGCAAAGACGAAGCGGATATTCTCTGTGTCTGTAGCGCATGTGAAGTGGGAGTAGATAATTTTGTCACTGTCTGGATTCAGGTCTACGAACATCTTCAGGATGAACTCTCGTGCTGCTTGTGCATCCCGCTGTGGTCCTGATAATTAATAAGAGAAAGTCAGTTTTCTTAAAGTCAATTCAATATTTAAACTTCTTTAACAGAAAACGAGAAAGGCTCAATCTATGGTCCTCATGTAAGAGAAGACAGGGAACTTTTTACTAATCAATAGCATCATATACTGGCTACTTTATTCCTGGTAGGAACTATGAAAAATAAAGATGGAAGGCAATTTCAGAAGTTCATCAAGTCAGAGCTATCATGTCACAGCTGCTCTTTTCCTGCTGACTATCCTCTTTCTCTGGTAAGACAATGTTTAAAACACGTTATTTATAACTGCACAGAATGAAAAATGAAAAATTAGTTATACTAATAAATCTTTTAAAATGTTAAAAGAATTGCTGAATGTTCAGTCTACGCCTACTATATTTAAATTATACTTAAGTTCTTTTAACACTGCAACACTTGCTCGTTTTATAAGAACTTTAATAGCATAATGAAATAGTATCTTGAACTGGTCTGACACTGTCACCAACAGAACTTAATTTACTTTAGTGATAGTAAAATACAAATTCCCTCCAGCTGAAGCTGCTTGATTGCAAAAGGCTCATGTTCTAACAAATCACTTGTTATCTAAATTATATATGATAATGATTCTATCAGATCTAAATTAAGGTTTTAACCCTCAGAAGAATAGAGAGTCTATGTAACCAAACCACGTGTTCAGCTTTACAGAAGACAGAAGGTAAAATAATGACTTCCAGCCTGGAACAGTGAGGATTCATTCATGTTCACAGCTAAAAGAGCAGTGCAGAAGCAAGAACATTAGCCACAAGCTGTTGAATCATGTTCCATTACTCCAGTGCTGTTTCTGACAGCTATTATTCCCTTGCTCTTCTCTTTCTGGAACATGGATTTCCACAGAACACGTCTTCTGTGCTGCCTCCTCCTCCTCCTCTTCATTAGTCCTGTTGTTACATGGCAGTATAAATACCAGCACTCAGCTGTTAGATGTACCTGTGTCTTTCAGTAGTTACAAAATCTGTACTTTTGGGGTTAGCACATGCCCACATATTTTTCAAGAATTGGATAATAAACCTTATTTTTAATAACTTCAAGCTTACAAATGCTAACATTCCCAATTTAGGTAACTCTATAAAATTTAGGTAGGGAATACATAGAAGAATAAACATATATTTTTGGTGTGCTGCAAATCCATGTAGAGGAGGAATAAGATTCTGCAACGTATGGGTGTATGCATACGGACATATATGTACGTGCATACACATATACAGATGACATTTTGTGAGATTTAGGGACATGAACAGATCATACGTTCTCTGAAGCAGGACAGAAGACTGTTCAATGTTTCTACAGCTTCTAAAACATAGCAGGCTCTAGCCTTTGGCTTGGTCACCCAGATTACAGAAACAGCAGCAATAGTAAGTCTCACACTACCATGAACAAATTTGCAATATTTGTGAAGAAAACTTGCAAATATAATGATTTCTTCAAAATAAGACACTTATTGTTTTAAACAACTTCCTAGAATTTTACTGAACAGTTTCACAGTAGCTAGACACAGCGCTCTCTCAAAATCTACGGCATTATTCAAAGCCTGTATACAAATTTGCTTACCTAATCACACCTCTACTGACTATCATGTAATTTAAATTTTAGTTTGACTGAAATTCAAGCATGGAAAATTCAGGTTAGAAAAAACATTTATGACCTCAGGAGTTTGGAAAAAAATTGAATGAGTCAACATTAAATTCTGAGTGCAAAGTTGTTATGATCAAAATAATACAAAGACTTGGAAAAAAGCTGTCATATAAATCTTAGGTTTCTTGTCCGCTGCTCCCTAATAAGTAGTTTTCAAAAAATGTCTCTACATGATACATTCAAGATCTATATAAGAAGTACTACATCAATATTTTCACCTTCTTTTCCTCCCAACTATGGCTCCTTTTTGTCTTTTTTTCCTCTCTCCCTATCCCAGCTCTTCATTCCAGTCTGTGAGAGAGTCTTCTAGTACTAGCCATGCAAGGATGTGTTCATGCCATTCAGTGACTCCTGTGCATGCCTCATAAAACACTGATACAATACGCAGTGCAGAGCTTCTTAGCTTAATTTAACCAGTCTAATTTGCCATCCTGGCTAGCAGTTCTCATTCCTATGCTACCTCCTCCCTTGTGCAAATTGATGGGAAAAGTGATCTAGCTGAAAAATACCCATTTCCAATCCCCTTTCTCAGATCTTCCCACCCCCCACATCCCCCGTGCGCTGGGACAGAAGAAGGGACCACACCGTGACCTCTGCAAGCTACAGACCCCACCCTGCCACCAGAAGAAATAAAATAAAGCAAAACCATAACCTTGTCTATGGAGATAAATCCAGCAAGATCTGCAGAATTAAGAGACAAAGACTCTTGAAGACTTTCAGGTCTTGACTCCAACAGCCCTACCAGTCCATAATAATTTTTTTCCCCTCACAAATGGCAAAGGACAGAAGAAACTCTGAGCTGAGTGGTTGGGTTTTGTCTGTTTTTTTCTGGACAAGCATTTAACACAGGCTTTATTGTAACCTGGCTGTTCAAAACAGAGCAGACCATCAAGTCTTCTCACCTTCAGGATGCCATCTAGGAACTTGTCATACAAAATAAACTCAAAAAAATTAGCATATTTCTATTCAACTGCCAGTTCTCTTCTGCATAACGCTATGAAGCTAAACTTACACTGACTCATAAACAGCACAGTCTGATCCTGCAGGCTGTTCACTGTTTCCTTCCCCTTAAACCAGGAAACAAAACGTACATTTTTCCTAGCATTACTTTCTGTGTTTGAACATGAGAGATTTAATCTTTTATTCAGCTTTCAAATCTGCTATTCACTCATCGATGGGACAGAACAGATTTTCTTAAAAAAAAAAAAAAAAAAAAAAAAAAGGGCATTTAGTTCTTGAGACCTCTTATTATACAAGTTTGATTTTTCTCTGTTACCAAGGCCTCCACTCAGTTACCTCAAGATATTTTCTTTCTGAAAAATATTTTATTTTCTGAAAATACAGTTTTAGTAGAAACAAGTGTACAATCCACATTTTTTTTTTTTGTGGACAAGTATATTAAACTGCAGATAACAGAAAATTAAAATAAAGTTAAAAAAAGAGGTACAATAACAGGGTGGGAGAAATGGTACTGTTTTTTCTGAGTTGCACAGAGAGCTTATTACACTTCCCCTCAGATATTCTGCCTTACACAAAATCAAACCTCAAAAAAAATAACATGGGAGACAATGTATAAAAATGAGGCATGTATTTTTATTTAATTTTCAGCTTCTATACTTTAGGTTAAACCCTCACCCCAATATATGAAAAAGGACAGAATGTGGTTCACTGCAAATATGACAATACTCATCTATTGTGTCAACAATTTCCCATGAGAGGTCCTGCCATCCTACCCGCAATTAATTACAGCATAAAATGAAATACTATCAGTCTAAAAAATGCCACAAGAGTTCAATCATATTTTAAAAATTCAGAAGATTGAAAATTGCAAAGCACTTTTTTTTTTTTGTTTTTAAGGACCAAAATGTATCAGAGGGTCTATCTGCCTAGCATTTGGACAAGGCTATTACAATTTGTCATTACTGCAGTGTAGTATATAGAGCATGAGCTCTGATGTAATTATACTTACCGTCGTACTCTGGAAAATAATCAACTAGATGGGAATACATAATTTTCTCCTCTAAGAGATCTTTTTTATTTAAGAACAGAATGACTGAAGAGTTCTGGAACCATGGATATGTGATAATTGTCCTAAAGAGTGCTTTGCTTTCTTCCATTCGATTCTGGAATAAAAAAATGACAGTGAAATTTTGGTGGTGATGAAAATAATGTTTAGATTTTTCTAAAAATATATTAATGTAATTTCAATTTATTTGGCAAATGGATCCATTTCATGTTTTGCACCTTCCTACCAATATGTAAGGCTCCAGTAATAACTTACTATTAATAAGTTAGCAGATAATTAAATATGCAGGCATCTTCCTTTTGCAAATTCAACTGCTCAAGCATAAGTATTCTTTAAAACACAGGTCATGAACATGAAAGCTGTAAAAGGTATATTTGTAAAGTCTGGGCATGCACAGTTATGACCAGCTAACGAACTGTTGGGTATTGAAATGCATGCGATTCATGGCAGGGACAAGTATATCACAAGAAGACATAATAACCAATTCAAGAACATTATTTATTTTATAGGCCTTCCTCGAACTTTAAATGCAGTTAGATAATTCTTAGAAAGAGATCAAATTTAAAATACCTGCAAGTAATTTTGGAGCCTGAGAACATTTTGTCAACACCAAAGGCCTAGGACATAAAATCTTAAAAATCTGTAAACTGCTAAATTTGTTTCTGTTAGCATTGGATTAGCATTTACTTTTTGTTAAGTTAATTGCTTAACAGCTCCTGAAAACCACTCTGCATTATAGCTGAAATGTAAGTGAAGCCTACAGTTCTATTTGTAACACTACTGTAATTGTAAAACTATGTTGTGGTTTGATACAGTTCTGAAGAAGTGTTAGCCTGACATGATGTGGTCAACACAGAGTCAGAACAAATTAAGTTCTAAACAAAGGAACGAACTTACTCTTTTGATTATTATTATTGTTATTTGAAGCTGCAGCCCTCTGAAAAAACCCGTCTAGTCACTAAACAGGGCTCCAGGGAACAACAGCAAAGAGATGAATCCTGCAGATTCTACTGTTGCTGAGCCATACAACAATCTGTCAGATAACTCAGTTTTGCAATAAGTGTAACTTTACTTGCATTAATTTGCATTTTAAAGAGATCGAGGTAAACATGAAGAACAGGAACTTTAAAAACAAACCAAATCAACCAACCAACCAAAAAAATATCAAACAAAAAGAAAAAAAACCCAACCAAACAAACCCTACAAAAAGTCCATTTTGTAGAAGTTGATAGTTTGGTCTTTTATGTCACTACAGAATCTTCAAGCAATTTATAAAACTTTACCGCATGCTGGAGTGATGGGTGAAAATAAATAGCCAAATTTATAGACTGAGATACTAACACAGAGGAGTAAAACCTTTGTTTTCTTGCAGTCAGTTCTTATGACTCACAGTGGTGCCAGGATTACATTCAGAAAGGAGAAAAACGGAAATGTCAACAGAGCTGAGAATAAAACCTAAGTCCTTAGACTGGAATAAGACCATGTTTTATTCTCAACATCTATATAGACTTCCCTAAACAAGGCCTTACAGAAAGACAATGGGAACTACACAGGATACTTTTCACTATTACAGCTTGATGAAAGAGAGAAGTCAGTGTAAACTTACAAACTACTGTTTAAATGATAAATATTTACCTAAACTCAGTAACACTGGGTATCTTCTAGTGTGACACTCAGAAGGTGAAACAGCATCACGACTCAATTAGCAGTGTTCTTTCACAGGAAATTTATAAGCTATTGAAAACTTCTCAGTAAGAAAAGTACACAGAAAACACAAAGAAATTACTTATCTAGAGTGAGCGTTCCTGCTTTTCACAAAAACCTTTCAAGAAGGTCACAGTATTTTAATCTATAATGCTGATTTTTCTTCCATGTACACAACACAGAATTGCAAAGACAAAATAAATAAATCAGCTTGGATAAATTTATGACCCTTTCTCCAGGGAAGCTCAAGAAAACTGTGCTTTGCAAACACTGTTATTAGACCCAGAGTGCATTTTCATTTTCTGTTTGAAAGGGATGCCAAACAAGATGAAGCAGAAAAGGCATGCAGAATAAAGCAACACTGACATCATGCCTAAAACAATTTCTGGCATCCTATCAACTAAAACATTAACTCTGTAAGTGCTGTGTATCATAAAAGTACCAGGACACATACACAATAAAACATAAAGTATTGTGTCTTCAATGTAAGAAGAGTATGCCTTCTATTACATATTAATTATGAATTCTGTATAATATGAACAGCATTTCACAGTCATTTTTTTCCTATTATAAATGTCTCAAGTGTTGATTGAGGCATCTGACTTAAGCCTCTCCTTGATGAGATATTTAGTAAGGATTCCACTCAACAGACAGATCACAAATGAAGCAGGTTTCCATGATTTCAAAGATAGTTCAATTAATTCAAAACCCCTGTAGGATGCCAAAAAAGCACACTACTAAGAAGGAAGTACAAAAAAGCTGCTTCAGAAAAAATAACGTTATATCAAAAGAAATAATTACAGCCTTGAAAAATTTACAGAAGTGTTCAATACGTACAGTCTAACAATTGAAAGAAATGCTCAACTGCTTTACAAAAAATACATAGTTCAGGAAGTCAGTAACTGAAGTCAATAAAATACTACCCAATTATCTCACCCTCATTCACTGTATTCTTTAGTGTAGTCAAAGTTTCATTTCATACAGAAGCCACTTGCCTCAAAAAGTCATCCAGTTAACTCTATTTCCAAGAAGAGCCAGGCTAAATCTGAATCTATGCTTGATTCTGGGAGAATAGGCTTTAAAGAGGCAATAGCAGAAGGCTGCTGCCTCTGCTGATTTTGTATTAAACTATCCAGTCCTAAACAAAATTAACTGGAAGTCAGAGAATTGTGGGAAATCATAAAAAATCCACCTTACATTGCCAGAGTCCATTGAAGTAGAATTATTTCACAGTACAGGATCTTGATCTGTACAGTTGTACCAGATGAGGACATTGGGAAGGTAAGACACTAAAGTGTTGCACACCAAATGGTAGCTCTGAGCAACAGTAACTATCTTGGTATAGGGATTATTTCAGAGTGTACATCACTAGAGAATGGCCCTTACCGCACATCCATCTGCAGAATGAAGCAAATAGCAGGGATTAAGATCCCAGGAAGGCTGCAGACATATTTTCCAAGGAGGTGGCAAAGGATGACAAGCTGTCCAAATCAGTTAATAAGAAGGTCACTCTCCTTAGGATCTATAACTGACAGGTCTATGATTTTCTGTGATCCTTTCTGCCCTCACAACAGAAGCTTGGAAAAAAGACTTGGGGTATCACTGGTTATCTTCTCTGAATGTATGTCATATTGCAGTGCTCCACAGACAAATACTATACACGTCTTTCATGAAGGTGTAAGATGGTACTGCTAGAACTTTAAAAGGTTGGATCAGATAATTCCAGGGATTCAATGCAAATTTCATATCATTTGTATATTTAACAAGTGTCTTGCAAAGCCTCGTAAAGATATTAACTAAGAAAACTCCTTTTCAGTTCATTGCATGGCATATGTAACATTATGCATATATTACTAAATGATGGCTATGGTCAATGATAGTCACTGGAAGAAAACAATCTTAGATGCAATGATGTCATGAAGGAATTGTACATGGGCTTGTCTGTTTTCTCTGATTTTATCAGCTGGTCTAATAAAATTATAGCCTCTTCCTACAGATCTGGCTTACTTTATCATTTGTATTATCCACGGGGATCCTCTGAATGAAACACGTCAGTTCTATCCAACAGCATCATATAGGACAGTTATTGCAGTCATATGTCACACTAACATCATAGTTTTGACATCTAAATATCAAACCAAGGAAATCCAAAATCCATAACTGAATGCTAATTCTGTTTTGGTTGGGTTGGTTTTTCCACATCCCCCCCACCCCCCCTGTTCTTTTATAATTTTATTATGCATAGACCTAATAATAATATCATATATGAAAACTCAAGGGGATTCAGAGGAGGGGAAAAACCCTAGTAAATAGATGTCCTAACTTCATAGTGAGGTTGGGGATTTTTAGTATTTTTTTTCTGCCTTTTCTTAGTGCCATGAATGGCACTTATTGTATGGACAATACAAACAAAGTTTAAGAAAACAAAGTACTTAACACGCCCTAAAAATTGGACAGATACTCACTGTACACTGACCATATCTGCATCTTCTGTTGGTGTGTAGTCATAACATAATAAAACTTAAAGGTTGTCTCTCTTCTGTTTCCCCCCTATAACTCACACCTCCAGATGACTGAGAGCTTCCTTAGCAAGTAAATAGAAATGCTTACCAGTTGCCTGAAGTACAGTAAATCTCACTGGCTTCTTTCCCTTCCCTATCCTTTTCTTTAAATACATACTAAATTCTCAGCACTTTTTAAAAACGGTCGGGAAAGCCAGCAGTGTAAACTTGAAATTAATATGTATTATTGAAAAAAAAAAAAATCAGCCTCTGGTTTCTCCTTCTGAAACTATCCCACATAGTGAATCAAATCATTTGCTTTTCACAGTATCTGTTTTAACAGAGAAGAGTCAGAAAGTTTAAAAGAAAGCAAATATACAAAAAAAGCAGCACAGAGATGAAATGTTATAGCTTCAATACTAATGGAAAGTGATAGACTTTCTAGGAAAACATTGCAATCTCTACTTCAAATTTAAGGACTGTTTTTGTTAAACTTGTCACTGAAGAAATCAGCATAGTTATAATGAAGAACAAGTGCAGTCAACTTATGTGGAGGATGCTGATAAATATCCAGCACAAACTCTGAAGATGAATATTAAGAGAATTATTATGTTATTAACATGCAAAGAAGCTAGATTCAGAAAAGGAAAGTTTAGCACAATTCTAACTATAAATACGCATGCACTTCTGCGAAGCTAGTCCTTTGCTTCTCATTAGGCTTAAGTCAAGATCTTGCTGTTAGATGCTGTGTTAGGAAACCACTAGGAAAATACCATCATATGCTCTTCCAATTCTAAGCAGCTCTTCCCAAGAGGCAACCTTCCATGTTCTCTGCAGTAAGTCAATGGATGCTTATATGTGGAGAAGAATTTTGCCTTTATTTCACCAGAAACTACTCATTATAAAATTAGAAACAGTAATTTACAGTTTAGTTCCAAAATCAGATTCTTCACATAACAATAATACTGCTGCTACCCAATACACTTACAGGGTCTGGCTACCTGGACAGCTTCTGAGTAAGGGCTAAGTCTACCACTGCTAAAAACACTACAATTAGATGACAGCAGTTACTATCATAACCTAAGAGAACATAGGGAACAAGATCATGTACACACCCATCAGCAGGGATGCTGCTGCACTGCTAGTAACATTAAGCACTTTACGATACGAGTTAGTAACCACCCCATCTTTAATGTTTAAATGTAAACAGCTGTCAGTGCTCACAGTGTCTCACACATCTTCCACTGAAACACCACTGAAATGGCAGCAGAATACTGACCCTGAAATGTTGGCTGGAAGGCATCTCTGGTGTTCATGTAGTTTAGTCTTTCATTCTAGTAGGACTGCTGACAACGTGGGAGCATGTCAGTCATGGCTTTGTCTTGACAAGTCTTGAAAGCCTGTACAGATGGAGATTTCGATACCTCTGTTCTTCCTGTACCACTGCTAAACTATCACCCAAGGGAAAAATGTTTCTTAATATACACTCTGAACTTGTGAAGAGACAGTTTGTTGTATTGGCTACCTAAAAAAGTTTGGCTCCGTGGCACACTTGCAACTCATCAAATACTTGTTGGCAAGTATTACTGTCCCCTTCACCAGACTAAACAAGCTCAGGTCCCTCATTCTGTCTTCATAGGATGCAGGCTCTGGGCCCTTCATGCCTTTCCCAACAGTTTATGTGAACATGAAATCGTATTTCATAAACTCTTTGCAATTATTTCAGAGGGAACTGTATTAAAGATGGTGAACAGACATCTTGGTATTTTGTAACTCAGATGTGTACTCTGTAGATGTTTTGCAAGGATCGAAAAATAGCCTCGAGATTTTTAAGTATATTTTATCTGCTTGATCAGATAAAACACTATAGGTCCTGAGTTTACCATAACAGATTAAACATTCTAATATGGCTTCACTATTTCATTTTTAGAATGACTCAAGGATTAATCAAGACATATGAAGCAGTTCAGTTTTTCACTGATCAGCCTTTGATTAACCTGCAGTCTTTCATCTCTCTGTTTATCCAATTTCTAAAAGCAAACCAGCTTTTATGGATGTCATGGCAGACTATTTTTGTTCCAGAAGTAATTTCTCCAACAATACTGCTTATTATTCTCCAAAATTTCTCTTAAACAGGTTTTTTGTTGCTAATGATAGCTCGTTCCATTGTATGCTCACCATTTTCCTTTGCTAAACATATATGCAACATTACTGCCATAATATTTGTAATCAGTTTAGTTAAAGAATGTTTGCCATGATGAAATAGATGAATGACCGTTCTGAAAAACACTGGTCATTAACAGGATGCACTTCTCATGTAAGGAAAAATTTTATGTTACAGTAATTTTACTGGAAATAGAGATAGGATTAGAAGGAGTATAGAAAAAGGTCAGCACTAGCGATCTGACCTTCTGTCAGATGCAATGCAAAGGAAGCCTTGCTGAACCAAGCGAGACAGCGTGGCTCTTCAAAAAGAGGACAGGAACAGTGAGGAACAGGCAGTATTCAGTAGTTTGTTCAAGCACTTGATCTGATTTTATAATTCAGCTCTACCTCACCAAATTGTTTCCAGAAAAATCTTATTTCAGTTTCAATAGAAAAGGCTGCAGAAAGAAACTTGTGAATAGCTACAGTACAGAAATGTGCAGCTGGAGCTGGCTCAAGGCTTTCTCAGTAGCTGACAGACGCTCTCAGCAGTGATGCCAACCTTCACAGCAACCCCCCTGTGACAGCACCAACAGCTCATCGTGGCCTCCCTTGCTCTGCAGGCAGCTGGCACAAGGAAAATGAGCATTGGGATCACTGTTTTCACCATCCCCCAAGATCTGCTGGCCCAGGTAACTTCCCTGCTCTGCCTATATCTGCAGTCAGTCCTGAACTACATAAAGACATCTTGATATCACCAGCCATTACACTCCATTTTTCCTGATATGAGACGGAGATACCAACAGAAAACTCTCTCATCCTTCACACAATCCGACACTGTCACCAGACCAATATAAATATACCATCATGAAACACAGAATAAATAAAACAACAGATAAATTCCACAAGTGAATAGAAATTTGTTAACTATAAGCAGATCATATAATCTTGGGACAAGATTTTTCCAATTTCTTATTAAACACCAAGAAAAAACACTTATTCATGAATCATGGGACTGTCCAGTTTTATGACTAGAAACATGTTTTTATGAAACAAAATTAAAAAAATTTTTCTACCACACACCTCTAAATATATAAAAGATTTTACGCTGATAAGTTTTTGTTATGACAGATAAACATTAGCTCAACTATAACTAGACATACAAACCATGTTTTTTCATTTTTATCCAAATGCAAACTCTTACTCTTCCTCATTTTTAATAATCTAAAAAAGAATACACTTCCTTCTACTTTTTTTTTTTTTTTAAATCCTATACTTTCAGTTTTCATGTTAAAATTATGTATTTCTAGTTTGGATTTATGTATTGAAATTCTCTTTGCTCTTTGTTGCTCTGGAAAAACATGCAATTACAGAAATAATAGAATTGGCATAACTTATAAGCATTTGACTCTAAGAAGTCAAATCCTGAAAAATACCTGAAGAGCACTAAAAGAGCATTTAAAAACTGTATCAGCGGGTACCCACTTAAGGAAAAGTGGCATTTCTCAGCTAACAAACGCAGTGCTTTGACAGAAAAGACCAAGTACAACATTAATCTGAAACAATACAGAAGCAGTAGTGAAGTTTCACCCATTACTGTCTTTAAGATTGTCTAGAGTGGCATCTAGTGGGCATACTGTAATTTAGATATCAAATGAAAAATGTAGCAAATAATTTTTGTCTTAAAAAATGTTATCAATTTAAATAGTGTCTCTTAACAAAACTAGGATTTCACAAATTTTGAGGGACCAAGTTTTGTTGAAATGAGGCAAGAGAAGGTGGTAAAGAGGTAAACAAGATTAATTTTTCAGTCAACAACTTCCACTTATGTAACTATGTTTATACTGGTAACAAAGGTTTAATTGAGTGTGAGGGCATCCAGAGAAAATAATTAAACAGGAGATGCAAGAGAGCTTCAGAAAAAAAAAAAAAACGAAAAACCAGGGGTTAGTATTTCAGAAGTTCTTTAGTATCACAGTAACGGACTCTCTTCTTTCATCTGACAAAATCTTGTGCACGTGAATGATTTTTGTGTGAAAGCCTGTATTAATTAGGAATGTTCTCCATTTTTTGTCCATTGATTTCCAGCAATTATTTAAGTAGAAGCACTGTCTGGCTGCACAGAAAGACCTATGGTGTATTCCTTGGCTAGAAATTTAATAGCACTGCTACATGAAAGTTGGGAAATAACAGAGGAAGTCAGGAAGTGGGAGGTAAGTGCAGAGTCCTCCACTATGTAAAACAGTAAATGCTGTATCAAAACTGGAAGCACTTTGGATTTTTGCCACCAGTATGAAGTATATCTTGCAGCTATAATGCTGTAACTTGCCATTTAAGAAAAAACTGCAATGCTAGTACAGATGTTTTGATGAATAACTCAAATGCAGTTAAGAGACAACTTCAAACACAAAGAAGTAATTCCTTTATTTTCATCACTGGTCTTGAGCCTTTCTGCAAACTAGCCCGAGAAAAAAAAGCTGCTAGTAGACGACTGGGATGACATATGTGTAGATGAGAAATGTATTTTTAAATCACCTGGGAGAAGAACTCTCACCTCTCCAATGACTTAAATTTGCAATAGTGCACTCGCAAATATATGGCAATTTTATGTACCCAGCAGAGGGACAGATGAACCAAATGACAGCTGAAATCCATCAAATCAACATGTTCAACAACCATCAAAGCACAAAAATACTGTTAAAAAAGAAAAATGTTCAAAAACGTGGTCAAGAAACATGGTCCAAACATTGCTGTCAAATATTTTTTAAATTAAAAAAATGGCTGTTGAATTATTTTTGATGAAGTAACACGAATGCCAGAATAATCAGTTTTTCATGAATAAGCCATATTTTTGAGAAAAATGGGTGAAAATATTTTAAAATTAAGTTGTCATTGAAAAAGGCCCTCTTCTGGACAGTGTTGACACTGGTTATTGAAAAAAAATAAGTGGCAGTCCTCTTTGCCAGCAATTGCTGCCAATAGCAACATTTACCAGCAGCATTTCTGGCAGCCTCTGCAATGGGGTTCACAATCATTCAACCTCCCATTTCAATTATGAATCACCCACTTTAACAAGAGAGGCAGGCTCTGGCTCTTCCTTATGCAAATGCTTCCCAGCACTGACGCTTTACATTTGAAAGGTTCTTAATCCATAAACAAAAAGAAAATACATATGCATATGCATGAACAGGTATGAACAGATACAATACATACAACAACAAAGTTTGGCACAGGTGGCCAATGCGTTATTTTCTCTAGCTTCCAAATGAACAATGAGCTCTGGAGATTTTATTTCCCATGGAAATAACATTCTTAAATAACTATGAAGACCATTTGAGGATTTTAGTCCTATCTAGGAGTGCATATTATCCCTCTGTCCTATGCTCAATTGTTCTGGATTGCTGAATGTAGATGAAAAAAACAGACAACTAAAGTACTATGCTTATTCACGATGCAGAAAAAGAGAAGTATTCTCATCTCAACATTGTTTTCTCTCAGCCTTCATGCTAAGCCATGTAGGACTAGCCTGTGAATAAGGAACACAAAGTGCCGAGAGAAGTGGAAGCATGCCCAGATGTGAACAGCAAGATAGTTCTGATGAAAAAATTAAATACGTGCTTTGGATAATTGCCTCCATAAAGAGCGAAAGTATTTTGAACTCTGTGACCTCCTGCCATTTCTTATTTTTGTCCCACATCAAAAGAAAGTGTGATGGGAACATTGTACCAATTTGTCACCCCTTAACAGATCACACTAATGAACAATATAGAAGTTCTATTTAGTCTTTGGATACTTACCTATTTTGCAGATGTATTTTGTCTAGATTCAAAACATGAGCATGTACACCTGCATCTATATACCCGCATATACACACAAATGAGTTCACATTAAAAATACCTCCTATGGATTTCATGTAATTAGTTTAATTTAATTTCAATACATTAGACTTCAACTGGAATATTTTTTAACAAACCAAGAAATATTGACCCCTTCTACTTCAGACAACCTAAAAATAATAAAATTTTCCATCAATCAAAATAACTGACATCCTTGCACAGTGCCTTTATTCAGTACTTGAAGCACAAAACATTGCAGAAAACTACACTACAAAATTCCTTCAGTTTCAATTTGCAGTTGTGGCTGAGGTACTGAAGCCCTAATTTTCTAAATATCCGGGTTTGCCTTCATACAAGTACTATTTCTGATAAAATCACAGGACAGTTCTTCAGTATAAATGAAGTACTGTGATGGCAACTACATTAATTCAGAAATCCATCATCAAATAAAGTAGGGTTCTTCGGGGTTTTAAAGAAGTTATGGCAAAACCTTACTTCAAGACCACAAAGATTCTCCCCAAAGAAACAAACAAACGAATCTTTCACTTGTCAAACTATGATTTTTCTACTTAGAATCACACAAGAATTTATGCTGGAAAGGACCTGTGGAATTCATCTGTCCAGGCTGCTTCCAGCAAGACTAACTTTGTCATTTGATCAGGTTGCTCGTGGCTGTGTCCAGTCAAGCTTTGAACATCTCTCTCCCGGATGGAGATCTTACCCCTCTAAGCAACCAATTCTACTACGTTCACTTACATGTAGGTATCATCTTTCAGCCCTTGTGATGTATGAGCACCAAGCTAAACACAGTTTTACTGAAGGCCACTGTATTTAAAGACTATTAAGTCACTAGACAGTTTTAATGATCCCCTGGTGGCAATGTTTTGGACAAAATGTTCTTAAGAACAACCTTTCTTCCCAGATTATTTAGCTCCACACTGCTTCCAAAAGGGACTCCACCAGTCACACGTCCCTTCTTTCCATCTCTCCTGTTCCACTTCTCTGAGTACCCCCCTGAATACCTGCAACGTTTGTGCAATGGATTTTGGAAACTTGGCTCAAGTCACTTCCAGATCTACTGGGGGACCACAGTTGCACTTTCATCATAAGTAACAGCCACTGCTTTAGAAGTTTATAAACTCATGATAAGACAATGAGATGCTGAACACAGAATGAGATGGCATCACGTTACAGCAGCAGAATTCTCAACAGTGCAAGCAGCAGCCTTCACACAACTCTGTCTGCTACACCACGGCACATCACACAGCGGCGACGGAGTAGGTTTAGGCAGGTCCCTGGGGAACTCCTCCTGTTCAGAATGAGGAGAATGGTAACACGTGCAAACGTAGTTGTTGGAATTTTTTAAAAAAGAATGATCAAGACCGGCAGAAGAAAGAATCAGTCAGGTTATTGTATCAGGTTGGATGATGCAGGTCCTTAAAGGAGACAAACCATTTGGTTCCATGTGGTAAGGAAATGAAAGCCAGTGGACAGATGAACACAAGGCAAAAGCAAGAAGCTAGGAAAATTATCTTTATGGCATCATTTTCGTGGATGTCCACTAAGCAAAATCGCATGTCAAGATCACAGAAAAGATAGATCCTAGGTAACAGTTTAGCATGCATGAAAGGAGGACACACAGGAAGTAATGGCAATATCAGACATAAATTGAAGGCATGGATCTAGTATTTCTTAAGCTGATGAATCAATTTTGGTATTATTTTAAAGACTCAGGATTCTTACGCCATTTCAGCCTGCTTCACTCATTACAACCATTTTCAGCAAGAACTGTGATATAGGATCAAACCTGTAAATATGTGAATTATAAGGAGATGGTACTTTCTGTAAAATTTAAATGCAAAATGGGTAACTCTGATGATGAAAGGGAGGGAAGGAAATACTGATTTGAGAGAAATTCAGTTACACATTATTATGTTTAACAATTTTGGCTGCAGCTGAATCAAGTAATTTAGTAAGACATAGTACAAGCTTTAAAGAAACAAACAAAAGCTTAAAAAAACCCTTTAAAACAAAAGCTTTTTAAAACCAGAGCAATACTCTACTTGACAAGATTCTCCTCCTCTTCTGATTAAAAAGAGCCAATAATGGTTCTTAATAAACCTCTTCAAAGGGTTGCAAATTACCTGTCTGGTTATCGGTTATACAAATGAAATAGACCTTAACAGTAAAAATGGCTGAATTTGCTTTGTTATTTAAGGTCAGTGAAAACCCAGCAAAACCCCCACCTATAAAACACAAGTTTTAAAAGTGATATTACTGTTACTATTTTAACAAAGCAAGAGACACTTCAATGATTCTTTTATACATGGTTTCATTCATCAATAACAAGAAATTGCTTAACCAGTAAAACAATGAAAAAACCCACTGTTTTCCTAAGGTATAGAGATGCATATAAGATATTTGTAAGTATACAGGATACATAGTACATATTTATAATGCTGAGCATTAGTGAAATTCCTTACTCAAAAGTCGAAGTGGAAGGAATACTGGTTGTACGTATTACCAACATTTATGTCCAATCCTGCTGAAAGTTCACATTTTACAACTGTATTTCTTTTTTAAAAACTAAAATATATGAGCTCTGACCAAAATAATCTAAACTGACATTCTCCCCCCAATTTATTTTGTGCAATGGATGTTCAGAATACTCATACTGATTTACTTTTCTCTTTTATCAATGAATATTTTATGCTGTTCAATGCCTTTGTAGCTCTGCAGCCTCTGACGATGCCTCAGGAAAGACAGTATTTGCTTTCTGACAGTTGAGAAAATTTCAAAATTTTGCTTAGCTTACTAATGCATTAATTTAGCTGACCTGAGGAAACTGTATCCTGTCTTTCCTGTTTTTCCTCTGCGAACACAGAAAAAGAAAAATCTCTACCTATAAAAAGCCCACATTTTCATAACCGCCGTAGACCTATACAAGCTATATGAAATCATATACTCCTTAAGACTTTTAGTGCACGAATGCAGAAGAAAAATATGTACAAGCATCATAAACACCATCCTTTATTTTGCCATTTCCAAGTACTTAATGAGCTCTGCAAAGATAATGAAAACCTATTTTTTAGGAAACCAGATTTTACAGGTGATGTCTCTGGTCCTTTCATAATTGCAAGAGGTTACTGGTTCTCTTGTAAAGCTGCAACTTGTTTTTGCATTTACTGCACTAAGACATTGAAATTTTATATGTTTAGAACAGCTACTTGTGGTATCTATTTAAATGCAGCATATCCTGGAATATGGATTAATATATTTTATCTAGAAAAAATCCTTTATTTAATAAAATAAGTTGATTTTAAGAATGGAAAAGTTCTAAACTGTGCTTTTTGTTAAAACTGCGAATTTCTCCAGATCCGCTGGTATAAATCAGATCAAAGGCCCAACCTACAGGACATAATACATCATAAATTAATTTATGGAAGAGATGATTCCTTCATTGTTTATCCTGCCTCTAATTCTGTCAGAATTTTCTGAGGAAGTGAAAAGGTCAAACGTGATAATTTAATGTATAACATGTTCTCCTTCATCATATCAAATCAGATCAAGAGACTATTTATTTAATTTACAGTACTATTAATGTAAATAGTATATTATGTCCTCCAGATCAAATTTTGTCCTCATTTTCACCAACGAATGTAGACAGACTTACTGTTTTAAGTGCAGAATTTGCAACAGTTAGGCATCTCTCCTATTATATGTATTTAAGAACAGAAAAGCATTTCAAAAGTGTACATCATCTGAAATTTTTGAAAGATATGTTTAAATACACTCTCCTGACCAGTTTGTCTCAGTTTGTATTTATGCACCAAAACCAGATGCTTATTTACATACAATCTAGACACATACTTAAGAAAGTAAAGATCACATTGTTTCTGAGTACTGCCCGTTTGAGGAATTATAGTTAAAGCCACAGGTGCTTTGCTGCAGCACTGAAGCCCCCAACTCTTTAGCTGCAGATCTTTGTCAGGGAAGTGCAACTGCATGGATGTCTTGTTTAAAAGTCATCCTACCCAGAACACTGACTGACAGGCCGTCTGAACGCTTGTCTTCTTTAATATGTCGGACGTCCCCTTACAGAGTATTTATAATATATGCCTCAAAACTTTTAATACTTAACTACTCCTAGGGCATGAAGACAGAAACAGTTCCCAGCTCAATCCCACATCTACCCATTGAGTAAAAGCCACTGAGGGACACCAGCAAAGCCTCTCTCTCAACTCAGTATAGCTTCATCTCATTTATAATCCCCATGCATTTCTCCTGAATAAACTAAACAAGGCAAGAAATGGATCTACAACTGGGAGTCTATCAGACACTAAATTGTGAAATACAAATCACGAATCTTAAGGTCTCTAAACCAGTTTCATAATGATGAAGTCACATAAACACACATGCACTGAATGGCAAATGACAGCTCTTAAAGATTTATGTTTACTCATGAAAATGAGATTAATGAAAAAAAAATGTATTAACTAAACAGAATGCCACAGATTATTAAATAGTATAGTTTTCTTTGTAAAAACATACTAAGAGGAAAAAGACCTCAGGCAATAACATGCAGTGGACTAATTAAAAAAAGAAAGTAGGCCATGTTACAAAAATCATACTGTTTAATCAGGCCATGAAAGCAATGCAAAGGGAGCAGCAGAATACTGCAAGTTGTTGAGTCAGAGCTTTTAATTTCAGTAAGGGGCACACAGATCAAAGAAGGATTAGATTCTATCATAGTATGACACTGATGGCATGAATATGAAGAAAGTAGGGCATTTACACACACTCTCTCACTTTGGTGCTAAAATTCTAATACCATTTCACAATTTAAAGGAACTGTGAAAAGCATCTCTTGGCTGATTACCAAGTCTCCAAGTTAAATTACTGTCTTCACTGCTGAGCTTGTCATACTCCATCGAAGAAGAGAAATACTTTTTTTAATAGGTAAATGTCTTAATTCAAGGTGTCAGCTAACACATTTAAAACCTTCTCCCACATTTCTGCCACACTCACATTCAGACAAACTATGCTTTGCTTTATGTGGAATAAATAAATCCATGCTTCTCTCATGACTTCTGGGACCGCAATGTTTAGAGATACTGGGGAGGGAAAAGGAAGGCAAGAAAGCAGTGCTCTGGTATACCAACAAAATCTAGACAGACTGGCCACAGCTTGATGAAAGCCAAAACCCAGCTGCCCAGATGGGTGCTTAGCTCTAAGACAGTTTGGATCCATCCCACAGCTAGAGTAACACAGGCCTAAGGCTGCTGGAAAGCGCTACTAGGGTATGTATGTATGAATTGAAAACAAAAAATGGTTTCAATTAAAGTTATGAACATATTTTAAACTGAAAGACAAAAAGGTTCAGAAGTTTTCCACTGTTGTTATTAAGAAACATAAATAGTTCAGCAGCGAGGTGGAAGAACCATCTGCAAGACAATGAGGAGTTTTACAGCTTTTGTCTCCATGAAGTGTTTCGAAAGTGAAAACTTGAAAAAAATCAAAACAGCTTTATGCATAAAGTGCTCTTTTACATAATAGTTGAAAAGTAGTTATAGAAAAGCTATCACAACTTTAGGCATCACATCAGTTACCGGAGAGCCCAAAACATAAAAGAAATCTTCAGTCAGACGTTCAGTTTGCAACATGTGAATCCTTCTAGCTTATGAGAACAGAGAGCAAGATTGTGTACTCTAAACAATTCAGCCTAGAAAGGTACTGCTCCATCTTCTACAGCAGGGATGGTCTAAGTCATGATCTGAAGTTATCTGACAAACCTGAGCAAAGGTCTGAGCAAGCCACCTAACTAGAATAGGCTACACTTAATAGGGAACCTGAACCTGGTAAACCTCTCCCTGTGAGACAGTTCCTATAAGAACTTTGCTCTGTGAGAAAGACAGTATGAAAACACAGTGATAAATAGCTAACATCAGGAACTATTTTGGATAGTTAGAATTGCATATGAAAATTATCGTAACTGATTTTTCTGTATATGATTTCCAATATATCTTGTTTTGACCTGTATAATTAAAATGTTTAATACTTCTGTGTGGACTTTGTGGCTAAAAACAATAATGCAAACAGAAGACGGAACCAGACATTTCTGGCTTGGCTCGAAATGAGCCAAGTCTGACTGAGTTCTCTTTTTATCTACACATGCCTAGCTTCCACAATTACAAGAGGTTAAGCTGGTGCAGATTACATCATTATTTTTATACATTCAGCATTGAATGATATAGTTGATTATATATATGTGTGTGTGTACACACACACTAATGTAATGATACTTTTCATTTATGGAAAGACTATAAATGTAAAAGATTTCAGAGCTCCCAGACTTTATTAAAAAATGAATCCTGAAGAAAGTTCAGCATACAAACACGAATCTCCAGGGACACCTATTTTACCTTGTTATGCCAACCATTCTCTTAAACAGTGAAATCAACATGTGTGCAGCCATGAATAACATTCAAATGTTTTCTTTTTTTTTTTCACCTAACTTTAAAAATTATGTGTTAGTAACTCACAGAAGTTTGATGAATAATTTAAATCAGTCTTCAGGAAAGAAAAAAATCTAAACATCAATATCTCCCTACTCTGTAAAACTGCATTCAGAATACTGGATACTAGTGTACTTTGTCCCCTCAGCTCATCCACTTTCTTATTTCTGTTATTTTTTTAAATAAAATTGCAATATACACCCTAATCTTTAAGTCAAAGGAATTAAGTTCACTACATTAGGGTCTGTTCTAGCAACGAATCTACACATTTTGTCCTCCTTTCCACCACCTTTTTTGTCGCTTTGCTATGTAACAGTAACTGCACAAATAGCTACACTAAGAACATTTCTTATATTTAGCTGTATTCTCATTCAACACAAAATAGATAGGTTTCTTTGAATCTTCCATGGAGCAGACCAGCTTTGCCATATTTGAAGACTGATCCCTTCCTCCACCCTTGATCCCTAGAGTGCTTCTCGCTCTGCTGGGAGCAGTTGTGGATGACTGCTGGTACACACATTTGGAAAACACCTGTGACCAGGTAAGTGAACTTACCTTTTCTTTAAAACTGGTGGTTTTTTTGCTGATGTTTGCTTACCTCATTGTCCGACTCCACAAGTACTTGATCATATTCACTAAGAGCTACTAGGAACATGATAGATGTGACGTTTTCAAAGCAATGTATCCATTTTCTTCTTTCTGAACGTTGACCTCCTACATCCACCATTCTGCAAAATTAACATCCACATCAACTCCATGAATACCTTAACAGACAAACACATAAGCATACACAAATGACAAAACTCAAGAATTTAGCTGAAAACATAGTTTGGTTTGTTTTTCTAAATGATTTTTTTCATTGATATTTACTGGAATCTGTTTTAAGTAGACAGTTAATTATACTTGCTTTTAAGTCTGATGTGTTTTCTGTATTTTAATTATTGTCAGTCTCAAAATCCTCAGATTTCTGAGATACAGGGGGCTAATATGCCATGATTTGGCAACAGATGCCCTGTGTATTCCACAGGAACAGATGTGAACACAATAGACTTGGTGGTCTGCCTTTCTCCCCCCTAACATTAATCAAGTAAAAATTCCCAACTTGTTAAAGCTGCCCCATTTTAAGAGGACAAATAGAATACAGTATTTATCTACCAAAATTTTTAATAGCCAAAATTAAAACTCCCATTTACTCAGTGTATTCCCACTTCATCCTGTGTCTCAGTGTAACTAAACACAGCTGTCTAACTTGCAATTGCAATTCGATAGTATTTTTTACACAACCGTACTTGCACTCAAGTGGGATAATTTCTCTCTGAAGGAGAGTAACTTCTTTCTAAAAACTGACTACACAAGCGGTAAATTTGTATTGCATAATTTATGTGAATTATGAGGACAAGACTGTATTTTCAGATTATTATTCATTCTGAAAATTTGGTATATGTTACTGAAAAGATGAATTGCAGGTTTTCTATCAGTAATAATTATCTTCAGAAAAAGACAAACCTATTTGTCTTTCATCCTTCTGGCATTTTTAACATCAGCTCCTTATTATTGTGGAAAATTACATGAAAATATAATGACCAAGCTCAAATTTTAAAAACAGAGTACTTGCTTTTTGTTCACTTTCAACCAATATGCTGTACATTGTATTACTAATGTAAAAAGAAACAAAAGGAACAAAAGCAAGTGGGTGTTAGAACTTTTCTTCTACCTGAAAATGACGCTTTGTAAATCAAATGGGTATTCAATAATCCCTGTTGTTGGGACTCGAACTCTGAGCACATCCTGCTGAGTTGGCAGATAGGTGGAATCTGCTATGCGGTCCAAGTCGTTAAGATAGCTACAGACAGGGAAAAACAAAAAGAATGCAACACAGTGACACCATCATCCCACTGAGGAAAACAGAAAGGATGACTTGGGAATGCAAATGGGCTGTGGGGTAGGGAGATATACAACAGAAAGAAGACCATTATCAGTGCCACATCCTCCCTTCCTGTACACTTTCATACCTTCAAGTAAGTTCTACAGAAGGGTAGTATAATTATTCTGGGTTTTTTTCACACAAGTTTACTTGGCTCTCACATGTAAATTCACTGAACATTCAAAGTTTACAATTACTTAATTCTAGGCAATTTAGAGACAAATAATACTATGAAATGTGTGAGAAAGAAAACTGCACAGTTCTGTTTGAATATGTAACATATTTCTTGATATTAATTCTGCAGTGTCTACACAGATACATGGATAGCCAAACATCAATCTCCCAAGGCACAATGAACTGTGATAGACTAGATCACTATCAGTTATAAAATTATAGGAGGGATAATGCTACTGTTTGGAGATTAAATGTAACAAAAAAAATAAAAAAAGAAAACTGCACCCACTGACAAATTAGAAAACTCTCTGGATCTTGTTATTAGAAGGCGCACTGATTATTTGGTAGGATCTCTGGCACCTGCAAGTCCTGCATTCACACTGAAACTTCTGATTAAGTCAATAAGCTTACAGTACATGAAATACACCTCAGTCGGTTAGCAAATAACCTGAAATTGCTAAAAAATTGCTCATTAAAGTTCACTAACAACAACACAAAATTCTTCTGCTATTGCTTAATGGTGGGTTTCAACCATAAATCACCAGTGTACTGGAGGTTTTACTTAATTCTTGCAAAAAGCGATGCTTAAAAAAAAAAAAAAAAGTGTACCAATATGTGTATAACAGCTTGTTTGGGTCCAGGAGCTGGACAACTCACGAAAGCAGTGCACCAGGTATTTTGGGCTCTCCCTCTGACAGATATCTGGGAGAAAGACTGCTGCAGGAAATTAAGTTCTAGGGCATTTGGTTAGTTCCCAGCACAAGAATGACCTAGAGTTAGCCACTGAGAAGTTAAATTAACCTACGGATGCCCTCATTCATTTTAGGGGAGGAGAGCAATGGTCTTGTAATTTATCGAATGATGATGAAGTATGTCCTGGGTTGAGTGAGTGGTGGAGTTTTTTGGTGGCAGGGGAGGGGGCTATCGGGGCGGCCCCCTGTGAGAAGCTTCTCGAAGCTCCTGCAGCTCCAAGCCAGCTCCACTTCTGTTTGGGAAATTGAGCCAATCGGCTGCGCCTCTGCGATAATGTATTTAAGAAGGGACGTGGTGATGGGCAGTCGGACTTGTGAGGAGGAGTTGATGCAGCTGCGTGAACACCAAGGTCAGTGGAGGAACGGAGGAAGAAAGGAGAGGGGAGGCGTTCCGGAGCAGAGACCCCCCCTGTATCCTGTGGTGAGATGGCAGGGCGGCCTCCCCTGCCACCCATGAAGATCTACGGTGGAGCAGACATTGATTTATGGCCTGTGGCTTCTGCTTGCCTGATCAAGGTTCTGTGCCTGAAGAAGGCCGGGGACTCATGGGAAAAGGTAGCCCCGCTGCTGTAATTCAGTGCTGGGAGGATTGCAGCATTGGGGGGTGTCCCACGCCGGAGCAGCTCGGGAAGGGCTGCAGCCGTGGGAGGGAATCCAGTCAGAGAAAGCTAGTGACCCATGACGGAGCAGTGTGGGGAACGCTGCAGCCCGTGGGAGGAATTCACGTCGGAGAAAGTTTGTGGAGGACTGTCTCCTGTGAGAGGGGGACCACGATGGAGCAGG
The DNA here is from genome assembly GCF_018691265.1 of Tyto alba. Classification (NCBI taxonomy): domain Eukaryota; kingdom Metazoa; phylum Chordata; class Aves; order Strigiformes; family Tytonidae; genus Tyto; species Tyto alba. Next base: position 32,795,351 of record NW_024881275.1, read on the forward strand.
AGGAACAAGTTCCGGACACTCCCCTCACCGAAGATGAAGGAAGTGGCAGCGCTGACTGCACCCCCCATTCCCTGCCCCTGCGCCACTGGGGGAGGAGGTAGAGATATCGGGAGCAGAGCTGAGCTCGGGAAGAAGGGAGGGGTGGGGGGAAGGTGTTCTCAAGATGTGGCAATGCTTCTCACTGTCCTACTCTGTTATGTGTTGTTAGTGTCTGTAATAAATGTATGTTCTATTTTTTCTTCCCCTAACGAGTCTGCCTCTTGCTCATGATCATAAAGGGGATTTTTTCCCCATCCCAGTCCTATCTCCAACCCCAAGCCTGGCTCTCTGTCCCTTCTCATTGCCGGAGGGGAAGGGAGAGAGAGCTGCTGCATTGTGGTTGGCTACCAACCAGGCCTAAACCACGACAAAGTATCACTAAGCTCTGAACATGTTATTTTCCTTGTAGTTATTAGTGAAGGTGCTCTTTTTAAATAATCCCACACAAGAAATTAGACTTACTCTATATGCTCTGAATGATTTCCTAGTGAAATAGTGACAGCAAGTTATCCTGAATAATGACAGAAACAAATCAGTTTGATTTCTACCTGACAGAAATAATATAGCAGGATTAATTTTTTAGGTCTGGGAGGGAGCCAAAAACATTAGGAAATCTCCATCTTTATGATTTTACTCATGAAAGATTAATCTGATAGTAAACATTGATTGTGAGAAAGTTACACAGTTAGAAAGATGTATTGAACCAAGTATCTCAGATAATTCAGAAGGTACTACCCTTGGAAATATTTTCTGAGAACACTGATTAGTTTCTGCCAATCACAAAAGGCTTGAGAGTCTGAGCACTTCATCTGCCCTCAGGTGTTTCACACAGAAAGCAGAATGGACAAGGACATCACAAATTTGTTGGTGGCAAAGTGTAAGTGAACAAAACCCATAACCACCACAATAAGAAACTGACAGATACTCTGAACTAGCTTCTTTTTCTCTCCCTGCCCCTCTTCCCCCCATCCCTTCCCCCTCCCCGAAAACCTCTGTTTTTATTTCATGGCTGTATTTTGGAAGGGTACAAAAAAAAGCACTGTGGGTCATTAAATGCCACAGTGGTATTCACAAGAGCAGGAGAATTTTATCTGAATAAATTAGTAGGTGTCCCATTTACACAACTGTCTCATTGCATTCCTTTGCCAAGCTTTAGCTGTGGTCTCCAGTGTCAGCTTGGTTACCACATCTCTGCACCATCAAAACAGTGGACACACAATCACAGAACCACAGAATGGTTTGGGTTGGAAGGGACCTTGAAAACCATCTACTTCCAACCCCCCTGCCATGGGCAGGGACACCTTCCACCAGCCCAGGTTGCTCAAAGCCCCGTCCAACCTGGCCTTGAACCCTTCCAGGGAGGGGATGTCACCAAGATATGCTGCCATGCTCAACTAGATGATTTTAGAAAGGGCTTAATGTCATTACATTCCAGAAGCAGTAATTTATCTTCAAAAAATACTTATTTTTTCCTTATCTTCATTCATTTCTGCTCCTTCAATTACTAAACAGCAACCTTCTCAGTCATTTCACCTGTAGTACCTCACAGGCACTATACAGTCCACAAAAGAGTCCTTATGCATTCCCATGGAGTCCTATTTCTCTCCCTACATTTCTTCACTTAACAGATCAAAGGATGTTGGGCTCCCTAAGAAGTGTCCTAAATTATACGTTCAAATACAGAATCAAGGAAGCAGTGTCAAAACCAGTAAGAGCACCTCATATGAAATAAAAAAAAATCAGATAGCATGCACAGAATCTTTTAAAAAAGAAAATACTTGTCATACTGACAAATCATAACCAGAATCTATAGTACAAAAGCCATTTAGAATACATCCTGCAATTTTTGTTTTCAAATTACATGTAGCCCCTACCACTTTTCCTTCTTAAAACTTAATAAACAAACATATTACTGTATCCATCTATTTAAATTAAAATGTCTCAGTTCTTTGTTGTACAACTTTACTTCTAAATCTTTTATTACTGCTATTTTCATGCTGCGAGCATACAGCAAATAGTGAATGAAATTCTTTTTAAGTAGAAAATATTTTTAAGTTTTGATTTGCCTTTTTTTTGTTTTTTGTTTTTTGTTTTTTTTTTTTTTTTAAACTGAGACATTTTTGCTGAAGGTTTAGTTGTGCTGGGATTCAGAAGTTTGTGCACTGTTGCTCTGAAGCAAAGGAGAGTATTTTCCACTACTGACTTTAACAGTTCTGCAGATCAGTTTCACTTCCTGTTGCCATATAAGGATACATAACTTCACATTCTGCTATCAATGTCAAGGGGATTAAATACGTTTCTGAAAACCAGACTGAAAGCTTTTCCCAAAGCAGCAACACGACGTTCCCTTCAAGATACTCTACAATCACTAAAAACTCTGTAAACATCTCTTAAAATTCTTGTAATCTCTACAACAAAGTAACACAGTTAAATAAAAAAAAAAAAAAAAAAATCTTTGGGTAAGAACATGGATCACTGTGACTGACATCAGGGTCTTCCTTTTCCACTGTACCCACTACCTTATATCACATCTCAAGACTTCTGATATATTGCAGAAATGAATTGTCTATCTTCAGTCAGGTGTAATCTTCCTAAAATGCCAGTGGGAGCAAATCAACACACTTATACTCAATTACTTTTGTACTAATTTCATAACACTATTGTAGAGTTCATAACTCTATGTTGATAGTACTACAAAAACCAAGACATCTTCTCTTCTGGAAGCACAAGAATAGATTTTTGTATTGCATTAGGAGAGGTGGGGTAACTGTTTTTTCTGAACAACCAATTTGTTGGTTTGACTCACTATTTCAAAATGCTGAGAGGGAATGTGTAAATGAATACAGCTCACTATTTACATAAAAAGAAAAGACAACTGGAATACCATTAACATTTAAAGACATCCTACCAGCACACACAATTTTCACATATTACTATTATATCTGTTCATGTAACACTGAAAACTTAGAATTTAATTTATTTGGTTTATCACAGTTTAATTCACTGCCACAACAAAGACTTATATTTTCAAATCTTCCTCATACCAAAAGGGCTGGGAGATTAACTTTTTTTTTTTCCCACATGAAAGCTGGGGTTTAAAGACATTCTCTGATCACTAGGGGAATGCAGCACTGCATGCACAGGCTTTAAGCATCCTACAGCTTATTAAACTATCAATTTATTTACTTATAAATTAATTTAGCAAGCAGCAACTTTAAATAAAAACATTACAACATGCTAGCTAATGCCAATTCTTTTCTACCTTCAACTGTGCTGGCTCAAGCCCCACTCCAGCTGCACCTCTGCCTATCCCCAGCTGCCAGCTCTTTCGCTTGTGCAATGGCTTGATAACACATTTCTGTAAAAATTATTTGGAATAATGAAGAAACACTATTGAAATTGTTCAAATTAAGCTACTTTATTTGATGGATACTGCCTGGGGTGAGGGAAGTCTGTAAGTTCCAGCAGGAAAGCAGGGTGGAGTTACTTCCTCCACTGGCTTATCTGCAACCAGAAGAGGATTTACGAAGCCAGGGCTATGTGAAATGTCTTGAGTCTCTGAATTCGTATGGGTGAGGAGTGAAAGAAAATGAAGATTATTACTGACTTTTTTGTTTATCTGCTTATTAAAAAAACCAATTCACCATGACTTTAAAGCACTTATCTAATGCAGCCCTAAACAAAGTACTGACAAACATCACTCACGTGAACAAACAAATGCTGTACGTACACAAAAAATTTAAGGATGCAGGAGATATGCACAGAGTATTTTAGGACAAATGCCTAACTCAAAATGTATGCACAAATACTGCATTCATCCTTTGCAATGCAACTAATTCTTCAGCGTATACTAGAAACAGCTACACGTGCGCTCTTGCAAACAAACCACAAGTCTTGTCATAAACATGAACTTCCACAAAAACAGTGTTGCCAACAATTACCCAAACCATACGTCTCCTCAGTTTATTAACTTCAAAATTTAAAATAACAACAATGATAAGGATTTTGGAAATACCCTGGCAGCTGTTCTGAGTGCTAGTCCAAAAGCAGGTAACCACCAGCAACTGTGCAAGCTATGTAGGTCTCAACTATACGGCACTCTTGAATTATTTTAACCACCTCTGAAGAAACGTCTTACTCTGATGAGACACTGTAGCTACATGGCCCCTCACCTGAACAGCACCTACTCAGGTAGGCAGTATACAAAGGAATAAACAAGGAAAATTGCATAAAATTACTTAAAAAAAAAGCCAAACCACATAGGTCTGAGTAAATTTATAGTACAGACCAAGTTTTAAGAGTTAATTACACCTGTAATTAGCTTTGTAAAAGGGAATTTTAGTGGCTGCTGAGGTAATTTTCCAGGGGATTGCCATAGCGACAGGCAGAAGGTGCATTACCAAGGCAATGTGGGTGTCAGGAGCTGCTGGCAGCGGCCCTCCCCTGACGTCGGGACAAACTGCCACGGTCTCGCAGCACGCTTGAGATCTGCATGCTGACCAGAACCGGAGGAAGCCTTTTGTTTCCCAGTCAGCGCCAAGAGAGAAGCACTTATTTTTAATGCACTTTACATCACCCGTGACAAGGGGCCAGCCTGTGGCCCGCTTCGGGGAAGCTGCCAGGCTACGGAGGTGCTAATCATGCCCTCGAAAGAGAACACATTTCAAAGGTACTGTTTGTCCACACCTCAAACTAAACAGCAGGGGTGGGATGATGAGAGTAAACTGACTGGCTCTGTACATTCCTACACACCTTTCCCATACAGAAATCAAGCAAAGAAGTGAAGGCTTCTAAGCTTAAAAAACAGACCAGAGTTGTTTTAACCAACAACCTTCTTCAAGAATTTAAATATAACCCCCATCACCATGGTAGCTCAACATTCAGCCTTAATTAATTTCCCAAAGCTGTATGCCCTAATGAAGATAGACCATCAAAACTTATTTGAATTTACTTTCAGTGAATGAAGCCTTGACGCACTTTGAACACGAAGAAACACAGGTCAGGCACTTCATACAAACACCCTCCTCCAACCATGACCTACTATTTTATAGCGTCTTTGAAGTCAGATTTTTGTTCCAAGTAATCAGGTCATAAAGTAGAATTTTCTCAGAAATATTTCCATAAGATGAATTTCTGTAACTTTAAACTGATTTTAGCATATTGCCTAATTAATCAAGAGAAGACATTAAGGTATGGGTAGAAAAGCTACAGTCTTCATCCATCTGTAACACCTGTTTCACTTTCTGAGGTTAAAAATTAGATGGCTCGATTCAACAGTACTGCCTAGTAACTCTTCCCAAACTCAGCTGGCAAAGCTGATGAAGTCAGATGCTGAATAATATTCACTAGCACAATAATAAACCCCGTGCTTCAAAGGAGTCAGCCTGCAAGACCTTGTGATCACAGGAGAAGTCCCTGGGGAGCAGAGTGCCTCTGAAACACACTGCTGAGAAGGGGCTGTCTGGTGCCACACCAGAAACACTCCAAGAGAAATCTCTAAAACAAAACCAAACATGTTGAGATAGAGGTAATTATTGGCACTGATAAAAGAGTCAGTCTAAAACCAGGATAATTGACTCGTTACCACCCACTCAGCAAACAATGTGACTGTTTCTTAATCTATCTGGGGAGAATGAGAGAACAGGAAGAGGGAAGGGACAAACCTCAAGAAACTTTAAGAAGTTTGTCGAGCCATTTCAGTGTAACCGCAGCTATAGAAGCAAGGCTTACCAGCAACCTTTCATACGCAAATGTTTTCACTGTGTTCAACCACATGCAAGACAGGTATCACATGGCTGACTTTTTCCAGAGATGAAAGTAACCATAAAAATTTACATCTTTTCAACCCTGAAGCTCTCAGGTTTAATGTGAAAAAAAAGAAGTATTTTCCTCAAAGTTAGGATAGTTCATACGTACGTCCCTTTCCAAAATGCTTGCTCTCACATACATCCAGTGGTGGTGCAAGTGAAAATGAAACCCTAACCAAAATGACTAAGGCTAACTAGGCAAACTATTGAATAAGGTTTGCCATATCTCTGTCCTTTGGAGCCTGGCTACTCTGGAATTCGGTGGGGCTGCCCTCAATACCGTTTTTGGGGTTTGGTGTGAGTTTCAGGGGTTGGTGGTTATTTTATTTGTTTGTTTGTTTTGCAGAACCCTGAACTGGCTGATAGGACTACCCTAAAGTAGAACTAATTTTGACCATATGCTGGAAAACAAGCTTTGAGAGGGAAAAGCCTTTTTCTGCATTTCTGAAAATGCATGCCACTTGTCTTTCAACTCCACATATGAAAAATGTTAAAGTCGCCATGGCAGAATTTTTCCTACCTCACAGAGCTGCCAGAGTAACTGACCCAAGTGTCCTCTTTGTTAACATGCAGCAGCACAGTAAATGGAATCAATTTTCAGTGTACAAACATGAACTGTGAACAAAGTTAAGTGTAAACAAGTATTGGCTGCATTTTCAGAATTTCTGCAGAGGTTGCATTTCTGAGCCTCTACACCACTGGTGAAAAGTTAAGGCACATTTAATAGTTTCCAGAACTATCTAATCTTAATCTAAAGTAAACACCGTAAACCTAAAATCTTTGCAGTGAGGTAGGAAGAAGTCTGCACTGTGATCTTTTTCTCCTTATCCTAACCAAATCTTACCTAGCTGTCTCCCCCAATTTCCTACATGGCTAAAAGACAACCTTAGCAAAGCCTAAAAAAAAGGAAGACATCAAATGAAAAAATGCTTTCACAAACTTTTCTTAATAGGAAATGGCATTTAAAAGTTATACCGATATTAAAAACAAGTTCAGTACTGCATGAAAAAAAGGATCCTGAGAGAAATACATACTGTATACTGCTTTATATAACCCTGCTTCCCTTTCTGAATTTCCCTAGTTCTGTTGCATAATCTGCAGATTTTCTATAGGATGCAGTGCTTTGGTATGCAGCATATCTAATGTCCCATCTTTCTTTGAACCTTTATTTTCTATGTAGGGACTATATTTAAGGCATAAGACAGGGTTAGCATGGTTATGCTGCTAGTACTTGATCTTAATCTTCAGGCTTTCATTTCATTTCCTGTTTTTATCTTACTGCAAAGACTGTATAAACTGTGAATACATGCAAGCACAATCTACTATTCTGCAACACAAATTGCCCCTAAGTATAGCTCTAGAACCTTCAAGTCCCTTTTTACAAACTAAAGGAATGAAGAATCAATGAAGAGTATTAAAATGTTTCTTCAATTAGGATGTGCTTTTGTATTTTACAAATTATATGTTTTCTCACCCTCAACAAGTAACTGTTACATGGATATCTCAGACAGTTGTTCATAATTGCTATACTAGTGTCAGCCACATAGCTGGTCTCTATTTAGGACAGTATTAATCCTTCTGAAAAGCTCACACAGATCCATGATTCCCTAAGTATTCCCTACAGCTTTATGAAATAAAAGAATGAATGTTCTGATCGCTACAGGCAATACAAGCAAATGGGTTAAACTGATGTAGTAAAACCAGATTTATACACTGTTCTTTCCCCCTGTGTGCCCCTAAGCACATCCTATTTAGCACACAATAACTCCACTGAAATGCATCAGTTTCAGAAGTGGAACATGGAAACAAAATGTTATTTTTAACAAAGTTGTGAAGGAATTAATTGTTCATCTGAAGTTACAAAAAACTTTGAACTCAGATGGAATACGGTCATACAAAAGTTATTAGGTGACCAAAGCATAACAATTCATGCAATGGTTTCACAAAAGATGAAACATTAACTTTAATGATCAGGCATTATTAGGATTCATCTCTTTCTTTCCTGTTAACCATCAGTGATATTCTCAGGATGTCCTCAGAGTCCCCCCCTAGAGCTCTTATTACACGGCAAAATACTAGAATCTGCATTTCTGTACTAACTGTCCAGCTAGCTCAACTTGCATGCTTACAGGTATATGTGCGGCTGTATAACTGTAGGAACTAAGTTGTTAAAGGTGTTAGCAAATGCAGAAACAAAACCTGAAGGATGCTCATATATGTATGTGAATGTCATGGCATGTATGACTAAGAAAGCATTGCAATAAACAATAACAAAGCGGGGTATTAAATACCGACTAGCATAGCTAACTGAGTGGGATAGGAACTTAAGGGTAAATTATATTTAATTATCTGAAGTGTTAGAAAACACAGCCACAGAAGGGAAACTAAAGAGATATTCTCAGTGCTTGTGTAACAATTAGGAAGTGCTTGGTCGGAGGTACACAATGGCGTAATACTTCCATTTCGTGGGGCCAGAGAAAGACCAAGTTTTTCAGCAAGGCTCCAGGACACTTTCCAGATCCAAATACTTCTTATTTTTTCTTCATGAAGAGAAACCCCTTAGTGTCATACTGGGGGAAAATGGTGAAGATTCGCCACAAATTCTAGTTGCAACCCAAATTCTGTAAGTTGTCACATGAATGTGAAATGTTACTTACGACAACTGTCTCTCTTACTGACAACAGTAAGACTGTTGCCTCTCCGTTCTTTAGGCTTTGAAAAGCCATGATATTATCAGACTGCTGACTGGTAACCTGTTTACATTTGGGTTAAGGTCTTGACACCCTCTACAGTACATATTGAATGACCTTACCTCACACAGCTATTACTTAAGGCAATCCACAGTGTTGTGTTGGTTTACATGTCTCACACTGTAAACAGTACCTTAAAGGGAAGTGGTTTAGTGGTAAAGGGCTAAGAATGATCTCTATTTATCTGGTGTGCTCTTGACTTTACCACAGAGAGTACAGAAATTGCTTCTAAAAACAAGACGAACACTCAACCATTGGAGCATCCAGCGGCAGGGAAAAAGAACGGAATGTATTTGCTGTGCCTCCAATGGATTCAAATCAACTTCCATGATGCAGATAATTTTCCTTCTTAGACCTTACCCCCACCTCTTCTGGTAAACACACGTCTAATGTATTCTTCCAGGGTACTAGCAGTGGGTATAAAAACATCAAAAGTGTAGCTAACAATGACAAAGCAGGTTAAAAGATGGCAGAAAGTATAGAAACATACAAGATAGATTAGAAACCAGAAACAAAATTTAGAAACAATGAAAGAAACAGAAAGGAAGACAATGTGTAATAATGTTGACAAGCAAAAAACAGCAATACAGGGAACAGAACGAAAATACTATTACTGTGAAAACACAGGGGAAAACTACTGAGAAGACGAGAAGCTCATGCAAGAGATGAATGAAGAACATGTGTAAGATGTTGACACAGAGGCTTACAAGGCTTACTGGCACAGATGATTACAAGAGATCTGGTGGACAACAAACCATTTTTATTTACACATAAAGTCAGAAGAAATTACTAAGACTCATCAAGTCAATGGGCATTGGGTGCTTATTTCTGTCTTGCTGCCTTGTGAATCCCAGTAGTAAACTCTAAGAATTTTGTTTTCTTGCATTGTGACATGGATTTAAAGCTAGCAAATTCTCTTTGTGTGTTTTATTGATAAACACATACACTGTATTTTTGAAACAATGTTTCTTTGGCTTTTGCTAATTGCTTTTACTGGTTTTACATGCCTGAAAAAAACACTACTTTCAAGCATAAATATACGAGATGGTCTCCTAAAGACTCATATACAGTGATTCACAATTCTAATTTAAAACAGATTTTGCAGAAATCCATAGTATGGACTATAATAAAGTCACACAATTTGCAAAAACTCATGTTAAATTGCTAAACACCTTGAGCTTGAAAAATAACCAATCAACTAGTACATTTACCTTTTGCAAGGCAATGTACCAGCAATTTGCTTCTATAGATACTTAATGACTTCTTCCCTACTATTTTTAATACTGCTCAAAAGATCCACTATGGTGACAATTTCATTAGAACTAGACCAAAACTATGGTACTTAGCACAATCTGATCTGAATGTAATCCCAGACCTCTCCTGTCTATAGCCCTGTTCCAACGAGCTTAATGGGAGCTTCATGCTGCCTTTCTGTTCTTCTGTGCTTTCCTCAACAAGAGGCTTCCATTCATTTACACCTGACAAATGGAGACTGGAATGATAGCATCAGAATAATTGTCATAACTAATACAAAAATTCATGTGGAGACCATGGAAGCTTTTTCCACAGCTTTAATAACTAACTATGATGTATATTTTAACACTGGTCAACATCAAAAGGTCATCACCCCTTACCATCATCCATTTATTTGACAACAGATGAGAAATTTTATCTGAGCTATATGCTACATTACTCAAGAATAACTGAATTTCATAGAGTCAATCTTCAGGCAGTCCTCAGATTCCAATGTTAAATTTCACATAGCTATTTTATCAGATTCCTTCCCCAATGTCTTGGCTGAAATAGAGTTAATATTCATTTTCAGGGACTAGATGAGTGCTGTGTTTTGGATTTAGCTTTGGGTTTGGTGTGAGAAGAACACTGATAGCACACTGATGTTTGCAGCTGCTACCGAGACTTCAAGGACTCTCCGACTCCCCATGTCCTGCCCGTGCGCAAGGGCACAGGGAGCAGGGAGGGAGCACGGCCAGAGCACCAAACCCAAACTGGCCAGTGAAATATTCCATATCATGGGACATCGTGCTCACTATAGAGAGGAGGGGTGGTCGGGAAGGGGCTCTCTCTGTCTCTCTCTCTCTCTCTCTCTCTCTCTCGATTCCAGGGTTGCGACTGTGGGATCTTGGTATTTCAGGGTCGCTGGCCGGGAATGGGCTGGGGATTGGTCAGCGGGTGGTGAGCAATTACGCTGTACATTGCCTGTTTATATATTTCTTTTTGTTTTCCCCCATCATCGTTATTGTTCTCATTTTATTGCCATTATTAAACTGTTCTTATCTCAGCCTGCAAGTCTCCCTTCACCCCTCTAATCCCCTCCCCCATTCCCAGGTAGGGAGGGGGAAGGTGGGTGACCAGCTGCGGGGGTTGGTTGCCGACCAGGCCCAAACCACGACACCCAAGAAACTAAAGGCCTAACATTTCAGACATAGTTTAGTCATACACATTTTCATTATTGTTGATCTGTAACAAACAGGGTTTAATTTAAAGTCATGCTCTTTAAAGTTTAAGCTTTGTTTCCATAAAAGAAAGGCAGTTAAAAAAAACACAGTCACCCTTGCTTACTACTATTTACCTCACCGCCAGGACTGCAAAAGCAATCTGTGCGGGAAAATTGGAAAACATGAGAAAACAGGAGTTCTGGAGCATTACAATTTTTATGAATTGTATGGAAGCCTACCTTGATTGTTCTTCTCAGTATTCACTACTGTCATAGTACATGAAAGTATTTTTGTTCAGCTTGCATTTGTGAGTATATGTCAGAGGAGAGTAAGGGCTTGAACAGGTATAATAAAATAAACTAAAAATATCAGTGATTAATTGTCCATAGTTGGAATCTTAATTTAAGACTTCAAATGATCACATACTGTCATTCTGTGAAACAAACACAGATATAATCCTAAACTAGAAGTACTCCACTCCTTAAAGTATTCTCTGAATTCAATTTAGTAAGTCTATATTCAGGTGTTTTTGCTGCATATGCATACAAGCATGTACAGACATGAAGTATAAGAAGCTAAAAATTAAAAAGTTACTTTGTTCAAACCAGAAAATTATATTTAGTTGTTTGTAGTCACCATGTACTTACTATTTAGTTGAATCTGATAACTGATACTCCCGTCGTCTATCATAACACTCCTGAATTCCAGGATCATTCCATAGGCTTCTTATTGCATCTACATAGGGGTTCTCAAAAGTTGACACCTTCTCTACATCGACTTCTCGAACTAACTGTGCATGAGCCTAATTAAAAACAAACAAAACAGTAAAATTTACTTTATTTTCTATGCTTATAGATAGTACACATACAGTGAACATGTAAAACAGGAATAATTTTCCATATTGGCCATATCATCAACATGTATACGCCATCTGAAAAATAAAGTACCACCAAGAAGGTTGTGAAGACGGAAAAAGGAGACATCTGTTACAGGGAGTTCCAGAAATGAGGAATAGCAGAAAACAACTTCACTTTTTTTATGGAAAGTATATACATCTCAACATGGATCAGCATATTACCTCCTTTTCATGCTAAGAGACTCTGTTAAACAGAATACCTATCATCCATTCTACCAACTGAACCATTCATTAGCAACTGAACCCGGGACACTTGGATAACAAAGATAGAAAATACAGTAAAACCCCAAAATATTCAGAGATGGTTATTTTACCAAAATCTATATTCATGTGAAGGAACTTAGTGATAGTTTAGGAAGGAGACAGTAATGCTGATTTATTGGTGAAGACCTTAAAATAAACAGCGAATGAATGACAATAAGTAAGGGTACTAAGAAAATTCTGAATGAGTGATGATATGGTGTGTTCAAAGGAAGACAAACAGTGCTAAATATGGTGTTATGACAAAGTGAATTAATAAACATACACATGGGCCCTTTTTTTCAGACTATGCTTACATCAATCCAGTATTATTTAAATGAAATGGAAAGAGCATTCACATTAAAATTTGTATTTAATCAAACTCATTTTAAAGAAAGTTGTCATCTGTAATTTTTCAAGTACAATCTTAGAGTATATAGAACATGCTTTTGAAATGACGGCTAGTTAACCAACTTGACAGATTTAGACTCTGGTATTAGCTGAGAGAAAGGAAAGGAGGGAAGGAATTTGCCTTCCAAAGAGATTGATTTTAAAATTTCTTAATGTTACCACAAACGTAATGGAAGTTACTACTAAAAACAAAAAGCAAGATCATTAGAAATTGTCTCTAATTTCAATTTGTACTACAAATTATGGAGATTCTTAAAAAGTAATGTCTAAAATTTGGAGTTGCTAGTAGGAACTAATCTCTAATAAATCCATCACCATCCTAAATACTTAAAATTTAGTTAAAGTCCATGGAGACAGAACTACCACAGAAATACAGCAGAATGATTTCCCATTTGTCCTGGAAGTATTGTGTGCACATTTCAGTAACAAATACATGAATGTATGTACCTGTGCAGAGATATATACATGTGCAGAGATATATACATATACACACACACACACACACACACAGAAGACAACAGGTGAAAACCTGTTCCAGCAAAAAAACCTGAGGGATTCAGCTCTCATATTTAGTCTGCATCTGAGGTGAGGACACAAATCTCTTTCCATTTTAAATTAGGTGAAGGTATACTGAAAGGCGTGTTCTTGTTATTTAATAAATTCATCCTCTGTTTACACACACACAATCCCCATCCCCCTTTTTAAATAGTCCAGGAGAATGATGCAACTGCTTATTACTTTATGAAATATTATGCCTTCAACTGTTGTTTACTCAAGAGGAAAGAAAAAACATCAAGTTCAATGTGAAAAATGTGCGTCTTGAAGATAAGGAGAACATATGTTCTCCAAATGTCCAAAGTTCTAACAAATTTTCTTCCAGATCATGTCCATGCATCCTCAAAATGTTGGGATAAATCATGAAAGGTCCCTACCTTCTCACAGCAAATAACAAGAAATGGTACTCCACTAAACACAAGCCAACGTTCTTGTGAAACAGCAATTTTTTTTTTTTTTTCAGATTATATTTTACCAATCTCAGTTCTGTATTCTATTGCCCTTGTGTACTTCCAAAAGAATGATGCCCTGAAAGTTTTCCCACAACTTGTGACAAACTGATAAAATAATATATTCAGATATTGATTTATTATTTTTGTACTTATTCCGAACTTAAGTTCTGAAATTATGGCCAATTGATAGCAAACTGCTAACAGAGTTAAAAGGCTAACTTGCTATTCAAAAGCTTTCATTTGAACTCCATCATAACTTAAGTATTTCTCCAACAGATCTCTAAACATTCTCTGACAAGTGCTCAAGTATTCTACATTGGTAGAAAAGAAAATCTTAAAGAGGTAATTGCTTTATTCAGTAACCTATCTAGACATTACTACAAAGTTGTTGAAGATCTTGCACTGTTTTATTTATCAGTTCTGTATGCTCTGCCATACAATTAATATGACTCTGCACTATGTGACAAAACTTACGAGATCAACTATGATATATGCCAAGAAGTTGCATCCATTGAAAAACTGATTCAACTTTTTAAAAAGAAACAGCATTTCCTCAGTGAATACCGCTTCTGCTTCCCTGGGGTCTGCTTGGGCAGACTCACAACAGTTTGCACCTCACTGATACACAATTCTTTGTATCAGTGCTCCTTTTCTTTAAAAAGTAATGCCCCTTCACATAGACTTAAAATCTTTACTAATCTCCAGCTATGCCCCTTGTTCCCAGAGGTACTATACTTTCCTGTAGAAAACAGTTTTTCTTTCATTGTGAGTCTTTGTCAGGCAACATCTTTTGTTGGTGGCAGAGACAGAGATGAAAATACACAATCTCATCTATTGGCTTATTTTCTCTCTCATTTGCACTGGTACAAGTCAAAAGTAATTCTAGTGAAACCTTGTGAGATGGAGAGGCATAAATTTAATGAAGAAGAATAATCAAATCATGCATTATATGTGGTGTAACTGCTGTTAATTACCAGCTTTAGTTTCCTTCCACTAATATAAATAGCAAATTTGGAACAAAACTTCTGATGCTAGCACTCGGGTCTCATCATTAATCCACCTTATGTAACTGTGAACATTACTGAGTACTTCATAGTCTTTATTAATCTTTTCACTTTACCCAGAAATCAATATTATTTGGGGGGACAGAAAGAAAAAAAGTCACGTTTGTTGCCCCTGAGAAAATTGTACCTTCTTAGAGTTCTCTCTTTTGGGACACCAGTAATTGTTATCAGCATTAAACCAAAAACCAACCAGTCAACCAAAAAAACCCCAACCAGAACAGAACCAAAGAAACTCCACCTCAAGATGACAGACAAAACTGAAGGATTCTCTAAGTACCACCAAATTCAAACTGATCATTAAGACTGAACTACTAGTTCAGCTGTCATGTTCCACAAACAAAAATTAGACGATGTAGATGATTTTTCGTCCAATACTTTTGAAATCAGCAGTCAACTTCTTTCATGGACTTCTGGAAATAGAGGAATACTTGTAACAATTTCCACATTATTTGGCAGAAATCTTATAAAGACTCATTCAATTACTTTCAGCAAATCACATCTCCTAAATTTAAGGGCTTCTTTACTGGTTTCGACAAGTATTTAAAAAATGATCCCAGAATAAGGAAACTGGAACTTCTGGGAATATTATTGGATTCTGTAATTAAGAAATCTGAGCCAGAGGACATATCAAAATAGTCATAATTTCTGCTTCTTCCGTCCCCTCAGAAAACTACTGGCAGTGTTAAAAACTAATTCCGAATTTGAATAGGATTATAGTTTTATGCTGGTCTTTCTGGCAATACTCTTTTGACCACAATCCATTAACAACAAGTGTGGTTTTTTTAGTCTATGGGCTTCATCATGTCAGTTATCTACTTATCTTCATGATTTTTTGAAAGCTCTCAGGCTTCTTGGGAACTAATTACGCCAGCCAAGAGATCTGATCTTATATTCTCTCTGTATTTGCATCATTTGGAACCTTACAACAGTGGCTACAATCAATGTAGCAAGGTTCATGTATTTATATAAAGTTTCTTATATAAAAAGGTTCATGTTTTTACATTCCTTTTGATATAGTCTCTGTAATTTTCTCAAATTAGCACTCCAACCCACCAAAATAATTTATATGAGGGAGATAAGGCAGAAATTTCAAAATAAATTCCTCTGGGATCTTAAATCCACAGAAGAAAGCAATATGCTTGAGACGTAGCAGGCAAGGTGTTTTGTATCAATAGTCTCTGTGAACTAGCTGATTTTCAGGTGCCCATTTAAAGAATTCTCTTAATGAGAGGGAACATCTTCTGTTTTGTAAAAGGATTTCCCAAACCAATCAGAAAAAGCCTGTGACTGTAGTGCTACCTAAAGGGTCAGCTGCAGTGATCCTAGTTAGGCCTGGATAGCATAATTTACATTGATTGCAAAGTCAAGAGCAATGGCATGTGATCATGTTCAAGCAGTCCAGGAGCTGAATGGAAGTCATTACAAAGACCATCACCATGACCATGGACTTGTCTCTTTTGTGGGGGTAAAAAAAATTCTTTATAATGCAGCTTAAAAGCAGAAATTATTACTTATGCCACCTCAACATGAGTCATTTACAGATTCAGACTCTAGTGACTTGTAATCTGCAAGTGTGTTTTACACAAATTCCTTGTCTTATAGGCCTGTATAGCAAGATATGATGCTCTGGAGACTTCTTCAAACCTGCAGATATTTGAAACAGGTATAACATTCAAGGAGAGTAATACTAGTCTATTTCATTGTCTTGAAAACTACACAGTTGGGGGATGTGTTCTTTAACATGTCAGAAAGCAGCAACTTCTGACTGGTAATCAGTCTGAGGTAGGAAAGTGTTTTTATACAGCAGCCCACAAAAAAATAGTTTGTAAGAGGACTGCAAAGAGAATGTTGCTTCCCTTGATCAACTTTAAAGCACAGAATAGACTAGGATGAACAGGAAGGAGGTTTCATGGTGTGCTACACCAAAGAACTGTTTTTAAATTAATAAAGTGTGCTGTGAATTGCTGAAACAAGGCTTGGTGCAACACTAATCATCCTTCAGTTGCTGACAAAGGTTAAGAGGATATCAAACTACTTAAATCAGAATTTATCACCCTTTCCTGTTGTGCATTCTAAACTTTGGAAAGACAAAAAAAAAAGTAAGCTCTTTGAAAAATAATTACACAGGCACATAACCGAATCTTAAAAAAAAAAAAAAAAAAAGTTTTCATAAAGAAATTTTTTTTTGTTACTGATTATTGTCTGCAAAAAAACGAGGATAATGGACCCTAACCCATGGCTTACAGGCAATACAATGAAGTGATAAAGATTTAAACAAGTTATCCTGTGACTTAAGTTGGAAATTTAATCCATTTAAAATGTATCGTTAAACACTAGTAGTAATACATTTATATATCTGAACACTAGAATAATGAATGTATACACATATGAGGTTTCTTTTTTTTTTTAGTTTTTCTTTTAGTAGGGCTCAGAGAAAACCTAGGAAGTATCTGAGTAAGAAGTTTATTTGTACATTGCAATCAGAACCCTGAATTTTCTTGTGGTCTTTACTTTTAATCTGTAACAGACATGGAACACAAACACTAAGTCACCATTACAGGGCTGCAACCAGAACATTCAAGCAAGCTTTTATGGAGGATTATACCAAAATTTCTATAAAGCTAACAGAAAAGGCTTCTGAAACTTACATTTGAAAGGTCGTATTATTGCTACAGTCCATGAAAAAAAGCTGTTTTAAAAACACAGCAAGAGAAACATAATGAAACAACTTCTTGCCACCCTAGCAGATTCTCTTGCAAGTGTTAGAGACACATGCCAAAGGAAAAGACAGGGGAAGTTAGGTGTACAATTTAAATACAGAATCCAGATCTTCATAAATGTACTTTGTTACAGTTATCCTACTATTCTATCCTTAAGTTTCCAATCCTCTTTTTATAAACAAAAGGTATTGACTAGCAACAAAGTAAGATTTTTCTGATGTCAGGCAGAAGAGTACAAAGTTATCTTCCTCTCTGATAACTAATTCTTCACTCAGTATGAATAATTGTTAGAAAGTTAGCTGAGTTAGAAAACTAAGTATGTAGAAATACAGTTTCCCTTCATGAAACATGAGATGCCCTCCTATGAAATGGAACATATGTATTGTTTGTTTAGGGAAAGGAGAGCTATAGGACAGGGTAATTACAGCAGCACAGTGTAGATACTGTTCAGTAGTAAATACATTACCTAAGAGCCCAAAGCTAACACAGACTTGTTCTGCTATGGCAAATCACAGAGTGGGGAAACAAAAGGGTGTCATCATTTTTCTACTTACTGTCCAGCTTTCCTATTTTCCATATTTAAACTTTAGGTGGCTTGGCTATCACTGTTAAGCTGTTGTCTAACAAATAAAAGCAACAAAAATATATAAATATCAACACCACTGTTGATGATATGATAGAATCATCTAATTCCACGTAATGGCCTGAATTACCACATTCGTTACTATTCACCCCACTCCTCTTAAAACCCTGTATCGTAATACTTCCATCACCTGAAACAACTTCTCCAGCAAACACTTCTGGCAATCAACCGCTACAGGACAAAGCAGGTTTTCAAAACAAAGGAGAAAACAGAAAAACATGGCGGAAAAGAGATATGAAGCATCCATAAGCCATTCCCTTTCTACCAAAAAGACAAGGAGGCAGATGAAGTAAAATGAATCAGTCTTGCAGTGATCTTACGTAACTTCAGCTGTTAAAGTCTTCACCATATCTTCTTCTATGATGAAAGCTAGGTTTTGGACATTCATCCTAATTTTGTTCATAGTAATTCTAAGCAGAATAATTTACAATAAAATCCTGGTAAAGGGATTGGTAACTCCAGATTTAATACAATAAAAATCTTCCTGACCTCCTATCTCTCAAAAACAAATACTGTCTTTTAGATTTTTGTATTATGTAACATAGTATTTTAACCTAAAGATCTCAAAACACTTCACAAAGGTCATAACATAAATACCACTAAGCACAGTTACATAAAATTGTCACAACACACAGGTCAACAATTTCCAGCAGTAAAAGTGTAATCATCCTAATGTTCAGCTAACAGCAATTACTGCTAAATTATTATTACGTTCAAGACTAACATACACTCCTGTAGGAGAAAGAAATTGTTACCTTCAAATGGTAACAACTCTTCTATAAGTATTTCTAATGAAGTTACTGACAGAATACAAAACCTGATGTGTCTACATCACAAGTCACAGGAGTGTTAAATGGCACACCATACCATGTTACCCAGACACCCATACACAAACACACACTCATGTCTTTACACATCCCCAAGAAAAAAACCCAACACTTCATCTAAACTGTCACTTCCATTTAGTGAAATGTCTCTCTGAATATTTGAAGAAAATACTCCTTCAAGTAACAGGTGTCAGACATTTATCGTAGCTTTCTACAGCCAAATAATTCAGGCCCAGTTCCCTAATGTACAAATTATCCTTAAAAGGGTTTGAAGGAAAGATAAATATTTATTTTATTTCAAGCCTCAGGAAGCTTCCCCTATCGAACCAAAGATGTTGCTTTTCATCCTGCTAACAGTATTTATCTTTTCTTTTTGTTTGTTTTTTACTTTTGGTTCCTCTCTGCTGCACAAAAATTTTAAGTTTTGCTATAATGTGCCATTTAAGTGTACTATTTAAGTGAATTGTTTTAGAACAATGTGCCTCCAGAATGGGAAAGATGGTGATTCTAAGGCAGAATTATATATTCTTATCACTCTCTTTAACCAAAACACAGTAGAATTATACACCTTCCAACAGACAAAGTGAAGGTATGACATAAATTCCATCTAAATGCACCATATATGAAAATTGTGTACTGCCATGTGTTTCTCAAACCTACACTGCTGACATGAGATTACCCAATGAAGCTGCATGACTTTCTCACCCTGATATTGTAAGGGTGAGGAAGGAATGGTTTTAAGACTTAGGGAGAAGTATTTCTTCAATTTATTTTTGCAGTAATAGGAAAATGATGGAATTCACAAAGGTACTTGGAGATACCTGATCCTACACATTCTACTTGAAAAAGTTTTTGTACTTCAGCACTATTATTAAGGGAAGGGCTTATAGTTCCAAGACACTGCTCTCTAGCACATTGATAGCAGTTAAGATTTGCACAAGACTACCCTTCCATCAATGAGTTGACATTACACTACTACAAAGTACTTGGTCTCTTTAGCTATTTTTGTACACTTAAATTAAGCTGGGTTTTACTGAATTACCACAGTGGTTAACTATGGGAACAAAAGCAGTCAGTGATACAAATTCAGGAAAAAAAATCACCTGATGCCAAATATTCATTCCATCTTTATATTTATAGGAGGAACTACATCAGTCATCTTTTTTTCTGTAAAGCAGCATCAGTCTTCAGAATGAAACATTAGCCAGAACTCTGAGCAAAAGCTTCAACAACCAAAAAGGCATGAAGCAGTAATGCTACTTCCTCTCTTCTGTAGCCTTTGTACCAAGCAAGAATGCCCAGAGAGTATCCTAAAATCCTGGAAGTTGGAAGAGTGGCCTGTCATCTTTTCCTGAGCAATTCAGGACTCCATAGAAAATGGAAGGATAAAACAACCAAAAAGCACAGCATGCTTTTCAGTTGCCTGATTCATGACAATCATGCAAAATCAGGGAAGCCACTCCAAACTGTGGATACATTAGGATGTTACAGGAGAAGACACAAACCTTCTTTTCTCTTTATTTTGTTAGCGTATTTATTTACATGTCCCTCTCCTGAGAAGAGCAGGTAGCACCTAGGGAATGGAACAAAGGGAACAAATACCCCAAAAGTCTGATATTGACACAGGCTACTGTTGTCCCATTACTGCACTGAATTATGAGTCAGAAACTTCTATCAAGTCTGAAATTTCTCTCAGAAAAACTCTGCCACAGGATTTCAGACCTAACCGACAGTCAGATAATGAAGAAAGTGGATTAAACAGCAGAATTCCAAGTAGTAAGTCATCTGCTTGCTGTCACATGCCTGCCAACTGTGGCTCTTTTGCGAAGCCCCCAAAAAACTGAACAATTTTAATGGACTGATGGTCAATGAAGGCAAAGTACAGTGAGGAACTACCTTATTGTACTGTCATACTGATATTTAGTTTTATTGCTAAAACCCACTTACTGCCTACCTTTGAGATTAGGTGACAACACCAAGTGGGGAAAAAGAGAACCTTATCAACACACTTAGAATGGAAAAGTACTAAAATAAAACTAGTGATATCACTCTCCTTAAGCAATGCCTTTAACTTCTGGATCATATGATATAACATAAAAAATATGAATGAAAGCTAAATTTTCAACTTCACACATAAAACAAGTTCAATTTTTCTATGGCAGTTATTTTTAAAAAGCTGGGACCTACCTGGACAGCTTATTTAGTAAGTCCATTTCCAAGAACTGTATGTGCAAATGTCGAAAATTGTAACATCCAAAAAATTATGGAAAATCTCAGAATAGAGAATTGAAATGAATCCTGATTCAAAATGCTTATAAATTAACTGGTAGCTGAATGGCTCCCTGCCCATGCAATTTTCTCGTGTTTATATTATTATATTAAAATGCAGATGCAGCTGTGTTTATAAACACAAGCTTTATATGTTCCTGCCTAAAAAAATCACACCACAATTTACATTAAGCATCTCTAATTTAGAATGTTTTGCATTTTGTTAAAACGTACTAAGACATATTTACTTCACCTACATATTCCAAAATCTCAACTACAGAAAGACAGTGTCACAGCAACTTTCAATAATCCCGGCGGCTCCTGGTAGGTTGAACTTAAATGCGTAATTGTAACACTTAAAAAGTGAGAATGCTGCAGCTGTAAGTCAGTATGTGCTATAGTCATTTACACATATGGCAGCCAGAGCCTCACAAAACCTGTTACAGCAGTGCCTTCTTCACCATGGCTCCACTTGCAGCATCAAGATATACATAACTATGCAAGCACAAAGGGAGAAATAAGGGTATACAATAGCATCTCCCATTCTTTCACAGTGAAAGGGTGAAACCTCAGTTGGGTGAACTGAAATCCATTAGAATTTCAGACTAATTCACACAGAGTCATTTCATTGCAAATAAGCATGCACACAGAGAGTTCTAGTCCAGAATATGACAGGCAGTATCATCAATATAACACCAACACACTATAATGTATACTATCAGTAAGTTTTACTGCATTCCTGACATAATATATTCCAACAGTCTTGGCATCTCTCTGCCCAAATGGGGTAACTTGTGAAGTGAACTCTATAATCACCTCAGTAATGTTCTCACTGGGCCGATCAAACATTTGCAATACAACGCAAACCTTCAAATTAAAATGCTGTGTACATGATACACACTATGATTATAATATTACACAACCCTCACTGGCTTCTTGTAACTAAACTGACCTTCAATGATTTGCAACGAATTTGTTAAGAAGCAATACGTTACCAAGAAGTAAGATACAGTAAAAGCAATGGGTATCTCTGCAGGCAAAATTTTCCATGAAGATGGGAAATTGTGTGCAATTTCTGAGGAACCGCTCAAAAACCTTAAAGTTCTAGGTCGCCTAGAAGGGGATGCATAATTGTAGTAAGCTGGAGCATTCTTCTCAGTCATGGAAGTCTTAATTACTGAAGTATCTCCAACGCTTTGCATGAGGCTGGTATACCAGACCATTTACCAGGCATACAGTGCCATTTCAGATATTGTGGCATGTCAGAGACTTCAAACTTGATGAAAATTATAGATATGAACTTGTTTTTCAAAAGCAAAATGAAACTGAAATATATTCTAATATTTTAAATTCTTCAACTACATTTAATTACTAATAGCATAGTGATTTCTAAGTATCTTTTATTCTTTAGGCTCCTGGCCCAAGAAGGAAGAACAGCTAACACCAAAAATATCTTGCCACTGGAAGGGACAATGGGAGCATTTCACTCCCTCTCCTGGTTACACAAGATATAAGCTCCATAGAGATAATTCACTATCTCCACAATTGCCCTATGTTCTCTCTGATAACAGAGGTAAAAGAGAGAAACAGAAATTTCAACTTCAGATTTTAGTTTTTTCATTCTCCCCTTATCTTTTTCTCGAGATCTAGTTGCTTCATTTTTAGATATAAAATAGTATATGCTCTATATAGCATTAGATCTGTTAAGCAAAAATGATAGGCTCTTTTATCCTCTTTTCATACTCCTTTCTCTCAAGGAAGATCCTCAAGATTTGCAGGGTACTTTTGGTTACTTTCTTTCTTAGGTAACATTTTTATGACATCAGATTATTTTAGGCATTACAGCTTTGCTTGTTAATGACTGCGTAGGCTGTTACACTCTTCAAATATTACCATGGGTAGGAAAGCTGGGCTGGAATGTCCAAAAACTGAACAGCAGGTTGCGAAGACCTATTCTGAACCTCATGGTACTTAATATTTACTCTTCAATGTGTCGCATGTTACATTTGCAATGGATTATAAATTAGGTACTTTCACATCTCTTGCGGGTAACAAATGTAGCACCCTAGTTGAAATTTTTTCACAGTGGTCCTGAAATTGTGTAGCTAGTGAATACTTTCCAGAGGGTGCTGTAAAAATGTCATTGTGCTACTGAGGATCCTGGAAACAGAAATCACTTTACTCCCTAGACAACCCTTTTATTTTGCAGAGTTGGGCAAATTTTACTGCTGAGTTTCAGAAACCTCTTTATGGATCAGTCAACTTGCCATGTCCTTTCTAACTGCTTTAGCAATTCACCTCCAAGTAATTGTATCTTTTTCGTAGGCTACATATTCTTCCCCAAGTATCATCAAGATAATCTGCTTAAACATCCTACCTGGTTACATTCACTTCTGCTAAAATCCCTCTTAAAAAAAAAAAAAAAAAAAAAAAAAAAAACAAAAAAACCCAAAACAACAAACCAAAAAAACCCATATATATATGCAATTATATTCTAATTGTGAACAATTGCTTCCACTTCTTTAATTACAGTATACATTTATATATATTTAACCGCTTGATTAGGACTATACTACATTAATTCAGCAAGTTCAGCCTGTTTTCAAGGCTTTGCCTAATTTTACTTTGAAGAAAACAGAGCAACAAGTACAATACAGGCCAAGTCAAGTAAAGAGAGATCCAGAGCATCAGACTGCAAAGTTCCCTTACTACTAGGTTGAAAAATAGAATAGTCCCAGAACATTATGTTTTGACTTGTTTACTAAATGTTACTTTTACTGCCAAATTTTCAAAGGTTTTCAGCAGGTGTCAATTCTGGGATTCACACCTCGGTTCAGATAAATCCTTTAGATTCCCAAGGAAGTAGTGTAAGATACCTACTGAACTGCATAGTGGCTAAAATGCCAAACATGCCAAGTGACTAAAATCTTTTTCTAGTGACAAAACCTATTTTCAAACTTAACTCAAATCTGCAATGACAGAAACTAAGAAAAACATTTCAGATTTGAACCAACATGAGCAAGAACTGGCAACAAGATCTCCCCTCACAACAGCTTTTGTACCTAACATGAATTATTCAAATTATTGCTCTCTCTAAATAAAGCCATTATTATCAATAAATGTTTCCAGAAAAAACATTCAATCATGTATATACAATCATGTTTTCAGAAAAATATCCACGTCCTAGGCTTTTCTTTTTTTTTTTTCCCCTGAAGACCACTTGTAATCTGAGATCTTCAAACAAATATTGTGCAGTAATCCCAGAAATAATTATTGAACACACACATAAGAAAATATACCATTGTTTCTTGAGCTAGCTAAACTTGTTCATATACACACAGCAAATATGTGAACTAATGGACTGCTTCTCAGTGATACTCCATTTGAAAGTCCAGGTAAGTGTCATTAAAACTACTGCATCAATCTTACATGCAGTAAATACAGTGGCAGGAGGAGCTGTACTTGCATCTGATAAACTTTAAGACATCTCTCTATATATTTGGCTGGTATAAACTGGGGCAGACTTAGAGCTGGTTTTAACAGCAGTGAGCAGAGAACAATGCCAAGCCCAGAGTCAGGGACATATTTTCAGTTTCACCACAGTTCCTCACTGTGCACATGGTTCAACAGCATGCACTTGACAAGCTCATCATCAGGAAATGGTATTCAAAGAATTGGACCGCTTAGTAACAAGCCAAAAGTACCCCCTCACAATCTTTCCTTAAAAGCATCTTCCACCATCTTTGCCTACAGAAAACCAATTTTTTAAAAAAGGATCTGGAAACTAGAAGGGGTCAAAAAAAAAAAAAAAATTCAACTGCCAGTCTCTCTACAGTGACTTCCCAAGAAGCTAGAATAAACCACTGAAGTTTTTAACCAGTCCTTCTCCTACTTATCTGCATCACAGGTTTTAAGAGCTTTATAGTAGGCTTCATGTCCTAGTGTCTTTTTCTGAAGAATGGTCCTCAGTAACAGTATTGCAAACAACTGCAATTTCTTCTGCAATAATACTTTTGTACAGTAGTGGTATGGTTGAATTTATGGAAGAGAGTGTTATGCAAACATAGACATGTTGAAAATTCTATTTTCAACCAAAATAACTGGCTGAACTTCACAATCCCGCAGGAATCCACTACCTCAGTCAACCACTGCAAACAACAGTAAGTGCATTAAAAAAAAAAAAAAAAAAAGAGAGAGAAGACAATGTTTCAGTATACAAATTCTCACTTAAGAAGCGAGTGTACAGATATACAGAACTCCTGCCAAGGCTCACTCCTGTACAAAACCTGAAAGAGTCTTGCACTAAAGATGTTTTTAAGGATCAAAGGAGTAACAGCTTTGCTTGGCTTCACAGAGTCAAATAGCTAGAACTGAAAAGACTGTACGACTCTTCACAGAGTAGAGAGGTTGTGGCAGTTCAGAAATTCAGCCACCCCGTCCACTTGCCTATACACAAAAGAACTGCAGAAGTTTCACTGCATTTATGATCTAGAGAAGAACCTATGGTGAACACAGGACAGGTACAAGGAAACAAACGCGAGACTCTTCAAGGGAATCATGTCATCGTATCTCCATTTCCATTCAGAAGAGAAAGTATTACATGAAAAACAATGCTGTACAGAATTCTATCATATCAGATTTCACAATCATAATTAGTAAGTAAAAAAAGGCACTGCAACAAAAAGCATTTTGCCTCCGTATTTTTAAGCCACACTTTCTCTTATTTTTACAGGAGAAGAGTGCCCTCTGCTGACTAACACATAACAGCAAAGGCAATTATTTCAAACTGGTATTTCTAGAAGTACTAGAGGACTGGGAGTGTCCCTTTCAAAATAATGAATTATTCCAGCAGAATTTTCCTTTGCAAAAATCGCAACTAACTTAAATTTGTTGTATTTGAGGGTTGTCCAACCAAGAAGATTATCCTTCTAAACAATTACCTCATTTCTGGGAAGTAAACTCTGAAAATGAGCTTCACACTAGCCCTAGGTATGCAAAGCTACAGGATACCCCATCACCTCCTGCTTTCTGGTGCTTTTGATAACCCCTTTATGCCTAGAGTAATGAACTGGCAGGAGTGAAGTAAAGGGGCAAAATGTTATCTCAGATGAAAAGCTGTTGTTTAGAACAGGGTCACACAAGAATGAATTTAGCCCCAAGATGTTAAAGATAGCAACCCAACATTATTTTCTCTAGAGAAACCACAGACATATTATACCACGATGATTAGCAACTATTTGAAACATGCCTTGAGGGAGAATTAAAAAAAGTTTTATGCCATGTGTGACCTAAAAAAGTGATAGCTTCTTTACAAATTTGGTACAATCTTCTCATTCCTAGAAATACACTACATTTCTGCTGGCTCAAATCAGATGCCAAGAAGAGCTTATTTAAAGGAGGATAGCAGAGCACTGCTGACTCCTCTTTCAAGGCTTCAGGCAAAATACCAGCCTCCTGAAGCATGCTGCCAACTTCTATCATTAGGAAGGAGGAAGAAAAACCAATGAAACATCTTTCCTATACAGAAATCACAGAATCAATTTTTGTACAAATAAGATCTTGAAAAGCTGCTTCCTTTGCTGTCTGGTATGTGTAAAATTGATTCATAGTCTGATAACCGAATTAATATGTATTTTTTAATGATTAATTTTGCTTACTAACCATTCAGTATTTACAGGGAGAGGTCATGGTAGGCTTTTTAACAACCATTTGGGAAGGTTTATTTATCTGCCAAAGCACAAGTGGACTATCCTCCCAAGACATTAGCCAAAATAAGACATGGTCTATACAAATGTTAACATTAGTCACCAAATGAGGCAAAACAGATTTTTGGAAGGTTTTGTTTGTTTCCTTGTAGTATGTTTTTAGTAATCTAAATGGTTTACAAAACCCCTTGTTTTCAGTAAGAGTTAAAGGTGTGTGAAGGAAAGCAAAACTGAGGGCTTTTTTGAATTAATTTTTATTAAATTATATCTGGAAGAAGCTTCTGAGAACTGAGTAAGACAGGCAGAAAAGTTACAACACAGCCTATTGAGACAAATTGTGTATCCTTATTAGTAGTATGGCAAAGTTTCCATACAGTCACCTATTCCTGCTGTGCAATATACTCTGCAGATTCTCCAGGACACAGCAAGAAGATGAAGATATAGGGACAAAGTCAACAGCTGCATACTGATGTATCACATCAAGTGGAGTCAACAGGTTCTAATTAGCCACAAATTTCCAAATCTATCTCAACATTATTTTTTTTTTTTCCCCAGAAATGCTCAAGGCAGTTTCTCAGAAAACCTTCAAGACAAATTTAGCATGTCAATCTAGGGAAGCTGTTCGTGTAGGAAAGGCAGGCTGTTTGTGTTACATCCTGCTATCCAGAAAAAAACACTTATTAACAGGTCTTATCTACCCTGTTCACAAGTACTATCAGAGACAGGCAACTACTTAGAAAATCAGCATGCAGCTAACACATACACAAACATACATTTTGAATTGGAATTACACTATTAACACAAATGCCGGTACTAAGACAGACCTAGATGGTTAACAAAACCAGTCTGTAATAGTCTTTAAATCAGAAGATAACAGTAATTCACCTTAAGAAACAAGAAAGGATTTTGTTGAGAAAGCCAGCAAAGCACTATTTCCCTGATGAAGTATCAACTGATGCTATAATCAAGATTTCTGTTTTCTTCAGTGGGCTTTAAATGTCCTTCAGTAGGAAAATTACCCTAATTCTTTTTTGGACAGGGTAGGTAATTATTTTAATTCAGACTTCTGGCCTAAAACAAGCCACAAATTAGATTAAATGTGAATAATATTTAGGTTCACTGGATAATTATAGTACTTAGATTTCATGTAATCACCCCACCTACTGAACATGTGTTAGACAAGGAACACCTCTGCATGTTTGTAGGTGGGCCAGGACATTATTAATCAAATTAAAGAGAGCACAGCTGGAAGAGAGGATTTAGAAGAAGCTTATGCTGGTTTTGCAGCCGCCCAACAGCTTCTCTGGAAATGCTGATTACTAAATCTTCTGCAAAAGCACTGCAGTCCCAGTCACTCTAATGTGGAATGATGGTTAATGACCTGAAAGCCCTTGCCAGTCAGGGCCGGCCAGTCTGTGCATTCAGGTACATGACCACTGCTGTCCTTCAACAACCCCTGCAGTCTAACATACAAAGCAGTAGCAGACTTGTGTGGGATGACACAGTCTTCCGTAATCAGCATGATCATAAATCCTACTTGGAAGTGTATCAGAAGAGGCTAAAATTTTAAAAGGCTGGGAAGTTGGAGAATATGTGTTAAGGACACAGCTCTGTCACCTCCTTTGTATGTTGGTGCACTTTCCTTCACACTATTATTTTGATGCTATAGCTAGTATATATTTTTCAAATGACTGATTTAAATGACAGATTTAGTTGAAAAGGTCAACGTTGAACAGATAGAGGGGACTCTTAATGATGCATGCTAACTGTGTCGTTAATGGGACGTAGCATGGAATATCCCTTACAATGAATTCTGAATTTTATAATGAAAATACAATCATATATTTGTTCAGACATCAACAAAACTATGTTGGAACACCTCCTGTTCTACTAAAATCCACTGGCTCTGGACTACAATGGCTTTACAGTAGCTGAGTAATTCACTGCACCGGTGTCACACTGGTGAATTATTTTAAACTACATAATAAAATAGTAAAATTCAACTAATGGAAAGCTAGGAAATTCACAGTACAGTTCAAAGAAAATATTAAACTTTCTCTTATTTGTAGCCTGGGACAAGGAACCCCAGAACCCATAATTTCCAGAATATTTCAGTGTCTTCCCCTACATCATCTTCTTTTCAGTAATTTCCTTTTAGAGCACACTAGTTGTTGTAACTATTAAACTGCTGCATATTGAACTGTTTTAAATTTTAGAATATGGCTTCAACAAAAAAAAAGAAAATAAATCTTAGAAAATAGGATATAAAATTCTACTATGAGGTTTTTCCATGCAGTAATCAACCCTGTTCTTCTTTGATCACAAATTGCAAATAGTCTTCCGCATTATTTTTCAAAATTCAGCTTTTACAATAGAGAAAAATGTTCCTTAGTTAGGGGCTCTATGATGGAGAAAGCTACCAGTACATCCAGAGTCCTCAGTAATTCACCACCGGGAGATAGATTTATTTAAAGGCAAATTTGGATCAGCAATCACATTTACCTTTCACAAACCGCTAATCAGAGAGCAGTAAAATCATTCCATTCTGTAAGGCAAAAAAGTAAGATATCAGTTCGAGGTCAGCAAGTCTTTTGCTCTTTGTAGGTCACCCTCTTTTCAATTTAAGCAGCAAAAATCCAGAAATGTTTGCAGTGTTTCCTCCTGGGAGTCAGCATATGACTCAAGTATAATGGAGGAAAAAAACACATAAAGAACAAAACAGTTGGGATAAGAACAGGAGGCTGTGCCTGTGCATACTTCTGTGGCTGCTGCTCTGCGGAAGCCGCCTCAGCCCCCCACACCACAGTGTCACGGGTACCGAACAGTCCTGAGGGTCACAAACACTCCTTCAGCTCTGACAAGCAGGTTATGTGTGTGCCATTTGGAAAACAGGATAATGAGGAACAAAGTTAACTAAGACTGTTAAGATGCAGGCTCTTGAGAGGGAAACAGGAGTTTAATTACAAATCATATTCTGATCCCATAAAGACCAAAGGTTTGACAAGCAGTGTCATGAAATTAAGGCAAGCACACATTTGTGGTTAGTGTCTCAATGCTTTCAGAGATGTCGCTGTTTGTTCTTCTCCCATACAATTTATTATTTTAATGGGAATACACAAAATCTGTCTGTAAGTCTTGATACATCATACATACCATACCTCCCTGTAACTCCACTGCTGTAATTGTAAGCAAAGCCTCTGATCAAGAGATAACAAAAAAAAAAAAAAAAAGTGGTTGATTGTTATCAACCTCAAAATATAACCAATCTTCTTCACCTCTACAACTGACAGGATCAATGGTATTGTCTTTGGTCTGATGCTAATACTTCCATGTCAAGAAAGAAGTGAGGAGAGGAAAAAAAATACAAGAGAGGGAATAAATAAATAAAAAGAATTCTCTAACTTTTAAACTGTTTAGCAGTCGTGTCTCCTCTCTACTGAAATCTAAAGGAGAATAACTCTTGTAGTCTGTACCGAATGAGCACTGCAGAATGAATAAGCACTGCAGAAGTCTATCCCTACATGAACCAGACAAATTAGGTAAACTCCACCAGAGTCTTACAAAGATCTGGAGGTTGTGTTGTTCTCTCCTTGTCCTATCCTGGTGTCAGACCACACTGGAAATCTAACCACCACATATATTTGATGAATGACAGTAACTGGTTTGAAAGCCCATGTTTACAGGTTTCATATGTTAAAAATGACCTGCAGTCCTTCTGTGAGGATTACCATGAATTCAGTGGCCTTAATTTACAACATATCTACTTTTGTTAATATGAAGTACAGCTACTGAGTTGAGTGCATTTTCCTGTTGCATGTGCCACCAAAAAAAAAAAAAAAGAGAAAATGACATCTTTAAAGATGATATCCTGTGGGTAGGAGTGCCATCTCCTACTATCCTAGGATTACAATTATAAGAGGAAGGCTGTATACCCTGAAGTCATGGAAAGTATTAAAAACATTCCTGAAACAGCATTTTAGAAGCATAAACTGATGCTATTATACTGGTCTCCCCACTTCTATCCAGAAATTCAGTGGGTGAGGTAAAGAACTTCTTAATAAAAATAACTAAGAAACACAGCTCTAACCATATGGCTATGAATTTTTTATTATTATTTTCCATGGTAAAGGCACCACCATATTGACTGTTTTCATGTACAACCCTCTCAGCACCTCATTACACATAAGCTCAGTTTCAGTATTAAATGTTCAAGTGATGCACCAACAGTACCCACACCAACACAGAAACTTGACTGCTGAACCTTAAAGACTGACAGGGTGTTCATACCCCTGAAAAAACTGAAGACAGATGGCATAAGTAGCCCTTTTCTCTCCATCAGAGGCCTTGCCAAGATTAATGCTGGTCTTTCCTTCCAACATGAGTAAATAAAGATGTTGGAACAAGCAACAGGCAGAACAAGTACTCTGGGAGAAACCAAATTACTCATGCAAGTGTCATAGTGGCAGCTTGCCATGAGCTCCCAAGCCATACACAAACGGCATCAAACAAAGCAGGAGACAGCTGCCCCTCATAACCTGCGTAACAATGGAGGAGATGCTTAACGGTTTTTAAATAACAGAAGCAGCTAGGCATGCCTAGACATTCTACACTTTCATAATTAAACTGTAAATTGCTTTTGCAGAATACTGGGGATTGAATTTGACTGAGGACTATATTTGGTAATCCCTGAAGTATGTTGTCTGAGTCAGGTTGCAAAAGAAAAGCTGAAACTGAAGAAACTGGTGAGGTTCATAACCACAGAAAAGAAACCAGGAAGCCGGTAGACAGATGAAAAGATAATTTATGAATGAGAAGAAATCTTCCTTGTCCCATTCCTGCTTTCATTGCCTTTAGATCACCTTTCTAAGAAGGCCAAACCAACCCTAGAACAAAAGCAACATCACCATTACAGTTCTCACCTTAACACCTAGAACTTTGACAATGGTACTGCACACATTAAATCTTTATTTTTTTATACTAAACTAACTGGTTTACTTGGTTCTAAATAAAAACCACAAAGCTACTTGCCAAAGAGATGATAAATATTCCGTTCAGCTGATCATCAGGACATAAACATCAGCAATTTGGTTAGACAGTCACATGCTAATGGCACACACAGAAATACGACTAAGTGAGAAACAAGTAATGCAGTATGACCTAAAAGTAATTTCAGAAACATTTGAAATAAAATTACTATAGCAATATATTTTACCGAAAGTTAATTCAGATCTACACCAATTCTAACTAGTCACTGTGTTAGGTATACTACACGTAACAAAACAGTTTTTACCCTCTGTTCAAGCTATAGCATTGTGTACTATTTTCCAAATTTAAAATAGGTTAATCTTTCCGCATTTGTATAAATCTTATTTTTTTTATTTTCAGAAGTCACATGTCACAGAAATCACTTGCTCCAGACACCATTTACCCAAATGAGGCTTGCTAGGTTTTTTGGTACAATCTGTACCACCAGCAAAGTCAGTACTGCACCAGTGACTGGAAAAAAGAACAGGGCTTCGGGAAGTGCTGAACATAGAGGAAGAGAACGGACATAAGGAAAGGCAGAAGAGCAAGAGTTAGCACTGAAAATAAATGCCAGATACAGCGTATGTGTTTCACTACCTTTAAATGGTGTAGCTGGAAATACTTCAAAACTCTTACTTCAAATGAAAACATGGAGCTACATTAGAAAACAGCAAATAGAGGAAATGGTGTGGAAGAGGATCTAAGACACTTATGAAGTACATCATGTCTCAATGTGTCAGTTGAAGAGGATCTAAGACACTTATGAAGTACATCATGTCTCAATGTGTGCACTGGAGTATTTCCAAAAGGCCAAAATGAAGAGAGAAAGCAGCTCCAGTACTTTGAAGCAAGACCTTAAAGTGAACTGTATTTACTGATTTTTCATAAATATGCGTATTTATAGTCTAAAGAAGACTAATAGAGGAAAAAATAATGAAATGCAGAAAAAGAGCCAAGCAAAAACCTTTGAGATAAAAATTGCTTTCCTTGATATCCCATAAAATGGGTGAAAGGACATTCTCCATCTTGTAACTAAAATCTCTGATTTCACTCTTCTGATCTATATATAAAAAAAAAAATCATGTAATTAAAATCTGAAATTATTTATCACACATTCAGAATAGATCACTTTGCCTGCTTCACAGTTACTCTCGAGATTAATGTCTAAGCTATCATTACTACTACTCATCTGGCGAAACAAAGATTTAGCCATGAAAAATTACCAAGAAAACATATGTATTTGTGTTAATGTAATGGTAGGCTGCTGGAGGAAGACAGCCTTATGGCTACTTTGGAGCCAGGCAGAAATCTTCTGAACCAGAGCTATTAAAGAGACAAATAACCAAAACTGAAAACTGTGAAGAAAAATAAAAACATGAACTCATCATTTGTGTACCTTTCACCACTGAATCCTTATCAGTATTGTTCATATTTTTCACCCACACCAAGCTTCTGTTATTTTTCAGGACAACCTTCTATTACTTCTTTTTTTTTTAGTCTACATTAAGCAGTTAAAACCTATCCAGATATACAGAAATAATTGTACACCGATAGGTCTGATTAACACTGCAACTTTTAACTGTTTTGTTTGCTGAAGGCCTTGTGCGTAGGTTGATAAATCTGCCCTCCTTTCAGAGGAAAAAAACCAAACCAAACCAAAACAAAACCAAAAACCCAAACCCAAAACAAAACTAAGCAAAACCCAAAACCCAAACAAACAAAAAAACCAAGCCAGATAAAAACTTCACTGGATACTGCACTGCAAAATTAACAGTTTCACTTTTTGTTGGAAAACAGTTTAAGAGCCAGATATTTAAGCTTTTATTTCCATTCAAGATGTTAAACTGTTCTGGGTTCTCTCAGAAAGCTTGGAAGCCAGCTAGCTCTTACGGTCCTGAACATAGGTTTATCACATTAAAAAGAGGAGAGAAAAAAAAAAAAAAAAAAAAAAAAAAAAGAAAAGAAAAGAGAGAGAGAGAGACTTATATGGGAATAGCTACTTTCTTTTCTGGGCATAAGAAACAGAGATTTAAAATTGAGCTCATTCTTTGGCAGTATGAGAGCTTTTACTGACTCAAACTTTGTTGGATTCCAAAGCTGAATGCTTTTATCATGCAGTTCTTGGGGAACTGGGTTTGAAATAACTGCTCTGAATTTCTCTCTTATACACTATACAGACTGCTTTATATCACAGCTATAGCTCCAGTTAAGTGCTATGCTTGTTGCAGTTATACTCACTGATTAATTTTTATATGAATTTAGAATATTGCTTATGGAACATATTTTATTTTTCTATTAATTTTTTTATTTCTGTGCACACTTTTGCAAACAGTGAGAAATACAATACTGGACCATAATACTTAAAAAAAGATTTATTAAAAATTAACGAAGTCGTTCCTCTATTTTTCTTCCACTTCAAAAAAATGTCTTTCAGTATTGCAGCACATTTTATGTGTCACTCACTATCAAAACCAACCATATGTAAACACATAAACACTCAGGAAAATCAACTGAAGTGTAGACATACTCATTCAGTAAATAGTCCTTCATTCAGATCAGCCTAATTCACTTTGGGAACTGCTCTTAAAACTCACTTAGGTCTGCTCTTAAAAGTTACCAAAAAGGGGAAAAAAAAAAAAAAAAAGGCTGTATTAGAACAGAAACTTGGCCCGTGTCCGGACCTCTGGCCCCCAAGCTCATCTGTGAGCTCTGCCCTAGTTTGAACCCTGGCAGTGGGGCATTTGAGGTGTTCACAGATTACATGTGTTAATGGTGATTGTTGGTTATCATTTTCTCAATTACTTGGCCCAGGAATGAGGTTGGAAAAGCCTTCTGGGTGACTTCTGGCCTCCTGAGAATAAGGTGAACTACTGCAATTTTCAAGGCGCTTAGATTTATTTCTCTAGAGAATCACATTACAACAAATGTTCATGAATTTGCAGCTAAATTAGGTCATTTAGATTTATCACTCATGGGACTATATATACACTCCCGAGTTAGATTCTCCACAAGGACAGTCAACCAGACAGGAGGCCACAGATAGACAGTTTGCAAGTAGAGGGGGCCAACAGCACAAAGCACCCCAAATTGTGTTTCAGTGTGGAAAAAACATAGGAGGAGCAGGTAATCAGGAATATTAGGTGTACTGACAGCCCCCACAGCCATCTCCACTGCAGTAATCCTTGCTCACCCAATGACAGTAGAGTAAGAAAGATACAAAAATGACTGCACAGAACAGTGAAACACTACGAAACTTCTACGGCGTCCATATCCTTCATCTGCTTTTGCTCATGAGATACCTGTTAGAAATGCTGCCTTCAAATGGCAATATAAAAATCCCACAGATTTCTTCCAGAAATGTAGTTGGGCTGCTTATTTTGTAAAATATTTTACATTATTTAAGTACAGACTGAAATGTATTCAAAATGCACAATCTTTAGCTGAATTCCATAGGTGTTCCAATTTCCAACATCTAAACTACAGTAGTATCTGAAGAGATTTACCACACATCCCTTTTTGTGTGCATGATATAAATTATCTTTCTAAAGCTGATCGAGGCTAAAGACTTGCTGTATAAATCAATCCCACTTACTGTACTTGCAATTTTTCAAGTGAGATCCATTGTTATGCCAATATTGCTCTTACTTTACTAAATAAAGAACAGTTATATATTTATTCCACTTCTAAAATCTGAACAATTATTTCTGAAAAACTGGAATCTTTAAATGGAGATTAATTGTGTTTTTTGTATTAGAAGATTACAGCATAAATTATGGTTCAACAGAATGATTTTGGTTAGGAGCAGAATACATTTATTTAAGACAAACTTTTTCCTTCTTTAAATCAGTATAAATCTTAGGAATTCTAAATCTTTCTTACAGAGATTATTTATTAAAGGAAATTAAGTATAAGTATTCATAGCAGTTACTGGGATCTCTTAAAAAATTCTGCAGCTGAAACAGATCCTGCCCCTACATATGCCATAAACACCTTTAAGAATGACGGAGATTGGATATAGAAAGCCACAAATCACTTATTCAGCAGTATTTAGATCTGACCATATATGTGTATCTTACTAAAATACAGTTGAAAAACATCTCCTAAATGTAGACACTGTTTTTTTCTGACATCATTTCACTCCTTTTCTGATAGACCTATTTTGTGAGTTGCAAATATATTAAAAATTATTTTCAAGACAGGGCATACTAACCCCGTAATAAAACTGCAAAATTTAAGTAAAATTAACTCTGGAACTGCCTTCCTAGAAAGCAAGCCTTTGGTAGTAATAGTGATTTCTTTCATCACATTATCAATTACATGAGGCACTTAAGTCACTGTTTCCCAGTTTGGTTGGAATACTGCTATACTGTTTATATGCATTACAACATCTGTTATGTAGGAAACATCATTGGTGCAACATATATTCTGACAATTAAAGCAAAATGCTAAAGTAGAAAGATCCATTTTAAAGTGAACGAGTTTATTTCCATTGAGAAGTTGCAATGATATTTAAATTTCTTTGGGTAACTAAAGGAAAATATTCTCACTTGTGCTGAAGTATAATATTTTAGGAAATAAAAATACATTCCTTCAAAACTTGCTAAAGTAGTAGGTCAGCTTATGAATAGTAGCCTGTAATTGTTGAATGCAGAGTCCAGCTGATATGAATCAGTGTAGATTCACTGAAAGCACTGCGGCTTTGTCAGGAATTTACAACCTTCACCAGCCTCTTACTCCAAACCTTGCATTGCATCATTAAATAAGAACCACCTTTTGATTAATATTACTCCAGGCCAGTAAATAGAAGGCATATGAATGGTCTGAACTCAGAATCTCTTCTGTCAAATGGATTTTAAGTGTTCACAGCCATTCTGGAGGTATGAAAGATCTACTGTGTACCTGAAGCTAAAAGTTAAAGAGAAGTTAATATATACCAAGTAAATCTTTCTATTAAAGGGAATCTACTCTGCTACTGATTTAAATTCTGTTGTGTGTGAAATACATGCCAATAAAGAGACTGGTCTTCAACACAGTTAATATTTATGCTTGGTTTCCTATTAGGTCATCAAAAGGTATAGACAGCAATCCACAAAAATGGATTCTGGGTAACTTTGTAAAAGAATTAAATCAGGGTGTGAGGTAAAGTTATAGGGGAAAACCAGTTTTTAGCCTCTTCTTGGATGGAGTAATAAGAAAAACAAGCACTAAGAAAATACAAAAAGGGTATATTCTTTCAAAATGACTTCAGCAGAATATTGGATCAGAGAGACAAAGCCTTTTAAAAATGTAAAAATGATGGGGTTTTTCCCTAGGGAAAACATGAAATATGTAGAAAACAGTAAAATATATGAAACTAATTCCTTGTTAAGACAGTTGTATTAACTTCTTAAAGATGAAGGAAATTGTTAAGTATAATTTAAATAGTAAACAGATAAAAATATACCTGCTTTGTTATAAAACATGGTATTTCTTTTTAGAGCTAGAAGAGAATAAGCATAGCGTAGAGTGTGGGTTTTGCTTCTTGGCATATATCTAAAGCAAGAGAAAGTAAAACATGTTGACAATAGAAATCACTGCTACTGTTGGATCCATAAATTAAAAGGATAACAGTTACCGGGGTCAGAAATAGCAAATCAACAGACATCAAATGTTATATGAAAATAAGGAGAAAATCATATTGTTAGAAAAAAAATCTGGGAAATGAACGTGCTATGTCCATATATATGTTGACTATAATGTGCTTAGTACAGCTATGAGGACCAGATGTAAATTTAGCATCCAGCTTACTGAAACTGTAAATGCTGAACACTGTTTCAAAACAAAGAAAATTTATTCATATTACACATCAGTTATATTTTGCAGGGCTGCAATACATTAGTAAGAATTTAAAACCACTAAAAAAAATTACGGCTTCACAGATGGCATCATCTTAAGAGAATACTGAACTCAAAGTTTTTCACATATTTCAATGCCTCCCATATCAATTTTCTCTGAACATTATTTGTCTGCAGGTTTGTGGGGCAAGAGTTATTTCTACAACCTCCTATCTTTAGTCATACACAGTTTAAAATCATTAGCAGAGGAAATATATAGTGCTCTGAGATAAGTATATCTAAGCTTCAGTTTTCAGTATCATTAACAGTTGAATTTAAATTAATTGCTGTATTCATTTTACTATGTATTTCAAGTTATTTCACTAGGAGAATAAGAAATAGCATGCATAGGGAGTTCTCTTCATTCTGATCTGTTTCAATTATGTTTTTCCCCCCTCGAAAAAGGGCATACATCCAAAGGCTAACAACTCCCAGAAGTACACATAACTTTCTGTTTAAATGGAAACCAAAAATTAAATAACTTGGGATTACTGTAGTCACTAGTATATAGCAAGGTTTTACAATACCACCTATCCAATGGATTTGGAGAAGTATTAAATATAGGCAGAAAGAAAGAAATGGAAAGGTACCTCATTACTTCAGAAAAAAAAAAGCTGCAAGTGGATAAATAAAAATGTAAAGAACTGAGTTTTCAAACTGCCACTTCTTCATACATAG
Source organism: Tyto alba (assembly GCF_018691265.1). Taxonomy (NCBI): domain Eukaryota; kingdom Metazoa; phylum Chordata; class Aves; order Strigiformes; family Tytonidae; genus Tyto; species Tyto alba. Next base: position 32,833,780 of record NW_024881275.1, read on the forward strand.
TATGCAAGGACACATATTCTCAGAGGGAAGCTAAAGGAAATAACATCAATTTGGACTTCCTTACGTAACTCCTTGCATACTTCTCAGTTTATTCTACCAAAATTTTTGTGGTTCTGCATAACTCATCTACTCACCTTGAAGAACTCTTACATAGGAGATGCAATTAAAAAGAGAAATGTAAACAAAACAAAGCAGGTTTGCTGTCCTAGACTATGAACAACATTATGGAGAAGCTCCATTAAAAAGTCCCATCCAAGGAGCTAAACTCTTCCCTATTTTCTCACAACCCAGTAAGAAAAGCTCTGAATTAACTATTTTCTGGTTCTAAGCTAGATAATCGGCAAAATGATCAGAAGGAAAAAAAATAATTTTCAGGTAAGTTGTATTTTATCTTCTGAGTTTGGATGTTCTTGCACACATGTCAAGCCTGGACTTTACACCAAGAACACTTTAAAGTGAGGATACAACAAGTTTGACAAAAGGTTTAAGGGAAGAGAATGCAAAGGGTAAGGAAAAAGCAGAAAAGAGATGGCTTGAAAAGAGCTGCTTGAGAATTTGAGCACAACAACATGCCAGTTCAGGCTAGCATTATATACAATTAGGTGCACTTCCATTTGAACTCCTTTTAGATTAACCTGTGATTGACACAGGTTTTCCCCCCCATCCTCCTTTCAAACTTCTTTGCAAATAACACAAAATAAATTTGCTACTGTGGACAAGGGGCAGAAAAAAACCTCAAACCACAAAACCCAACCAAAATGTCCAGGAAAGGTGTAGAATGGAATTAAATAAAGAACCTGTCAAAGACAGTAATCTCCTTATAATTGAGGCTGAAACAAACTTTCCACTAGCTTCATCAAAACCTATGGAAAGTCAAACAAAATTTCCTTTTAATTTTTTTTTAAAATTGTTATCTGACAGATGGTTCTTTGAGAGATACTCAAGGTTTCAGAAGAAATGATCTAATTACATCAACATTTATTTTCTTGTAAGCATTCCATATTCCACAAACAGTTGATACAATTCAAGAGTTAATGAGTTGTCTTTTGTTCTCCTTTGTCAAAAACATACTCGGCTAGTTTATGCAACTAGAATACAAACCTCATGTGAAAAACAGGAAAAGAAATAACTAAAATTTCCTAGGATTCCCATGGGTTGCCTACTTGCTTCTGCTCACTGAGAAAAACAAATCCATTTCAACTCCTCCAGTCCCTCCTGCCTAAAAGAGTTAAACCCATTCAGGATTGGACACCCCAAGAACTTTCAGGGATAAAACTTAAATGCATTAGGTAAGTAAGATTAGGAAGGGAAGATTTCTTTTCCTGGAATGAAGTTTCCACATAAATTATGATTCCCACAGAGTTCTCAGCAGGTAGGTGTCCTACAGCTGACATTATGTTGCCTAAACAGCCCCAAAGAGGACTTTCTGAATTCCACCCAGGCCCAGCGGGAAAGCTCTGATGGACAAATTGCAATCACATGTGAACCAAAAAAGAAGGGAAAGGGAAAACAAAGCAAAGTGTAACCGTGAAGCATTAGAGACCTGCAGGAAGAAAGGCATCCAGGAAAACATTTAGGACAGGAGCGTAAATGGGACTGATTTGAGAATTACCAGATGACAGTCTCAAATAGGTCTCATGATCCATAAGGGTTGTTAAAGGAAATTTCTTAATAAATTAGGGGAGAGGGGCTTTGAAGCATGCAAGGTCATGGAGCATTTAAAAAAATCTGATTTTCTCCAATATCTGCAAATTCTCTAAAGGAAGGAATGTCTAGGATAAGTGATTTTTCATGAACAACCAAGAACTTGGGAATACAAATGCATTCTATTTGCTAAAAACATACATTTTAAAAGAAGCATTAAAAATATGTTCTAGAAACAGAGTGATAATGAAATAGGATACAGTGCTACCACTGCCCCACATAAAGGCAGCAAACACAAAGCTATCTTCATCCCATCAGGATTCTGAAAGTAGACAAATGATCTGAGCAAAATTAAGTTTGTTAATGGTCTGTAACAGAGTAACATTGCATCAAAGTAATCTGATCCTACCACAAATCACTCCAAACAGACCATCCAACCAGGAAAAGGACAGGTATCTAAATGTTTTCAACCAGCAGTTACCAAAACAGCCAATAGATCCATTTCCCCAAAGCCATGAAGCTGCAGAAGTATTGTTCATGCACTGCAAATCTTTGAAAACAGAATTAACTAGAACTAATAGTACTCAAGAATGTGTACAGCACAATTACAAAAACATGTTCAGCACAGGGTCGCCACTGTATAATTGCATTTTATAACTGCTACAGATGCTGCTACAGAATTAGCTTAATTGCAGGAAAAATGGTGTAAATTTCAAACTTCGTTAGTGATGTTAACTTCTTCAAATGGAAGGGAAAAAAGGGTCTATCATGTAACAACCTGGCTAAAAATTCTGTTTAATGAGAAAGTAAAAAGAAAACTAGCATGCAGTTTCTCTATGGCTTCTCTTTTAAATACTTAAAACTTAACTGAAGCTCAGCAAAACCAGGTATGTGTGCATATGTACAAAAGTTGCAGGATTCACTGGCCCAACTACTGCTACTTTTGGTTTCCTGCATTACATTTCTTGGCTGAACATGCTCTGTTGTTGAAACTGTAAGTGCTTGCTGTTTCTTTACTATTGAATTTAGAGTCCCCAAAAGAGATTAAAGGCTTTTTTTCTATTCTAAACACTGACCATTTAAAGTAACATTTTGTTTCAAATCATCTTCACGCTATTTGATTCAAATACTTCCCTATTTTCAGATTAATGATGAAAATTGCAGGGTTTTGCACTTGGAAATGCATAGCCATTACGAAGCAGTAACTGAAATTAAGTTAAATTTAAGGTAAGCAAAAAAACATAGAAAGCATAACAGAGTATCACTCCTTTGGTGTTCATTGCACTGTATCACAATTTCAGAAATTGGAAAAACGTGCTAAGCATCTTAGTGCTTACCACAGTTACTAAATGTTAATAACAAATATATTAGTCTTTCCACGGAGTAAGCAATTAGACAAATTTCCAGATTGAACAAATAATCTATGAAGAAATCTTATTACAGTTTCAGTTATTTGTTACTTGTTAATCCTACTGAAAGCAGACATTAAACCTGTAGAGCTAAATGTAATAGCACAAAGATAAACTTATTTAGCGTATTAGGTATGATCTTAGCAACTTCCAAAAACAATGTTAAAAAACTGCAACAGTTCTATAGTCCTAATTTAATTTGCCTGAAATGCTGTGGGTTTTTCCCTGAAATTTAATTTTCTGACACACCAGTGGAAGAATAAAACCTGGTAGAAATTACTCATTAGAATAAAATCCTTTGCAGAAGGCCCACAGTGAATCCATGGTTTTGATGAGAAAGAGGTGGGAGAACTAAAAAAAAAAAAAAAAAAAAAAAAAACACAAACAAACAAAAAAAACCCCAAAAAACAACACCAAAAAAAAACCAAACCAAAAAAAAAAAAAAAAAACAAAAAACAACAACAACAAAAAAAAAAAAAACAAACAAAAAACCCACAAACAAAAGAATTCGTTCATGACTTTCACTAATTCAGCAGATGAAAAGAGACAGAGGAACCAGTTAAAAAAAAACCAGTTTGGAATTGACTAATAGTGGAGGCAGGTGCAGAATTATTTTTTTAACAGAATCCCTCTTATAGGGGAAGGGTATCTTCTGGTGGCATGAAAAAAAATGAGAGAAATGTCCTGATTCCTAAACTCCATACAGGCTAACTGTTCTTGCTTTAAAGTATGTGGAGACACAAAGAAATGATATCAACAATAAAGAAACAAAAATGGCAACACCTTGACAGGTGGAAACCAGATCATTAAAGGCCTTGCAGAAGAACTAGGAGACCCTGAATGCTGAAACAACAGCAGTAGCAAAAAAATATTTGAAGGAAAGCTGAGAATTATATTCCATATCTAGTATTTCCTTTATTTTTTTATTATCCTTTTGAGAATACTACTAGGAATAGATGGCTGTTGAACTCTACAACTAACATAAGTGAACTCTACAACTGACATAAATGAACTGTACACAAATATTGATGAAGTTACTGTGATTATCTTTTAGATCTACTTACAAAAAGAAACATTCATAATACAAAAGCCTTTTCAACATAACTGAAGAAAACCCCTAAGTTTTATACAGTAGTTATATATAAAACCTAAGTGTTAATATACTGGATCACATGCTGCTGTAACAAATTGCAGTTATCATATTTTTGCAACATCTACTTTTCCCCTCTATTATTATTCCTTTCTGTTCTTTCACATATTTTCCATTGCTCCAAATACTTCCTCTTGCATTCTTACACTCTGCCCCTGCAGCCTTCCAAGGTCTTTCAAGGTGCTGCCCACACTTCTTGAACAGTTTGTGTTAGTCCTCATACTACCTATAAACATGCCTAGCTTTGAAAGGTGTATGCAGATTAGGCATCGGGGAAACCGAAATCTGCATCATAAATGCATGTGCAACTGACATGAACCTGCTGTGATGTACTGTTACAGCACAAAAACTCTATTTATCACCAAACTTTAAGGAGAAAATTAGAAAGGATAAGAAATTTACCTACATCTGTGGTAAAGATTGTTGTTTATAGTACGTTTTCCAGCCCTTCATCTATTTGAACTTTAGAAATGAGGAGCTTTTAGCACTTCTCTGGGAGATTACAATCCCCTCAGACACAACCCAAGAGAACAACAAAAAAAAATCCTATACTACTAAATTAGCTTTCAAAGACATTAAAAAACTAAATAATTATGATCTTCACATATATTCTAACCCATTCATAGTCAAATTTTATCTAAAATTTGAGTGTACACTTTATGAGAAAGAGCCTTCATACTTGGAACTATGGTTTTCTGTTTCGGGAGGTTTATTAAGGTAGTTTATATATTCAGTAAGACCCTGTTTAGGCAGGCTGACTGTAAATGTGAGGTTTTATAGATATATTAAATATCCTTTATATAATTACTAAATCTAAGTTATCTGAGGGTAATTCTGAATATATTGGAAATTAATGAAACAGTTCAATACATCTATGTTTTAAGTCTACTAAGTGCTGATTTGCGTTTTGTACCATGGTAAAGCCACAGTACAGGAACAAGAAACTTCCTTTCCTTTTAGAGCAGCAGATCATCCACAGAAGCTGCAAATACTGGCAGACTAAGAGATCCCAAATAGAGACCACAGGTCAGGAGGCGACAACTGAGTGGGACAGAGCACTGGATGTGTTTGCTGTTTCTGGTTTTGAAAAAGATTTAATGAAACAGTGCAAGGACAACACCTGCTGCATTTTTCCAAGCGTTCTGCCCCAGACTATTTCCTGTGCATACCAACTAGGAAACACACTTCCACGTAATCAAACAGCACAAGATCAACGACAAGTCAAATGGAAACACTGTTAGGTGTTGTCAAGCTGTATGTTTTCTTTCACCTGTATACATAGTTTGGATCAGTTTGAAATTTGTTATTTGAATAAAAACTGAAGGCTATTTGTAAAAAAAGAAGAACCTTCTTCCCCCTCCCCTTGCTTTCTCACTCCTCCTTTTATTTTTGGCATTATGGAGAATCACAGACAAACTTCATTTTTGCTTTTGTTAGGTATATAGACTCTGGTATTCGGCTGCAAATCACCGTAAGGATAAGATTAGCCCTACTACCCATGCGCATACTGAACAACAATCAAACAATCAGCAAGAGGACAAGATGAATAGATTAGTGTGTATTTCTACTCCACTGTGGGTCGGGGCGGGCAGACAGGGAGACACATAACATGGGGACAGGACATGGGGGCCAACTTCTAGTGATACAACTGTACAAAGTTACAGTGATGTACAGTACAAGCCCACAAGCTCCTATGAGACTTTTAATTATACCCTTCACCCTCTTTTTTTCTCTTCAGTCAGCATTTGAAAACATACAGTAACACACACTACACTTATTTTCACAAGGCTCTGAACATAAGGAGTGAATTTAGTGCATGTGGTTGTTGATTTGTGTAGAAGTTAACAATTTTTGAAATTTTCTCCTGAATTTTATGTCCTAATTTATATGAAATAATGGTATTTTCTCCCCTTACTTCCTTATTTACTCATTAATTTCCTAGGCACTAGTACAAATCATGCATGCTCTAATATATTAAGATTTTGGTATGTAATTTTCCTGCGTAGCTCTACATACACTTTTACATCAACAGGAATTTAGTCCTAACTTTACTTTCACTATTGTCTTTCTCATACAGCATACACTGCTGAAAGCTTCCTCTATGCTTTTAACTGATATCATCCAAGATGTTGGGGTTTTTTATTACAATAGTGACACATCTAGAAACAAGTTAACATAAAATTATTTTAGCACAGATGATTTGGGATTGGCATGGTTTTATCTAGTCTCTTCCAAAATGACTTTAACCACAAATATTTAAAGCAGCGTGGAAAAAAAAACATTCCCACAAAAACGTTTATCAGAAGATACAAAATCATTGATATGTATTTTCAAAATAGCTTCTGAAAATAGCTTGTAACTTTTTATGAAATAACCGCAAACACTGCAGTATCACATTCTCCTTCAAAAACGCACATGAATGTCTATACTAAAGCCAAATATTATAGAACTTCAAGACCACTATTAATCAGTGCTACCAAAACACGATAATCAAGGAACAGTATAGTCCTCCAGACCCACTGAGACAGACCTTACCCTAACGGGTGACCATTATAATCCACCTCAGTCATGGAAACAGCTATGTTATTATAGCCCAATGACCGCTTGGGCACCTGTCTGCAGAGTTTTCTGACGTCTAACTGTTTGCAATGATTGACTATATTGCTGTCGTCAAGCTAAGAAGTAAAAAACTATGGGCTGCTGCAGTGAATCCCTTCGCTGCTGTGTCACACCGAATGCTCACACAGCTCCCTGCCTTCTCCTCCACACTACTGCCTCTCACATCAGCATCGCCAAACCAAAGCGCAGATTCAAAACACTCTGCTTCTGATTTCATAAGGCTCCTAGCTTTCCACTAAAATAAGGAGAGCCTGGCGTCTAAAGGCTTATTTGAACCCAAAATACAGAGCAAGCAGAGCTTATAGAAAGACAAATGAAGTCTGTGGATTAAGGAGGTAACTGATGAAGCACCCTTCTTGATGAAGAATCTTCTGCCTACTGCATTTACAGTGAGTGAAAAGTGGTCAGGTAGCGAAGTTTCATCAACACTAGTTACACATTTGGCAGAGACAGTTGCACTGCCTTGTTCTGTTGTAAAAGCAGTTGAATAAGAGGAACAATGAAAAGGCCCCCTGCCCTTAACTCCTGCATGACTGTATCTAACAGTTTACGTAACAGCACCCATGTATTATGATCAAAACCTGCTTGGTTTATAACAAGGATCAGCCACTTCCATAACTCCCTTGAGCTGATTGTGTTGGTTCAGTTTTCAAGGCTATTCCATGAATAACCTGAGCTTTAAGTGAAGTGCTATTACTCTGACTGACTCCTCCTTTTGTACTTACAGAGATAACAAGCATGACTCATATGCATATTAAAACAGTGCTGTATTCCTGAGTTAATGGCCAGAAAGCTGAGCTGCTTATGCTGCTCTTCATAGCTCTGTCAAACGCCAACAGAAAGAATTAACAAGTTTACAATCAGACTCACCATTTTTTTTTCAGCAGTAATCATACAATTAAAATACTATGCTAATTGTATGCTGCTGCTAATGCTTAAGGGAAGTTATGGAATGCAGAACTATTGTTCTTCTAGACTCGAGTTCTTAAGCAGGAGTAAAACCTAAAATACAACTTGACACAGCCATCAAGAGACACATACACATAGAAGCTTTCAGAAATAAAGGCCCTTCCTCTTCCTACATTAAGCAGGACTGAAAAGACCATCACCTTATAGCTTAATATAAAGGGAAGTCCTAGAAATTCCAGTCTAGCTACCTTTAGGATATATAACAAATAGCTAAAACAATACCACCTTTCCTTCTCAACTAGTTATTCATTGGGTGTTGCCAAGACTTAAAAAAGTACTGCCCATTGTAGTTGTACAGATTAGTTTGGGTTTGTTTTTCTCTTATAATAATTATTTTGTTTAATTCTGACTCATTAAGTTTAGTCTCCCTGTTAAGTGGAATAGGTGTGAAGAGTTTACAAAGACAAGAGTCAAAATGAACTGGCAGTTGAATGTGAGATGGAAGTTACACAGAAAGTGACTGTGCCAGGTAACCAGCAAATCCTTCCCACTTAAACTACTAGCTGCACAGATTCACCGTTTATTTTGAGCCCCACAAGCAACACCAGAAACAACAATTCAATCAAGGTCTACAATAAGTTTTCATTTCACAGTTAGGAGATGAAAAAGTAAGGAATGAAACAGATAAAGAAAGAACACAATTAACTAGACAGTAACTCATCAACAACACAACTATGCATTAAGTGACATTAGTTATTCCTAGTTTCCCTGCATCAAGTATCTGTACCTAAACCCAAGGATGGAAGCATTGCTCCTAAAGCAATGTGTTTCTGGGGAATGGTCCCCATAAAGAGTTGCTGTCTATAGAGACCTTAAAAAAAAAAAGAAAAATAATATCTCATTAATAGCTACTTTAAAAAAAAAAATAAAGGGAAACGGTATTTCAGCAATTACATCCTTGGAAGAAGACTAAAATCAATCAGGTCAGGCAATATTATTTGAGACTCTAGTTTTTCTTCCCCCTCACAGGTAGTAGAAACAAGGAAAAAGAGGGAGTAAGTAGGTAGCACTAGCATAAGGACCATGTCATATGTTTACACGATTAAAGGAAAAAAAAAAAAGCATTAAATATACTAAGTCAAATAAAAGCCACAGAATGTCCCACTGTCAAAAACAACACTAACTGAATTTCAGTTACTTTCTATTGGCAATCTTTCTCTTGATATTTGTTTCCCCCTTGTTTTCCATTTCAGTAAGATACTGAGTAGCATTAACAGTTCTCGGTCCTCACAGGCTTAAAAAAGAAAAGCCTCAGAAATAAGGCAAACAGTGTCTTACAAAAACTGCATTCATGCAGCTCACCAAATGACGTACAGAAGTAGTCTGAAGCCTAATTTATATGGCACCCATATAATCAATGAAGATGATACAATAAACAAATCCACAAGTTTCTAGAACAGAGATTGTGTTACTGACAGCACTCTGCGTATTGCGGATTGAGGCTCAATCTTAACACCAAGCACAGGAAAGATACATTAGTCCCCAAAAGAGAGCTTTAATGAGTCCCATGCTTTCTGAGAGGAAGACAGTCAGCTATAGACCCACCTTTTAAACATTTCAAATATACTGAGCCAAATTATGCAACCTTCATTCATGCTCATGTATTCTTACATGAATCTGGTATTAGTTTGAGCAAGTGCTCATCAATGTGATTAAGAGGACAACCACTGGAATCATCATAATTAATACTGAATCATAAATGCCTTTGGGGAAGAAATATAAAAATAATTATGGGTCAGATGTAGTTCAATTTATACCATAAAGTTTACAGATTTCGTCGAATACCTGTTTAACACAGCTTTTTCAAAAAGTTTTTTACATGAGAACTTCCAATAAACTTGTAAAGCGTGCTTGGAAAGATGCTTGATGTCAAGAGGGAGTTGCCTGTGGAGTGAATAAATGGAAAGAGCACTTATATTTTTGGTCACAAACTCAACTATATCTTTCAGCTTTGTTGAGGAAAATGAGTAAGAAAGCCTTTTACCATCTCTGTCTAATCTGAAAGGCAGGTACTGCGGCTCCTGGATGAATGGCTAAATACTACTTAACTGCCAAGAATAACTCCTACAGTATTCGGTATAAAATCAGAGGCAAAGGAGTTTCCACAAGAGAAAGAGCTCTGAAATAAAATACCCATTCCTGTTAACTGCACACAAACCACGTGGCAGCTGAACCACAGGATGCTGGTCTGGGGCAGCAGCAGGGTGTTGGTTAAAAAGACCCATAAATGGTGAGTAGGTAGCTGCAGATTAAAGACACAGAAAAATGTGTGTTTTGTAAGCCAAGATTTTTTCCTACCAGAAGCAGTTTAGTCTGCTTGCCTTGCGCGCCCCACTCTGTCAGTACATCCAACTTAGCTGACCTACGGGCTACAGGTGGCTCTGTGGAAGCCACGTGCCAGATCGGTACATACTGCGTCCCAACACCGACAAGACAGGAGGGGTGAAGGAAAACACTGGTTAGCTGAGTCAGACTCTTTCTGGAGTGAGGCTGGCAGGGCAATTAGGCGTATCTTCTCAGAAGTCTCACTGCGCTTTCACTGTCCACCTACCAGGAACAAATCCACTTCTGCTAACAGCACTCAATTAGAAGAGCTGGAAGACGAGGCAAATAAGCTCTGCCTTCCCAATTCTTATGTCTGACTTCTCTCCAGTTGCAAAAACCTATCCTTCTGTTTTCATATAATTGAAACAGTCATACTGGAAGGTTAAAAAGCAAGTAAGGGCATTAAAAACAGAGGTAGTAATGCAGGGAAAAAACCAGGATGATGATGGAAAGCATTAGCAACTATTTATCACAAATTGACTATGCCCAATCCCATAATTTCCAAAATTAGGACTCATTTGGTACAACTCACAGAAGACAGATTTGCTAAACCTAAAAAAAAAAAAAAAAAAAAAAACCACAAAAAACAAAAACCAACTCACTGAAAGTGGAATTAGGAGCTCCTTTGTGTGTCCTCTTGTTGAATCCAGGTTTAGGAATAAAAACACTTGACATCAAAAGCCCTTCCCTTCACCTAGAAACTACTAGTACAATTAGCAACCTATTAAAAAAAGCTTTAAAATGCCATCAGACATATTTTAGCAAAGAGTGGAGATTTGCTTTTTACATATTTAAAAGAACTGATGCCAGAAGAGGCAGCATTAATTTCATCACATAAAAGGAAGTTTCCTGCAACTTGTCTTTTGATTTTCCAGAGAAAAACTGCATTTGTTGAAGCTAACATCTCATTATCTGCTTTCTATATAGGCAATATTAAAATACAAGTAATGCTGAAGCAAAATTCTTTATAAATTGCCTTACTTTCAAGTTGAACTGTAGTTAAATGACCACTGTTTCATATCCACAATATGGAATTTCACTTCTTCAAATTACCTTTGCCACCATAAAGCAAAAAAAGCCAACAAAAAACCCCCCAACAATGTGTGAAATTCCTGTTCAGAGACTAGGGAACAGAGAAAACTTCTAGATAGGCAACAGTTTATATCCTCAATCTCAAAATAAAGATGAAAATGTAAATATTTTTTTTATCAGGAAAAAAAAAATTTTCTGCGCTCATTTTGGTGACCACTAGTCTCAACCTCTATAAAGAAAAGAAGTCTTCAACAACCAAATCAGGTCTGAAAGAAATGAGACCTGGTCGCGAAACTTCAGTTGCTTACTTTAGCTTCAGGTAGACCAGTTTTTGATTTAGCTTAGGGAAATAGTTTGTTCCTTGTTTTAAGCAGTGAAAGGCGTATTTAATTACCTGCAATATCTGAGAAGCCAGTGAGTAAGTGTAAATTAAAAATTATCCCCCAAGAGAGACTGATATTGACTTACTGACATTTTCTAGGATGTTTTATTGTTGCATGTGAGGTCTTAATAAAGCATGGGGAGGAGGTAGGGGGGGCTGAGGAGGAAGGCTGGGGCGTGCAGGACAGAGGAAAACCAAAACAAAACAAAAAGAAAGGGAGGAGTTAACCGTAATGTAGTGATATATCATCTTCATACCCTTCTGACTGTTGAAGCTTCTAGCTTCAGGCACTACTCCAAGTTAAGCTAGAACATCCTCCCAGCTGACCTAACCTTCATCAGCTGCTAATGAATCTGGTGGAGGCTGTTCTGTTTTCCCTACTTCATCAAAGCCCATGGTGGTCTAATCACATCTCTGTACACTCACAACATGAATACTGCACGGGACTGGAAGTAAGCTTGGAGATCCCAAGGGTGGGCAAGGGTAGCATATATCCAAAAACCCTGCAGCTGATTATCTGAACCAGCTCCCATGTATGCAGAGCATATTTCTGTATGCCTACGCAGTGGCGCAACGCACTAAGCCACAAACACATGATTCCAGTATTCACTTCTGCAATCATACAGGTTTTAAAGCAACCCCAAACTAGTATGATTAACACTTTGGTACAATGATGTTATAAAGGGAGGAAACAGTTTTGTTTCCTACAGAGGTCAAAAGGAGGGAACAAAAAAGAAAGACAGACAATCACCATACGCCATTTGCTTAAAGTTTTCTATCTTTAACACAAATAACATTAACGTTAATTTAAACACTGTGGGATCCCATCCAAGATCCATATTTAAGTTCTTAGATATGCTGCTCCAATTTACTTATTGGCAGCTGTGCTAGCAATTAAAATTAAGTAAATTAAGCAAGTAAAACAAATTAAGGCATCACTATAGGATATTTAGATCAAATTACCCAGATTTAGCAAGGATATTCAACACTTCTGGCATAACAGACCTCCTCGGGACCGCACGAGCCAGTGAAAGCAAGAGGAATTGAGGACAGGATCCCTACAGCCCACCGCAGCTCAGTCACACGGGGGAGAGCACCTGGCTCAAAGGGACTGCATAGCTCACAGTGACAGACGGCAGCACGGGCTGGGCATGCCAACCCTGTCCCCATCCATGGCTCTGTGCTGTGAATCGGATGCGGGGTCATCCTGGGGCGGCTCATGATGAGCGTGTGTCGTGGTTTGAGCCTGGTTGGCAACCAACCCCCGCAGCTGGTCACCCACCTTCCCCCTCCCCACCTGAGGACGGGGGAGGGGATTAGAGGGGTGAAGGGAGACTTGCAGGCTGAGATAGGAACAGTTTAATAATGGCAATGAAACGAGAACAATGATAGAAAAAAAAAGAAATATATAAACAGGCAATGCACAATGCAGCTGCTCACCACCCGCTGACCAATCCCCAGCCCGTTCCCGGCCAGCGACCCCGAGATACCAAGATCCCACAATCTCAATCCCGGAAGCGAGAGAGAGAGAGCTCCTTCCCAACCACCCCTCCTCTATGTAGTGAGAATGACGTCCCATGATATGGAATATTTCACTGGCCAGTTTGGGTTTGGTGCTCTGGCCGTGCTCCCTCCCTGCTCCCTGTGCCCTGGCACACGGGCAGGACATGGGGAGTCGGGGAGGCCTTCAAGTCTCGGCAGCAGCTGCAAACATCAGTGTGCTATCAGCATTCTTCTCACACCAAACCCAAAGCTAAATCCAAAACACAGCACTCATCTAGTCCCTGAAAAGGAATATTAACTCTGTTTCAGCCAAACCAAGACAGCGTGCTACTGCAAGCGGGGAAGGGGCACAGGGCCTGGGGCACTGGGTAGAGTCACAGTCCAGCAGACTGAAAAGCAGGGTGGAAGAGCTCTGCCTTTGAACAGTCTCCCAACAACAGCTTTGAGTACTCTTCCAGCACTGTTCTTCATTTTAAGGTCTAGTTATTAGTATTTCAAACCTCCCCACTGGGCTCTAACAACACAGGTCTCTGCACAGCAAGATGTAACAAGATGAAAGACAGCACAGACTAACACTCCTAATGGCAAGATTCCCTCAAACCAGATTTTAAAGGGTGCGAACCTTTCTCTCATTCCATAATTGGTTGTGTTGAGGAAGAAAAATTTCTATGAAGTGCAGAGGAAAATGCTTTGCTCAGTTACTGATTTTTATTTTTAAACTGTAACAGTGCTGGAACCAATAATATACCATAACAATGAAGTTTTATCATTGTTACCTTCATTACATTCATCGGCTGATGCAGTGAGGCATAATTAGGAGACAGAGGAATACAGATGTCTGAATTTTGGGTGTGGTAGGGTTCTGGTTAAGCACATTTTTATTCAGCCTTTCAAAGTATCTATGAACTCCAGTTCCTAAGACAAAACTACTTCATAATAAAAGCATGCATTACATTTTTGCTCACTGTAAGAAAGAGATAGTTACTGTCCCTTCTTTCCATGTAGCTTATAGAAGGGATGTTTTGTATTTTGTGCAGTGCTGCCAACTGCAGACACAAAATTATGACATTGTTTTCTGTTTGGTTCCTCAGCCACTTGGAAATACTTATTTTTAACAAGCACTGTAGTAAAATTCCCTCGAACTCTGCAGCTGGTATAATCCTGTCTCTGCAAAGTGGGTGCTGGAAAAAGACAACTGAATCAGGAATTCTGTACTTCACAGCCATTTTAACCACTTTTTCTTCAGCCGTATGAAGTGGTGTCAAATAATGATCTCTCCTGATTAATTCCGTGATCCATACTGCTGGAGAAAACTAAGATTCTCCTGAGAAACTCACTACATTTCAAAAAGTCCAGAAGTTCCGAAGGAATATGGGAATCAGGTAAAAACCCCAGCAGTATAACAGTTCTTGTTTATTATCCTCCTCTTACACTCTTCAGCAGAATACAATTGCACAAGATCTAATAGAGAGAATACCCAAGGTGAAAGAAAAAAAGAGAAACATAAACCTTAACACAAAGAAAGAAATCTAATCTCCAAATCTAGAATGGAAAAAAAAAAAAAACAACCAACACAACAGTGTTTAAGGAAAAAGCTTATTTGGTAGCCTATTGAGAAATAACTGTGTCATGTTGAAAGAATAGTGACTTAATGAGACTATCTGAACACTGGAGAAGCATTACTAGACAAAACTATCTTCAGGGATTAACCCTTACTTTAAAAGTAGGCTACCAACAACTCAGCCTACATTTCAACTGCATCAATCCCTTCACACACATTTCTGCCAAACCCCCTCTCCAAGGCATATTTATTTAAATTTCCTCTCATTGTGGTAGCTTATATGAGAAATCTAATTTTCATTGCTTTCCCAAGAGGAAAGAATTCGTAAAATCTAATTCCTATGTAGTGTGGACCAATAATGCAGGACACGATGAAAAATTACATTAAAATGTTGAACAGCCAGAATTTGATTGCATTTTATGTTGGCAAGGTTTCTGTAGATGGTGTCTGTTTCAGTACACCCAGATGGTTATAACATCTGCTTGGGATGCATTCATAAAAGGTTGTTTTCTACTGCATATCATAGTCAGTAGATGATAAATCAAAAAAGACCTACTAGATCACAGAAATTAATCCCAACGTGAATTAATAAAGTAACTCTGAATAGTACTGACTTCAATGAAGAAAAATACTGTTGTTGCAGGTTTCTTATTTGTTAGACGGACAAAACATCACCCACATTGCTGATTCATATGGTATCATCAGACAGCAGTGCACAGGAAGCTCTACAGGAAGACCACAAAAGATGACGAGTGTCCAAAAAGGGAAAGATAGGCAGAAACATACCAGTAAGAGCATACACACCCCACTGGAATCAGGAAATGACGGAGCTAGAGAGCAAGAGAACTACAGCTTCTCTCAATCATTAATATTAGATCCTCAAAAATCTACTTCTTTAAAATGTACATGTGTTTTTCTGAAAGCGAGATGAGGAAAAATTATGTAATTTTTCACAGGAGGGAGCTGCTGTTTAAAACATTTTGCAATACAGTGAATGAATACTCCTCTACAGCAAGGGCAGCCAGTGCAAGTCATTGCTTATCACACAAGAAGGACATGAGCTACAAGGCTGTACTGCCATGCCCCTCTCTGATTAGGTTGGTTTTATTTATAAATATTGCCCTGCAGAATGACTTTTTGTCTGAAATGAGACTTTTCACAATAAGTCTAATAATGAGGCCACACAACTTGTTTTCGGGGTCAGCAGCACCAGAAGTACACACAGGTGAAATTTTTAAAATTCCAAGACTCAGTTTGGGAAAATGCCAACAGGTGTTTAGAATCCTCCCTAAGAGCAGGAGAACTTGGGCTGCAAGCAGTAAATAAACTATATACAACACAGTATCATTACACAAATTCCAACAGAACGTGATTCTAAAAACTAACAAACCTACACAAATAGACATACCCCCTCTAAATCGCAACGGGTCCTTAGAAACTTCCCGACCATACTTCAGAAGCCACCTGCATGTTCTGTGCTCTCCCTTGAAGAAACACCTTACTTATTCTCAGTGTGCAGGTTCCTTTGCGAACTCTGAGATCTGTCCATTCACGCATTTCTCAATTTCCTCATATATATCCTTAAACACCTTCCTTATGAGTAAGCTTGAATCACACAAGTAATTCCAACTTTCTTTAATAAAAATCCATTCTATACTGCACACACAACAGTACATACATGCACTAGTCGAACAGTCTTCATGTCTTTTAGTGATGTCTCAAATCCAACCCTGATGGCTCCTCCATCACCATCATCAAAGAACTACTTTTTCTGCAGAACAGTTTTCAAAAGCTGCTTACAAAGTGGCAAGTGGGTAAAAAAACTCCAGCTTTTTCAAAAAAGAGAGTGAGTATTGAAGTTAATTTATTTTCCAAATTGTTACATCTAATTAAAAAAATCTATAAAATACTCTTGAAAAATGTCAACACATTTCATTCCATCCCATGCCCCTCTTTTTATTTGCAGACTACTAGCTGCAAGAGAATTTATAATATCCGGTTATGTTTTTCATGGCTTTATTTTCAATCCTTCATTTTCACTCTTTCAACTTTTCAAAGGTCAAGGCACTATTTAAAAGTTCGAGTGACAGAGAAAGCAAAAGAAAGAAAAGGAGAAGATAACTGAAGGAAATCCACACAGCTCTAGTTTATGAGAAGAAGTAATTAAAGCTTTACGGCAAAAGATTTCTGCTTTCAAGAAATTCTCTTTTTAACCCAGAGTTTGAATGGAAGCAGCTTTAAAAAATGCATAGGGGGTCAAAGGACTCATAAATATGTACATTAAAAGTTTATCAAAAATGTTCTGTCCCAGAAATCACAGTTTTATCTGATTATATGGGTTTATGAGTGAGGGTGTAAAAAAACCCAACCAACCGACCGAAAAACACAAACCAAACATTACCCTCTAAGAGCTTAAAATTGCACAAGATTCTTCTTATTTGGTTGTGACGAGTGCCTTTAAGAAGTGACTTCAGCTTTCAGAGGCTGGTACAATGAACTAATCTGGCCTTAGTTTTATTCTCAAATGATTTTTGTACATATGCTGTTATGGCTTAAGACACAGAAATATACTTTTTCATGGGATATCATCTTGATTGGTACCCTTAACTAAAAATAAACAAACAGTTAAAAACAAAAACAAAAACCCCCCAACCTTCTTCCAATTTAAGCTACGTATTATTTTCTGCTACTGAAAAGATGGACTGGTAACTGATACTACCTTTGCATCTACAATCAGTTCAAAAACAGTTTTTTAGTAAGTTGCAGAAAAGTGCCATATCAGATCTCTTAAAGTTCTTCCATGGGCCACAAACCCTGTTTCTGTACAGCTACAAGTTGCCAGTGTAGTCTGAGAGAATACTTAGTGAATACTGTGGGTTTAAAAACTACTGAGTGCGGGTTTCGTATTCAACAGAAATCTGCTTTAAATGATCCTTGATGGAGCCTTGAGTAATGGATGCTGCCATGTATCTCCAATTCCAAGCACCGAGTTGAGCAGAACCAGCAGTAAAAAGAAACCACTGGTCTATCTCAAAAATAATCATAATTGACTAAACAGGCACTAATACAAGGATATACATAAAAATCTAATTTTCACTTTATTCTAGAACTCTTCACAAATGCAGTATGACATAGGATGGCCCTACAAATGGTACTCAGAAAAACAAGTCTGCAGTCAAACTTTCCAAAGTCAAGATGATGATCTTCTCCTACAACATACAGAGTAAAATCTTTGTAGATTACCAATAAATACAGTCTAGATGATGATTCAACATTAAACCCCATCCCTGTGTTTTTTTATTCCCTGGATAAACAGAAGCAAACATCAAAATAGGCATGAAGTGGTGTAATTAACCCAGAATGCCAGGACAGGATTTACGAGGCTTACACAACAACGATGTCAGTAGCTCCTTCTCCATGGCACATCCCCACTGTTCCTCCATACAGCCCATGGCTGTGCTGGAGTCCAGCATGGAAGCAGGTGTGCCCAAAGGCTTTTTTATGCTCCAGTGATAGGCAGTTACCTTTTCATCCAACCTGTATAACTGGCAGCATTTTGTTTACAGTTGCAAAAAGCAGCTGGATGAAGACCAGAGACCAGATGCAAAGAGTGTCTTCACACATCATGAGCACTCACCTACCTGCATGTACAGCCAACAAAACGTACAAACAGCTTAAGTCTTCAAGCCAGCAGTCACAGTTTACCAAACAAAAACCACCTAAAAATAGAGAGCATCTCCAAACACAAACAACTTGGGACACAATTTGCATTTTGGAAATTCTCAAGTCACACTCCAGACTAGCAAAACATGTACATGCAACCTATTACTATGCTGTATCTACAAACTGGCTTAGACTGTTAACAACTAAACAGTAAACCAAGTTTTAACTCTGGCTGATAAGTCAGATTAAGAAAAATAGAAAGTCATCATCATGAAAAAACCTTAACTAACAAGAAAAAACCTTAACCATAACAGCTTTTCCACAGTGTCACTTGCCTCAGTCATGTGCCCACAAACTCATATATGATGGGGACAAAGGAAATGGAGAGACACGTGAGAGAGAAATGTTAGGAAGGGTGAAAAGCAACACTTGGAGTTACTACCCCTTCAACCCAGTATTAAGCTCTCTCTTGTCACGCTTGAGACTGTTCTCAGACGTGACTTGCTCACAAGTGATCTGCCTTCCTACTCAGCATCTTATGTCCACCATAACATTAAACAATCTCCAGTCAAGATCTGTACACTTCTTTTACCAGAGCTGAAGCACACAACCACAGCCTTGTGTTTGATTCTTATAAAAGCTATTAGAAAAAAATTAGAACGTGATTAATGCCATGCTTAGATTTCCCTTTGCCAACCTCCTCCTTCCAGAATCAAAACACCGGACTCCTTTCATGCCTCACCTCTACACAATCATCCGAAAGGAATACAAAGTCTAAGTGTGGAGCTACGTGGGCTCACAGACTGAAAACAGGTAGGAATGTGACTGCACTGATGAAGTGTGAATATGTAAACAACTTTTCATGTGCAGACTTTATACCTACTTCAACAAGGGGGAAAAAAATGAGCAAAACAATGTCTCAGAAAGTAGAGAATCAAAGGAATGATGTGAATACCTCTATTGGACAATATATCTCACAACACAAAATAAATTATACTTAAGAAAAAAAGGGGGAGGGTTGTGTTTTGCTTTGTTGGCTTGTTTGTTTGTTTGATTTTTTTTAAAACACAACTCTTTTCTTAACATTAGCCTATTTTTAAAGTAGAAGCTGCATTTTATTATTAGTCAAACCCTTCTCCCATCTCAGATGTAACTTTTACCACTCAGGAAGTGCAAATTGAACAACAGAGTGACAAAACCTGCAGAAGAATACAGACCATTTTAGTTCAAGATTTCTTAATGCATTCCAGTAAACCCTGTTTCAAGCAACTTGTTTGTGCTACTAGACATGAACAATGCGGTACTGAGATGAGACAAGACATAAGATTTCAAGAATATTTCATCATTCTACATAATATAAGTAGAACATAACTGGATCTGAGTTCCCCAGAGAAGTTTACTGTAGGAAGGAAATATTTTCATAGTTTGAGAAAACGTGACAAAAATATTTCAGTCTGAATTACTTCAGAAATAAATGTTGGATAACCTTAGCATGTCTTCTGTAGAAATGAATGAAATAATTAGGAAGCTATTACTGTTAAATATTTTCCTCTAGGAAATACTTATATATGGTTATATTAATATATTTTCTGTATAAAATTATATTGTATAAGTACCTCTATTTGCATAATTGTTCTTAATTATGGAGAAAGTCAGAACCATTCCAAGAGTATGAAGCCTTGTTACCTTAAAATAAACACCAAAATCCTACTACATACAAAAGTTGCCCTGAGTATATGTCACATTTTCATTGTCAGAGAGCACACTCCCATGAGTATTTCCTTTCAGACACAC
The DNA here is from genome assembly GCF_018691265.1 of Tyto alba. Classification (NCBI taxonomy): domain Eukaryota; kingdom Metazoa; phylum Chordata; class Aves; order Strigiformes; family Tytonidae; genus Tyto; species Tyto alba. The sequence continues at coordinate 32,853,831 of NW_024881275.1, forward strand.
AATATGCTCTGCAAGCAAAATACCTAAGTGACAAATATATCTGAAGTAAAATAGTCATAAAGAAAGGAAACACAAAGAAGCAGAAGACTTTCTTCCTGTTTTTTTGGTCCTTTACACAGTGTATGAGCAATCCCAAAATCTACAAGAATCTGCCAGCACTATTACCAGCCATTTGTTCTCCGTGCTGGCAGAAACAGTAAAATGGTGGCACTGGAAAGATAAAACACGGACATCATGCCCCACAAAAGTATTTTTGTATATGACTTACCACTTCCCAATAGAAAAAGACAGTTAATCACTTAAAATGTATTTTAAAAAATAGTGGGCTTCACTTAAAGAGAAATATGAAAGGAAGAAGGAAGAAATATTGCTCTGCAAAAAGAGTAACTAAAATATAGTTCAAATTTATGTTGAACTGGAGACTAAGACAGCTTCCTCATTTCACACTGGTGAAATTACCTATTATTTTACTGGAGAAAGGAAGGGTGTTCATTTATCAGTACATTTATTTTAAATAGGGATATTCTTAGCTCTTCATGGGAGCATTCAACCCTGCTTGTCTAGCTTACTTCTGATACACAAGCATTTTTTCCCCACACTTGGAAAAATATCTAAAAATCACAATTCTGCTGGGGTAAAGTATGAAAAGTTAAGCAGAATATAACAGAGGAAACACGCAGCTTACAAATCCATTGCAGCAATACAGACAAATGCAAGAGACCTCTGCTCTAAACAGAGAGCAAGCAAATGACTGAAATGGTAGAAAGAGGACAAGATGTGAATTACTACATGTATGGCAGTTTGGGGTTTTTAAAAACATTTTATTCAAATAAAAAGGAGGAGAAAGAAAACAGCAGAGAGTAGGGCAAAATCGTAAGGCCACAGTTATGTAGATAAAGAGCTGCTGAGGTCAAAAGTACATCAGACTGGAGAGGTGCCAGAGAGAAAGGCAGGGCATGAGAGGAGTAAATGAGTGACAAAAAGAGACTGATAAAAATACGAGAAAGGTAGCTGGGGAGAGGCTGGGATCTAGTTAGGATTGTCAAAGTCCTCATGAAGGATCCTCTGTGAGGTGCTCAGGAAGAAATTGTTCATGGCTATACTGGAGCCCCTAAGCTCACTGATCAAGGAGGATCCTCACAGGAGGAAACACAGCTATCAGAGACAGGTTTTACCTCACATTATGGCTCCTGAATAAAAAGCTACCTTCAGTTCCTGTATCTGAACACATGTTGCTAAAAGACCAAGTAAATCTAACTATACTCTCCTCCATTTTGGCTGGCTCTGCAGCAATCTATTTCTTGCCAAAATAATGTATCTGGAGCTTTCTGGTATTAGAAGCATTTAACTCTCCTGCAAACTTCCTATTTATTAGGCAATTTTTCTTTGGTTTTGAGAGCCAGGAGAAAAACTTCTGAGTACTCAAATACTAACTGAGCACTCTGATACATTAAATAGTAACTAACACTGTTAGTATAAATCTCTTTTTCTTGTAACCTGCTTTAAGCCCTGTGTTCCAGGTTTGAGATGCTGCAGAATAGTGTTTGTGCAGATGTCACCATTTGGGTTTCTCCATCTGCTTGAAGAACCCCTTGACTATCCCTGTTCCAAACCAATAAACATTTAATTTCACCATCCCAAGAACATCATTCTTTCTTTAAAAAACAAAACAAAAAAAAAAAAAAAACAAAAAAAAAAAACAAACCAAACCAAACCCAAGCAAACCAAACAACAAAACCCAAAACCACAGCCCCCAAAAGGCCAGAAATCCCTCGCATTCTGTATCATCAGTCAAGAACCCTCACAGTGTTTGCAGACTGGCTGTGGGTTCAGTCCTTCATACTCTTGTATATCAGATGAGGTGTCTGCAGGAGGCCCTTTCCTCCAACCTAGGTTTGTTCAATATCAAATTTCACTAGAGAGATCTAGAACACTTAACATCCCAAACTGCTTACCCAAGATAAAAATTTTTGCAATCTGACTCCATACCCACTCCTGTTGTCATACTTCTGTATTTTTATTTGTTTGCTCCCATGGATTTGTCTCACTCGGAAGAAATGGGCTAACAAGGTAAACATGGACTTGAAGATAATGCCAGTAAGAGTCTGGACTTTGAAAGCATTTCCTATATCTGCTTATTTTTACTGCAAAACATTCCCCAAGGGAAAAAGGCATAAATACAGCAAAAATTTCAGCAGAAAGCACTCTTAGAAACATAACAGCAAATGTCTAGGTTTACAGTAAAACTTGCTTTTATGTTTTCAGCCTCTTTAAAAACTTTCTTGTAGCCTGTCCTGTTAGCATTACTCATATTAGTTATCTTGCTATGAATATTTAAGTCTCACAGGAAATTATGGGCATGGGATTCAAGTAAGATTTCCTGCCTGTTAATCACCACAGAGTGACACCTTCCTGATACTGCCTGCTAGAGCAGAGAGGCAAATAGTCTTCTGGAAGTTACACTGAAAGGGAATAGTACTGAGTAACAGTGGTAGTTGGTGTTTAGTATGGCAATAGATATGGTAGAACTTCTTAATAACAAGAGCGAAAAAAAGTAAAATGACACTCATGTATACTCCCCACCTTCAGACATACTAGCATGTTTTAAAAAAAAAAAAAAAAGGACAGAAAAGGAGAAATGGACACTACATTATCTGAAGAAAAGCCTTCTAAGCCATCAGAAGAACACGGGGAATGTGAGAATTTAGAAAATTAAAATGAATGGTGGTCTTATTTCAGTATTTGAAAGGAATGACAGAAGCATGGATACACAGGTCAGCTCTCTAAAATAACAAATTATGAAAAACATAAACAACTATTTTAGTTTTTAAAAGATTTGCATTTGAACATCTGTGGTTGCACCTAAATTAGCACTGTATACTTACAAAATTTTGCAAACACAGGCAATTTGGAGATTTATGAACATTTCTATAAAAGACTAAGGCTCTACCATATTTCATAAAACAATTCTTACTCTAAAATTCAGGAGCCATATGCAAACTTCACAACTTCTAGTTAAAAAATGAATAACGGAAGCACAGTAACATTTACCGAAAAGGAAACTAAAAACCAGTCCATAAGCCACCATTTCCTATGATAGACAAATTCCTAAGAGAAGAGATCACCCTCACTCATTATCTTAAACCTCAGTAGAGCTTATGTTCTGAAGTTTAACATGAAAAAGAAACATCTTTCATTTTATAATACTCTACCACCAGTTCTAAGACACTACATCCAAAACACTAATAGCTCCATTTCTCCACTGACTTTCATTACTCTGATAATAAATCTTTCAAAAAGGCCTAGATTATAACACAAGACAATACATTTCAGTCTCTGACTCTTTATTTTAGTGACTATGAATCCAACACAACTCCACAAGAACCAACTTGCTAAATGTAAAACTTTCCTCTTGCTACACTGATTATATTAAAATAATCCAACCTAAATGTTGTTGTGATATTGCACACCACAAAAAGATTGCAACTGCCTACCTAACTAGCTTTCTGATACAAGAGCCCTTCAAATTCCAGCAGCATCCACAGATCTGAAACACTCCAATTTTAATAATTCCCAGTTAAAGGTAAGAATATTGGTCAGGTAAGACTATGGTAGCCCCAGTCTACCGCAGAACATGAAGAATTTGACCAGAAAAGGGTCACTTTTCTTTAGGCTCAACCACATCAATACCAGCTTGAGCTGCAGTTTTTAAAAGTATTGTGCAAAACAACTACTGTGCTAAAAATATGTTGTTACTCAAACTTAAGATCTTCTCTCCAGAGATAGGACTTCCTGATAGGAGATTCAAATTAATAGGAAGTGCCCTTCCTGTGTTTTCTAGAATGCTAGGCTAATGAGTTTGTTTTCAATCACCTTTAAAGAAAATTAGAAGATTAACCAACTGATTGGTGTCTACTGATTTAAAGTGAAGTGACCTTGTATACAAATTGTAAGTGTAATAGAATGCAATCTTCTCTATTCTGGCACAATGCTGTAGTAAGTTTAGTTTCCGCTGTGCTTCTGAAGGAATTTGTACAAGAATTGTCTTGAGACACTGTTCGTGACTTCTACTCTGTATGTAGCCCTATTAGAAACTGATGGGAATGCCTGTGAAGGAGCTGAGCACAGAGACAGACTCCCACTTTCAGCAAAGTTGTTTTTATACAGAGAAAGTGAACAGCTCTGGCCATGTGTATACAGCTATGATAAACCTAACCAACTCACTCCAGCTATATAAAAGCGCTATATAAATTCACCACTCTTAACTTTAACTACAGAAGACATACTCTGTAGTATAATACAAGGAAAAAAAATCCCTATTTACAATTAGGACTTCCAGAAACTAAGGCAAAGGGACAATCAATACCAATTTTGTAGAAAAAAAACTACTGCACTTTAAAATCAACTAAATTGTCAGGTCAGTACACTCTATGCTTTACTCACAGCAAAAACATGGAGTCAAAAGGCAGTTTTCTTTTTAATACTTACACATTTGATTTTGATTCATAGGGATGAGGCGAAACTAGACAGATTCAGCATGCAGTCAGACTAGGAGGTTCAACAGTCTCTTTTACCAATTAGGATAAGTTTTCCAATCTTTTTAATGTGCACAAAACCCCACCACCACCATTAAAGAAGGTTAACAATATGGATTTTCACAGACAGGATTCTCTTGACTTCCCACTGCATAAACCCAGGCTCCTGCAAGACTCTGGTTATTGCAATATTACATCAAAGTGATGACCATCTGCAATGTCTCTGGCAGATACAAATGGAGAAACAAAGCTTCTTTAACCTGGTAATAAGCTTTATCTTTCCTACTGCTAATTTAGATGCCTTAAAAAACATACAGCAGCTCAATTATAATAATTAAACTTCATATATGTAGACACAGAAGATTTTAATCTTAACACAAGTTTATTTCATCCTGTCTTCCCCAGTTAACAGAAGCTTACTACTTTACCATAAACGTCCCTGCTCTTTGATAGTTTCTGATATTTTAAAAAATATTAGAATAAAAGAACTTTTGAGTAATTAATTAGACAAAGTAATATTTTCACCCAGGATTGCCAAATAATCATTACTCTTCCACAAGACTGAGAGAAAGGTGATTCCTCCACTTGTGAGAGATCTTAAACTCTTCGCCTGACAAAGTTGCTAATAATGGCTCAACAGTAAAAATCAGAACAAGTTCTCAGGAACTGTCATCAAATAAAGTTGTACCACTCCTGTGACAAGGAAGGGGAGATACAGCCATATAATCCTGTGCCTTACCATGTATTCAAGTAAATATTAAGCATTTCATTCTCCTTCATGGAATGCATAAATTACTTATTTTTCTTTTAAAATGTAAATATATTTTAAAATAATGGAAAGAAGTCAGGCTAGTGGGAGATGAACGTTCCAAACATTTAAAACGTATTTTGCCCTTTTAAATTTCAAAACCAGTATCAATCTCAAAAGAATCTTACTATTTTAAGGTCTTTGACCGAAAATTTTATTTCACAGTATGTTCACACACAAACAGGTATCCCCACCTATTTTTCTAATACTTCCCCCCCCACCCATGTAATGGCAAAGGCAAACCTTAAGCAGTAAGTTTCTGCTACAGATAAGAAGAATGGCTTAACTGTGCTCTGGCCAGAATATAGCCTGGGAGGAAAAGAGAAAGGGTAACTGAAGTCACAATCAGACAGCAGCTTGCCATCAAACCTTTTCCCTGAGACAAACTGCCCAAGCATCTTAAGAGCAGTTCTCCTGTTGAAAGCAGCACCTTTGTGTTGAAAGCAGCAAAAAGGGCATAGAGCTAAAGGCAAGACTGGAAAAAGCCCTAAAGCCCTCTTCTTCTGAGCTTTGAGTATAATTTGTGTGATGTAATTTTTTTTTTTTTTTGAGAATTCCAGTGTATTTCCTAAAATAAAAAGAGGAAAAGCTTCAACTACAGAAATAAAACAAAAATCTCACCTTGTTATGTTCATACTTGTATGGGATTTTGAGGGTATCCATGGCTCTGATCATGGCCTGCATTGCTGTAAATATATTCTGGTACACCAGTTTTGTAAAGCCCCTTTTGTCTTCATCAGAGTAACCTGATCCATGAATGATTCTCATCTGCTTGATAAACGTACTTTTGCCACTCTCTCCTGTGCCTGCAAGACAAATAAAAAGGATATGCTTTAGCCACTGGATGCAAACACAGCTTTTTTTGCACAATGCTGATAGTAGGCGTTTAGTGCAGGGCTGAACAGTGTCAAGTGGTGCTTGCAAAGTAACTACAAGGACCAGTTCAGTGTCAAACAGTAGCATCAGTAGCAACTGAAGTACTACTGAATTAAAACTTGTATTTTGATTAAACTAATGAGTAAAACGAGACTCCAAAATGTACATGTAATATATGACTGCATATTTAAAAATCTTCTATTCTTTAAGATATAACTGTCCAAAACAGCTAACTTCAGGTAACTGCTACGAGACGTTTTATTGCAAAAATTCAGAAAGTAAAGAAAAAGTTTAACCTTCCTTGGCCAACCTTCAGGACGTTATGGTAGGCAGTATACAACCAATAGATATGTTTGTGTTTTGGTTTTGGTTTAGGTTTTTTGTTTTGGTTTGTTTTTTTGTTTGTTTTTGTTGTTGTTGTTGTTTTTTGTTGTGTTTGTTTTTTGTTTTGTTTTGGGTTTTTTGTTTGTTTTTGTTTGTGCTTTTTTTGTTTTGTTTTGTTTTTCCAAATGCACACAGTGTAACAATGACAGTCCCACAAACTTTAACCTCAAAAACATGCCTTATCAGTTAATTAAAATTTAGCTCATATTTGTTAATGGGCAGTCATTCTTTCCCTCCTTTAAATTTCTTCGCATCTTTGTACAAAGAATAGTTTCTTAATGAACATTTCTGACTATTTGTCAATTTAAAGTTAAGACCTGCCTACTGGAAATTTCACACAGGATGCATCACACAGCATTTTTCCTTTGCTCCAATTCAGTGAGCTCATCCTCTGTGACTATAAGAGCTTATCTACATCATTCCTGTGTTTGCTTAAGAGGAGGAGTTGAAATTTAAAATGAGCAGTTGCACAGCCACATAAACTGTGTTCACCCAGCTACTCAGCCCTGCAGGAAACAAAATGCATGCACCAGGGTGCATTGCTTAGTGCTGTGCTTTTCAGCCTGGGTTTTATTTTAGTAATTCCTGCAAAGTTTTCATGCCTCATACCATAATACTTGTGTCCCAGGACAGAGGCAGCCTTATGCCCCTTAGATAGTATTTTAGGTGCCTTGTCTGAGAAGCATGTTTCATAGCAGTGCGGTGCAACTTTAAAGGAGCAACCCTTAAGCATTTCTGAGACAGCACACACTGCAGAAATCTAAGCTGGAAGCCTCTAAAAGCTTTTGACTTTACCATGAGCATCATTCTGAAACCTTCAGTCCCATTTCCTGCACACATAAACCCAACTTCTAACACAAGTCTTCCTTACACACACATTCTCAGAAAACCAAGCACGCTGTTACACACTGACCAATTTTACTTCCTCCCGGGAGAAAGGGGTTATTATTGCGACGCAGAAGAGTGTGTTCTGAAGCTGGACAGGCAGCCCAAGCCTGCTCCCACCCTCTGCCTTCAAGAGGATGCTCAGCCCGCGCTGCGGCCAGGAGCGCGGCCCTGCATGCCGGCCACCCGGCAGGACTCGCCCCGCACAGCCCGAGCGAGGGCTGCGTGCTGACCAGGCACGGGTCCCTGTGGAAAGCGCGAGGGTCGGTGACACCTGCCCGTCCCCCAGTTCGTCAGGACCAGGGGCGAGGTCCTTACACTCCTGCAATCTACCAGCGGGGAGAAAACGCTGCTTTCCTCAAGACTGAACAGACGTACAAGCCTAGCCAATACAGAACTATTACACGGCAAAAAATATTTTAGGCTACCCTTAAGACCCCCGCAGTTTTTCTCTCTTTCTGAAACCTATGAAACAGTCATGTCCTGACACACAAGGTCAAATAAAGTGCCATACCACCCATTTTTAGTAATTCTGTAATACTGTCCAGCTTTCCTGCAAGATATGTCACACAATTAGTACAAAAATCTGTTCAATGTGACCCTGCAAATCACAAAATAGTATGAGAGATACCTTTTTGACATGACTAAAGTTTCTGCTTTAACTAACACATAAGAAAATAATTTCCACCAAACACCTCTGATTCAGTGGAATACAAAGTGACTTCCAGGTTTGGTCCTGACACTTCCCTACATGGGAATCCAGACCCCTTCAAAATCCTGAAATATAAATTTGGCATAGAGATAGGAAGAACATCCTTGTGTTATCTACTCTGACTTAAAACCTGAGGCTTCTAATTATTTTAATTCTTTATTGGGAGCATAGGTAGCAATCGATATCACATATGATAATCACACATACAAAAACACGGTGGTAAAGCAATCTGCACCATGTTAAAGAAGACAGTGTTTCAGATTATTTACATCTTGAAAGTGAGTCTACAAAAACCACAATATGTAGGAAAACAAAATTAAAGTCCAAAAAAGAATCTAAAACCTAAGTCTGCAGCTTATTCATCTTAGTAGTTCTGTAATTGGGTGTCTCTGGACTAAGACTGTGTCAGACAAAGACCAGTAACAAATTATACTCGGAGATCTAAAGACACAGATACACACACACATGCTATATGTATTTTTTGTTTTTTTTCATATACATATGTATATGAAATATATGTAGTGTATACTCTTTTTGATATACACATGTATATGAAAAATATATATTGTGTATACACATAAAATATGTGCAACTACCCATACATACATGAAAATGGTATCTCTCTCTCTGCTTTTGAAGACCATCTCAAAGTTTCCTCAAGTCTGTCCCTCCACAGATTAATGCTTAAAACTACCTTCCTGTGCCTGCCCACGAACAAATTTTCTGGTTAAGCCAGCAGCAAGGATGAGAACATTTATAGTCCTCCTTAGCTGCTTGGAGTGTCACATGTGTAAGGGCAAAGTGTGAGAAGTATCCTGGTAAGAAAGGAATAATGGAAAATTTCCACCATGGAATGCATGAAAATGGGATAAAGGAATATGAATCATAGGCAATAATAAAATCTACAGGATTGCCTAAAAATTACTAAGAAGTAAAAAATGTTCATTTTCAGCACAATATACAGGAACTCAAAAAACTTCACATTGGTAGTTCCTCTTGGATTGTTACAACCAAAGGCAGAAAGTAAGTATTTTTATATTGTTCCTGACAAGAAAAGAAACCAAAGAAAATTTAAAGTATGGCTTTTTTCTTTTAAACAGTGGCATCAAATCCTTCTGTAAAAAAAAGTCCTGTTTATGGGAAAACTACTTAATAGTGATAGGATAGGACACCATTTACAAGAATGTCACTAGAGATTTTCTCAGGTACTTCTCCCTCAACAAAAATAATTGGAAAGAAAATAAGCAATGTTATTTACTGTCAGAGAAACGTGAAAAAATTGGCATAATGAATTAGCAGGGTTAGCTAAACAAAGCTGCAATCATCACAGCATTATTCCTGGTGGGGAGTGGGACTCTAAACTACCACTGTTACAGTACTGAGTCAAACTTAGATTTGATTATTTTTACGTATTTTTAGCTTTCAAAATCACATGACTGGCATTATAAGGAGATTAAGACAATGACTGATACAACACCAGCTGTACTTTCTACAGCCTCATCCACTACAGAGCAAGTTAAGAAATACAACTTGGCAATACCTGCCTGAAATCTTACCCATCACCATAATAAACAAAACCAACACTGGATAACAGGCTAAACAGGACTCTTGAGTGGGCCTGTTTCACCTGGTGCAAAGACGAAAACTTGAAAATGGATAAAATAAAACCTACATGTCCTGAGAGGATCTGAATGCCTTACAGCTTCTGCTAACCACTGCTTTTACCACCATCATCTCAGGGATATCTCTAGTTGACACCAGGAGAAAGCAAAGGTGAAATAACAATGGAGCGGATCAGCAAAAAGGACCAAGACAGGATAAAACTATACCGAGATCAATTTTCTGCTGGTTGCTGTTGCACATTTAAATTAGTCAAAACTTGCATCAGTTCTCTGAAGCCAGATGAGTAGTGTATTCTCATCTGTCAGAAGACAGTTGAAGGCCACACAACGTAACTGAATCTTAATAATAATACCACCCTCCCTCTGTATCTTTCAAAAACAGTGACTATTTTTTTTTTTTTTAAATCATGATCCTAATATAACCCATGGGTGGTAATTCAGAGAGAAGTCAATGGTGTGACTGAAAAAAAACAAAAACAAAAAACACTTCCTGATTCAAAAACACAGTATAGTTCGTCATTTGACGACTTAAAAATTTCTTTCCAGATAAAAAAAAAAAAAAATCCAACTTATGAGTGAGAAGAATTTGCGAGACCTTACAGTGGCCTTCTAGCACCTAAAGAGGGTCTACAGGAAAGACAGGGAGGGACTCTTTATCAAGAAGTGTAGTGATAAGACGGGGGGTAACAGTTTTAAACCGAAAGAGTGTAGATTTAAATTAGGTATTAGGAAGAAATTCTTTCCTGTGAGGGTGGTGAGACACTGGACCAGGTTACCCAGAGCAGCTGTGGCTGCCCCCTCCCTGGAAGGGTTCAAGGCCAAGTTGGACAGGGCTTTGAGCAACCTGGGCTGGTAGAAGGTGTCCCTGCCCGTGGCAGGGGGGTTGGAACTAGGTGATCTTTAAGGTCCATTCCAACACAAACCATTCTGTGGCTCTATGAATTAACTAACTGTCTTCTAAAAGCAGTAAAGAAATGTCTCAAAGAATGATGCATTTTCATTCAAGTGTGGTATAGAGGATTATTAGAACCTGTATGTAAGACCTTAGCATCTTAGAACCTGACAAATTGCTGAAGACTTCGCCAAAATTTTCTTCTTCAAATGGCAATAGCAACAAATACTACCGCACCATCAAGAATTTTACAACCAGAGATCTGAAATTTCCGGCAGCAGTATTACCTCCAAAAGCAGAAGCAGAAAGGAAGTCAGGTTGCTTAAGTGCAGCAGTAATCCCTTCCGTGCATGCTTGCACATGTTGTACATATATATCATGCACAATTTATTACATTACTACTATTACTCCTGCGGCACGTCCTGCAAAAATGAAACTACAAAATGTTGAAACACAACATTCTTTGCCCTGTGAAACTTACGGAAAAACTTAAAACATAATTAATTTTAAAGAGGTATCAATGCAGCTACTGGCAGAGTGACTTCAAAACTCATGTTGTGGCTGACAAGGAAGGCAGAAGAGACTAATTTAAAAATAATACAACACTAGAAGTCTAGGCTGACAAACTTTTCCTTCACATTGGTGTGCAATGCATACCTGTAGTTGTTTTCACACTTCTGTGCATTGTAACTTAAATAAATCTGAAGTATAATAGCTTCAGTGATAAAATACAAGGCTGTTTTTAAACAACAAAGAAGCCATTCTCTAAACAAAATCCACAGTGGCATCTATTAAGAAAAGAAATGCTGCTAAACTATACCTTTCTCTATTCCTAAGTTTGACCTATGAAAAGGCAATGAAAAAAAGGCTATATTTTATTGTTTGAAATGATGTCTTAGATAGGAAAGGACATTCTTAGTATGTAAGGAAAAAAAAAAAAAAGTCATCGAAATCCACTATCCTGTTAGTCATGATCCACATACATTTACTAAAAACTGTTAAATCAACGGTGTGTGTATTTGCAGAAGACAGGCTTTTAACTTGGAGCTCAGTGGCAGAATGAAGCCCAGAGGTACCTGGAAAGTGAAGACTCGCGGGTCAGAGTGGAGTCAACACTCTGCGCAGATTGGGCACAGCCTGACACTTCTATCTGTTGACCATTCTTCTACTTGCACTGTTACTGTATCTACACTGTTCCACCAAACATTTACCCAGAAAAAGCAATCTGATGTGCACGGCCTCACAGATTTAAAGAAAAGCGCAGAAATCAACCTCATCAAATATTAAGTACTAGAGTAACTCCTATGAAGAGTAAGAGCTAAAACAGTATTAGAGAGGTGACACACAAGATGAAAAATATTTGATTTCAACTATAAAGTTGTATTTCACTTGGAAGAGAGTTTTAGATCCTCTCTGCTACTACTGATTCAGCTACAGAGAAAACAAAAAATATGGTTTCTTTTTCTTTTGTTTCTGTTCCAGTGATGGAATGCAGCAGGATCACATTTCTGCTGAAACTGAGTATGGCCCTATATGAAAACATAAAAACTGTGCAGAATTCAGGCCATGGACTGGTCTGCCTTTGTAGGTGCCAAAATATCCATAACATACTGCAGAATGCATGAGGTCATCCTGGGAGCTGAAGCAAAGGAGTCAGTCTGTCCTACCACTTGGAGCAGCAGATTTCAAGACTTGCTGTTGAAGACCACTGCAGGGAGGGACATAGGGCTGGTACAGTCTACAGCAAAACTCTCTGAGGTGGATACAAAGCTCCCAAGCTCACCCCATAACACCTCCGTGCAAGTTCTGGAGCAGAACTAAGAGTACCTCCTTGCCATCAACAGAAGGCATCGAGGCTAGTGAAACAAGCAGGCTCCTAAACAGCTTTGTCCATCTGATGTGGCTGAGCAGACAGGTTCCTCACCTTGAGGCCCTAACAAATGGATCCTTACCTCTACAGCCTTGACCACTGTTTCTGTCAACAGTGGCCACAACTTGACAGTTGTCCATCAGCTTCAAACTGGTACAGGGACCACCTAGTGCTCCTTTCTGAGGACTCCTAGTATTCTATGCAACTTTTTCTCCATTGCTTGAAAATCATTGTCTCCATGACATATTGTATCTCTGTATCATACCTCTTGAAAGATTCTTAAGTTCCAACCTATAGCTCCAAACATTTTATACAATTATAAATTAATTTTTTGAATTGACTGTCTTCGTCTTGGGGTCATAAAAGCTGAGGTATAACACAGAAGACTTTAAATGACAACTCATGCAGAAACATGAGTCAAATTTCTATGAGGAAATACTATAAGCCCTGATGATGAATATAGTAGGCATATTTATATTTTCCATACGATGAACAGTAGTACTGTAGTATCTTCCTCCTGTGATTACCAAACTCCTTAATTAACATTAACAGATTACACCTCACAATAGCCATTTCATGTTAGGAACCATTTTTCACAGTGTTTCAGTTAGACTAATGGAAAAGATTATGGAACAGGAAAATATTTGAAGTTCCAAGCAAGGCAACAAAACAAGCCACAAAGGTAGTTAAGGTCTCCTGATATCTGTTCCTACACCAATAGCACACACACCACTTTGTATTTACGTTAAAAACCAAATGGAAAAACTACAAAAAGTGAAGTTAAGAGAGAACTCAAGTGATGACCTTTAAGATTTAACAAACCACAGGTTTAACTTAAGAGCCATTAATAAAAACGGTGGGAGAGGGGTACACACTGTCCAATTGCCAAGTGTTTGCTCCACTGACAGAATTTAAAATCATTACATAATCACCTCCTTAATTATTTTGTCCACAGTCCACATCTGCATATTTCACTTGCTTTCAAAAAAAGCATATAATCATTTTGCCATTCACTAAATTACATCCTCTTTATCATTTTAGTAATTTATAAACATTTCGTTAAAATGACTATCAATATTCTATGAAAGTAAACAAAATATCATCTCATGAATGACCCATGTAACAACAAAGAAGAGCCTGGCAAGTAAAGATTCCTTCCAAAGAAAGGATGGTAGAATTTTATGAATATAGCTCAGGAAGTGGAGAATTACATCGAATAAATAATGTGAATCATCTACATCAATCTACAGTGAATTGTTTCAAGAATAGTCTCGAATGTCTATGAATGTTTATGAAAAACTAAACAAATGTTATCCATTACAAAATATTACTAAAGCTGTTGCATCTTTTCCTTACCTAGGCTACACAAACTGTAAGAATTTTTTTTCCTCTCAATTATTATATACATATATATATATCATATTGTATTACGAACTTCTCCACAGCAGAAGTATGGAGCTGAATACTCTCACTTACTTAAAAAAGGGAAGGAAAAACTCCCATTATGTAAACAGTCTGAATGCTTTCTAAAGCAGATAAATCCTCTTATGAATTTAATCTGGTCATGTTTGAGCAGACAATAAACTTTGCTTGTCACTCCAGTGCAGTCACTAAACTCAAAGAAATAAAACTAATACTCATGATCATTGTACCAGTGTAACAATTAAAACAGTCCAAGTGACTACTACAGTAAAGCCTAAGTAAGACACTGAATTGCAATTGGGAAGATAGAATTAAAATTTAAAGTTCAGCTGACATTCTGCAGCTTTTAAAATTAATTCAAGATTTTTACTGAAACAGAATATCTCAAACTCCTTTATAAGAAATCCAGTTAATTAAATATAGTTTTATGCCATATAATCAAAACAATGCTGTACTACTATGTAGCCAGGCACAGCCCATTACTGGAAGTCAGCGTCTTCCTCTCGCCACATTCAATTCTGAAAAAAAAAAAAAACAAAAAACAAAAACCAAAAAACAAAACCCCACAAAAATCAAAACCAAAACCAAACCAAAAACATCCCCTTCCCCCACCCCAAACAAAAACAAAAACCATTAACCCACCCAACAAGGCAGAACCACCTCCTTATCTTTTCAAACTATAATCTGATAATTTTCAAAATTCTAAATCTAACTTCTTATGATCTGGATATAATTCAGAGGCAAGAAAGTGAGAGAAGATACAAACTGCCTTCACAGAGGAAAAGTAACTCCTTGAGATTTCACAGAGCTTTGTAAATGGGCTCAGAGGAGGACAGGACCCCACCCTGTGTGACCTTCTCCTCCCTCCTCTTGAAAGGATCCCTCGGAAAACTAGGGACTCCCTGAAGAGAAACAACTCTTCACAGTCTGTGCTTAGCTTTCCATTTTACATGGTCTGGAACAGCTTCAACAAATTCTGCCTAAAGAGCTCATCCGTGCAGAAAAAGTGCCACAAATGAAGTTTCACTCTCAAAAATATTTTTTTTTAATGCTACTCACAACTCTACCTGATAGTAAACTGTTGAAAATCAGTCTGTAGCATGCTGTTCTTCCATGGAAGAAGTGTGAACAAAACCAGAAGCGAGCACCAGCATTAATGAAAGACAGTACAATGTAAATTCTTACCTTCCTTGCACAGAGGAGAGGTCAAATCTGTCTTTAGAAGCTTGTGCATAATTAATTTCAAACGGGTTTTTATACCCACATCTGAGGGCAGAATATAGCATTGGAAAACAAACTCAGTTAAGTAGGCTCCAAAAGTGTCAGAGTTTACCACTGTTCCCAAAGGTGCTTGGTTTTCACTCAAGTGACAAGCCTGATATAAAAATTCAAGTAGACAAGCCAATATCCTCTTCACCCAACCTTTTATTTTCTCTTATTTTAGTATATATCTTCTTTGAGGAGATCAGCATCATGTATAACTACCTGTAAGCCAACACGTATGGTTTTGGCAAGCTATTTATTAATATAAAATGGTAGTAATATGCTGACCACCACCTGATTTCCTGTGAAAACAAACTATTATTTGGATAAAGACTGGGATTGAGGCTAAACCTCTTAACTTTCTTTTATATTCCACCTATAGTCCTTCAACTGTGCACTAAGTTGAACTGAAAATGCTGGGGTCTGCAATGAACCATATAACCTTACATGTCATGCAAGTCTTCAGGAGCTGAATTTCAGTATGAGACCTTAGCTTCCTACGTAGCAGTGTAAGGCTTGAGTTAGCTCTAAACTTGATTAAGGAAGATAGTTACATAAAATGTAGGAGAAAAGGAAGTGCTCTTGGCATTGAGTGAGTTTATGTAACAACAGGTTTTAAAATAAAGTTGGGAAAAACATGCAACTATGTTTAAAAAAGAAGTTTACCAGTTGGCTGATACTCAATATCTCAAATAAGATTTTCGTAAAGGTGGAAGGGAAAAAGAGTTTACCATATGATTGTCTTAAGGCTTATTACAAAACAGTGTTATCAAATCATCAAGATGGTTTGATGGTAAATAATTTATATATTATTGGTATATTTTAAAAATCTGTAGTTACATATTTTAATAGTATTGCATTTTCTATTGTTACATACATTTGTAAAATGAAGTAATAGCATCTACTCTTCAAGTTGATGTTTCAGAAAGCTTTGAGTACTTCATATGAGGAAGTTCATTGTTTAAATTCCTTTCAAGTCTCTTTCATTTTCTGTTACTCAGGGATTATGGACAGACAGGCATAATTCCTATTTACCAAGTCAGAGACACCATTTCAGGGACAGTATAAACCACTTTTCTTCAATTAATCAAAAGCAAGGACAAGTATTGTTAGCATGCAAAGTCATAATAATTTTTCCTTTATTTTTATCATGGGAGGGAATAAAATACCTTTACCACTTTAAAAAATACCCTAAATCTTTAGAAAAAGTGATCTTCTAAGATACAGCAACAGAGTTTTTTAATGGTTCCACCCCACCATGGGCTAACATGCTTCTACTTGAATGAAACTGTCATCATTGTAACAGGAAAAGGAGAATCTGGATCTCTTAACATTTTCTACTATCAAACATAATTATAATCTACAAGAACATATCTACAAAAGAATAGCTGTATTTACCATGTACACAAAGACTTATACTTTGTACGTTCTGCTTTCATGAGGTGTAGTTGGAATTCTTGTGATCTATTTTCTAATTTATGAAGTACTGTAATACCCGTAGAGCATACCTGACGTGCATTTGTGTCCATCAGAGATGCTGATAAAAAAATGTATGTTATGTAATTTGTTAGTTTTTAACAATATGTTAACAACAACCAAGTGCAAAAGCATGAAAACACACTTATCAAAGTGC
This sequence comes from Tyto alba, assembly GCF_018691265.1. Lineage (NCBI taxonomy): Eukaryota > Metazoa > Chordata > Aves > Strigiformes > Tytonidae > Tyto > Tyto alba. The sequence goes on from NW_024881275.1 coordinate 32,870,733, forward strand.
ATATGTGTGCGCACGCACGTGTATGTGTGTGTGTGTGTGTATTAAATATTTAGCTTATTTTATGTTTGTGGGCTCTATTTTGAAAGCCTGACAAGCTTTTGACTTACCACTCATTACAGAAGGGCTCCACCCAGGACCTAGGAGGATACAGTAGAGCATTTTGTCTCTTGAGTTATTTTCACATTCTAAAACTAATTGTTTTGCTATACCAAAACTAGTATAAATGTATCTTTACTGAAAACAAAAGTCATAGAAATAGTAGCATTCTTTTACAATGCAATATTTATGTCAGGCGGCAGCATTTCTGATATTACTAAATATAATTGTCTTACATTAGAAACTAAGAACAGCAAGTGCTTCGTAGTGTTCTGGTAGACTTTTTCCTCAAAAATGGTTGGTCCCTCCTTCCAGAAAAGATAATTCACTCAAAATCTGGGCTTAAACTAGACAGCATGGAGCACTCCTTCCAGGAGTAAAAAAAAAAAAAAAAAAAAAAAAAAGGAACAGAACACCCTTTGTTTTCAGCCTCCTTTTATGTCCTTCATTCATGCCAAAGAAATAACATTTTCATATGGATTTAGATGATTAAAAAATAAAATCATATTGTGCTGGTTCATTCTAACAGGTTTAGGAGTTAAGAGTATTTCTTCCATGAAGCTATCCGAGGTCTCACTGTGTTAGGTTATGTACTCCTGATGAAGACACTCAAGCTGCCCCCTCGGTCTCTCCTGCTTGTGCTTTTTGTTCACACTTCAGAGTGCTTTACGTCCTCTGTACTAATAAGATAACATGACAGCTGTTGCTGAACACATAATTAGACAAGATTCAACTTACTAGTATCACTGTCAAACTTGCATTAGAAACATAAAGGAACTGTGTATCAAATGTCGGCATGCAGATACTTGTTGGACAGTTTCCTTCGTCCATTCACTCAGCCAGCACTAGACCCAGGACAGAAGGATGCTTTCAAGCCTCAAACATACCCATAGCACTAAGATGATAAAACTGATTTTTGTTTCAGTCCAACTACAAGCAAACAAGCACAAACAGTCTAGGGTCATGCAAGTAGAGCTCGGTGATAAATGCAGTGGAGGAATCTGCCTGGGTAATGCATGATTTTAAAATAAGATACCTTACAACGTGTATTACACTATTACACATTGTGTACCTTCCCTGGTTTAAAAAAAAAAAAAAAAAAAAAAAACAAAACACAAACCCCCTATCTTGAGAGCACCATAAAGGCAATACTGTTTGAATGGTGTAAGCTAAACATGAAGTCTTACAGTAAAGATTTTTGTCTCACGCCAGAGTGAAGGGGATACCTCCACACTCCTCACCCCTTCCCGGGGAGACTGAAGAGGTGGTGGTGATCCAAACTCACACCCACCCGGCTCCAGGCCCGCTCATACCCGCTCCTTGGAAGAGCACCCATCTCACTCCCACGTACCACCCCCCAGCTCTCCCGCCTGGGGCTGGCCCCAATGTCATTACAGCTGATCACAGCATTAAACTTGATGGGGGGGCGGGGATGGCGGTGGTTCAGGCATTTTATAAGCAACAAAGAAGAAACATCCTACCAGAAAACAGAGCAGGGACTTCAGCAGACGTAATCACCTCTGGGGGAGCCAAAAAGGAGGCGAGCTGGGTAGGCTGGAGGGCAAGGCCAACAAATCAGCGGCCATGAGAAGGCTTGGGTAGTGCTTTCCCCTTCCCCTACAGAGGCAGCCCCTGCCCGGCCTTCCCCCCACGGCCACGGGCCATGGCCACGCAGGGCTGAACACAGCCTGGGGCTGTTCCTCCTGACAGCTGCCTTAAGCGTGAAATCTCAGAGAATTCAGTAATGCTGTGAGAGCTTCTGTCCCTGAAAGACCTGTCCCTTACAAGAAGCAGTGCTCCTTCATCCCTTCTCTCCCAGGACACACGCAGAGCCCAGCCGAGCTGACAGCCCACGATAAGGAGCTCTAGCACTGCAGCAATACAATACAAACACACCACTCCATTTTTATTTTCATCCCTCAACTAATTTGAGAGGTTCAAGTGTTGGATTTGTGTTCTGCTCCTACATTTCCAGTGTCCCTCACATCTTCATGTGCTTCTCAGCACACACAGAGGCACGGGTGTGCACACACACACATGCATTCATGCACACGCAGCAAAACCTAGGCTGGCTCCAAAGCTGAGAGCGTTATAAATCCACCCAGAGGGAAGCACAGTTCCAGATATTGTGGCACATTTCCTGCAATTTATGGCAGCTCGTCCTTAACTTGAGAGTGCTTTTTAACTGCTACTTCCCCTGGCGAGAGTCACTAGATATTTATTTTTTGCTGTCCTCTTGCAATTTTTGTCTTCTCAGCCACTGCAAAGAGACATACACTAATTAAGCAGCTCCTCCAAAATCAAGCTAGCCCCCCTGCACACCTTTTGACCCTGCAAGGAAAGGGGACCAAAGCCAGCCATCTTGTTAGCTAGATGGAATATTATCATACAACTGCTATATTATCTTATCTCAGGAAAGACAGCCCACATCTAATTTCAACCATTTCAACTCTAGTAAGATTTGAAAAACATTAAGAAAGATTGAACAAATTTTGCTTAATGTTGCTTATTTTAATGTAAATATACATATATGCATACTTTCATGTGCACACACACACAGAGTGATGAAGCCTCTACAGACACAAATACACCACTGGCACTCTCTGAGTTTAAGAAATCAGGTCAAGGGTAATAGTGCCAAAGAACATTTTTATAATTAAAAAAATTATAATTAGATTCTCCACGAAAAAAAGAATCCCTGGTTTTTATTAAGAAAAAAATAGAAAGTAAATTGAATAGCTAAGTTCCAAGAGGACATCCTTGCTAGCCTTACACACTACACCATACAGGTATTTTCACAGTGAGTACACAACCACAGAAATGCAACATTCTCTTCAGATGCAGAATTTGCTCACAAAAATGACTGAAAAGTTGAAACACCTTAAGCTTGGGGGAAGTGAGGGATGAAAGCTACTACTGGGTCACTAAGAACATGACATGAGAAGATATCAGGGATAAGTAGGCAGATTTTACTGGTCCAAGCATCCAGTCACATCATTTTTTATCTGCATTTCTAACAGCACAGTATACCAACGTGCTGTGCCACTTAAAGCATTGCTTTCCTATGGCTGAAGACAGTAGTATTTTAAAATTCTGCTTATCCATCAGAGAAGAAGCCAGGAGGCAGCACTGTGGAGCACCCCACTGTTGCAGGGATGGCACACACCGCTCCTGCTCTGTCAGGCTGACCAGCTTGAGCCCAGCTCCAACGCCACTGACCTGCTCAGCTGAGCTACTTCAGCAACTCAAAGAAAAACAGTTTCCAGCCACATCTCAGACAAGTCAAACCTGACAGCTCCAGGACTCTTGGGTTCTCTTCTGGTTGCTCCTTTTTATAATTACCTTGTTATAGGCTGAAGGTACATATTTATTTAGATCTGATTATGTAACCTTGTATATAACAGATTATTACCTCCTCTGAAAGTTTTTATTATTTTTTTGTATTTTTTACTTTACACACACACACATATACAAAATATCAACCAAGAATGGCTAGATTAACCATATAACTGCTTTCTATTTATAAAAGTAATAAAAACCACAAGATAACATCAATCAGAACACAATGTAAATTGTGGATAAGCAATGTGACTTGCTGCCTCTCAGAAAAAGTATCCATTTGCTGGATACTTTTACAGTATTAGAAGAAATAAGAAGAAATCTATTCATCTATTTCATGAGGTTTGAATTACAGCTACTGTTTTATTCAAACAACATTACCTCTAGCCAATAACATGTACTACCAAGATGTGGCACTGTACCTTAGAAAAAGCTACCTCCTTTCTCTCCTAGAGTCTCTTCATAGCTCTGACCTCTCCTGAAATGACATGTGGCCTCCTGTTTAATGAAAGTCCACACGCTGTTCACTGGCACACAAGTTACTGGCATTGTAAATCCCAGTTCACTTCTGCATCCGAGAGAAAGTTATACATTCACTTATGTCCCTGGGTAATTAAGTTTTCTACAGTGCTGGGTTTTTGTTCTATGGGCATTCATTTAATTCTGCTTTTCCCTAGTTATCTTACATCTAGCTTCACAGAGATTACGTTGAACATACTTCTAGCCATTTTCAATGCTATGCAGCAAGATACTCAAGAACGTGCTTACACTAAGAATGTGTTCCTATTCTGATTTTGTACACAAGTTTCTAGCTTCTGTTAGTTTTTGGTTTTTCTTTTTTTTTTTTCTTTCTAGAGTAAACTTCACTTCCAGGAAGTAAATATTTATTTTACACATTATTCCTTTGCACAACAGTCAAATGAAAAGTGTTCCAGCCCAAATTTTTAGTTTATGTTTTAGGCTATTAAAATGTTATCCATACAAGTCAACATTCTTTATAATTTTTTGTATTATAATTTCAGCTGAGCTATAAAAAACAGCCAAACAACCAAGCGCACATCCAGCTGTCAGCAGAAACCACAGTTAACCAAAGCTAAACAAGGATTTACTTCCAACAACCACAATGGTACAATGCTGAAAGGTGATTATATTTGGCACCTCTGTATTTACTTCTACATTTGCATCGTTCTTTTTATATTCTTGAAGTAAAAACACAGTAACAAAGGAAAAAAATAACTTATGTAGAGTTATACCAAGCTTGCAACTGTAAGAAGGGCCTCACGCGTGAACATGTGGAAGAAACATCTGATCTGAAATTGTCAATTTTCAAGTTAAAAATTAAGACCTTTTTGATAAGATGTAGTCTCTAATTCAGTTTCATATAGGATTGGACTGTCTGAAACAGTATCAGGAAATGCAACAGAAGTTATTTTTAAAATTTTTTTTTCATTCTCAGGCTTGCTCTAGAAGAAGAGAAGGAAAGGAAGGAAGGAATTACAGATAATAGCTCACAGTGATTAAAAAATAGCTGAGACCTTTTAGATGTATAAAAAAAAACAGCATAACACCACTATTGCCCTAAGGGACTTTAATCTTTTATTTAAAGTTCATTTTATGGAGAGTACAAATGCTGAAAATGCTAACATTTTTCAAAACAAGGAAAAGTACTGAGATAAACAACACCATTTCCTCCACTAACTTCACCTAATTTCTGACCAGCAGACCCCTCCATACAGCTTTTGATATCATTCTGCAAATTTGCAAGATCACCAAAGGCAGAGGTGTCGCCGCTGGTGACTGTGCATGCCCTTTGGACAGGACTTCTCATGAACCCACCAACTACTGTCCAACCTCTCACTGCAGGTCTCTGAACCATGCAAGCTGGGAGAGGAGAGCTGAATGTGGAAGAAACCACCTCCACTGGAGATATCATGGTGCAAAGCTGCCAGCCAGCTCCCCCTGGCCCAGGCATAGCTTGGCCCTTGGTCAGGAAGTATGAGGAAGGAGCCCATCTTCCACTCACAGACCAGAAGCAGGTAAGACAATTCCCTATGAAGCTCATGGTGCTGAATTTAAGCTCTCTCCCAAGCCTTCAAGCATAAGCAACAGAGAGCCATTTTGCTGTTGTCAATGCTGGTGAGCAAGAGGAGACTGAAAAAGAAGTAGCATGTCACTAAACAGCAGCAGTGGTCAACCCTATTCCATGCTTCACAACATCTTTGTTTTCAAGAGGGATGGGAAGCAGAAGACAATGTGATAGCCAGGTAGTTCTAAACTATCCTCCTTTTTCATCTGGTCAGCCGCCAGTTTTCCGGACACTATGCTGACCTCAGGTGTCTCACCTGTCATATAAGAAATGAAAGATAAAGCCCAGTTCCTCCCACACCGTTGCCCTACAGACCCAAACACCGCTGGAAGCCTTCGTGCATTAGTAAAAAATTAACCACTACACCCTCCCAGGTAAGTACACACAAGCTGCTGAATCATGTGTGCACATCCAGTATAATAAACATCTCATGCTAATTAGCAGTTACCTCCTCGAAAATGTTTGCCATGAAGAAGCCGTAGTTGATTTTATCTTTTAACATGATCTACAGAAAGGTGTAAGCATTCTGACATCTATGGCCAGAGGCTGGTCATCTAATCCCCGGCTCAAGGGAACAGTCCCATAAAAGACAACTGAAGTGTTTTGAGGATGGTCTTCAATTTATAGCTGTCCAGGAAAATGTTATCTGGTAATCAGTAGGTCTGTCAACTCTAGTAAAGCAACTTAGCTGACCAAACCATGCAGTTAAAGACTACTTTCTCACTGTGGCAGACAAACAATAAAACTGTAGAAATGTGTTAAAAGACGACAATACATGAGTGAATCCCAGGTGCCTCATGTTACTCCCTGATATAAAATTTAAATTCAATATTTCTATTCAGCTAAATATCAATCCTTTTTGATTGTTATCTGAGATTAGCTTTAAAATCTGATGATCCAGTTTTTTCTTGCCATCCTCCATAGCTTTCTGTATTTCAGTTTCGTTTTCTAAAAATGAAGAAAAAACATATTTTAAAGGCTTCTGCACAAATTTTCAGACTACCACTTTTGTCAAGCATCATATAGCTTTATTTCAACCTGCAGAGTACTTTTTTCTTCCCAACAAAGTCACTTGGAAAGTCAGAAAGTAGGAGTGAGTTTCCTACACTACCAGGGTTTTAACCCCAGCCAGCAACTAAGCACTACACAGCTGCTCACCCCTCCACCCCCCGCCGTGGGATGGGGGAGAAAATCAGAGGGGTGAAACTAAGAAAACTCATAGGGTGAGACAGACAGTTTAATAAGTGAAGCAGAAGGCACATGCACAAGCAAAGCAAAGCAAAACAAGGAATTCATTCACCGCTCCCCACCGGCACGCAGGGGCTCAGCCGTCCCCTGGGAAGCAGGGCTCCATCACGTGTAACGGTGACTTGGGAAGACAAACACCACAACCATCAACATCCCCCTTCCTCCTCCTTCTCCCCTGCTTTTATTGCTGAGCCTGATGTCATATGGTACGGAATAACCCCCTGGTCTGCTGTGGTCAGCTGTCCCGACTGTGTCCCCCCTGTAACTCCCCGTGCACCCCCAGGCTCCTCACTGGCCGGGTGTGAGGAGCAGAAAAGGCCCTGGCTCTGTGCAAACCCAGGAGTAAGGGAAACATCCCTCTGTTATCAACACTGTTTCCAGTACAAATCCAAACCACAGCCCCATATCAGCTACTGTGAAGAAAATTAACTCTATCCCAGCCAAAACCAGCACATACACTTTAATAAGAAACTTCCACAATGTGAAAATCCTGGAAAGAAAAATTTCTGAGTCTTGAGCGCAAAGTTATTTCTACAATCTGAGTTTTCAAGAGAAAACTCACACTGTCCTTGCATAAAAATATGGATTTTTACACTATGCATCTTATGGTCAAAATACTGGAGTTCCACTACCAGAACTGCAATAAATTGTAAACGTTGTTGCAGCTAAGCAGACCCAATGTATGTTCAGCCCATTTTCAGGATCAACAAAAAAGAGAAAAAACCGCAACCAAACAACCAAAACAAACTCAAACCCCTAAAAAAAAAAAATCTACACACACAAAAAACAGCAACAAAACAAACAAAAAACCCAACACACTCCACAACTTTGTAATTGTTATCTCCTTCTATAATGATTCCACTGATATCAGTAGTAAAGAAAAGACAGTCACGCTTCAAAAAAATTAAGTTACAGAATAGCTTGGAAAATGAAAGTGATAATGACCTCAGGAAAGGTTAATCATAAACCCCTTTTTTCTGTGATCCTTATTACGGATTTTATTCTGCCATCCTTACTCTTTTAAGTAGTCCCAATAGATTACTGCAAACTATGTCCTTATTAATATGCATGAGGGTAGAAAACTGAATAGACATAAAGAGAGCACACTGCAATGTGTATTTTAATCATTTTAGAGGCATTCCTGAAAAATGAGTAAGGACCGTCAGTTACTGTCTAAAGTTCCCTGCCCACCATTTTATCACTCAAGCACCTAAGTAGTTTTTAACATGAGAAAGAGGAATCTAAGACCAGTATGAGCAGTTATCACACATCAGCTGCTCCAAAGTGTTTTTTGCATGGGTGGCTTCAGTTATGTGCAAATGTCAAGCCTTATCAAACTAACTTATTAGTCCTTTTATTTCAGTAAATCCTGATGGACTAACTAGTTAATGCGAAGATTAAACATGTTAAAACACCGTCCTAAAAAGTGACTTAATCTATGTTATAACATACTAACAAATGAAGATAAATTTATTTAAAGAGTTGTCCCCGTTTAGACCCAGAGGGCAACTGAACACCACGCAGCCGCTCGCTCACTTCCCCCCAGCCCCTGCCATTGCAGAGGTGAGGGGGTAGAATATAGGAACAGGAATGGCTCAAGGAATCCGTCTAAGGACTGGGAGGAGTCACTCACCCATTATGGTTACAGGCAGAAGGCAGACTCATCAGGGGAAGAAAAGAAACATCTCTAATTCAAATGCTAACAAAACCAACACTTAACAGACAAGGTGGGGACAATGAAAAGTGCCACCACATCCAAAACCACCTCTCCCCCACCCCTCCCTTACTCCATGGCTCAGCTGTGCTCCCAATGTCTCCACGTCCTCCCCCAGCAGCACAAGGGGCAGGGGATGGGGGTTACAGTCAGGTGGCTGCTCGTTCCTCCTTGGGAGGTGAAGTGAACGCAGCAAATTCCTTCCCTGCTCCACGTGGCCCCCCTCTCACTGCAGACAGTCCTCCATGAACCTTTTCTGGTGTGATTCCTCCCCATGGGATGCAGCCATTCCCATGCTGCTCCAGCGTGGGTCACCCCAAGTGTTGCAGTCCTCCTATTCCTGAACCACAACAGCAGAGCTGCTTCTCCCTTGAGGGTCCCGGCCTCCTTTAAGTGCAGATGCTTGCTCCAGTGTGGGCTCCTCCACAGGCTTCAGGTTGGCTTCCACTCCACTGTGGACCTCCATGGGCGGCAGGGTGGGCGGCCCTGCTGTCTCACCACAGGATGCAGGGGGTCTCTGCTCCGGCACGCCTCCCCCACATCCTTCTCTTTCCTTCCACTGACCTGGGTGTTTGTCCTTCTCACAAGACCCCTCACAAGTCCAAACCCCCTCTCAGGTTCCCCTTCTTAAATATGTTATCGCAGAAGCGCAGATGATTGACTCGGCCCTGGCCAGAGGTGGGTCTGACTTGGAGCAGGGGGAGCTTCAAGAAGCTTCTCATATGGGGCACTGCTGTAGCCCCCTCTCCTGCTACCAAAAAAAAAAAGATAACAATACCACAGAAACCCAGCACAAGAGTTCACTCTAATTTTCTAGTAACCGCTATATTTTTAAACTAAACTCTCGAATGAAAGCAGCAAAACACTTAATTTTCCACTAATTCCCTATATTTACTGTAGTGCAGCTCTATTGTTACAAGTTTGTTATTAATCTGTTCTAAGGCTTTTAAACTTCTATTTCAGAAGCAATTCTTCGCAAGGTATTTCACTGCATCCCCAAACTAGGTGTACAGGTCATGACCTCACTCCTTCTCAAGGCAGAGGTGAAATATACATTTACCTGAACAAGAACAGAGTTGAGCTCAGTGTGGTTACACCTATTGTATGTGACTTACCAATCCTCAGAACAGTTCCTCACCGATGTGTTTGTTACTGTTAATTTTCATTACACAAATCTTTTTACTTATTTCTAAACAATCAAAAAGAATAGGTATCAATGACATTTTCCTGAATTACTTTTAAGGGCTACTGGTACTTAACCAGTAAGTATCAGTTAGAAAATGTTACCTACATCATTGCTTTGCATCTTTATGATTTTTTTAAAAACATAAGTCAGTATCAAGAATTGTCTCCAGGCAGACAGGCTACTCCATTCAAATTACATCTTCACACAGTCCCATTTGGATTTATTTAAATCTCTGATTACTGGTGCTCCATGGCCATATATACTCCTTTTTGACCATATACCCTCCACTAGAAGGTGCATTAGCTGTCTTTGGTAAAACACAGCTGCTGTGACAACAGTCTGGGACAAAATAAGTGCAGATGCAGGGAATTGTACTCTATACTATACACCTGCTTCCAACTACACAACCACTGTCTCTCAAACAATAGATGACTGCAGGCAACCTGGTATTTGGTTAACTCTGGAAGGTATGTGAAATTTAAAGAATGTTCTACATTTTTATAGTCCTAAATACTGTGGTTTAAAGCCTAAGTGTCTTAGAGTCTTCTCTTTCCTTGTACAGGTATTTCCTGAATTAACAAGATTGAAATGCAACCATCCCTCTTTCTGTAGACAAACAGAAGATGGACTTTATGTTGGAAGGCCATCTACATTATCTGGTGGTACAGGGTTGCTGGCCATGGCACCTCCCTGCTGCACGGAAGGACCTATGGCAAATAAGTAGTAAAAGCAGATTTTTCCAAAGGCTGTCATTTACTGTGTCTGTGTACAGCCCACATGCCTGACAAGTTTGTAAAATCACTGGGCTTACTTCACAACCACAATGCAACTGCACTGCTGGCATGCAGGCATTCCCAGAAAGCACTGGCTTTACTAAGCATGTGTACAGTGACTACAGTATGTGTGTACACTACTTTTACTCTGAGCATGTGAGCAGGCCCTGTAAGACATTTATAGGCTGCAGCCACTTGCACAGCAATTAACAGGTCCACTCATTATTCCTGGACTGCCTCTGCAAGAGTCCAGATTAATATGCCCTAACATGCTAAAGTACCTACACTTTGCAAAGGTCAAAAACTGTATTCAGCACACACTGAACTGTCCTAAGCTATGTTCGCTTTGGGCTATTCCAGGCAGAACTATTATGAATTACCAATGAGAAAATAGTTGGTTTCTTTGTGGCACTGGCCTTCACCCAAGGGCCTTTTACAGACATAATCCTGGGTTGAATCATACCACTGCTGAAATGTGGTCATATTCTGAATAAGCTTAATAGAAGAGTACAAACATCAATTGCTACTGAAGCTCTACAGGTTAAAGCAAGCAGAAGGGACAGTGACTTCCTGAATCTTTGCTTGTGGACTACTAAACAGTAAAGTGGCTCTCATGCTGGGAAATGCCATCTAGATCAAGTATGTAGTGAAGGAGATGCTGTGGAGCTTTGTTGTAGTCATGGATTGTGCAACTTGGAGCTAGGACAATGTACCAAGCTTGCAATTCACTAACTAGCCATAAATTATTTTCTTTGATTTGTGAACCACAACGGCGTGCTGGAAAAGGAATGGGACTGGGATCCAGGTAATACGTTCTACTTCTGGCACCTTTTTTGACTTGTTAAGTAGGTTTTGGCAAATACAATCTTTGTTTCGGTTTCCCATCTTTATTTATTGCACTACTTTAGGCAATAAATAATCTTGTGTGAAGTGTTTTAAAACCTAACAACCCAGCGCTCTGCAGAAGAGCAAATGGTTTAACCATCCCAGCTGGCATGGCATTAGAATCTCAGCATCAATGAGCCTGAGTGCATAACACACTGACACATTGTAATGAGCTCATTTTTATGTCAAATCCCAGAGAACCTGACTGAAGCACCTACAGAACTGGGTGCTTTCATACTGCAACAGCAGTTCATTACTGACAGCTACTAAATCACCAACATGACCTACTAGGGCAATGAAGCAATTCCTTTATGTCAACTACTGGTGCGGGGCAATTGGTTCACATGCATCCTACTAGCAATACTGCAATACGATTTGACTTCAGACAGCACAATCACAAAACAGACTGTTATTAACCAAAAATGTTGTCTTGGCTTTTGCACAGAAGGTTGTGAACATAATGGTGCATGAACAGGTGTGTGTTTTTATGCATTTTACGAGTAATCTTAGTTAGAAGCTAATGCATCTTATAATTACACTACCATTTGTTGACTTGAACTGGTCACCTTTCTAATCAAATTTATGAGATACTTATTATGTGTATCTCTGCAAGGCCATGACAGACAGCCTGTGATTCTCTTTGTCTGTGAATGTGGATGATGAAGTTGATGTCTTATACTTCCACGTCCAGTGAACTCAGCTAGCAGACTATCTATCTCCAAATCCAATCCAGTCTCAAAACTTTTTGTATGTTTTGCTTCCTCATTTTCATCTTACTTAAAAAACAACTATTTTTCTTCTCATCAAAAATAATAAAAGTTCCACAGTAATGAACTATAGCCTAGATAGGATCGGGAGCTTTTTGCTTTCAGTATCACGTAAGATCACAATTTGAGCAGTATTTGACACCTGTAACATTATACTATAATAGTCCCTTACAAACTCAGTTGATGGATTAAGATTAATTTTTTGCTCCTAGTTAGTGTAGGATAATTTCTGAGACATACTTCTTCAGTGCTTTAAATGTACTCTATCAACCACCTGATCAAAAGCTTCTAATTTCTCTATTAAATTACAATTTTCTTTTGCACTTGTATTGGTGGCCAAAAACCTTCTGAGAAATTTGTAAAAGATAATTGTACATCAAGTTTAGGGCATCAGGCTCACTTAAGCATGAAAAAATTCAAGTTGGGGTCATTATGGTAGACACAGAACTGACACTTGGGAAAGCCAGCATCAAACCTCTCATTCTAACAACACTGCTGTGCAGCTACACACTGCAGAGGTCAAAGTTACTTTAAAGGCTGCATGAATATACTTTCATAAGCGAAGAGAGGCAGAAGGAGAGATATCTTTCATTCCTTCATGACAAAAGGACTGCCTCAAGGTTGTCTGTATCTTTATCAGCTCAATTCCTTACTTTTAAGATCAGAAACATCTATTATCATTATCTCCTGTTTTTCTGATGTTTTTGTTGAAGAAGACTGATATGAATTGACAGTAAATGTAACTTAATTGAAAGAAAAAGTCAAATCAAACAAAAAAGACTAGTAATTTAGGTGTTAACAAAGACCAAGAATAACCAAAGAGCTTTGACAATGCCTAATGAAAGAATAAACACTTCTCTAATTATTATGTTGTAATATAAACTTTCTGCAGGGTCCAACACACAAAGCAAAGGACAAGTGAAGTATCATTAATGGTTCAGACAATTTAAAATAAAAAAATACCATAAAGAGGACAATATATTCAAAGTTTTTTCATATAATGGACTAATAACTTTAAATTACTACTGGAACTGACACGCAGAAAAAGAGTAAGTAGCTCATGTTCTTCATGAAAATGAGACTTAATTAAAAGATGCTTCTAAACTTAAATCAACCTATTTCAAAGGATTAATATTTCATTATGTCTCAGCAATAACAGGGAGGAAAAATTCTTGAGGTGAAATGCCTGTTTCACCACTTTCATGCAAAGCAGTAGCCAAACACCATTTTTTTGTTCCATGTATATAAAATGCTATTTAGAGATGCCCTGCAAACATAAGCCTTTTTCCAGTTCATCAGCGCTTAGCAGCTCTGAAAATTACAGAATCATGTAGATTGGAAAACACCTCTAAGATCATTGAGTCCAACCATTACCCTAGCACTGCCCAGTCCACCACTAAACCATGTCCCTTAGCACCATATCTACGTGTCTTTTAAGTACCTCCAGGGACTGTGACTCAACCACTTCCCTGGGCAGCTGGTTCCAATGCTCACCAATGCTTTCAATGAAGAAATTGTCCCTAATATTCCAGCTAAACCTCCCCTGGGGCAATCTGAGGCCATTTCCTCTCATCCTACCGCTTGTTACCTGGGAGAAGAGACCATCACCCACCTCGATATACCCTCCGTTCAGGTGGTTGTAGACAGTGATAAGGTCTCCCCTCAGACTCCTTTTCTCCAGGCTAAACAACTAATCTGCAGGCATGGCAAAACTCCCACCTGAAACCACCAGTCACAGTATCCCTCTGGGCAGGTACACACTAGTCTAAGCTAGGTTAAGGAGAACACTCTCAGAATGAACCTTCTCATCTCCTTTGCTCACTGTGAATGCTCTCCATTATCATCAAAATGTCTCCAAGTACAAAGCTGGATTCCTTCAGAATAAAATCAGTAAAAATGGAAATTAAGGACCACACCTAATGCATTCTAGCCACAACCAGGTGTTTAGTCTCTGGGATCTGACTAGATCTGGTTCAAACCAAAAAAAAACCCAAACCCTAGAATATGGACAGTAGGTTCTCAGCACCTACTGCTTTGCCCTACAGACCCGCTCTCCCTTGCCAACTCACCCTTTGCCTTCACTCCCCCACCTATGATCACAAGGACAGTAATAATTAACTACTTCCTCCCTCATGGAGGTGACAGAGTGATTGATTAGCTAGTGGGTATGCAGCACTCTAAAAATGTACAGTGCTACCAAACTATTCTCTCTTATTACAAATACTCTTGTGCTGTTATCATCCAAAAAGAGAGCAGCTTGAAAACAAGAATCAATCTGAAATATCCTCAGTTTGTCCACAGTAAAACTTTGCTCCAGTTGATTAAGCCACTTTGATCATAGCAGCTTTATTTCATAGAAGTTAATAATAATAAATCTATCCTGTCCACTCAAAGTACATGCATTAATTTTAGTTAGGAGGCTGTTAAGTAGAAGTCTGCCCTTTTATATAGTAAAAGCTTTTCTGGGCCTTAAAAGGTTATTCAATATTTATCAATCAGGATCAAAAAAAAAAAACGATGAAAAATTAACTGACTCCTCAATGTCACTGCTACACACAAAAGAAGCAACAAGTATCTGCCACTGGTTTTGTGCATCTTCTACTTATTTATTCTTGCTTAAGAGAAGCAAGGATAATGTAAGGGATTTATGGATATTTACCTTTGAGACAGCCATGTTATTGATTACTATCTTTAATGTATCTTTTTGGCACTGTATTAAAGCTTCCAGAGCTCCTTACCTGTCAGGTTTGGCAGTACAGCAATAATCTACTGTGACTGTGAATTTGTAGACTCTTGAAGCTGAGGAAGATGATGACAGGGCAATGCACATGCTATTACAAAAGCTCATCCGTTAGGTACATGATGAAAACATACTTCCTACCTGGAAATCAGGGTGCTGAACTACAGCTTTGAATCAGGCTACCGACATGTACTCCACTGCTCTTTGTGGGAATTGCACTGATCGTACTCAGCAGGGCTTCCGTAAATGACTGTGAGACATGTTCCCATCACATCGACAAACGAAAGTAACTTGGAATTTAGGCCAAACTCCACAACTGCAAAGATCTTACACCTGTGCTCTGCTGCTCTGTATTTCTACAGAGAAAACCTGTACTCCCTCAGTTTTTGACATTTCAGTTCCCCAGCTATTTAGGATTTTGCTTCTGACTTACTCAAAAGCACCCTGCTGCTGGCAAAACCAAGGACTTGTTGCCTAAGTTTATAAGTGTCAAAGGAATCTGTAAACTAAACACCTCCTTATCCCCCTGTCGTGGTTTAACCCCAGCCAGCAACTAAGCACTACACAACTGCTCACCCCCCCACCCCCCACTGTGGGATGGGGGAGAAAATCAGAGGGGTGAAACTAAGAAAACTCATAGGGTGAGACAGTTTAATAAGTGAAGCAGAAGGCACATGCACAAGCAAAGCAAAGCAAAACAAGGAATTCATTCACCGCTCTCCACCGGCAGGCAGGGGCTCAGCCGTCCCCTGGGAAGCAGGGCTCCATCACGTGTAACGGTGACTTGGGAAGACAAACACCCACCTTCCTCCTCTCCTGCTTTTATTGCTGAGCGTGATGTCGTATGGTACGGAATAACCCCCTGGTCTGCTGTGGTCAGCTGTCCTGACTGTGTCCCCCCTGTAACTCCCCGTGCACCCCCAGGCTCCTCACTGGCCGGGTGTGAGGAGCAGAAAAGGCCCTGGCTCTGTGCAAACCCAGGAGTAAGGGAAACATCCCTCTGTTATCAACACTGTTTCCAGTACAAATCCAAACCACAGCCCCATATCAGCTACTATGAAGAAAATTAACTCTATCCCAGCCAAAACCAGCATACTCCTGTAGGGGCTCATCTGACCAGTTAAGTCTACCAAAGCAAGCCTGGCATAAAGCAAGAGGCCATTTCCTCTGCTTCAAAATACAATCAGAGGGAATAACCCCTTCTACTTAGAACAGATTACTGTTTAGCAAAGTCATGCTGGACACAGAAAAACTTTATTTCTCTTTTTTGGCCAAATCAGTTCAAACTCACAACTTCAACCTCTCAAGAAAGATAACTCACTGCCAGACTACACTGCTGTGCATCTTCCATCCATGCACTGAAAAGCAGGAAGCATCATCAATCAAACAGAACAAAAACAATCACATTCTTACCCTCAGTCAAAAGGTAGTCTCAGCGTCCGATCTTGCCAGTTCTGCCTATTCACACACACACTTACTCGCTCACCCTGTTCTGCCTGGGCTTCTAAATCGGGTCAATGGACAGGTAAGTTAGGCACTGAGGTGCTCACTGAAGGAGGACCCAGTTCACTCCGGGAACCCTGCATTCTCTACGAACAGATTCTGCATCTACACAGTGTGGCACGATGAGGAAAAACGTGTGCAGTCTGGTGGGCAAGTCTGCTGAGAGCTGCAGTGTGCGAAGCCAGTAACTAAAGAAGTTAGATGTACTTCAAATAAATTACTGGATTTCAGTACCTTTAAATAGATATTTAGAAGGAAGAGTGACAGGATCTTTCATATACACATTCAAAACTATTAGTCAAAATTACTTCCAAATACCAGTATGACTGCATAGTTTAGACCAAATGTAACAGCGCATTTAAATACCTCTCACAGTAAGGTTTTGGGGAACAAATTAAGTACTGACACCGCCAAAAATATAAGTGCCTGACTGTATGTGATAAAAAACTAAAAGGAATTTCTATAAATAGTCACTTCTTATGGAAGTGTAACAAGAAGATGTTCCCAAGATACTTAAATGTGAAGCTTAGTTCAGCCATCTAACGGAGTACTGGATAAGACATGAAAATCTTACTACTCCTAAGCAAGCATTTCCAGTCCAATGTATACTAAAACCTGTCTCTTTGGTAGCTTTGGTACCTCAGTCTCTTTTCCATCTCAGTCTATAAACTGGGTGACGTGCTAGAGGGGGAACAGCATTATCTACAAGAGTAACATCTCCTTCCTCTCTGCTTTCCCTACTTGAAAATTTAGTTTCAGTACAACACTTTTTCAAATATATTGTGTGGAGGCAAGATCCATGAAGTTCTCAGTTGAAGGCAAACTCCTTATCGTTTAGAAACAGAATCATGCAGCAGGACCCAAACTGTAATGATTATTTTAAATCAGCCTGGATCATCATTTTGTTTGAGAAATGATGGTGAGTGTAGATTCATTACCTGACCCAGGAATAAAGCCTGATGTCGTTTCCAGCATTCTTCGGAAATGTAACTCACAGAACTATAATTACAATGAGACTACCAGGAAGAGAAGGTGGCTCACAATACTTACTGTTACAGAGAAACTATTAGCTTAAAAAGAAGAGGAAATACTCCTAGGTGACATATATGTCAACACAAAACTGCAATAATCTGCATTATCACAAAACCAATCTACCTTGCTTGCTGATAGATTTACAGGGCTGTCTGAAATTCAGAAAAGGATTACTATGAAAGCATTAAACTTTGAAATTTGCATTATCAATTGGTCCAGGAGGTCTGCTTCAAAAAGACTTGGGGAAACAATCATTTTCCTCCTCTATGAAAAAGGATTCATTAGTAGAGCAACTGAATCAGAGACAGAATGGCAGGAAGGTAAAACCTTCATTTACAACTGCAAACCTAAATATAAAAATCCATTTCTAGATGTCCTTATTACAGTATTCTCAATGAAGGAAACCTGAGGTATTCAAAGGTACTTCATCACAGAACAAGATACACTGGAAAACTAACAAGGTCACTATATTTGACTGCAGAAAGAGTGCACACCAAAAGCTCTTAAGCTTTTCTCCACTTCTATTCTATAATATGGAAAGGATTTTGTTTGTTTTATTTTCTGGGGTTTGGGGATTTTTTTTTTTTTACAGATACCTTATTCTGCCAGGAGAGGAGTAAGACAGAAAGACAAATCTTTGTAGGAAGCAAAAGCCTTAGTATGTTTAAAGCAGGCTACTAAGAAAGGACAGACAAGAAGATTAATTCAGCATTCAAATGACTTTTGCCTTCCTTTCATTTACTGGTTTTCACAAAGAAAGGAAAGAAAATAGTAAAGCCCCAAACAGCTGACTCAACTAGTAGCCGTTACTGGAATCGTCTAAGGAGAGCCCGGGAAACAACTTGCCATCATTTGCATTTTCAGGTCAGGATGCAAAGAAACTGTATAGGTTGAGGCCTCAGAAAATTACTTAAAAAAACAAAAGACCACACAGGGTTATGAAAAAAAGGAAAAAACAAGTCCATTTTTAGAAAATAACAGCAAAGAGTCAAGCAGGACTACCTCATGGCTCTCACTTGCCGAGGTCCAGCCCTCTTCCAGGATTTCACTGCCTAGCTACCACAGGAGCACTGGGCAGTAGTTTTACATTAAAAGAGCGATGTACCTACGGGCCAAGGCACATATGCTAGTGCAGCCTGATAAATGCCCCATCTCTCCCAAACTGAACCACATGAGATGTTTTACTCTAAGACCACACCAATACCTTCATTCTTCCCTGCAGCATAGCAAAAGCAGGCAGAGCTATGGTATGCACCACGTGACAGCTTCACGCTTCACTCTCCCACACTTCAAAGTCATCAGTGGACACCAAGGCAAGAGATGCTTTCAGGTACTGGAGATGAGACACTGCAGACATGGTGCACCACACCAGCAAGCTACAGGGTACAGGTTTACTTTCAAACACTAGCTAGGAGTGGAGTTCCTGAAGAAAGCAATAAAGCAGTGAGAACAGTACTACCTGTTGCTTTGGCAGCGGGTGCTGTTTGCTCCTGAGCTTGTGTCCTTCCTCACCATTCCTACAAGTCCTCTAAGAAAAACCACCAGCCCCTCTAGCAGGCATCTGCTTGCCGCTGAGTAAGGTCCTGCCAGCTTTGGTCTCTCCCGGGATCCAAGGCAGGAGCTGGCTGCTCTGCCACTTCAGCATTTGGCCTGAGCATGGCATGGCTACAGACTGGCAGTCTACACTTGTTCCTCACCCACCACCCTTTTCACCTGACCTCTGAGTAACCCTGACTGGATAGACTTGCTGTTTTAAGAAATTACTTGTATGTATTTTTCAACACACCTATTTGGTGCACAGTACCTTCGTAGAGAGCTATCAGTCTTTCAGATCTCTTTGTCATGGATGTACACAGCAAGGATTAGCCCTCATCTTTGCAAATGATCCCCCTGATTTTGCCACACAATTCTGTTAGTGATGAGTGTTGAGAAAGAAAGAGAAGAGAGTATTATTTTCCTCCTGTTACTTTTTTTTTTTTCAGTTAGAAAGTCCTGTGCAAAAGGAATTTGCAGATGCTAGACAGGGCACCTCCGAGCACTGGCCAAAACAACCTGTTTATGACCACACCCAAATGTCACTTATCAAGATGTTTTGGTACTGGTCTGGCCTTACATCCACAGCTAGCATCATGCATGTACATCATACACGGTGTGTACACAAGTTGGAGAGTTTCAATCCTGCCGTGTCTACTCAGTTGAGAATGATTTGCCAAACCCCTGAAACCACAGCTGTTCTACTTCGTATAGTGATGCCGACACCGCTGAGGGTACTGACACTGGATCAGGCCTGGAGGGCCCTTAGCCTACACTCAGCTTCTTGAAGCTACAGCTGCAAAGGCAGCTACTCCCCAAAAAGCATGCTGGCACACTGGCACTGGAACACCTCTGAACCGCAGAACTGAGATTTTCATTGATTTCCCTTCAAGTACCTGGTCACAGTGGCTTGGGAGTGTCTAGAAACTGATTCTTTGTACACCCATAAGCAACTGGTAGGTGAATGGCAGTGTTGTGAAATGTGAATCCCATGGGATTCTCCACACACTGATTAAAGGTCTGGGTAAGCTGGTGACGCAGCTGATCTGTATCTGCAAGATGATGCTGCAGCACAATCACTATATATCACGGAACGGCTGAGGTTGGAAGGGACCTCTGGAGGTCATCTGGTACAACGCCTTGCCCAAGCAAGGCCACCTACAAGCTGCCCAGCACTGTGTCTAGATGGGTTTTTAATCTCTCTTAAAGAGGGAGATTCTACAACCTCTCTGGGCCATCTGTGCCAGTGCTCAGTCACCCTCAAAGTGAAAATGTGTTTCCTGATGTTCAGAGGGAACCTCCTGTGTTTCAGCTCATGCCCACTGTCTTTCGCCGTGTCACTGGGCACCAACGAAGAGAGCCTGGCTCTGTCCTCTTTGCACCCTCTCTTCAGGTATTAATATAAAATGGTAAGATTCCTCCCCGAGCCTTCCCTTCTCCAGGCTGAACAGTCCCAGATCTCTCAGCCTTTCCTCATAGGAGAGATATTCAAAGTCACTTCATCACCTTAGGCACCTGTTGCTGGTCTCTCTCCAGAAGCTCCATACCTCCATCTCTTGCACTGGGAAGCCTAACCTCAAACTCACTGCCCACCAGACAAAATGAATAAAGGTCTAAGTGCTACACTAGATGAAGAAACTTTTTTCCAGGTCAGACAGGATCTCAGGCTGCATCTGTGTCAGTGTAAAGTCCCAACCATGCTTCCATTGTGTTAGTGCACATCTGAAAATTATGCAAAAACCTACTGGTCTCCTCAGTTACACAAGACAATGCAGTCCCGCAAGTAAGCAGTAGTCCTATGGGCCCCAAATCCTCATCCTGGTAAGATTAAGTCTGTCCATACAAGTCTGAAAGCCAGATGATGATATGTGGGAGAAGGTATTCTGTAAGCATCCAAGACTCGTCGAACTGCAGTTAAGTCCTTGAACATCCACCTCCTCCTCGATAACAAAGAGCACTCTGCTTCTAAGGCTAGATCCAGATTCTCTGCAGAAGATGCCAAACTCCTTACAGCAGGTCTCTAAAGCCAGTGTTTCCCAAGGTGCAACCCAAAGCTATTTTCCTATTTCACAGGAGTGCTAAGCAGCTGCTGCCAGCATTCACCAAGCATTGACCCTTACACAAAAGCACTGGCGTACAGTCTTACAGTGCTCATAGCCATGACCGCTGTGCGTGCAGCGCACAGGAGAAGCCTGCAGGTACCCTGAGGTCTAAGCACAGACAGCTGGGATAGCTATTCCATTAGAGTACACTCTATTTGCATGCAAGCAAGTCCCTGAAAATAGATCAAGAGGCTTGCTCAACTGTATTTAACAGAAATAATGACAGCAAAATTGTAAGTGTGCCTAAAGCACACTCCATGAGACAAATTACTCTGAATCTTGCAAATTATAATTTGCAATACCTAAACACCCCACATTTTCTATCTTGACACCCAGTTTGAACAACATTTATGTTCCGTGCCAGAAGAAAACAGAACAACCCAAAGGTGGACTCCTGGACAGGTAAAGAACATATGATAAGAGTCTCATTCTGAGGACTAGTCACTGGATTTCTGTGGCAGATAGAGTTGCAGAGTTTAGACAGTTTTCACTGTTAGAAAAGGAGGAGAAACATTCAGAAAGGCAGGCTGGCCAGAGAGGTCAGAATATTGTTGCACTACTAAAAGTGAAGGGGGAGGAGGAAAGTGCACTTATTTAGCAGAAAAATCCAAATTAGATCAAAAATAAATAAATAATCAAATTAAATGGAGAAATTAAACTGTACAAGCATTCTAGATGCCTAGGTGGTAAGCACAAAGAATTACTAATATACAGATGCAGATTTGAAGAGGGAAGTATAACTGAAGCAAAGATTTACACAAGTGAAAGTTTAGCAATTAGCTCTTTTTTAATACTTCAGTATTGGCTTGCAGCCAATGATCTTTAATATCTTCAGTTTAAATACTAACAGAGAAAAATTGACACAAAAGCTGGTGCCATGGCAAATGACTGAGTCACAGCTAATGTGACAGACAACTGAGTGGGGCTCCTTAAATACTTTAATGAAAAGGGAAGGAGGTATAATCTCCCAGGGCCATATAACTGATGCTAAAGGTCTCGAGAAAATTACCTATATATTTCTGCAAGTTTACACAGTGTCATTTCGAAGCCAGAAGAGCACCACGCAGAAATACTTCTGAAGAAAAAGAACACGTAGCAGAACTACAGACAAAAGTAACTGCTGGAGCATGTGATTAAAGCTCTCTATCATGTGCTATGTGTGAACAAAAGGAGCCCAAGATCAGTAGTAGAGGTATGTTATAGGTACATTGTGATTCATGAGAGCTACTTTAGCAAAAGCTGACAGAATTGCAAGTGGAAATAACTGGATTTAGATTTAAAATAGGAGCAACTGGCAGTCATATCAGAACATTTTATGAAATAGCCTAGATAGCCCCAATTCTACACAACGAAGAAAAATGAAAAATAATAAAAGCAGCCTGGATAAGAAGGGATGTAAAAGGCAAAAACTGGGTGGAATAGGTAAGCCAAAAATTTAGGAAATTTCATAAATTGTTAATAGAAAGAGTCAAATGAAGAACTCTAGGGCTCCACGCAAGACTTCAGTTTAGTTTGTTTGGGTTTTTTTTTAAATCACAAAACACTTAAAACTATGTTAGTGCCTCACTTAAGTGCTGCTGTAGAACACTTAATATTTATTAACACAGAAAAAACGTATGTAATTTCCAAATAATATTCCTGTTTTGTTTTTAGGGAAACACAGACCACATTTGCAATGACAATGACAGAGTTTCCACTTCAGCATTCATTGAAGATAAACGTTACAGAGGATTTACTAAAGTTAGAACATTGTCACCCCAGCAGGTCCAGATAACCCTTATCTAAGAGTTTTACAAGGACTGGCTAGGAAGTCATTCTGCCTCCTAACTCTTCACATATCACCCAAAACCCCCCTAAGGATGGGAAGAAGGTGAGGGAAAAAGAGCTATGCAGTTACAACAGTTCAGATTGTTTGCTGTACAAAGCCAGTGGTTTTGAGGAACTAGGCATCTGCTAAGCAACCAATCATACAACAAATCAACATAGCATGCATTAAATAACAGTTGTTTAAACAGTAACTATTAAATTACATAGGCGAAAGTCCTCAACAGACAGTTGTCTTCCAAACAGGATTGCAGCAATACTAAGACTGGGGTAAGAAACTTAAACATCTTCATCCACAAGATAGAATAAAAACGTAAAATTATTACTGACAGTTCTTGCAGGTGACACAAAAGCTGTGGACTGCTAAATTATGAAGAGGATAAGATGCTGAGAAGTAATTAGAATAACCTGTAAGCCAGAAACAGGCAAAAACTGTACATCTGAAGACTATTAAATGTAAGTTTGTCAAACAATTAATGAACCCACCCTGAAAAGCAGTTATTTAGAAGAGTACTTGAGTTACAGCAGATAGACTTCTAAACATGACTAGTTTAATGTCATGGCTCACAAGGCTGTTGCACTTCTTAAACACATCTCAACAGCAGTACCCCAGCAGAAGAGAAATTTTACTCCTGTACTTGTAATAAAAAGTACATACACATCAGCATGCAGTTATCATCTGTACTTCAGTAATGATGTTGAAGAACTGGAAAGGACTTGAATAAGAGCTACAAGAATGATTAAAGGATTACAAAATCCACCCTACAGTTACAGTTGGGTCTGAACTATGAACAATCCAGACTGAGCCACAAACAGTGGATACTAGAGTATCTCCTTTTTGTCCTTTAAATTGTTAATAAATGTAATGTTCAAGAAGATGAATTTAAACCATGAGTAATGTAGTTATTTTATTTCTTATATTTAATCTAATATCAGAAAATAAATTCCACAATAACCTGTTTATTTATCAGACCGGTTGTTAGTATTTTGGGGAACGGCCATGTATTTTGGTTAAAAAAACACTCACCTTCAAAAAAGAGACACTGCTCCCACCCCCACCCCCCACCCCAAAAAAAAAAAAAAAAACAAAACAACAAAACCCTAACACAGAAGCAAAAGCAAGACTGAGAGCTACTAAGCACAGTGATAGACACAATGTCACTATATCCAAATTACAGTCTAGGTTGGTAGGTTTAAACGTTGTTGAAAAAAAAAAAAAAACAGATATACTAAATCAACAAATGAATATTTGTTTTGCTTGAGGCCCTGTTCTGACCACTTCCCAGAGTTTTGGCTCTCTGTGCAAATAAAAAGCCTTGCAAAAAAATTGGAAGGTATTAGAGAATTGCATGTCACTATGCAGAAGTAGCTTGGTATCATGTAAACAAGACAAATAAAACACACAGGCATGGAAGGTGATGACCTGTTTCTCCAGCTATGGATTATTCCAGAAA
The DNA here is from genome assembly GCF_018691265.1 of Tyto alba. Lineage (NCBI taxonomy): Eukaryota > Metazoa > Chordata > Aves > Strigiformes > Tytonidae > Tyto > Tyto alba. Next base: position 32,895,015 of record NW_024881275.1, read on the forward strand.
GCATCACTCCTTGGAGATACAAACAACTAAAATATAAAACAAATGCATTACAAAGTACTGTCATGGTGGGTTTTTTCCTTTTTTAAAACTATTCTAACATAAGAACATGCCTGAACAGCTTGACAAGTCATATATATACAGTAACTCTGCATAATTACCAATTAAAAAAAACACCTTATTTTGCCATTTTAAAAAATAAAAGCCATATATCTACTCCTGCTTTACTAGTTTTATATTATTTAATGGGAAAACTCCACAGACAAAAAATATGCAGTGTAAAAATTTAAATACTATGCTCCTCACTTTATTACATTAAATTGTAGACCAATTAAGTCTGTAAATCAAAAGATTCAGCCAAAGTATTTTCTGAGAATAACCAAATCAAAATGGAACCAGTAAAACGGACATGGTTATAAATTAAAAAAAAAAAAAAAAAAACAAAAAAAAAACAAAGGCATAAGAATGACATTACCCAGAGAATGCTTGTGATGCTTGTGGCAGAAATTTCTCCAAGGGAAGCAACTTAAAGGCGTGCATATTATCTTCAATGTCAGAGGTTTGAATTTGTCATTGGGAGTACAGCCACAATTAAGCTATTAGCAAATTCTGTTCACGTTGTTTATCTAGTTTTGGTTCAAAGGCTAAAATCTTTAGAGATTATCATAAGTTTAGTTCTTAACTCTAACTAGATTTAATAATTAATAGTAGTGTATTACTCTGTTGTACAGCCAAACACAGAACAAAACCACAGTGAAGCAGAATTCATTACTATCATGTCTTGCAAATAAGACACAAGAATGAATGGAATTAAGCAAATAAACCCCAAGAGAACAAACATCACTCTGGACAAAGAATGTTTCTAGATTCCTATGATCACAGATGGTATTAAAAGACAAGCTTAAATGATTACAAGCCAAGCCATCTTTAAAAGTAAAACATTACTGATGGTAACATCGGAACTAGATCAAACATGTTATTAGTCAATTTACTCAAATTCAGTAATTCCAATTAGCCTCTTCTGTTTGTAGAAAAATACTCGATTTTACATTTTGATGAAAGCAAATTTACTCCTAAATTGTCCATTCTGCCCTTCTATGAAATCAGCTGCTAAACCAGGAGAAAGTCATTTAAGTGAAATCCGTCTTTTCATGGATCAGAGTAAACGTTTATTATCTCCTTTAGTTTATTTACCATTTCAGTGCTGAGATAAACAGAGACCATGAGGGAACTGAACACAGTACAAAAAAAAATCTCACACAATTTCTTCTCAACATTCTCTTCTCACAAGAAAAAACAAAGTATGTTAGGTGCATTTTCAGAAGAAAAAAAAAATAAATAAAGCATTGTTCCATCCAGCAATCAGGTTGCGAAGAGGTATAACATCTTTAATTCCAGGAAATTACTTTTTACCAAAGCACTCTAATCATAAAATAACAGAATATTTTGGGCTGGAAGAGACCTTCAAAGATCATCTAGTTCCAAGCCCCCTGCCATGGTCATCCTTCACTAGATCACGTTACCCAAGCCCCGTCCAACCTGGCCTTGAACACTTCCAGGGAGGGGGCAGCCACAGATTCTCTGGGCAACCTGTGCCAGTGTCTCAGCACCCTCACAGGAAATAATTTCTTCATTTTATCTAGTCTAAATCTACCCTCTTTCAGTTTAAAACCTCTGACCCTTGCCCTGTCCCTACAGACCTGGTAAAAAATCTGTCTCTGTCTTTCTTATGCACTCCCTTTGTACATTGAAAGGCTGCTATAAGGTCTCCCCAGAGCCTTCTCTCCTCCAGGCTGAGCAACTCCAACTCTCTCAGCCTTTCTTCATAGGAGAGGTGTTCTACCCCTCTGACCATTCTCATGGCTCCCCTCTGGACCTGCTCCAACATGTCCACGTCTTTCTCGTACTGGGAACCCTAGAGCTGAACACTGTACTCTAGGTGGGACCTTTTGAGAGCGGAGTAGAGGGGGAGAACCACCTCTCTCGACCTGGTGGCCACACTTCTCTTGATGCCGTCCAGGATACTGTCAGCTTTCTGGGCTGCAAGTGCACACTGTGGGCTCATGTCCAATATTTCAACCACCAGTACACCAAAGCCCTGTTTCACAGGGCTGCTCTCGATCCATTCATCCCCCAGTCTGTACTGACATCAGGGCTTGTCCCAGTCCAGGGGCAATGCACCCAGGACCTTGCACTTGGCCTTGTTGAACTTCACGAGGTTCGCATGGGCCCACTCCTCAAGCCTGTCAAGGTCCCTCTGGATAACACCCCTTCCATCAAGCATACCAACTGCATCACTCAGTTTGGTGTCATCTGGAAATTTCCTGAGGGTCCAACTCAATCCCACTATGTCATAATGAAGATCTTAAACAATATGGACCCCTGAGGGGCACCACTCATTACTGTTTCCACCTGGACACTGAGCCACTGACCATAACTCTTTGGGTGCAGCCATCAATCCAATTACTTATCCATTTAACAGTCCATCCATCAAACCCACATCTCTCCAACTTAGCAGCAAGAACGTTGTGGGGGACTGTATCAAAAGTCTTACAGAAGCCTAGGTAGATGACATCTGTAGCTCCTCCCTTGTCCACTGCTGCAGTTCCTCCATTGTGGAAGGCCACTACATTAGTCAGGCACAGAACTGGCCCTTTGTGAAGCTGTATTGGGTGTCTCTAATCGCATCCCTGTCTTCCATACATTTCAACACATCTTCCAAGTGCATCTGTTCCATGATCTTAAGGCTAAATTATAGACTGAGTTTTGACCTCAGTTTCAGCATTACCAAAGGTATTTCCCATCTCAGGGCATTAAAAAAAGTTTCACACATCAGAAATGTTTCTCATGGGGGATTTACACTAAATCCTTTTGGCTTGACATGCAACACCTACAACTTCCCAGACGAAAACCCCCAAAAAAATTCACTTAAAACAAGACTTGATGGATTAGGGAAATGGTAATTAGATAAAGGGACTTTGATCTCTAACTCTCTCTTTCAGTAATTGGCCAGGTCAGCAGTGTTCAGAAGTCAGACAGCTGCTTGGTGGCCTGCATTCTGAGATAAGCTACTGATCTCATCATTGTTAATGATGCCAGGCGCATACATCATAACCATCCCTAATAAAACCTGGCAGCCTCAGGACAGGAGAGGTTAAATTGGCATTAAGATTGTCACCCTCTTTGCAAATACTTCTGTCAGTTCCATCAACACAGCAACATTAAATGAAAAGGAGCAAAAGAGAATTTAACCAGAGCTTTTCAAATATATGTGTAAGACCGTGCTTCATTCTTCGTGCTTTTTTTCCCCAGCACAACTGTACAGTGTCTCAGTTTGCAGGCTTCTTTTATTTCTTTTTTAAAAATAAACAAACAAAAAAACCCCAAGTGAGAAGTATTGTAAGAATCATTACTTGCTCTCCTAAAAGACCATCTGAGTTAAAGCAAATTATGCTTGTAACAAAGGAGTATTTTGGGGGTTTTGTTTTTGAGGGGGTTCTTTGAGGTGTTTTGTTTGGGTTTTTTGTTGTTGGGTTTTTTTTGTTTGTTTTGTTTTTTGTTTTGTGTTTTTTTTTTTTTAAAGTTGTCCCTTTTTGCAAAACACCTTTGAAAGGTTTTCACTGTCAAATAAATGTTGATTTCAACGCCCTGTAGATAATACAGTCCATAAGGGCAAACATCAAACCATCTGAGTACCTGGATGACTATATTAGAACCCGCTGAAGACACACAAACAATGCCTTTAGTTTTCAGCATTTAATTTCCATTGCATTTACTGCTCTGGTCTATGAGACAAAATGGCACACATAGTGCTTAGTAAATCCAGCATCTGGGTAAAATGAATGTTCCATACTTGATCCTTACTTTCCCAAGCCTCATCAGTTCCTAAAAGCACAAGGAATTATGGCATTATTCCCAACTTCTATGCATTTGAGGTTTTCTGGCCTTCTAAGTTAGCAGCTGCTGCTACAAAAACCTTCTGTTTGACTTTCTGGATGACTCTCTTCACCAAGAAACGTGGGCTGGAATAGCTTTCATAATTCTTTTCTAATGTTCCCTAATATGTGCAAGATAATTAACACTGAAGACTTAAGAGTTAAAAACTCCTGTGATGGATTTATAGAACAAGTAGAGAAAATCAACCTTTGTTAATTTACAGAAATGTTCTCACTCAGTACAAGGATTCTTGCCAAAGATTAGCTTGTTTATTTTGAGTTTGCAGCTCATAGAGCAATGAACTAGCCAAGGACCAAGAAGCTGTATGCTAGCAGTCAGTGAGCATACAGCTCAGGTACAGTGACAGACATACTAACAAGATTAGGCAGTTAGGTATATTCTGTGCCATATGAGCAACTACTGTCAAAACTAAAATATTTTTTTCTAATGGAGAATGTACCCAAGACATTTATTTCATAGTACCTCTGTTTATAAAGCTATGATCAAAAAGGGGTTTCTTTTAGTTGATATCATGGCTATACCATAACTAAAGCAGTAATTTCTAAACTCTAGACCTCTGTTTACTGAAAGACTCTCCAACAGGTTGGGTTTCCATTGCATCCAGTTACACCGTCAAAATATACCTATAGAATAGTAAACCTGAGCTCTTACCTTGAATTTAACTGGAAGGCAGCCATCCTCATCTGGAAAAAAACCCTTCTGATCCATGTTTGGTGACCCTTACCAAGATTAGAGCTGTATTTTCAGTTAACTTCCAAGGAGCTAAGGACCCAACTGTATTGATCTCTTCAGAGAAGAGAAAATTTTAGCGGCGGGAGCGGGGGGAAGGAATAGAACATATTTCAAATGTTCACTGCCCCTTTCACAAATTCCCTTGGGGAAAACAAGTCCTTCAACAGACTTTTGATAGCTGGGGCTGGGTCCCAAAGCATTCTGACAAGGATCACCATGTCTAAATACAGAACAAAACACATAGATAATCAGTGAGGACAGGACCTTGGGTAGACAGTTAATCCTTCTATTTGCTCTGAAACAAAACCAGACCCAGGCACTAGACAAAACTGTCTAGTCCCATTCCTAACAGATGCTTCTTCCACATACAGAGCAGGTCAACCTAACTTACAAACAACGTAGCTCTGAGATGGTGGTGTCAATTACACAGCTCAGCTGTGCTGAAGCAACAGTGATTACATCCTCTATCTTTTCAATTTACTGAATCACTAGGGGGTTTCACTTTCAGAAACTTTTTGATGTTCTGTTGCCTCATTCAAGCTATGCACATACTAAACACCACATCCTCGTCAAAGAAAGATGAGCTGAACCACCATGGTGGGGCTCGCCTAAGCCGTATTGCTCATATCAGTATGCTAGATTATTCTGCCTGCACAGAACAACAAGGAGGAATCTTTTTTGGTGGGTTTTATTTTTGTTTCTGGAATAGCCACAGCAACTTCTCAAATGCAGAATGAAATCAACAACGGCACTTTTCTGTTGGCAACTGCATCTACACAGGGGTTTTGGGATAAAACTCTACAGTACAGTTAAACACCAGGTATAGTGTGCAAATTAAGTAGTTTGATTATTCCATGTCATTTGTCCTTTGAAAAGCAACAAAGCACAAAAATCTGTAGACAATCATCGTTCAGTTTAGTCTCTGTATCAACATTACTTATTGGGGGAACAATGTGCTTTCAGAACATTTAAGATTTAATCTTTAATTTAGCTTGAAAAAATGTTTGTGCTATTCCTGGAACTCTCCCAGTAACTTTGAAAACTTTTAACTTCTAAAACTGTAGTATCTCTTAGACTCATGCCCTCCAGTATTAATACATTTAACTTCTTCACACAGAACTAACAATACCTAAAGCCTACTCTATGATTCCTTCTTTGATGCTAAGAACTCTGTATATGTCTCCCTAGTATTTCCCATGTTCTAATTTTTCCTTACTTTTATACTGCTTTCCTGCTCTGTGTTCTTGCCAGCCAGAGGTTTTATGATTTAATAAAAGGTGAATGCTGAAAAACTTCCATCATTTTATTAATAGCTGCTCATACACAGTAGCATTTGAGTGCAAGAGCAGATTTTTCCGAAGTCTTACACCATTCATCAGGGCAAGAAAAAATGCTTGATGTTTATAACATTCTATCACTGCAACAAAGCCGGTTAGCATTAAACACACATCAACCTTATAATGTTATTTCACACCTTCCTGGGATTAAATTTGCAGAGATTATCATATTATTTCAAAAGAAATTATTTCCCTTGTGAAACTGCCATTATACACGAACAAAAATAATATGAAGCAGCTAAAAAAGCAGAACTATTATTTCTTTGCTGCATACACTCAAATGTCCATTCTCAAGAGATTCTTCTGCTCAGCATATCCTTTTCCCTCCTGCACTAATTCAATATTGTTCACAGTATTTGTGAGATACAAATCTGGAGTCACTTGGCTCTTTGACATATAAAATATATATAAAATTAAACCAGTTAGATTTCTTTGACTATTCATGCCCTCAGCTAGTTCCTATTAACTTCAGCAAGTGCAGATTACTTCTAAACCCTTTTTAATGACTGTAAACAAAATACCCCTTCATGAGGCACTAAAAATAAATAGAAGTGTTCTTAAATATTTTCTAAATATATGTTCTTCATATGTTATCACACTGATATGCAGATTTGTGTTTTAAGAAAAAAAAAGAGATGTTTTTATATACAGACATATATGTCTATATAAGGCTGTATCAAGGTGTTTTGCATCCAGAATGAAATTATAGTTACTTAGAAACACCTTCTGCCAAGTATGAGATATTTACCCATCTAGTTACAACACATATCAAAGTGTACATTAATTATTTGTTCATTTTACAATTGCAAATATGTACTATGGTAACTACCTAAAACTATTCTAAAGTGTTCAGTGTGAGTAAAACAGACTGACACAAATACAAGTTACAGAAAAATAAGGAACCTTACTTGTTTCTCTAGCTGAAGAAAAGTGTTGCATAAAACCAGTGTACTCTGTTGTTGGCTTAATGGATCCACTTCCTCTTCAACTACCCCCAGAAAGTCTAACTCTTTGCTAATTCACCAAGTCCTGCATGTAAACCTTTAATGTGGGTGACACAGGTATAAGAAAATAAATGCATCTATATCCTGCATGCTTGCTGGATATTCACCTTATGATCAAAAAGATATTTCCACATAAAACTGGTTGCCATTCATGCTAATTCAAATGGCTTACCTTCTGCCTGTTTCCTTTGGTAACGCATAGATAAAAGGACAGTCATATCAGGCAACTCTCTTCACTGACACAGCTGCTATCTCAAACATAGGAAACACCTACCTCTTCAAAAAAACATGTTTTGCACACAACACAATACATGCAAATATGCCACAAAATAGCAAATAGTCACATACCTCCAGTACTTAATTTGGACAAGGTTTATAGATATGTAGGCACAGCTAGTCAGCTAGCATGATACTACCAGATTACTTTTTTACTCAAGGCATTTCCCACTGAGAAAATAGAGTATAATATATAGAGTGTAGAGGCAAAGGATGTCCAGGATTGAAGGTTTAGGGCTACAACCTATTACGCAGGCTCAAATTCTGCTTACTAAGACTATGTAAAATCACCATGGACAACGAGCAAAATCGTACACATAAGAACTAGAGCACATCACTCTTATGAGTTAACAATATGTATGCACATACATGCTTAAAATACAATCATGGAGAATACTGTACATTTTGTTTGGCATATACCAATATAAAACATTAAGACACCTCTTTTTTTTTTTTTTTTTTAATTATAAAAACAATGTAAGTGTTTTTACAGCTAACAGCAAACAATGGATGGATATTAACAACTGTAAGCTCTGGAGAACAATCATAGGGTTTTACAAAGTGTTCAGCAGTAATGAAATCCAGAAGAATTTGGAAAATACATGAGATTAAAACCAAATTCAGTGGAAGACTGAATTTGTTCCGAAGTGCCTTAAAACATTACAGCCAAGTTGTGCTAGTCAAACTACTATACTCTAATATGCTTCAGTGCGTATTTCTGATTTCTGGCTTTTCAGAATTACAATAGCAAAAACCAACTACTTTGTCCTGTTCTAATCTGTTCTGAAAAGTTAAGCAATGATGTACAATAAAGTACCTCAAAGTGGAATTTTAATGTTTAATCACAGAGAGCGTTTATTTTAAAACAAATACTTAAAAATAATCTTAGCATGCAGTAAAAGCTTTCCATAAATGACTTAACATTTTAAACTCTTTGATGCCACGCAAAGTAAAAAGATATCATCATCAATATACAAAAAGGGTGTACCAAGCACAGTGTATATGTATGCGTGTGTTCCTGTTACACAGTAACAGTTAGGAGGAAACTAACTCACTTTGCAAGGAAGCACTGTATCCTGAACAAGCTGAGGGGGAAAAACGTTCTCTTCTGATCAAAAAATGTTAATTTTTTCCTTATATTTGCTACATATGTGTATTTGTATGTATGTAGATCTAAATTTTGAACAAGTATAAGAAAACAATCTAGCATAGATATGCTTACTTGTGTCTTAAAACCTTATGAGTTAGTAATACCTTCTACTTTATACTTCTAACAAGTCTGAGGAACATGCATGGTCAATTAACATGGCTCAACTGAAACTACACTAGTACTTTTCTTAAGGGCCAAATGATATGCCTCAGTTGCCTATTCGAATGCCTTCAACCCACTTAGGCATTTAAGTCACACAATACTTTAAAAAGTGCAACTGAGAAGTAGGCACTTTTGAAAAAATGAAAAAAACAAAACACCGAAACAAACATATCTGCCTACATTTACATAAAATAAAATTAAGGAACAGAAGTAATTTAAGTTTTGATGGGAGACACATGTAATGGGACAGTAAGGGTCTCTTCAATTTAAAAACAAAACAAAACAAAAAACCTCAAAGATGACCTTATGCAATTTCAGGTGGTTTTCATGATACCAGCCTCACCATTTCTAATGACTACTTTTCAATTCTAAAATGGTTTTGTCTGTCTCACAGCCATGTGAATGATCCACACAGACAATCCAAACTTAATAACTAAGCAACTGCCTATGCTGGGGAAGCAGTGAGAGTGACTGAAAAAAAAAAAAGTGCTGTCAGATACCTAAAATAAACCCACTAATGAAGTAGTTTTCCTCAAAATTTGTTTATAAATTGAAACTTGAATCTCTACCCAATCCCACGACTCAAACAGTGGTTCACCACTATACTGCATTTTACAAGATGAGATCATTAAGTGTTAAACCAAACAGCTGCACATGCACACACACTTTCAGTCAAACATATGACAGAGGCTGACAAATCAAAAGACGAAAAACGTGTGCACAGTTAACAATTTCTGCACTGGTTTTATTACCCAAGTATACAGATACGCTGTGAAGTACGAGCACCTGAACATTCACCCCTCTTGGTCTCTAGCACATCATGCTTCTGCCTTCACAAACGTGTCAAAACTCTCGGTTTGCACTGTTGACGATGAATGCAAAAACCTTTCATGCAAGCACTCAAGAGAGTTTTCCCCAGCACTTCCTAGGGGTCAGTTTCTCCTGTTCTCCCTTAGGTCACCACGTACCCTTTGGTCCAAAGCAACGCCACAAGAGGACCCCAGTCTACCACCACCCACCCCTACACACTTCATGTTACCAGTGGGAGGACCTTGAGAAGCAGTACAAGCTAGGCATTACTGATTGCAGAAGTGGATCTCTTAATTCCTTCTCTGTGTAATATATACTCTTCTCATATAGTAAATTTCATACATTTTGAAAACTTTGGAGAAGCCTCTAGCACTACTGCAAAAAAAATCAGGAAAATACAGAAACAATTTGGACTTGAGTAACAAGTCAAATATGCCAGCTGCCTCTCCTGAGGCAAATGTATATCATCAAGTGATCATACTTAAACATCTGTATAATCAAGCAAAGGCAAGCTATCTACCCCCTATTTTATCTTCTTTTTGAACCTTGGAACTGTCACAGCATGCACTTCCACAAACCAAAATTAGGCCAAAATGAGACAGAACGTTATTACTGGGAGTGCTGAAACCGTCTCCAGCACTACCTTCCCACACCAGTTAAGGATCCCAACATCTTTCTCCATATCCAGAAGACAAGCTGCAGGGAATAGCATATTCATATGGAGGCACTAAAACGTATTCTGACTTTTTCTTTCAACTCTCCTTACCTCATTGAAAAGGCAGTTTACTCCCCCAGTATAAATCACTACTTCCATATACAAGGCCCAAGACAAAAATCTTCAGCATAAACATCCCGCATCCACTTGGAACATCCTCACCCATCCACACACCAGACAGTGGTGCAGACATATTTCAAGGCCTGCAAGTCACAGGCAGAAGCCGTACTACCATGGGAGCTACACGACACAGTAGAGCACACTGGATACGGACAGTTGTTATTTTAATTCAAAAGGCGTACTTTAACACAAGCCAAATTTATATTAGATAAACACCGCCTCTGCCTACTTGTGGCTCTAAAATAACCACTTCTGTTTTAATTAAAGAGAAATGACACAATAGGTTTTATTTCCTGATCAGTGGGTGGATTCCGAAGGTATCAAAGATCCTGTCGTTCTCCTGCATACTTCAGGTTACTCCACAGCTTCCCCCGTGCATCTGGGGCTTTAGAGTTCCTGTTTCCTTCTAAAAACGGGTCTACAATCTGGGTGTAAGCCCCTTACCCCAGTTTACCTCATCAAATAAAAATCACAATTAAAAGGAAAACAAAACAAAACAAAAAAAACCGCAACCAGCCAGCCGACAACCTTCCTGAGGCACACAGAACAATGCAGATACTAAACCCGCCACCATCGATCCGCACAGCAACTCCCTCTGCGAGTCCCCTCGTTCATCTGCCGCCTTCCCACCGTTCTCCCACACATACCGCCGCCGCCCGACCCCCGCCCCGCTTCCCCGCTCTACCCTCCAGCCCCCCCCGCCCCGCACCAAGCCCACCCGCAGCGGCCGCGGCCGATCGCCCCGCCGCCGCCGCCGCCGCCGGCGATACCCGCGGCCGGGCACACGCGCCCCGCCGCGGCGGGGGCTCGGCCTGCGGCTCCCCGCGCCGGAGGCGGCGAAGCGCCCGGGGCCAGCCCAGCCGGCCCCGCCGCCGCCGCCCCGGCCCCGCCGCCGCCCGCCTCGGCCCCGCTATGTAACGCGGCGGCGGCGGGGGGGAGCCCGGGGCGGCGGCGGGGCCGGTGGGTGCCCGGGCTGCAGAGCCCCGAGGCGAGGCGGCCGGGCCGAACCGGGCGGCGGCAGCCCCAGCCCGCACTCACCCAGCAGCAGCAGCTTCAGCTCCCGGCGGGCGTCCCGCTTGTCCCGGCGCAGCTGCCGCTCGATCTCGTCGTTGATCCGCCGGGCTTCCTTGGCTTCCTCGCTCAGGCAGCACGCCATGATGGACTCCAGAGTCATTCTTCCTAACTGGTTCAGACACAACCCCCACCCCCCCCCTAAAATCGCACGCACACTCACACACACACACGCACCCCGCCGCCGCACCGGCCCCGGGGGGCACAGGCGTTCTCTGCCCGGGAGCCCCCGCCGGGCGCCGCAGGGCAAGCGCAGGCAGCCGCCTCGATGCCACACAGGAGCGAGGAGAAAGAGGCCGGGCCGCGGGCGGCGCGGATCCCCGCTCTGCCGCCGACACCCGCCGCTGCCAACTCCTCCTCTCCTCTAAATCATGCACCAAACAACATGGAAACATCCACCGCGGCGGCGGCAGCAGCAGCAGCGCTACCCAGCCGAGCCGAACCGAGCCGAGCCGCTCGCCACCGCCGCCCCTCGCCCTGCCGCTCGCCTTCCCCCGCCGCCGCCCGCAGCCAACGCGGTCCCCGAGTGTCCCTGGCGGGCGACACCCCCGCCGCCGCCGCCGACCACCCCACCCCCCCCTCCCACCCCCCCCCCGCGGAAACGCTAACGCCCGCTAATCCCTCCGCCCCTCCGCGCACACATTTCCCGGCCGCTCCCCGTGCCCTGGAGCGGCAGCCCGGCTCCTGCGGGGTGGGCGAGCCCGACCGCTGCCCGGCGACCGCGGCGCACGCCCGGCGGGAAGCGCTTCCTCACGGCACAGCCCTCCTTCCCGGCGCGGCGGCCGCCGGTCCCTCTGCCGCTGGCGGGGGGGGGGGGGGGGGGCGCGGGGAGCCGCTGCCGCAGAGCCGCCGCCGCCGCTCGCCCCGTCCCGGCCAGTGAGGCGGAGAGAGGGGGAGGGCGAGCAGGGAGCCGCCGGAGAGGAACAGGCGGCAAGAAAGGCAGGCAGGGGCCGGGCGAGCCCGGCTTTTCAATCGTTCGGCTCCGCGGGCGTGGTGAGGCAGAAATATGGCGGACCGTCTCTCCCGCTCTCCCCCCGCGCCGCCGCACGCCGGGGGCGAGCGGCCGGGGGAACCGGGCCCCCCCCCCCCCCTCCTCTCGGGATGCTGCCCCCGCCCCCAGCCGGGCCCGGCGCCCCAAGGCCGCCCCCGCCCGCCCCGCGGCGATGGCGGAGGGCAGGGGAGGGGAGAGGAGGGGAGATGGGGGGGAGAGTGGAGCGAGCGGTTGCTCGCACCAAATGGCCGCGCGGAACGCAGCCTGCTCCGGTTCGTCCTGCGCCGGGCGCTGTGTTCGCTTTCGCCGCCTTTGTTTTTAGCCGGGGGTGTGGGGGACGACGACGACGACGACACGCTTTTATTCCCTGCCCGTCCTAGAAGGGACGGCTTGGATTGCGGGGCTGGGGGTGGGGAAGGTGGCGGCTGGGAGTGCCTCCTGCCCCTTCGGCCGGCACGGACCCACGCACGGCAGAGCGGGACCCACGCACGGCAGCACCGGGCGCTCGTGGGCTTTCCCGCCCGCAGTCCGGACGCCCTGCCCGAGGGCTTCTGTCACACGCCGGGGGAAGCAAAGGCCGTCCGCCACGAAGGCGGCGGGACAGTTGCGCGCCCCGCGGGACGGCGGCGGTACGCGGCGGCTCATGCCCCGCGGCTCGGCCAGCGCTGCCGGCTGCCAGCCCTCGCCACAGCCACAGCCCCACTCGCGTCCAGCCCCCGCCCCGAGAAAGCTGTCCCCACGCAGACCCCAGCAGCCCCCAGGGTGACGGAACACAGTCAGAGGGGATGCGTTGACGCGGCTTCTAGCTTTTGTGGATTCATAACCCCCTCGCAAAATTCCCACACCTGCCCTTCCCTTTGCCCACCTGCACGTTAAACTATCGGTATCCGGGATCGTTGCAAGATCTGCTGGGGAACTCGTACCAGCCTATGTAGAGGGTAGTGGGGTAGAGGGGCACAACACTCCCTTTCTTCTAGTTTAGGGTTTGATGTCCTTTCCAGCACCTGTTGACATCAGTTTTGGCACTGACACACTCTTTCCTAAAACTCTTCGTAGGTACTTACAATATGAATTAAGTAACGTCTGCCATAGAGAGTAAGACTAGGAATAAATTAAAAAAATAATAAAATAATCAGGAAAATAATACATTCAATCAATTCTTAGAGCACAAAAAAAAACCCCTTAATTACTTTCAAAAAGTATGTGATTTCCACCGAGATCTATATTGTATCAGTATGTATAAAAAAGGTTAATACAACTTGGAATCTTTTTTATAATTACGTTTCTTTATTCCAGAAAATTAATACAAGGGTGGTGGTCAAAATTGTGTAATTTGGTTATTAATAATAAGTTGTATTTCATTCAAAGCATCTTCTCTATTTTAAAACCTATAGGTACATAGGTATATCTATGTATTTATCTATCTCGTAGTCCCAGATCAATGCATTAATACTAAATCAAATCAAGATTTCTAAAGATTGAATTACAGAGATGGCTTATGTAAAAATGTGAATAAGTAACAAAAGGGGGGGGGGGGCAGAATTTCTTCATGAAATTAATTCTCAACATACCAGAGAATGTTTTCTTCTAAAAGCTGGGGCCTAAAAGGGTGAAGATGGACGCATGGTACAGGTCACAAGAGCTACTCAATGGATATTTTGTGTCTGGAACTCGGGTACAGGGAGTGCAAGCCCGCAGCAACCATCTTCTGGCATCCCATCTAAAGAGAGGATATGAAAGGGTCAATGAATTTGCAACCTTTGGGTGAACTGTATCAAAAGCCCCCCCAAAATTAAGGGCATAGCCGTTCTATTAAAAAGTACATGCCTCAGACAATACTGTAGCATTCCTCAGTAGATGAAGTCTGACTCAACTTTTTTAACCAACTCTTTTATATGCTCAGTATAGAAGGCATGAACGCAGTGTGTACCTCAAATACAGAACTGTCATTTAATTTTGCATTTTTAACGAGAAAAGACACTCCAGGGACCATAAATTTAAACCGTATGTACCACTCCAATTGACATCATTGGATTTTAAATCTCCACTGAATAAATATCTTCAGATTTTTAATGGATGAGCCATCTAGTCCTGAATCTGGCATCAGCAGATAGCCATTACACAGTTTTACCCATTTGCTTTGTGACTTAGTGGAAGTTAGAACAAGCCCATTAGGGACAATTACATGCTAATAAACCTATGAGGAAATTTCTTTCCAGCCCTCAACTCCATAATGGTTGGCTTTTGTTTTGAAACACGAAACATCCTTTATAAATATTTTATCCTAATATGAACTATCAGTAAATGACAGACACCATTATTGCCCATACAGATAATTATTATCCACAGATACTATCCATACTGTTACCTAATCCTGGACAGATACTTCCTGATAAACCGCTACCGTAGTATTAATAATCTCATATTCCTCTATCCAAATAGTCACCAGTGCACGGCTCATAGCAACTCGTTGCCTGTGAGATGTTTTAATGTTGCTTACTGCCACAGGAAATTAAAAGTGAGACTGTCAGAGGGAGCAAAGAATGATACTAAACACCCTGCATCTTCAGTATTCTCGCTCAGAAGCCAGCAAAGACTGGGGAACGGAACCACCACTCTGTTTTATCTTCTCCTTATCATTCTTTGCACTAATCTATCCCAGTTTTTAATTTCTTCCTTCCATATGCCTGAAGATATTTATCGTCACTCTCCTCTGTCTCTTCTGCTTGAGATAGGTTTTCTGTGATGTTTTGACAGATTTCAAACAGTATCTGAACTCGGTACTCGCATGAATGTAAAACAGCCGATCATGTGTAGCAACATCACAGGATTTTTGTAGCTAGTCAGCATCCCACCATAAGCAATGGAATATTTTGCAAGTGCTTTTTCATTGCCATTGTGCATCAGGAAGATGTTTTCACAGTGCCATGCACAATACATCTCAGTCATATTCGTGAGCACTTACAGTTAATTTAGAGGCCATCAGTATGTCTGAGTAGAGCAAATTATCCTTCCAGTACGCCATCTGAATCAGTTTTTGTTTTGGTTTTTTTTTTTGTTTTTTTTTTTCTTTTTAGAACATCAAATTGTATCTGCTGATTCTCTACTGTTAAATGAATACCATCCAGTATTTGCAGCTTCCTTCAACTGATATAAACAGTTTGTTCCAGTATGTGGTGGGGGTTTTTTTTGCTTTTTTTTTTTTTTTTTTTTTTTGACAAATGGCATTCTGAAAGTTTCCCAGTGTTATTTATTTAAAAGTAAAAGCTGTCTGCCAAGGTCCTTCAGTACAGACGAATGACTAGGGAAGGGTTAAACTCCCTACTTGTTCTTTTGATTCATATGAAATTTTTAAAATTTATTTCCTTTTACCTATTTGCACGTCGAGGTTCTTACTGACGACTTATGTCGGAAAAAGGACGGGAATTGTTTGGTATTCTTTTTCTCTTGAAGTGCTCTCTTGATCCTACTGTTTTTTCCTGCGGGGAGATGTTCGGCAGAGAAGTGCGGTGCGTGCAGCATCACCTCCGCGCACACCCTGCGCGCTATAGCACGCTATACAGAGCCCCAGCACACTTTCATCCTTTCCTCCGCGGCCTCGAGTACCAGATACTCCTTTCTCTTTACGAGGCGCCTTTATCAACACTTTTCAGTTTCAAGGTGTTCGCCGCAGCCTACAAAACTCCGGTGGGCGCCCCGCCACAGCCCCAGTGGGTAGCGCCACAGCATCCTCTCCCGCCGTGGCAAGGCGAGGCGGGGAGCGCGATGAAGCGGGCGAGAGGGAGGCTGCCGGGCAGGCGCCGCTCGCCCCGCACGGCCTCCTGCGCGGTGCGCAGCGCCAGACCCCACGCAGCACGGCGGTGCCGGGCCCTGCGAGGAAAGCAGGGCCGGCGCGCCGAGGTCTTGCGTGGATCCCGGCGGGAGAATTCGCTTCCTGAGGAACGCTGAGCGCCTGCCGCCACAGCGCACCCCCCACACACACACACACCCCGCGTGAACGCAGAGACGCGGCCACAGCTGCCGCGGGGACCGCGCGGGCGCTACGGCACGGCGCGCGCGCCACCCACGCCGCGCGCCCCGCGCCCGGGGCCGCGTGGGGGGTCCGCCCGCTCGCGGCGCGGCGGCGCCCCCTGCCGGCCGGAAGAGGCCGCTCCCCGGCTGCCGGCGGGCCGGCGCAGCCGCGGCCCCGGGGGCGCGGGGGGCCGGGGGGCAGCGGGGCGGGTGGCGCTGCCCGTTTCCTTCGCCCCCGGCGCTGCGGGGCGGGAACGGTGGCATCTCCCCACCGTCTCCTCGGCCGGGGTACTCCGGTGAGGTCGGCACCGCTGCGCGCCGGCGCCTGTCGGCGGCGCGGCGAGGGGCCGCCGCGCGCTGCCGTTGCGCGGGGCGCGGCCGCCCCTCGGGCTGCGCGGGCTCCGCCGCAGCGCCGGGGTCTGCCCCGCCGCAGAACGGGGCGCGCCGGACAGCCGCCGCCAGAAGGCACCCACCCACCCTTCGGGGACGGGAGAACGTTCTCCGTCAAGTCACACCTCGCGGCCTGCCATTTCTCTCCAGATGTGTGTGCTGACGAGTGGTAGGTTGAGCGCGGGGCTGGCTGAGGGCTTGTTCAGCGCTTATTCTTGCGCCGGCTCCAGAGGACAGGCGGCGGCTGAAGGGGGGGGAAGGTGTCGTGGCATCTGCAGGGACGAGCGTGACACCGAGGCCCCCTGCTAGGCGCTGTGGGTGAGGTGGCTCCAGTCTGCGGCACACTGTCGGTGAGATGGCCGCCGTGGGCAGCAGGCCTCGGGGTGAGAGGACCACCCGTGGGCTGCAGGCCCTGGTGCTCATGATGCGGGCAAGTGGGACAGAAGAAGCAGAGGGAGACTTCTGCCCTCGATCACCTAGCCGTTCCCTCCCTTGCGCTGCACCTTCTCATCCTCAGTCTGCTCTTCTGGCAGCCCTGGCCCTCACCGGCGCATTTAACATCTTAACTCTGCATGGAACTGCTCCTGTTTTATTGGAGTTTTTTTTTTTTTTTTTTTTTCCTGAGTCAGTTTGCTGTTAGTTTAAGGAGTTATGTTGGCTTCCCAAACTTGGTTCGGGTGACTCTTTCGAGGCTGCTCAGGGGGAGCGGCCAGTAGTCACAGGGAGGTCCAGATCACCCTTTCTGTGGCAATTAGCTGATAGGTTGGCTGCATCGGCTGGCTGTTCGCATATGGTCTGCACAGGTCTGATGAAACAGTATCATATGCTCCAGCAGTGAAAAAACCCACGCTTGACATAGCCATATGACACGTTACGTTATTAGCTTGGTAGAGTATGAGTTGATATCGCAGTACTACAGCAGCAGCTCAGTAGAGAGATGCTGAAGTGTTCAATATTAGCACCTGTTGTCTGTGTGATTACTTTTGTCCTACTGTTTACTGTTTTTACCATTAAATGGATGCCAATTATGTATCCAGGCTATCATAGTTGTATTTTTCTTACTTGTTAACTATATAGATTAGAATCTCTTCCCAAAAGTTTCAGCGAAGTCTCTGATAAAGTATTCCTTCCAGGATCTTGTCTGTGGGATACTAGTCCTCCACCTCTGTGGCTAAATTATCAATCTGTATTTTGGCAGCATAGGAATACTGCTGTTTCTGTCAAGATACCTTTTATGCCTATTTCTTATGTTCTTCACATTCAAGCACATTTTTATTTCAGCTTCTTGATTTAGCATTATTTTTTACAGGGCAGCCTTTATCCTTTACAGGGTCTAAAATTTTGTGCAAGTCTGAAATAAGTTACTCTTGTCTATTTCATCCTTCGTACTTACTAACCTGTAGAGATTTTGTATAACATCTAATTCATTTGCAGCCGGTAGGACCTCTCATGCTTTGCTGGGTTATAAGTTTTAATGACATTAGATGTTTGGATTGTTTATCTGAGACTTCAAGCATTCTTCTCGTATTCTAACTTTCACTCGCCTCCTACAGTCTGCTCTTGTATATATCACCTAATTCTGATTTCATTCAAGTTTTATAGTATTGTAACTCCATCATCCTCAATGGAATTTTGCTGTTTTTCATCATTATGCACAGCAGTAATCAGACCCTGATCTCCCTTTAAGGCGTTTAACATACACACTGTAATGGTGTGAATCCTCCAGTTTGTCCAGTGACTATTTCGTCGTACACCCTCAGAAACAGTCTAACCGTTAGAATAATCTGGTAGTCATTCATTCATTCCCACCTTCTTTCTGTGCCCCAAGACAGGGAGACAAGAGTTACACAGCACCCAGACAGAGGCTGTTCTTTTAGTATTTAATTGGAAAGTATTACTCCTAGTTTACTCCATCAGCCAGAGTGTATCAGCTCAGGTTATTTTTCTGCAATCCACAATATGTCACTAGAAGAACTATGGGTAACTATCCCATTGGCCATAATTTTATAATGGAAGACAAATCCAAAATCAAAGCACCCCACCATACTTTTCACAACTTTGCAACCAAGTTTAGTGTATGAAGTGAAAAATTATCACCTTGCATTATATCGTTTCCTCACTTAAAATACCTGAACAACACCTACTCAAAAGAGGAGTATGCAGTAAGGTTTGGGTTTTTCAAAATAATTTTGTATTTCAGTGCAAGCAGAGTATTCCAGCTGGGTTCAAGCACTTATAACGCAGAATGCATTTTATACTGTAAATATAAAGCGATCACCACTACAGCAACACTGGAAGTAAAAACATTTCTGTATTGTTGTGCCTGAATAATTCCGTAGCAGAGTAAGTAATTGGATACTCTTGGTGCAATTCCAGTAGACACCACACACTATCACTACAGATTCAGCTGTCATTCAACACCATAAATCAAAGGGAGTCTGTCATTAGCAAAAGATTTAAAGGGACAATGCATTTTAATTCCCTCACATTTATATATGTAATTTTACCTGTTGGTCCTATAGAAACAAACAAATATAAATGGAGAAAATTCAGTGTAAAAATTAATTTGTATGTGAATGCAAACTGGTAGTTCAGAGCTAGGAAACTGCAAATAACCTCTTTCCACGGAACTTCCGTATATAGTGTTAGACTATGTAAAATCATGAGCCAATGTGATATTTTTTCCAGTGAATTTGAACAGAAAATAAATACTCCCTTTAGTGCAATAGTACTTCTTAAAATTGCCTTTTCAATATGCAATTCAAACACAAATTCACTGCAAGAATTTGGAAGCTTCAGTAATGAATTCTATACTTTGTAGATGCTTTATATCTTGAATTAATAGGAGCATCAATATCTTTTGTACATTACTAATCTCTTAATGAAAAACAAAAGGAAATGTTTGAGTGATAAGTGACATAAGGATAAAAATTATGACCTGGTCAATTGCATTTTCAGATGGGCAATTAAATGATTTTTGTTGCTATTTATAACTTTATAAAATGATAACAGAAGTCCATCAGGAGCCCATCTCCAGTCCATATTGTTTTAAAGTCAGTGCAGAGAAGGACCTTAAGATAACTAATCAATGTCTTCCTTTAAGTGGAAGTACAGTAACAATGGAGGTATCTTTCTATCTTCATGTGAGAATCCATTAGAATAACTTGTAGTACTGGGAAAAAATGGTCCTCTTTAAGTCTTATGTAAAGCCATCACAAATGCTCGAGGAAAGTAGGATTCCTGCAAATGTATTTAAAATAGCGGAAAAAAACAGAGTTAGAAGATAGCAAATAATTGGCATCCATTTGATATTTCTGCAGGAGTAGAGGCACTCAGTTACATACGGAAGTAAAAATGTGGGTTGTATTGTAAGCCTCAGTTTATAACTGTAGTTATATAACTGTAGTTATATAACTTTGGTTATGACTGTAACTTCAGTTTATAAGACAGCTGGATAGTGTGTTGCCTAAGCCATAATATGGGATGGTTTGTGAACCTGAACTTAGACAGAAATGGAAAAAATTCTCATGCCTGAGATGCAGAGTTAATGGTAGTAGTACAGTGATTGCTGTATATTGGTGAAATTCCCCTTCATTTAACATTGCATTTAGATAGTGCTCTATTATCTTAGAGAAGATTGGTGAATCTGTAATAGTATTTGAGGGAATTATGGAAATTCATCAGTAGGGAAAAGGATAACCGGTTTCATTTGTCTAAAGAGACAGAGAAAAGAGACTTTCCAACAGTTACAAAGTGCCGCTTTAGACATATATAGAGAGTTACATAGAGTGCTAAGATGGTTTAAATACATATTTGTATAAAGCCCATTTACTACCTTGGTGTGGGTATAATAATGAAGCAGGCTGTGAGGGTGCTATATTTCTATTAGCTTGTTTCCTGATCTGGCTATATTTTGAATTGTGGCTTTGCATTACCTTACATAGAATCTAAATAAAAATGCTATGAAATTTTGTTTTTGTTTCAGTTTAAAGAGATTGTAAGAAGTTAATTTTTCACTCCAAAGTAAAGAATATTTAATGGATCTACAACCTTAAAGTGACTGGGGAATTTTCAGAAGACTGAGTTGTTAAGTTTTAGATTGGATACCGACAACAATTCTAACTATATTTTGAATTACATTGCATATTCAAACCTTCTTTAATTATGGGGGAAAACTTTGGCCATTAATATCTACTTATGCAAAGAAACTAGTTGTGATTCTATGAGCTTTATCAAGAAAAGAGCATTGAGCTCCCCCTACTGTTCCACTGCATACAAATGACTGGAAAACCTGAATTTTGTTCTGATAGATAAAACGCCAGTCAGGTAAAAGTAAAATTTTACACAATAAAGAACTACCATCTTTCAGTTTCTGGTAACAGTGGAGAGAACTAAAGTGTTTAATTTGTTTTCCAAGTATTGAGTATTTTCAGGTTTTTTGGTGTTTATAGCATAATGTGCATGAGTGTGTACACTTTGACATTTAACAGTTTTCCAAGTTCCCTGTGCAAAGATAGAATTTAATGTTTGTACAGGCATACAGTCAGTCTTGTTCCATTTAGATGTCCACAAAGAGAGATGCTAAAGAAAAAAGGTACATTTTCTTATGACAATTTCTTTTCACTTTATGGAGTTATTCTAAGAATTAATGACATGTTAATAATTGTAAATTCAGAAGTTTATGATAATCTCTGGTTTGCAGTGATAATTTCACAACATGTATGTGCACATGGATGCCTGAATGACACTGATTACTTTATAAGCCAGTAATGCTGTTCTCTCTGCAGTTCCCTTGGATGGAAATTGAATGAATTAGATTGAGCCATTGGGTTCAGCTAGGTTTATTCCTCCAAAATGAATGCTTAGCTATATCACACAGCTAAACAGACAACAGGAAATTAACATGGGTATATTTTTGGCATTGCAAGGTGGAAAATTGGGGAAAGAAAAAATAAATTTAAATAAAAACCACTTATAGATATTTCCTTTGTGTTCAGGCGAGCCAGTATTTCTCTCTCTCAATGCATCACTGATATCTTTTTTCACAGATACCTGGAAGAGCCAAAAAAAGACATACAAATAAGAAAAGAGAAGGTGCTGCTGAATTGTGTGCCTGGGAGTATACATGTTGGACTGGACGGAGCAGAAGCCTTGTCACACCAGTCCTGTACTACAGGGGTACCATGAGTTCATCTGAAGAAAATCTTAACAGTGTGAGTTGCATTTCCGTAGAATTGCTTATCTACATAAATATTTTCAGAAGTAGTTTATGCTTTGGCATTAACGGGCATTGGCAAAAATATGTCTTTTTTAATGTGAGTCCTGATTAGCTGTTAGCCTCAGACAGAGTTCCAGGTAGGACATTTTCCCAAGACTTTTTAATTTTTTGACATTATTTAAATTCTAGTTTTATTAGCTATATCTCTTAAATTTCTCAAAGACTTCTTGGTTCTCCCTCTCTCCTCCCCGTCCCCACCACACACCCCAGCTTTTGTGTTGACAGTTTTTTACCAAAGTAAGGGTTCAATACCCAGTCTTAGTGGTGAAAGGAGACTATGACTGGAGGCAGAAGTTTGTCATGTTTCAGAATGGTTGGAAACCCAGGCCAGGAGTCAAATGTAGTGTTGAAATAAAGAAGCTGGTAATTCAATGCTGGAGAGTTAAATGCATTTTATTTGGTTGTAATGCAGTTGCACATTGTAAAGGGTACACTAAAATGTTGTCATACCACTGTTCATATGACAGGCCCTTCAAATTCAGGACCCATAGGAATAAATCACAACAAATACATGCACACAGGTATCAGAAGAAAGCTGATGACTTTATGTAAGTAATACTGTTGTTTCTACGTGTATTGTGGGAAAAAAGACAACCAGAATGAGTCTTCAGGTTCCATTCAGGGTAAAATACAGTTTATTCCTCCAAAAGCTCTAGGAAGGAACTGAGGCAGATGTTGTCTTTGAACATCTGTTTGCTTAGCAAATGAACAAAATGTTACATGAATCCATCTACCATCTTTTGCTATGTACAAAGCCATACTTTCTTTTCTCGGCTGTTTGGTGACTACTACACTTCTCAAGTATTTACACAGGGCTCATTTTTAACCTAGAATACAAATAATCATCTAAAACTGGTGGAAGAGAAGCCCTGTGGATATACTGAAAACCAGAATTGGGCTCCTTATTTAGTTTCTTGCACTCTATACCAAGAAGCAGTGTTTTTCATGGGAAAAATATCCCTTAGGAACGTGGAAATCTAAATGCATCAGACCAGTGGCCTTTAAAGTTGCCTTTTTAAGGCTTAGTTCAAAAGTGCATTGCACAGGATTTGTGTTGTAGTTTTGTAGTTTGCTTGAAAAAAGCTTAAGACATACTCTAAGAATTAATTCAGTGCCCATAAGAAACATAATTTCTATTTACAGAAAAGTGTCACTGTTATCCTGTTTCAGGTAATTATAAATGGCTATCCTCCCCCTTCATTTCCTGATGTTCTTGAGTCAAATACATATTCTATTTTTAATGACCTCAGATGAGCTGGAACATGGAAAAAAGGCCTAAGCATGAGTCAAAATTATCCTAAATGTGTTCTAGCATGCATACCAGTGGTACCAATATCAATTCAAGATCTTATGCATCACAATTAGGTTTTAGGGTGGGTTTTTTTTGTTAGAATTAACCAAACAATGGGTGGAGAAACATGAAAACAAATGTATCATCTTACCAAAACCTAATGCAAGTTGAATTTAAGTTTAGAATTTTTAAATGGGGAAAAAGACCCGATATAGCACTGTATAGCATTATTCCCTTAAGACCCTGACTTTTTCTATGCAATTTTCTTTGTTTTACTAATTTCTTTACTGTTTATCTTTTCATTATTTAACATTAATAACATAATTATGGTGCAGTATTACAGAATATTGCAAAGATAAAAACCAGAAGCTTAAGATTTAGTTAGGGACTTCCCTTTACAATGTGTGAGTTCACTTCTGTGATGTGCTAGAGAGGTGGAGAGATCTACCCACTAGTCAGCTCTTTGTGTCTAACCCAGCAATGAAGAAATTATATTGTAGAATCAAACAGGGAGTCAGAGGTAGAAAACATTTTACGCAATTAGAGCTTTTTTAGGAGGTTGAAAAAATTTCCTTTTATTTGAGGCAACAAATGTTAGCGTGCAAATTGTGAGTGGTTTTTGTAGCACTTGGTACAATAATTTTTCAGCTTAAATGAGAACAGATTTTCATCAGTCCTTAGAATCAGTTCTCTGGAAATAATTTAAATGTTGGTCTGAAATTTGTGGATCACAGAAATCAGTAAATATTGGTGCATTCATACAAGTGATTAATTGAATTTACTTTCCTAAGTAGCTTTCAAAAAAACATGTTTTATTATTTTTTCAGACAAGTGATTGGGGAACTATCACATACTGCAATTTCTAATAAACTGACTATTCACAAATCTACTTTTTGAGGTCCTTTACGTTATTGTCAGGGCAAGTAACAGAGAGTACTCTAAGAATTAGAAGTCTGATCCATATGCTCATTCACATTACAAATACATTTCACTGAATCAAACTTTTTAATCTCATCATGCCCAGGCTTGTTTATAATGTCATTTCTGAGTTCAAGATCATCAACAGCACTCATGATCAAAGCAATTCTGTCTGTTTATTAGCATGCTCTTTCTAAGTAATGCTTAATTTTTCCAGAAAAAAAAGTTAGCCTATCTTTGCACATAGGCTGAGCTTTGCTTGGGGTTCTGTGCTTTCATTATTTTAACAGCTGCAAAATACTGATGTGCTGGTTATCTGAAGCACTGTTGTTACACCCATTCTCATAAAGTTTTTGCTAGACTGTTCATAGATGACCTTAAGGTGGTAGTGTTGTACAGAAAAAAAAAAAAAAAAAAGGTAAAATTCTCTAGTATATCATATATAATAGGTACTTATGCTTAAGTTTCTTTGTGGAGTTCAAAATTGTTTTAAAGAAATCACCTTTCTTTTTTACCATTCCGACTTTTGAAAAATAGTTCAACAGACGCCTATTTCTGTGGCCTTATAACACCAAATACCATTTGTTCTGCACTGAGGTGTGGGGTGAGGTGAGAGCGAGCTGGTGCAGGGATCTTTCTGGATCTCAGTGAGAAAGGCCGAGCAACAAATGGCTTAATAAGATAACTGCTTCAAAAAGACTGAGTAAAGAAAGGAATATAGATAGTGAGTAGCATCTTATGTCCCTTCAGGTGCTACGGACCTCGTGTTCAAGCAGCACCGGGTGGAGACCTCATGGATTTTCCCAGAGTGCACTAGACCAGATCCTGTCCATGAGGAGAAACACTCTGTTTTGGTTGGTTGAGGCCATGAACAATTTCAATACAACAATTTACAATAAAACAACGCGATTTCTAAAGGATGTTCTCCTAGGAACTCCATGTCTCACTGTCAGATAAGGGCAAGGCCGCGCAGAAGGTGTAATCGCGGTGCTGAGCAGGAGCTGCCTGCAGGCTCCTGCTGTACCAGGCACGGGCTGGGTCTGTCCCGCAGATGAGGGAGGCGTGTGGCACAGCACGGCACGGCACGGCACAGCTGGAGAGTCACACTGGCCATACAGTGCCTGCCTGCCCAGGTTAGCTGCAGTGTACTGTGGTCTCCCAGTCAGCATCAATACATTCCACCCCTTGATCTACATACAGTTTATCTTTCCCAAATATATATTATAATTTTCAGGTTATATTAATAACATATGAGCTTCTCAAGTACAGGTTCAAATAGATCAGACATGGCCTGTTCAAAATCACCAACTCCTCAAGTTTAATGTCTTCTACAAGGCTCCAAATAGAGCATCTTCTTGCAATCTTTTCAAAGTGATCATGTGTCCTGGGTTGAGTGAGTGGTGGGGTTTTTTGGTAGCAGGGCAGGGGGCTATAGGGGCAGCCCCCTGTGAGAAGCTTCTCGAAGCTCCCCCAGCTCCACGTCAGCTCCACCTCTGCACCAAAACTGAGCCAATCAGCTGTGCCTCTGTGATAATGTATTTAAGAAGGGACGTGGTGACGTGCAGTGGGACTTGTGAGGAGGAGCTGTGGCAGCTACATGAACACCAAGGTCAGTGGAGGAACGGAGGAAGAAAGGAGGGGGGAGGTGTGCTGGAGCAGAGACCCCCCTGTATCCTGTGGTGAGACGGCAGGGCGGCCCCCCCTGCCACCCATGGAGATCTACGGTGGAGCAGACACTGATTTATGGCCTGTGGCTTTCACCTGGATGGTCAAGGTGTTGTGCCCGAAGACGGCTGGGGTCTTGTGGGAAAAGGTAGCTCTGCTGTAGTAGTTCAGTGCTGGGAGGATTGCAGCATGCGGGGGTGTCCCACACCGGAGCAGCTCAGGAAGGGCTGCAGCCGTGGGAGGGAATCCAGTTGGAGAAATTCGGTAACCCACGATGGAACAGTGTGGGGAACACTGTGGCCCATGGGAGGGACTCACATTGAAGAAAGTTTGTGGAGGACTGTCTGCTGTGAGAGGGGGACCACGATGGAGCAGGGGGAAGAAGTTCTAGAAGCTTCCCTCACCAAAGATGGAAGAAATGGCAGCACTGACTGCACCCCCCATTCCCTGCCCCTGTGCCGCTGGGGGAGGAGGTAGAGATATCGGGAGCAGAGCTGAGCCTGGGAAGAAGGGAGGGGTGGGGGGAAGGTGTTCTCAAGATGTGACAATGTTTCTCACCATCCTGCTCTGTTAAGTATTGTTAGTGTCTGTAATAAATGCGTGTTCTTTTTTTCTTCCCCTAACGAGTCTGCCTCTTGCTCATGCCCATAAAGGGTGATTTTTTTCCCATCCCAGTCCTATCTCGAACCCCAAGCCTGGCTCTCTGTCCCTTCTTATTGCCGGAAGAGAAGAGAGAGAGTGGCTGCATAGTGGTTGGCTGCTGACCAGGCTCAAACCACAACACTGTGTTGCTCATTTAGGCATTTGCAATAGTTAATGAAAAAATACACTAAAATACAGCTAAACTGAAATGGTTGATTTTTACTCCCACTTTGTGGTCTCGTTAGAGAGATAGTTCTCCAAGATACATAAAGACATTTGTTTTTAACATCAGATCATTCACAGTTTTTCTGTCCACGTAAAGTACAATTTAATTGCAGTTTTAATTCTTTTTTCCTGTTGTTAAAGTACCCAGTTAATCTTTTTCTTTCACCTCTACAATTGCTATCCCATTCTTCCTTTTATGAATGGAAAAAAAACAGCTCCACTGTCTCCACAAAAGCTTTATCAAGTCCTTCTTTACATCTGATATAATACTTAAACAGATGACCATGCTGAGAACAGCCAGTTCTAGCATTGAACTGAGAGTACTGTTTGTTACTAGAATTCTGTGTAATAAACTGTAGAGCCCAGTTACTACCGTTTGCTTAATCTCTGTTAGATTCCATTTTTGTCTCCTTTGCCCTATTTGACCACTTGGTTCATGTGGCATCTTTTCATGCATTAGTACCAGATCTACTTTGTACCACATGTGGCTTGGCACCAATTGACAGTTTAGGAGTGTATTTCCTTTTTTCTGTAATTCTATTTAGTGTCTAAAACATTGGTATTCCAGTCATAATTGATAGTAGTGGTAAGATAAATACATATGCAAAGTGTATTTCAACAGTACAGGTTCTCTCAACGGGTATGTTCCCTTCTCCCTGCCGTGACAAAGCCCTCTCTGTATTCATGTGTGCCACATTGCCAGGAGTAGAACTGAATTCAGAGAAACCTTCAGCCACACTGCAGATAAGCACAGAGTAACTCATTTAGCAGTTCCATGTATCACTATGAGTAAAACACTAGGATCAGTTAGCAGCTCCCTAATTACTAAGCAAATACAATGTGTTTGACTGAGGACATTGTTTCCTTGGTTAGCGTTTAGGATGTGTTTTGCTTCTGGCTGTCTATTTTCGGATTTCCTTTTATCAGCTACCACCCTCTCAACCTCTTAACAAGCTCTCTCCTTTGAAAGAGCTTATTCAGTAGACACATTCTGTGTAATATTCTCCATGATGACCAGTTTTTAGAAACATTTCTAGAGACTTAATTTGAGTTTGTTATTCAAGTATTACAATAAAAATCACATACAGACTTGTGGCCCCATGCCAACAGATTAATTTTAATGAATTTTGACTAGTCATTGTGATACTTAGATGTAAAATTCAGTAAAATTACAAGGGCATTCAAGTGCGCTGAATTACCTTGTGATTAAAGCCTCACACAGACTTGTAGAGGTTTTGTTTCATGAGACATTTTAAATCAAGGTTTACCTTTGCAATAAAAACATTATTTTGTTTATATCTTGTTACCTGTATTAGCATGAACAGTTTCATATTTCAGGGTTTAAGAAGCGTTCATAACATGTTCTCTACCCCCAAAAATGGAGCCTTTAATTGATGAGCTATGTTAATGCAGGCCAAAAAGTAAATGTGTTTTTTCTCCCACTGAGACAAAAATCTAATCAGTATCTGTTTAGAAATCTTGACTACCTACTCCTTAAGTAGCAATAAATAATGAATAACAGTACAGACTTGTGCTGGGTGTGTGTGGCAGGGTTTTTGGTAGTGGGGGAGGGGGCTACAGTGGTGGCTCCTATGAGAAGCTTCCTGAAGCTCCCCCAGCTCCAAGTCGGACCCACATCTGGCCAAGGCCGAGCCAATTAGCAATGGTGGCTGCGCCTTTGTGACAACATATTTAAGAAGGGGAACCTGGGAGGAGAAGTGTGAGTTGTGAGAATTATTTGGGAGGGGGACACCTATGTGAACACCTAGGTCAGTGGAAATGATGAGAAAGAGGGGGAGAGGTGTGCCGGTGCAGAGACCCCTCTGTATCCTGTGATGAGTTGGCAGGGCTGCCGCTCCTGTGACCCATGGGGCTCACTGGTGGAGCAGATGCCAGCTTGCGTCCTGTGGAGGAGCCCACATTGAAGCATACACCTGTGCTTGGAGGAGGCTGGGACTCTGTGGGGAGAAGCGGCCCCTGCTGTTGTAGTTCAGTGCTGGGAGGACTGCAACATGCAGAGGGGACCCATGCTGGAGCAGCACAGGAATGGCAGCATCCTGTGGGAAGGACTCATGCCAGAGAAGGTTCATGGAGAACTGTCTCCTGTGAGAGGGGAGCCACCTGGAGCAGGGGAAGAATGTGAGGAAACCTTCCCCTGAGGAGGAAGGAGTGATGGACTGACCATAACCCCCATTCTGTGCCCCTTGTACCGCTCGGGGCTTGTACCGCTCGGGGGGAGGGAGGTAGAGATATCCAGAGCAAAGCTGAGCCTGGGGAGAAGGGAGGGGTGGGAGTAAGGTGTTTTCAAGATGTGGTAATGCTTCTCACAGTCCTACTCTTGTCTGTTAAGTGTTGTTCTTGTCAGTGTCTGAATGAAAGTGATCTTCTTTTTTTTCTTCCCCTAACAAGTCAGTCTTTGCTGGTGACCATAATGGATGAGTCACCCCACCCTGTCCTTATCTGGATTCCTGAGCCTTTTACTTTATTTTCCTCTTACAATTCCTGAGGAGGAAGGGGTGAGTTAGCTGCTGTGTGGTGCTCAGTTGCCCTCTGGGCTCAAATCACGATACTTGTTTTCAAATATTAATATGTAAATATGTGTGATATTAATACAGTTTAAAATTGTATTTTATTGCATATGATACAGCAACAAAAGTGCTAGTTTTAATCTCACTGAAGTTTTTGTGTCTCTTCTTGATAAAAGCAAGAAGTATCAGCTATAATGTGAAAATTGCAAAGCACTTAGCTACAGACTCCACTTGGCTCAAACAGATTTACATACATGAATAACAATTAAATTATTTTTTAAGTTTTTTGCTAAATAAGTACAGGCTGCAAAGCTAAAAGCTGAAGGAAAAGGCCTTGTCTTCCTAAGAGTTCATCTCATGTGTAGATATTGGAGAACCGAAATACCCGACTGTTGGTCTTAAAACTAGTTGTACTGTGGGAAAAAAAAAAAAAGTCTACACATAGAAAATGCCAGTCGGATAGTTTAAAATGCAGACAGTCAAGCTTCATCAGAAGATACCTTTCTTTCCTTAGGATAATTCTGAATATAAAGAAAGAGAGGAAGTGATATGTCACAGGAGAAAAGTCAGTGATCACACAGATCTGGTCTAATAGTTTATTGAGTTCTGGTCAGTAAATTTAGGTATGTAAAATATTTAATGCTAATTAACAGATGGATTGGTGGTCAACACGATACACTAAAAGTTCGTATGGGATAGAAAGATTATTGCAGAAGCTTACTATATGTATCTTAAATGTTACATGCATACAAAAAATGTCACTTGCCAACCCATTGATGCCTGGTGTGAGGTAAGGGATCTCTCAGCGTCGAGGGGTAACCTTGACAGTCGTCCTGCTCCAGGGGAGATCACTGCTGCGTAGCCAGCTCCTGCGGAGGGACAGCTCAACAGGCCCTGACGGCTGCAGATATTTATAGTGGTTGATTTGTAGTCCGATTTTCTGCTGTCTTCATGCACTTTTGGCTGCTTATCAGTCCAGACTCCAGCCAAACGTTTTTTCTGGGGGTTGGTGCTGAGTTCTCACTGTTAGCCTCACACAACAGAATTAACTTCGGTTAGGCCTGCTTCCAGAGCATCTGCTTGGACCAAGGTTCAGTTAGCCCAAACAGGAGTGCATTTGTCACACAATGTAAATTTGGGTTATTTCGCAGGATCATGACTCACTGGATCACAGTGTAGTCTCCTACTGGTGTTGGGGATTCAGTGTAACCCCTTCCACAAATACACGGAGCTCCAGTTCGTATGAAGTCATTTTTGCCTCCACTGCTGGAAGCAGATTCCAGTATTCGGCTGCTTAAATAGTCAGGGGCTTCCTTTGAGGTTCCAGCCTAAATCTGCTTATTCATGGGCTGCTTATTCACCACATAGGGGATACAAGAATTCATCATGACTCTCTGCTCCAAGGTCCTTCTCCAAAACCTGCTTTTAGATCCATTTCTAAGGTACTTTCTCATAGCTTTTAATTTGTATTTATTTTCTTCTAATATATTTTTTCAATTGAAAGGTAGGTATTTGGATGAATAGAATTAGCTATTCATCCAATATTGGACATATTTTGACTAAGTCTTCGATTCTGCAGCTTTCTGCTGTTCACAAAAATGTGTGAACACACTGATTTCAATAGCACTTGTGTTCTTTTCTTGGTAGTACAGGAAGACATAATTTTTTATACTAAATCACAGTAGCAGCATTGAAATGAACAGTAACTTCAATCATTTGAGTCAAAAAAATTAATGTCTCTCATTACCAGGCCTTGAGAAAAAAAAAAGTTGAAAAGTTGAACAGTTGCTATCACCTGCCTGATGAATAAGCATCATCCTGCAAGTTAAAGCTGTTGATTTCCCACAAAATTAAATGCTAGTCTCTCAATTAACTTGATTAGTAAAACCAAAAGTTAGAAAGAAAAACTTAACAGTAAAGAAAGACTAAAATATGATTGAATAATATTATATTGAGTAAATACAGCTCCAAACAGCCATCTCACTCAAACCACTTTTTGGGTGCTTTGACTCATTCCTGACTTAATACTCTCCCACTCTTCTCTGGATTGTAGCTGTCTCTACGTGTGGCTTCCCAGCTTTGCTTTCTCCCTTTTATTTGTATTTTTATTTATTTTTTTTTTTAATGAAACCATCACTTGAGAAACCTCTAGCTTCTCTTTAGTTCTCGGTGCAGGGTATTCTCATCTTGTACTCTTCAGAGTATGCACTGAGTCATTAGCAGTACAATCTCTTACAACTCTGATGACAACTGTATGTACCTTTTTTTCAATAATACTTTATAAAAAAAAATCAGGTTGTTACTGCTATTTACTTTGTGTATTGTTCATCCATTGTATTTATAAGTTTGCTTTGCCTTTCTGACCCGGCTAGAAATAGAATGAGTAGTTGCTGTTTTCTCAGTTAGCTTGTTCCTTTCAGAGAGAATTACATTTTCATTACTGATTGCTGTATATTGTCTCTGGGAACACAGTTCCAGCAGGCATCCATTTGCCTTTGTTATTCAGATAATAACAGTTATGTTTAAAAATATATGACCAGTAAAAATAATAGATGTTTGAACTTGTGCTTCATTTTCAGAAACTCTAAAAACCTTTCAAGATTGAGAAGCATGTGTCCCTTACATTATCCCAATAATCTTTATAATTTTTTCCTTTTGTACGCCACTTTGTTTCCTGAGGCACGGGCTGTGATGTGTTGTACGGGGTGCAGCACCCCGGCAGTGGCAGCGGGGGGCTGCGGGGCGGCCCCAGTGAGGAGCGGCCGGACGCGGCCGGTTCCAGCCGGCTCCAGCCGACCCACCGCAGGGCACAGCCGGGCCCCTCGGCCGAGATGGCGGCACCTCTGGGAAAGCGTACCTAGGACAGGGGGAAAAACACTGCACAGCGCAGAGGAGTGAGGAAAGATGTCTGGGAAACAGCCCTGCGGACACCAAGGCTGGTGGAGAAGGAGGGGAGGAGGGGGTCCAGGCACTGGAGCAGAGATTCCCCTGCAGCCGGTGGGGAAGACCGTGGTGAGGCAGGCCGTGCCCCTGAAGCCTGTGGAGGTTCATGGTGGAGCAGATGCCCACCTGCAGCCTGCGGAAGACCCCACGCCACAGTAGGTGAACGTGCCCTGAAGGAAGCTGCAGCCCATACAGAGCCCACGCAGGATCAGGCCCCTGGCAGGATCTGTGGCCTGTGGGGGACCCACACTGGAGCAGTCTGTTCCTGAGGGACTGAACGCCATGGGAAGGAGCCGTGATGGAGCAGTTTTTGAAGGACTGTATCTGATAGGAGGGGGAGCAGCCCGAGCAGGAAAACAGCACAAGGAGGAAGGATTGGCAGAGAGGAGCAGTTACGGACTGACCACAACCCCTCATTCCTCATTCCCCTGTGCTGCTCGGGCAGGATGAGGTAGAAATGTTGGGAATGAAGGAGTGAAGTTGAGTTTGGAACGAAAGGAGAGTGGGTAGGTGTCCGATTCTCACCATTGTACTGCATTGTCAGCAAATTCATTGTCCCCAAGTTGAGTCCATTTTGCCCATGATGGTCATTGGTAAGTGATCACCCTGTCTTTATCTCAACCTGTGAGCTTTTCCATCTTACTTTGTTTTCCCTTGTGCTGCTGAGGAGTGAAAGACCAGCTGGGTGGGTGCCTGGGAGCCAGCCAAGGTCAGCCCACCACGTACAACAGAGTGCATTAGGCCACATCCCACAGTAAAACTTATGACTGTATTAGACTTTTCAGGTGATAATGTAAGATGAGCAGGCACTATATGCTACAACTAAATAATTAAAGTTTCCTGTGTCACTGTGTTATTATACCTTCAAGCTGCATCAGAAACAGTGTCAGCATGATTTGTATCTACAGTGTTCCTTGTGGGTAGGGGGTTTGAATTTGCAGAATATCAGTTGGCACTCAATAATGTAAACAAAGTGATCTATTAATAAAGTAGCAGAAGAGACACTAAAGCGTATATTTTCGTATAGCAAATTTATATTCAGCAGTTAACGCACGTTGGGGAACACAGAGAAATACCATTCCTGTTTGATTCTTTTCTCAGCCAGTACAACGATTTATTTATGACTTCTCTAGAGAAAATGGAAATAGGGCATTGGAGCTGCAAGCAGGAGAAAAGGGCTTGAAATCATGGTCAGAAGAACAGTGGCAAAATCTGTGAGAAAAGAACAGTCTACTTACAGATTGAGACGTTGTTGTCAGTGAAGTCCATGGAAAAAAAATATTTACTTGTTGATATTTGAATAGGCATTTCTTAGGTACCATCAAACACATACCAGCTCAGAACCAGGACAGTATATTCTATACTGCTACTCCTATACTTCTATACTCCTAGACAATTATTTCTGTACTCCCACTCCTTCATCCCATCCCCCTCCTACTTCTGCATGCACTGAGTGTGATGGTGGACTTTGTCCTTTGACATTTTTCAAACAACGAGCCTAAGATTTGCTGACTGCCAGACTACTTCTTTTTCTGAGCCAGGCAAATGTTACTGTGACTTTATATGTCACTGTTGTGAAAATGTGTTTGTCCTTGGCTGCAATTCTGAAAAATATTACTGTTTGGGGAAAATTGGATGTTTCTCTTGGTGTTTACTAAATGCCATTGACTATATATACACTGCAGGTAATTACTAAACTCCCAGTCTTCCAACTTCCTATATGACTATCATCTTGAGAAAGTTCAGGAAGTATTGCAAAATCTTTAGTGAGTCATGTGAGTTTTCTTGCTGTAACAGATGAAGACTCCTTATGTATGTTGTGTTCAGTTTTTTAATTTGGATTGTATAGAATACGGGTGAAGTACTAATAATGCCAGCTTTTGTTTCTGAAAAACTTTACTTCTCTGAGACTCTTGAACAATAGTAATATTAAAATTCTTCCTTAATTTTCTATTTCATCCCAACCACTTTATCTAGCCAAGTGGATCCAAAACTGTGTTGTTTCAGGCTCTTTTAAATAGTTACACGTATTAGCTGCATGTCCTAAGTAGTACTGTATGACCTCTGAAGCAGCATCCAGCATAATGTCAAAGATTCGTGGTAAATGAAAAGAAGGTAAATCTTCCTTCGGGGAGAGGTAGTAATGGGAAAATTAATTTTCATATGAAGAAAATTGATTTTATAATATATTAAAAAGCTTTCCTGATGTCTTTTTGTCTTTTTTCCTTCTGAAAAACCACTGAAGTCACAGAAATGGCTTTCCATGAACACTACCACAGAAGTGGTATTTCCTGCTTTAAAATCAGTACTCATGGAGTTTTATTCTTTTTGACTGAGGAAGCATAGGAAAATTCATCACCAAAACCATGATTCTACTCAGAATGAGAGATACACTAAGCACACAATTATAATTTTATAATGCTTAATTCAAACATTCAATTCAGGAGGGAGTTCTGTGAGTCTTTGCTGATACCTCTTTGAAGTCCTTGGCCCAGTGTGCATTAGCAGTTGAAAATACAACAGGATGTTGGCAATTACCAAAAGGGTGCTGAAAACAGGTCAGAGGCGTCTCCTTGTGGTCTAAACCTCACTGAGCCCATGGGCTGTGGGGACCATGTCCAGTTCTGTTTTCTGCATCTCAAGAAGTATGTAGTGGAGTTAGAGAAAGTTCAGAAAAGGGCAACTAAAACAGCCATGCAGTGGAACAGCTGCTTTGCAAGAACAAGTTAGAAGGACCAGGACTCTAGTTTGGAGAAGATAAGCCTGAATGAGGATATGATTGTGGTTTACAAAATCATGAAGGTGATTGATGAAGTGCATAAATCCCAGATTTGAAGAACTAAAGGGCATTTTATGACACAACCTAGAGATTTTGTGTAAAAAATAAGAAGTGCTTATATATCAGATGTTGAACTTACCAAACTTGCTGCCCAGAAACTTCTAGAGGCAGACAAAATAAGCCACTTCATAAAATGTATTACACAAAGTAGTGGGTGACAGGTCATTCATTAATCGACAGTAAAAAGGAGAAGGTGTGAATGTCTTCCTCAACATGCCTAGTAAAATAGCTGTGGATGCTGGGAGAGTGCAAGGGGAGTGGACCACAGAAAAGGGCTGTGCTTTTGTGCCTACACAGTATTTTCATTAGCCACTGTAGGAGAATATATATTGGGCTAGAGGGATGACTGGTCTGAACAAGGACATTTATCATCTTGGTCTGAGAGAGGAACATTTGTTGGCTCTTAGTAATTTCTGAATAAAATTATTCTTTAATTTATAAGCAATAAAATATTTTATCTCTGACAGTTCAGAAAACTCAGATGAAGATTTTAGGAGTTCAGGTAGACTGTCTGAAATAGAGTTAGGTTTTGCTTTATATGTGCCTCACTATTCTTGAAATTCTATTCTTGAAATGTTACCTTTCCATTATTTATCCAACCTTACCTAGTTCTGACAATGGCGCTTAATTTCATGAAAATTGAATCTAGTTCAAAGTCAGATAGCCTTGCTATGATTTGTTGGCAAAAAATACTGGGTTTGACAGCAGTAATGCTTTTGACTCTTTTAAATTGGTCTCAAGTGTATTGAAATTTAGTGGTATCATAGTTCTTATTTTTGTTGCAAAAAAGTCCTTGTTGTAAAGCCTGAAATATTTTCATGTGCAACAATTTTGCATTGTTCTGTAAGTGCTTTTCAACAGAGAATCAAACTTCACATCACACTATAAAAATGTAGTTGTATGAACTTCTTCCTTTATGATGAACTAAAATTAAACATATTTCAAGTGCACTGTCTTTTTAGTAAAGGCAAATGATGAATTAGAATATCACAGCTTTCCAATTAATTTATATCATTACACAAAAAACCAATTAACGTTTCCTAATATTGCTTAGTGTTATGATCCTTATACATGTCACTTTCTTCCTCAAAATACTCTCTTACACAGTACAGTCATTCTTGAGGTCTACTTTTTTCAAAGACAGGTGTTAAAAAGTCATTTTTCCTGTGGTGTCCTGTCATGAAATGAAATGAATTTTGCATTCTAAAGATTTGAGTATTCTCTGA
Organism: Tyto alba; assembly: GCF_018691265.1. Classification (NCBI taxonomy): domain Eukaryota; kingdom Metazoa; phylum Chordata; class Aves; order Strigiformes; family Tytonidae; genus Tyto; species Tyto alba. The sequence continues at coordinate 32,931,293 of NW_024881275.1, forward strand.
GTAACATATTTGGAAGTAGTACTGTCCTTGTCATTAAAGTACAGTCTGTAATTTATTAAGTCTGGGTTAAAAGTATGCAAGTTCATTTTTTTATTGCTTGTATGTCTTTTGTGTTGTAAAAGTTAAACTATTTTTATATTGAGAAATAATACTCACTTTGTAAAACAGGAAAAGTTCTTTGATATACTTATTTGGAATTACAAATTTGCCAAGTGTTCTTTCCTTCTCCTTTTATAGTTTCATAACTTTTAGGAAGTTAACAATTTTTTATTGGCGTTTTTTAAAACTCAGTGCCCAATTCAGTGCTTTGGCTGGATGTTTATGAAGCTGAGTGAATTTCTGTGTTTTTGGTGGTTAGGACCTGCATATATTGGGAGACTTGCTATATTTTGGGAGCCATTAGCATGTATAAACTTAGAATCATAGAATGATTTGTGTTGGAAGGGACCTTAAAGACCATCTAGTTCACACTCCCTGCCACGGGCAGGGCCCCCTTCCCCCAGCCCAGGTTGCTCACAGCCCCATCCAGCCTGGCCTTGAACCCTTCCAGGGAGGGGGCAGCCACAGCTGCTCTGGGCAACTTATTCCAGTGCTTCACCACCCTCACAGTGAAGAACTTCCTTATATCTATCTAAATCTACCCTCTTTCAATTTACATCCATTACCCCTCATCCTATCACTATATGCCCTTCTAAAAAGTCCCTCCCCATCTTTCCTGTAGGCCCCTTTTAAATACTGGAAGGCTGCTATAAGGTCTCCCTGGAGCCTTCTCTTCTCCAGGCCGAACAACCCCAACTCCCTCAGCCTGTCTTTACAAATGAACTAACAAAGCATTTTTCTTACATGACAGGTGCAAAAGGTGTTTTAGGAAGATCCTGAAAAGAACGTTAAAAATAAAATATAGGTTACTTAAGATCTTAATGGATAATTTAAAAGCCCTGTAAAAACAGCACAAATATTTATCTTTGATTTAAAAGAATGATTTACCTTGAGGGTTTACTTGCTTGTGGAAATTGGGGAGCTTCACCTAGAAGAGCAGTTTAAAAGAAATTTCTAACTTAGGGCAATTTTAATGCTTTTGAGAAAGCGTAGAATTCAATTTAAACAAGAAAAACGTGTTCCTTCCCTTGGACTGAATTTGATAAAATGTTTTCAAAAAATGGCCTCCAATTCAGCTGAACTATTTGCAAAGAAAATGTAAAAGCACACAAACAGAAGAAAATAACACAAATTGCCTGCTAAAACAATATGACGTCTAGTGTAATGGGAGTATGTAGTGGAACACTGTTGCAAAAATAGATCGTAACCCAGATTTCACAGTGGGTTGTCACCCCAAAAGGTCCTGAATTAAAGCTTCAAATGCATATCTGCCTGAACTTTCAAAATTTAGATGCAAATCTAGATGGGTATGTAGAAAACTGCACAGAAACTTACCAAGATGAAATTTTAATTAATCCTTGGGAAATTATAAATTATCTGGTGAAATATGCAGATAATATTACCTTAATAATAATTACAAAATAATAAAAGAATCTTTCTAACAGTTTTCATTAAGTTTCAAAAGACGAGGCAGTATTTTCTAAAGAAGTTCTGAATTTCTATGGTTTTTGTTATGAACTTTTACTAAAAAGACTTTGTGGGAAAATCTTGCAAAAATAAATGTATCAGCCCTTTATATTTTAGTAAAATATACTTTCAAACTTTACTTCAGGTCAAAAATAAGAATACATTTATCCAGTTTCAAAAATATTTGTTGATTTTTTACTTCTCTTTTTTTGATAGGAACTTGTATCTAGAAGTATAAAATGGTCTGTGGATTACCCTGATAGAAAAATCTATCAAATTCAAAGACACACGAAGAACTACATCAGTATGCAAAAATTCCAAGTCTGAGCAAGCTTCATCTAATGTCACATGGGGACTTGTTATTAACAGAAAATAAGAATTCATTATATATTGAGTAAAATGTCAGCAGTGATTAAACTAGTAATGATGGAAAGCTGAACAGAAGACATACATTTATTATTGTAATTATGCACTAAATATTTGATGAATTAATTCAATTTCATTGACTTAATCCAATGATATTTAGCTCTCTTACCCTGTATAGCTAAGTACAGGTCTGATAATGAAAGCTGTGTAAGACCCATATTCTGCTTCTTCCTGTGTGCTGCCAGCTGCCTCTGCCTGATCATCTTAAGGCCAAGTTCCACAGGCATTCGGAGGGAGTATCTGACTGCTCAGCAGCAGTGGCAAGGGAGGCAGCTGCCTGGGTCTTGGTTCCTGTCTGTGCCTCTTGGGAGATGTTTTGTCTGGAAAATTCTGTGTTTGTCAGGCATCAGGATCCCCTTGCAATACTATCTGATGCATTAGCATTACAAAGCTGGAATGACGCTAGAAAATATTCCTCCTTTCAACCACTTAATTTTATGTGATTAAGTCTGTTGTAATCCATACATTTCACCAGCAGATACAAAGTGTATCTGAAAGCTACCCTAATGAAAAAGACAGGTTTTCCAACCTTCTTCAGCATTGATATTCAAAACTACCATATATTTCAAAATTAGTATTTAATAATTAATACTGCTACTATAACTTCCTCTGGCAGCTCAGCTGTTTAGGTCTGTGTAGTGAATCAAACAGCATGACTAACTCTATGCAGTGAAGCCTAGGAAATGGTTCCCAAGCTAGGAGAGCAATTATGGTCCAGAATGGTTAGCTAAAAGTGCATTATTTTCTAATACATTCACTACATCATAAATTTTTCCTACTTAATTATCTGTTTCAGCAGAAAAAAAAGTTGTTTTTTGGCATATACTATTTTACATATTTATATTCTTATATATACAATTCTATATACATAAGTTATATATCCTGTATGCAATAGATATATATGATATCTCATTTAATATATATATATCAACACACTAAATGATGTTGCTGCTTTTGTTCATACTTTCTTTCTATAACCTACACACTCATTATTTAGTAATTTCCTAACTTTGGGGGTTTTAATTTTTTGGATTATTTTTATATTGTGGCTTCTTGTTAAAGTTATAACAATATATAATTTCCAAAATTTATCCTAGATAGTTTTCAGTACAGTTTGGGGGTGAATAATAATTTATTTTCAAAGACTTTTATACCTAGGTGGTTGATTTTGTTAAGCAGCAATTTTGAAAAATATAAAATAAATTAAAAAAATAAAAAAGGGAGATAATGAATAAGAAGACAAAAAGAGAGAAAATGTTTTTTTTGTACATATTTGACACTGAGACAGAAAGAAACAACAGAATTATACTGCAGTCTAGAAACCTAGCTTTTGAGAACAAATGCAAGCCAGTGGTAGAGAAAAGGAAAAAAATTCCATTTCCAGTGAACAACTTCTGCTTTTCATTCAGGCTTCATTACATGGACTTGGAGCAAGCAAGTCAACTAAAGTGAGTACTAATCCATGGAATGGTTGGCATGGCTGGTTATTGCAGGGAGAAAGGAATTGAATCTACTTGGCCTATACCCAACTCAAGATTTCTGAAACAAAGAATATTTACGCTTGAACTCTCACCATTTAGTTGTTTGTTTTTTGTTTTTTTGTTTTTTTTTTTTTTCTTTCTCCTTAGTCCATTAAGTATTTTATACTTCCATCTTGGCCACCTTTCTTCTTTGCTTTCAGGCTGTCCAATGCATACCTCCTTACCACTGCTTCAGTCTTTAGTGCCTACTCCATGTTACAAGATGTTTTGTGCAATTGCTTATTATCAGAACTTCTTTCTCCATACCAAGTTTCATATCTCTTTGGATCTCTCAGTGTGCCTTACTGTGAAAATTAATAATGACTTTTTATTTTTTTTAACCTGACCTGCCTTTGGACTGTGCTGAGTTAGACATTGAGATTTTGTGGTTTGTTTTGTGTGTTAAAGTGGCATGTCCTGTTACAGAATAATACAAACAGTAAATAACACTGTGCACTTGTCATTATGCAATCATGAGCTTCCAAGAAAAATATGATAAAGCTGTCTAAGGATGACACAATGAAGTAATTTCCTGCTTGCTTTAAGCAAAAGGTTTACAGGCTCTACCAATACGTCTTTGCTTGAGGAACATTGCGACCTAGCAACAAAGTATCTATCCTCTCAGGCTTCTGGACAAAAGCTACACAGAACTGCCCTAGCAGCAGCTCTTAAAACTTTTTCAAATAGTTTTAGAATTTTTTTTTTTGTCTTTCTGCCACTTAGTATTCAATGCCAGCTGGCATTCTGCAGAACAGATAAAAATTGCTAGCTGCTTAATTCTTGGAAGAAAACTTTAAAAGGCTAGATACAGAAGGTTTTTTTCTGTTGTTTAAAAAGTTGTTCATTTAACATACACTATGCAGTAAGGCATGCTGTAGAAGATCACCAGTCAAGGAGAATACCTTACAGTCATCTTCATAAAGCTAAAAGAAATTATCTGCTGCCTACCCACTGACCGGGTAAGGTGCACAGTCCTTTTTTTTCCTCCCTGATGCCTGTAAGAAAGCTAACATTTGCTATGGTGTGAGACTGACTAGTGTTAAATCAGATTAAAAATTAGAATTAGTATACATTAAACAAAAAAAAAATCCAAAGAACATATGGCCTGGAAAGGTACAGGAAGAAAAGAGTGAGAACAAGGATTAGTTCAACAAATTCAGCAAAATGACGACTGGCAAAGAAGACATCATTTGCCAAATAGACATAATTAGGTCTGTTTTGGGACTATTCTCTAGAGCAGAAACATCTGGTATCTCACCAAATCATTTTGTATTTTTGAAGATCTAAAACAGTAATGGGAACTGTGACTGAAAAAGCAAGTAGTGGTTATAGTCACAATTACAACATATAGGACATTTTACATAAAAATGAGAAATTTTCCTGGAAATCTAGAACAATTCTTGAATTTCTATCTCTTATTAAATTTTTTAGCAACTGATCAATGATCCAAACCTTTATGCTATTTTCAAAGCACATGGTGGCCATAAAAGAGTATTACTTCAGTTCGTAGGCTGTGAAAACCTTAAAGACTGGGATGCAGAATGAGACATCAACTGTAGATTCATCATTACACATATCACAGCTGTCTACTGCATAAAGCCTGCATTTAGAGCCTACATACACAATTCATATACATACAACACTTTTTTGACACTTCCTCAGTACCCGGCCCTTTTGGTGGGTCTGTGTCATGTACTAAACTTTGATTTTAAAAAAATGTAGAAAAACCTAATCTTAAACTTTAGAGGAGTAAATAGAATGCAAAGCAAAACCAATGTATCAAATGCCAATGAAAGGAACGCTCAGCATTATTTTTTAAAGAAAACCAAATTTGGTAGGGATCAACCTGGAGCAGGTTCTCTGCAATATTATGAATTTCAGCTTTGGTGATATCTATTTACTGATAACACAAATTCCATTTCAGAGATCGTGTGTTTGTTTCAAGGCTACATCCAATAAAGAACATGGATAATAGTTTTGACATGCCACAAAATAGCAAGAGTTATATTAACAGTCTAATCACTCTTAATCTTTCTTTTATTGCAGGCTTATTCTCGGTGCACAGCACATGACTAATCATTGCATACAGATAATCTTCTTGCTTCATTTACATGGCAGTGACACTGCTCCTGTGATGGACAATTCATCTTGAAATCCCAGGCTCTACAGTCGACAGCATAATTGACATTGAAAGTGACAACAAAAAGCAAGGCTGGAGCGTCTCCAGTATACAATATCTGCAAACACCAGGTCTGTCCCTCACAATCTTCACAGGTGATTTCTATTTTCCATAGCTTAAAATGCATGGAATTCCGAGTTACTACTTCCGAAATACTGTATCAAGCACGTTAGATTAATTTTTGAAAGAAAATAGGGACATGCCTAAAAATTCCACCCCTACATAATTTTAGAAGATGTGGTGTTCATCTTACACCTTTGATTTGTAGATAAAAGATGGTTTGCAGATGTCACCCTATACAAGACCAAAATCCTGACTGAGTGAAAAGACTGCACAGAGAAATAAGACCAGAAAAAGATTTTTTTTTTAAAAGTGCAAAAGTGATTATGAACATATAAAAAATTTCAAATGCATGTGCTCTACCAGTGAAGTAGTCCCTACCCATTAACTCCATACCTGTTAAAAAGTGATTTAACTAAGTAGCACAAACAGCAGATCTTTGAAAGTAAAGTTTCTTGAGAGTATGTACATTTTATTTTGCTTGAATTTAGTCAGTGGCATCCAGAGGTATGACAAGCACCAGAAATATTTTGTCATACAGTCACAAAAACTGCTGTTGCCATTTGGCTGATTATTGCCCTGTGTCCCTGGTCTTTTATGTTCAATTTACAAAATGTCATGGTGAAACAACTTGTACAGATGGTGACCTCAGACTTACCGAAATAATTCTTGTTCTGGCACACTTGATTATAGCACTCGGCTACTTCAGTTGCTTCTGATGTCAGTTAAAAGACGGTGTGTAATATTACATCTGTATGGACATACAGTGTTCTCACAATGTTCTAGGGGATTTTACCTGTTTAATTTATCAGGAGTTTGCTTACCTTTAGGGTTTAAATTCTGCTACCTACAAGCAGACTATGAGCGTCACTTTTTAGATAACCAAATCACTCTTGGTTATCATTTTACAGTAATCATTTTCTTAAGTAGTTGCTGTCCCTATTCATGAGTGAACTGCAAATCCTAGGACCAGTGCATGGGCTACATTTGAGTCATTTTGCTGTGAATGGCGCACCTTGTATTGCTTTGCACTGAATGTTAATGAGAACTCTGATCTGAATTGAAGTCATATCTATGTAAACTAACCTAGCAAACTAAGGAGAAATGTAGCTGTGAAAGAGGAAATAGTTTACTTTCTCTCAGAGGGCTCAGACCAGCTGACTGCTGCTACTGCTGTAACTCAAAATGTTTTGGTATCTATACAGCTCCGTACGCTTATGCTTTGCTGACAGTAAAGCTACACAGCATGTATAAAGACATAATAAAGGACAGTCTGTTTGCTTTCTTGTAGCACTGCATCTAAAGCTTCTACTTTTTTTTTAGGAAAGGGAAACTGGTTTCAAATAGTTTTCGAAATTTTGTTTTTGTCCATTTGCCACTTAGTATTCAATACCAGCTGGCTTTCTGCAGAACAAAGGAAAATTGCTAGCTACTTAGCTCCTGGAACCAAACAGTAGTTTTCCTTGAGCTGTAAAATTTGCCTAAAAGCAATCCTGTTCTTAGATTCCCCCCCTGCTTAGCTCTGGTCTAAAGACGGACGACACGCAACGCTCATGTGGGGATGGGGGAGAAAGGAACGTGCTGAACTTTCCCTGCCCTCAGCGGGCACATTAATACGGCACTAATGACCGCAACAGCTCCCGGTGCCCCGCCGGTTCCTCCTCGGGCGCCGGTCAGCCTCGGCCGGGAGCCAGGCACGCCACCCACCCGCAGGTGCACGGTGGGGTCTGGGAGCTGCTGGGGCTGAGGCAGAGCGGGGCCGCGCGCGGTGCCCGGGAGGAAGGGGCGGAGGCGGTGGCGCGCCCGGCCCAGCAGCGGCGGGCCCGCAGGGCCCCAGGGAGAGGGGGCGGGCCGGCCAGCCTCCCCCCCCACCGCCCGGCGAGGCGGCAGCCGGCACAGTCCGCCGCGGCCAATCAGCTCGCGCCGCCCCGGTCGCGACGGTTACGGCGTCGAGGAGCGAACACCCACCCCGCTCCGCCTCGTCTCGCCGGCCCGTCCCTTGGGCGCGGCCATTTTGAATGTGGGAAGGCAGGAGGGTGGAGGGGAGGCAGCCAATGGCGGCGGGGGGAGTGGGCTCGCGCGCCACGTGGCGGCGGGAGGGCCGGCGGCAGTTGGGCTGCCGGGGCAACGGCTGCGCGCGCGGCGCCCGTAACGGCTTCGCGGGGGCCGGCGGGCTCGGGAGTGAGCGGCGAGGTGACCGCCGGGGCCGGGGCCGGGGCCGGGGCCGGGACAAGGGGGGTAGAAGGCCGGTAACGTCTGCGTCGCCGCGTCCGCGCCACGATGGAGAAGCGGGCGGGGTGGGGGCTGGCGGCTCAGCTGGGAGTCCGCAGGAGTGGCTGGCTGGGGTTGCTCCCGGGACGATGGGACCGTCCGGGGCGGGGCGGGGGGAGGGAGGGAGAGGCTGTTGCTCCCTCTGTCATAGCCCTGTGGCTGATGGCGAACAGCGCAGTCCCCCGTTCATCCTGGCTTCATGGTGTACTTTGTTGGGGAAGCGGGGCGGCTGAAGTAGTGCCCTGAGTGGGGCGTACTGGTGGCAGCGTGCAGTGGGTGAAACATAAAAAACCTATGTCGCTCCAATTATAACCAGTTATTTGTGTATATTAGGTGGATGCTGTATTATATACTTAAATACAGTGGTCCAGTAGGTCAAAGAAAACGTGTTTAGCTCCAGCAGAATACCAGGCCATGCCTAATAAGGTGTGTAAATAGAGAGGAAGGATGTAGTTAAGCTTCCTGTCTGTATCTTGCAGTTCTGGATATAGGGCATGGTCAGCGTTTCTGGGGTCAGTAGTCTTGTATGGAATTTTTCTGCCACCCTATAAATTTGCCCAGCTGTTTTTTGAATCGGTGTAAACATACCTTCCTAAAAACTTAGCATAGGACTGAGTTTCTTGGTTTTACTATGCGCGTTGTTTCTTTTTGTTTTTTGTTAATTTGTCACCAGCTGATATAACACGATGTCCTTTTGCTTCTGTATTGAAAGAGATAGTAAATAATTGTCCCTTGTGTATGTTCTTGGAGCCAGTCAGGATATTCTAGGGTTCTGTCAGATGCACTAATTTCCATGCAGAAGACTTCTAGTTTACAGATTTGTTTCTCACCTGGAAGTTATTGTGGGTCTGACTATCTTGGCTCTTCTCCTCTCTACCTGCAAGTGGGTTGAGCTTAAATGCTAGGGCCAGGAGCTCCTTTTTTTACTTCAGTTAAAGTTGTCGTGGTCAGGTGCTGCAGCAAAAGTCACCATGAAAGAATATTACTTAAGTTCTGGAGATAAAAGGCTAGTATGTTGCGCATTAATACATCCCCTGAAGCCAGTGGTGCTTTACAGTTGATGGTCACTTTCTGAAGCTGGAGTGTTGGATTGCAATTTAGTAGTTTCTGTTCCTGTGGCTACAGTGTGGTCGTTATCTAATGCTGGCAAATCTTAGATGAAATAAAAGGGTGTAGAGGAACTATTATGGGTATTTCTGGTGTTGTAATTACAGCTTCTGTCATCTAAATGCTAATAATATGATTATTTTTTTCTAAATTATGTTCTTACAAATGGCTTTCCTCACATGCTTGTCCATATCAGTAATTCTTGTCCCAAGTTGACATGCAGAGTGTTTCATAAGATTGGCTAAAGCTTTATAGTTTTTAACAATATGAAAAAATGTTTGCAATATGAACAATGTTTGATATCCTGTGTGGGATACCTAATGCTATCTTGAGTAATAAGTAAATAAACAAGTAAATAAATGAGTCCTTTAAATATGCTCCTACTGAGACCGTGGAATCACTTACTCTTAAAAGCTGTGCCATGCAACATTCAGAGATTCTACGTGGAAGTTAGTACTGTTTTGCTACATGGGTACTAATGTGTAACAAAAACTTAGGCCTGAAAAGTCCTTTCCTAAATTTACTAGGATAAGTATATAACGTATGCTATAGAAAAAATATTTAGGAAAACACACATTTCATTCTGTATTATCAGAATTAGACTTTTGACTGAAGTAGCAGAGAAGCTCACAACTAGTTCTCTATGTGTCCTTTGACATTGGATTAGGAAGTGTCCAAAGCTTTCGGGAATCTGCAGACCCTGACACTACAAAATTAAATCTTAAGAAGAAGACAAGAACTTTACAGCAGTTGGTGCTTGAACTTTAGGTCTTTTGTGTTTTGGGTATAACTATTTGGTGTGGGAGAATAAAAATGCTGGTTTGTTGGTATTTTTTTTTCACCCCCTTATTCATTCAGCTGTACTTAACGGGTGGTGAGCATCACAAGACATCAGTGTTTTAGCTGCCTTATCAGAGATGTGTAAATGCTGTACAATATGCATGAACATATTCTTATGTTGGGTATGTATGTTGAATTGAGACTATATTGCAAAATCAATTATACATTGCAAAAAGTTGATTTTTTTTTTCCCACCCTTATTTTAGAGGGGCATTTATTACATAGAAGAAATGATTGAGTCAGTGAAACTAAGAAGACAGTGCATGCTGGATTTTTACTCACATTATGAACACCTTTGCACTCTTCAAGGCTCTGTCCCACTGAAATCTGTGAAGGCTAATCTCAATCAGGATGCTCTTGATCTAATTGTAGATCGCGTCAAAGCTGCTGACTGGGCACCACTTCTGAATGCTATCAGGCACAATAAGACTCTAACTTCTATTGCAATAAGAAGTTTTCATCAACAGAGTCTTGGAGAATCAGGTTTGTAGTGATGACTATGAAAGAGAAATATGTTGATGTGTGCGTGTTAGAATTGGTTGCATAAAACTTCTTTGTGATTGACTACATGGGGGGAAGGATTGTAATACCTAATGAATTCTAGTTCAGGAAAGCAGCAAAAAAGCAAGATGTGATTATGATTGCTTTTAAGTCAATAGGGACTGGATTTTACTGATGTGCAATTTTTGCTTTTTACAGGTGTTGAAAGATATAAAACTTACTTTAGAAGGAGAATTCCAGCAATTCGATCAAAAGACTTGACTGGCCAACTGAGCAAAGCTCTCAAAGGCTGTCTCAGTATATCAGATGTACTAAAAAATTTAGAACTGCAGGGTTTGCTTCTGAGGGAAAGAGATCTGATACTTTTAACAAAGGTGAGAACATATTAGTATACAAATAAATGGAAAAATGCTTGGAATGTAGAGAAGTATCAACTGAATTTTATAAATATTTGTCACAGATGAGGATGTTCCTCTTCTAAGATAAATTTGTGTTATCCATTGTATGAATGAATCTGCTGAGACATTTAGTATAACCTAGTCTTGCTGAACCTGTCAAAATTGCATAACCTTCCCTGGCCTTGATTCATCAAGGCTTAGTAGAATGTTCTTGGCAACATCTCTGCCATGTGTTTGAGGTGTATAACTTATACTTGTGGCTGAAACTACTGTGCATGTACATGACAGAAGGAAAGCTGTGGGACACCAAGGAGACAAAGCAAGATGTGTTACTGGAACACTCTCCAGTGTGCTCATGAGTGGCTTCTAGGAAAGGAGGTTGCTGCTTGTTATACATAGGCCTCCTGTGCTAAAGAAATGAACCAACTTAAACTGAGCTTTCAGGTTCTCTTGTTTTGACCTTCCTCTGAACACCCTAGAATTTCTTGTAGGGAGCACAAAGAGTTTTGAGCAGTTTGGGTGACTTGATCTTTTCTCTGTTTGTATTTTTTGCCTTTTCAAGCCAGTTAACAAACACTGTTTTTATTCTGCAGGGCTTGGCCACAGCTTCATCTCTGGAGAGTGTCTCTTTAGCCCACTGTCCAATTGGAGATGGAGGATTAGAAAGTAAGTTCAACATCAGAAAAGTGGTAAATATACTTCTCACTTTTTTTCAGTCCTTCAAATAGATAAGTAAGTTTTTTCAGTATTTCCGTTCCTGTTTTAAATTGGTCTATAGTGATTAAAGTAACAATCTTCACTGTATTTTACATGACTTAGCAAAATTTAAAGATGTGAATTTCTTCATTTGATGCTAGTAAATAGCCGTACTACATTATAATGATGACTTATTCATGTTTACATAAGTAAATTGAAATAAAATATATTCTAGCTTATTCAGATAGTTTTTGCTAAACACTTGCACTAGAAATTTATAATCTTAGAACACTTTAAATGTATTTAAAATATAAAGTATATTTCAACACTAGTTCTTTGTCAAAGCTTTTGCTTCTTAAAGCTGATGCAGCTTCTCTTAATATGGCAGTGAAAAAGTGTGTTCTGATAATCTGACTGCAGTGTGTGTAGGTAACATGCATGCTTTTGTTTTCTTCAGTAATCTGCCAGAGTGTAAAGAATTCAGCTACCATCAGATGTGTAAACTTCACAGGATGTAGCCTCACATGGCGAGGGGCAGAACATATATCAAATGTATTAAAGGTAATTTAATCACCTTTCTTAAAACCAAATGTTCATGAGAGCTTAAATGCATTTGATTTTTTTTTTTTTTTTTTTTTTTTTACTTTCTAGCTCTAAATGCATCGAAGTGCTTTGTGAACAACATATGTGAATACTGGAGTTAAGTATGTGAATAGTCTTTCTGAAATTTGTGACTTTGTATGCCAAAAGTAGCTTAGTTTACTCATGTGGGATTTAAATATGGTATTTTTTTTAGTAAGTATCAGTTAAACGAATAACAGTTCAGACTGATGTATTTTCTTTCAATGAGGATTAGGGCTGCAAATGTCTGAGACTTGTTTTGGGGAGCCCTTCTTTCACTGTCACAAATTTTGAAAAATGTCTGAAGTGTTCATAAGCATTGGGTAAGAATAATTGAGTTTACAGGTCAGAAGCTGCGAACTAATTAGTAAGCTTGTAACTAGTACAATAACGGATGTTAACAATGGTTTGCATGAAGGCATATGATTTCCTTGTGTGTTTCATATTCAAGGTGTGTTGAAAGTGTCTGTCTGCCAAAAGAAGCTAATAAGTTGTTTTGTAGCCATATTTAATAATTAACATTACAAATTGAATAATCAGAACAAACATGACTTAACTGTAGTGTTTAAAAATTACTTGTATTTCTTGAACTCAGCAATGGTATAACTGTGTTTCTAAGCTCAGCACTCAAGCCACTAAACATCTGTTACAAGCAAAGATAACTTGTGATCTTGTTGTCAATAATGGCTTTGCCTTTGCACTTGGTAACAGCTTCTTTGTTTGCAAAGCACCAGGCAATGAAGAGACATGGTGAAGCTTGGGCTGAAAGCCTACGTTATAGGAGACCTGAGCTTGACTGTATGACTGGCTTGAGGCGGATTACTTTCAACTGCAACATGCTTGTCGGAGATAGAGGAGCAAGTGCCTTTGCAGACTGTCTAGGAGAGGACCTTTGGCTAAAAGGTACTGTGAAATACTGACTCTTAAGATACAGTAGTGGCAGACAGAAAACTTAAGATTGTCACTTGCGGCACATGTAGCCAGAAGAGTAACTTATTATTTAGCTAGGAAAGATTAATCTTTTTTTCAAAATAAATTTATTTTCCTCTTTTGAGTCCTTAATGTATCCACATGCTATTGTGCCATGTAGTATTGTCCTCTAGTATTTTGGAAAAGTCATTTGTTCTACAGTATATCTGTACAAAATGACTGATGATGGTGGTGTAAGTCATAGCATTCTATACATGGAATCAAATACTTCCATGTTGAAATTGTTTTGTAGTCTGAGCCAGGTGTACAGATTACATACAGACAGATGGAAGAGGATCAGATTAGAGAATACTTAAGAAAACTGGACATACAGGAGTCCATAGGCCCTGATGGGCTGCATCCACAAGTGCTGAGGGAGCTCGCTGATGTCACTTTGAGGTCACTCTCAATAATCTTTGAAGGATCGTGGTGACTGGGAGGGGTGCCTGAGGACTGGAGGATAGCAGATGTCACTCCTGTCTTCAAAAAGGCTGGAAAGAAGGACCTGGGGATCTACAGGCCAGTCAGCCTTACTTGGATTCCTGGATCTCTGCAGCCATCCAGAGGGACCATGACAGGCTGGAGAAATGGGCTTGATGGGAACCTCATGAAGTTTAACAAAAGGAAGTTCTGCACCTGGGCAGGAATAATCCCATGCACCAGAACGTGCTGAGGGCTATGTGGCTGGAAAGCACCTTTGCAGAAAGGGTCCTGGAGGTCCTGGTGGACAATAAGATGACCATGAGCCCTCAAAGTGCCTGTGTGACAGAGGAGGTTAATGGTATCCTGGGCCGCCATAGGTGGAGACTTGCAAGCAGGTTGAGGGAGGTGAATTTTCTTCTCTGCTTGACACTGGTGAAGCCAGACCTGGCCTCCCCTCTACATGAAAGAGCTGGAGCTACTGGAGAGAGTCCAGTGAAGGGCCAGAAGGATGATGAAGGGACTAGAGCAACTTTCATCTCAGGAAAGGTTGGGGCAGCTGGGACTGTTCAGCCTGTAGGAGAGAGGGCTCAATATGGGTCTCATTAAAGCATACAAATATCTGACAGGAAGCTGTAAATAAGGTGAAGCCAGCCTGTTTCCAGTGATGCCTGGTGACAGGGCAAGAGGAAGTGGGCACAGACAGAAACACTGGAGGTTCCTCCTGAACATCAGGAAACACTTTCTTACTGTAAGGGTGAGCGAACACTGGCACAGGTTGTCCACAGTGATTGTAGAGTCTTCATCCTTGGAGGTCTTTGAGAGCTGTCTGCACATGTTGCAGGGCAACTGGCTTTAAGTGAGCCTGCTTGAGCCCCAGGGGGTTTGGCAAGATGACCTCCAGAGGTTTCTTCCAACCTTAACCCTTCTGTGATACTGTGCAAGCACAACATGAAATAAATGCCAAAGCCATGATAGTGCTATTTCATGGCAACCGCGTAACTTATTGATGTGTGCTGTGTGTAAGCAATGAACCTGTAGAATCACTGGCTCAGACTTTAGATGTAAATTGTGTATTTGCACATGTGATGTTACCTTGGGCAGTTGAATTAATTGGTGCCTGGGAGTATTATATCTACTAGGAATTGTCAAGAACAGTGACTGAACTGTGATTTTTATATTTCTTCTTTTGCATTTGTTTAGCAGTCGTTTCTTAACGTTGATCTAGAATATTTATATAAATGTCTAGTTTTCTTCTCTGAAAGTAATATTCTTGTTTTTACACATGGCTAATTTTTTTTTTAATTTTTTTTTTTTTTTAACCTCCTTAAACATTTTAGCTCTTGATTTGCAGCAGTGTGGAATATCCAATGAAGGAGCAAGGTCATTATTAGATGCTCTTCAAACTAATACAACATTAGTGGTACTTGACATAAGAAAAAATCCATTGATTGGTATGTATCTGTAGCTACCTTTGTCCTCTTTGTGGTTGGGTTTGTTTATTTATTTTTTTTTCCAGTAAATCTGGTGGGGAAAGTAAACAGCTTATAAGGAAAAAACCTGCAGCAATATTTTGCTAAATGCTTTTAAAATAGGGGAAGGAGGCAGGCTAGGAGATGTGTACTGCTTATTCAATGATATGTTTGTTTTCATAAATACTTGTCTTATGGAGAAAATTCTTAATGAGATATTTTAATTTATTCTAGATCACGTTATGATGACAACTATTATTGAAAGAGTTCTTATGAATGGAAGTAGTGCTAATTTGGAGGTACGTGTTAGGCATTTTAGAGTGAGTTTGGGGCTTTCTTTGTGTTGCCATTGCATTTTCCTTTTTTTTTTTTAAAAAAGAACAACTTTGTTAAGAATGACTCTAAAACAGCTGTTCTAATTATGAACAGGAGTCTGACTCAAGCATTTTAAAAAACAAACAAAACACTATGAAGGGAAAAACTAACAACACTAACAGCAACATGATATTGTGTTGGGCATTTTGTATGGTTTCTTATGTAATTTAAGATGTAATAAAATCAGGGTATCCATTTAATATAAAAAAAAAAGAAAAGAAAATGTGTGTCTGTACTTGGGTGTTACCATAGGATGTTAAGTAAATATTGCTGTGGGACTGCTGGAAGGCTTTCTACTGCATGTGTCAGTCTTGTTAAAATAATAATAACTTTTCATTAAAAATTAAGGGAAATCACAGTTTAAAATTTAAAACTTAATTTATTTTGAACCTTATTTTTTCCAGTAATTTACATAGTTAGGATTTTTTTAAGTTACTCAAGACTATCCTATCCAATGCTAACCATCTAAGAAACAAGAGTTTAGTTGAAGCACAGTGCTCCTTGCCATCTTTATCTAATAGTCCATAGAGAGTTTATGGTAGTGTGCATAAACTGAGTATCTGGACCATTTATGATTAGATATATGGTTTAAATACTGAGTCTTTTGTTTATAACACAGAAATCGGATTCAGCTCCCAAAGGAGACAGCAAATGAAGGAGTGTGCTCTTGTTCTGTTTTCAGAGCTGCAACAGTCCCAGTTATTGTTCTGAACTTACTGCTTTTTTGGTTTTGAAAAGGCTCAAAAGTCAGAGCTGTGGATCTATAGGGAGCATCTAATAAATGGGGAAGTTTGTGTGTAGAATTCCTTGAGGGTTAATGCAGTTCCCCACTTCAATCTCTTAAAGACTTTTTTTTGGAGAACTGAGGTTTGCTGTGAAGGAGTACTCTTTCTCCTTGGCAGATGCAGTCAACACTTGCAAAATGTTGCAGGAATCACATGAAAATAGCATCTGCTTGGAGATGCTCACGATGATTGGAAAGTTGAACCATGAAAAGAAGCAAGCTGTCTGGGGAATCTCCTATATACTAATAGATCACTCAACTCAAGACATTTATTTTGTATTCATCCAGATAGTGCAGTATCTTAAATCTTATTGATGATGCTAGTAATTCTTCATACCTCATTAACAATATGAATGAAGACGGACTGACCATCAGCTTTCTGAGTAACTTTGCTTCTCCAGAAATAAAAACAGCCTAGATCCTTTACTTTGTAAGCTGTGTGAGTAGGCTATTGTAAATAACATTTACTGTTTCTCATGGTGCAGACATTTGAAAAGGGATAATCTACCCGCTTAACAAGATGAACGCAAACATTTGATCTTGAGGTCGCTGCTCTTTTGAAATTGGAACATTTACTACCGTAATCTAGGGTTTACACTTGGTTTTGAGCTCAGTTGCAAAAGCCTGCATATTTTGAAGAGAAAAACAGTTGAGTTTCTTTGAGGTAGTGTCTTAATGTGCTCTATATTGAAAGTCAGCAATGTGTGGTTTTGTTTCGTGTGTTGGTGGTGTGTTGTTTTGTGTGTTTTTTTGTTGTTTTTTTTTCTTTAAGGAGTCAAAACTCAGGGAATAAATTAGTAAATGGTGGTGTTAATGAAGACAAACATTTGGTCATTAAGCTCTGTTGCAGAAAGAACTGCAATAACTGTCTCTTCATTGTGTCAATAGTAAAAATTCAGCTGTACGATTTAAAAAAACAATATACAAGTAAAACCAATTTAAGAGTGTATTTGTGAGAGTCCTAGTGTCATATTCTGAATTCTGTATGTAACTAACACTCTGGTTCTTTGTTTTTAACAAGTTTTAGCATAGTACAAAATTTTCAGTTATTTTTCAGATTTTCCACTATTTTTTTAATGGAGAATTTATTATAGACTTAAGTTTACAAATTTAAAGCAATGTTTGTTTCTTGTAGCTTAAGCTTGTCAGACAGAATACAGTCAGTTAGCATCTACATTGCTTCCTTCTATCATCTGCCTCCAAACCTGTGAGGTTTTAAAAGGATGTGCTTGTCCACTTTTTGTAGTGGAGATAACATGGATATCTATCTCTGAAATTATTTAACTTAGTAGTTTTTTTTTTTCTTTTACTCAGTTGCTAGAGATCTGGATTTTATATTGGTAGAAAATGAAGAATCAATTGGACTAAACCTAGTTTATGCATAGAGACTTCTTGAACACAAGGTGTAAGATGTATGAATCTGTTGCTTACTTTTGCAGCAAGTGGCCTAGCTCATACTAAAACTCACCCACAGATAACTCAAGTTGCACGGATCATCATACCTAGTACTGCCTTCAGTTTTATATACCTCTAGTGTCAGCTTTTTATCTGGCCAAAGCCTGACTGTCAAAATTCTCATGAGTAAAACTCAGTCAAGTGTTGAATTTGTTTATATCTGAGAAGTTGCAGAGCTGCATTCTGTACCATCTCATCATGGCACTTATTGTGTCAACTCCATGGTTTTGTTTACACAGAAAATATATTGAAGTGCTGCTGTGTTGCTTTACAAAGAGGTGTTTGGTGGGCTCTTGAATGGCCTTATAATAATAAGCCATCATAACAGCAGAAGATCAGGTATTGGCTGCCACAAGTAGCCTGTAATGTACTGTCACCGCTTGCTTCCTGGATACCAGTCACAGCAGCCCCTCCATCCTGTTCTGCATAAAAACTAGTTGTTTCTCTTTGCTTTTCAATAGCATGTATGTGCTTGCTTTGGGTTGGGTTTTCAAGTTTGCAAGAAGAGATGCCGACTGCTAATTGATGCCTTTAAATTTAGTGGGCAGCTAAACTGGAGTACAGTTGTATTACCCTAGAAGCACTCTGTGGCTGTTATAGTGGGTTGTATTCATAGATATGATAGGGTGTAATAGGTAGTGAAAGTTTGTGTAGATTCTGAGAGAAACTGATTAACTTAAAGGAGAAATCTGCTGGGGATGTCCATAAACCCAGTTGCTTTCATAGTCTGAGCTCAAGGACTTAGTAATTTTTCAACACTGTCTTAATATGTTTGCTGTCTTTATATTTAGACATGGTACAACAGCAGCAGACACCTGGACAAAGGAGAGGCTACTGGGCTAGATGAACTTTAGGTTTAACTTAGTATGGCTGCTCTTTTATGTTTGCAGCAAAACAATATTAAGATAGTCTTGCTCTTAGAAATTTTCAATTTAATTTTACTCTTTCTGTCTGTTTTTAGTTTAGAATGAACACTTGTCTCAGGAGCTAGATCCAGCTGTAGACCCAGCAAAATTTATACAAGGATTATTTGAGTTCAGAGTTCTTCTTGCCAATAAACTTGGATTAAACTTGGTTAGTTAGAACACAGTAATGACAGTTTAATCTTCTTTGTGCATTAGGTGGGAATAACTTTGGCATACTGTTTCTGCTATGATGTGGGGTTTAGTACTGTTTGAGATAAGCTTTGTGCTAATATGAACTGCATTTCCTTTGATGGCTGCTTCAGAGCTAGACTTTTATACTAAGTATAGCTTGATGCACACTGAAAAATAAGTGACAGTCTAACTTAATATCTATCTGGAATAATAAAACTTTTATTGGGGAAAGGGGAACCTTTAAGAATAGAGCTGTTGCTATAAGGAAATTAAGTTTGAAGTACAGCAATTGCCTTTGATTATTGCTATGTCTTAATTTTAGTTTGGAGGCTTTTACTGTGTAAGGATGAATTTTCATTACAGGTAGTGAAAATTAAACATCATATTTTTCAAAATACTAACTTTTTGGGTAATACAAAATCATGTTAGGGAAGTTTTTATTACTCTGGAGAACTTTGGCCTGAGCCAGTCATTCCTAGCAAGCCGGCTTTCTGAGAATGAAATGCAAAAGCCAGAGTTTCCTTTTTATAGGGTTGATGCCATTTTTTTTTACTATAAAAGGAGAAGTGTTTTGCACAGAAGAAAGGAAAATAATGGATGGGATATTGTAGTGGTGCTCTGGGAACACTTTCTGATAATGTAGCACTCAGACTTGCATGAAATCTGTATTTTAATTGGGGCTTTGTGGAATTTTTGTTTTTCCTGAATTTTACAGTTTATTATTAAGTTTTCTGTAACTAGCAGTGTTCTCCATATGTCTGACAAACTCCTCTAATCTTAAATGAGCACCTCTTTAAATAATAGTTACTAAAGCAAATTGTATGTCTTTCTTAAAAAAATTTCCAGTATAAGTGGCTGACGTCTCCATCTTCCAAGGATGCTTCGAAAACTAGAACAAAGAAAAGAACTATTGTCCTAGGAAGTGGTCGAAAAGGGAAAGCGACTATTCGTATTGGTAATACTGTCTATATTTTCTCTGACTGCGGTAAATTTTGTCTACAAAATAATCTTTTGATGCTTAAGAGCTCTAAATAGAAAATTTATGATGTGTCTAAATGACAGTGTTTTGGAGAATACTTGTCTTCAAAAAAAATCCATTTATTCTTAATTCAGTAATATGTCTTCTAACATCAGTAGTTTCTGTAGGAAACTTGCTCTTGTTTTTAGTGCTACCAGATAAGTTGTTGGAAAAATTGTGGGATAGGCTGACTGAAATATGTGAAAGCATTGCATGTATTTATTCTGAGTGCATCCTCTCCACAAGCTTTCACTTCTAGGAAGCTTAGTGGTAGTAAGTTGCCTAGTTCTTCTGATGTTGTAACCTTTCTGTAGCGCACTGTCCTCTGCCAGAACAAGCAAGCATGCATTTTTTTAACTGATGTACAAAATGTTCTAAGATTTATTTATTTTTTTAACTTCACATAAGCCTATTATAAATAGTATGTTTAAAGTAACATAGGTATCTCAAATATTTATAATTAAGTACTGATAGCTGTGATAGACTAAATATTTTTCTACTAAGTTACTAAAAACTTCATTGTAATATATTTGGCTGTCTTTCATCTTTGCTCTAGTTATCTGGAAGCAGAGAGGTAAGCATAAATGAAATTGAAGTCCTTGAACAAATAAACTGTGGTGATCAGGGTGATGGAAGAAGAAAATGCCTGACTTAAATATAGTTGGGGTGTGGCTTTTGTTTTGTTTTGCTTTGTTTTTTCTTAAAAAAAAAAAGAGATGGAGAGTCAGAAAGTAAAAACTACTCTATCCTTTTTACTTGTTGAGAGTGAACTGAAATGTGGAATCCCATTACCACAGTCACGCATTTCTATACCATTACCAAATTAGTTGCTTTATTGATCTCAGAGAAACAATAACCTGAGTTCTCCCTAGTTTAACTGTATGAATTACTAGGTGAACAGTTTTCTGGGATTGTTAGTTTCTGAAACACAACCTGGGGTAGAGCAATCATCCACAATAGGTATTTATTCTGCATCTACTTTGAGTGATAGTCTATGATTTAAACAACAACAAAAGACTGGACTAGTGAACATGACTTTTCATTATTATTCCTCTTTAAGTGAAAACATTGCTGGTGTTCTGTAGAAGCAATCAACATGAGTACCAGCTTTAGCTTTAACCATTTTGCTCGTTATAAACCCAACGTTCTTCCGGCGAAAGCCACTGGAGGGCAGTGTAAAGCACATGTATAGCCTTGCTGTCTAGGTGGGCCGTCGAAGCTCCCACGTGAGACGGTAAAGTTGGGTATCTGAAATTAGTGGTGTGAATATACCTCTTTAGATACAAAACTTTTATTTCTTTTTTTGAATAAGAGCGTGTCTTTCTTACATCAAGCTAACGTAGCAGTTAAGTATACCATCTTATAATTGCAATCAGATAAGCTGTCCACCCCTCTTTTTGAGAAGCAAACCAAAAGCTTTTGAACACTTCAGCAAAATTAGTCTGAAAGGTATATTTCCTACAATCCCTTTTATTACATAGGAAATTTTACGTATGTACAGTAAGCTGTGAATTTATATGCAAATAACTAGGTATAATGAATTATCTTTTCTGCTATTCTTCCTGTTCAATATAGGATTACCGCCTAAAAAGTCTGTAAGTCCTGGGAAAAAAAGTACATCTGTGAAAGATAGTTACTCACCAAAACCACTACCACCAGGCACAAAAGGCTTCATTCCTTGGAGGACTGCAGAGCGTGCAAAGAGGTGCAGGTGAGGTTTTCATAGTACAAGGAAAAATTTTTAAAGCATAGAACCTGTATGATAAATGCAGTAGAGAGCAGTGTTAGTTTTTTCAAATACATATTTGAAAGTTACACACAGAATTTCATATGCATCTGTAATTTTTTCTGTTTATATGAATTTTAAGGATATTACATAAATTTAATTCTGGTAAGTTTTTGAAACACACAAAAATATATGATTTGATGGCTATGGGAATGTTTAGGTGTAGCAAAAAATCTTCCACAACCAAACCCACCTTGCTTGTTCTCTTGTTACTAATGATTTATCAGACTTCCCGTAGCTGAAGATGCCATTTAGCTTTCTAAGTTTATAGTATAGTTGATTTGGCATCCAGTTTGAGGCTCCTAAGTATTTTTTTCCACCTCTTCTTTCTGCTTCATCTCCTCCAATGCCAACATAAATTATTGTGATCCTCTAAGTCCTGTGAAGTAAAATTAAAAAAAAAAAATGTTATACATAGAAGCCATAGTATTGTTGTTATGCTTCTTTTTGAAACAGTTGTTCTTTTTCTTTTAAATGTATTCCCTAGACCTTGGCTTCTCAAAACGGACTCTATGTAAATGTTTAAGCAAGAAATTACTTGATGCTCTATCATAACTATTTTTATTAGACTTGTTTTTCAAAATGCTGAACACTAAACTCTCCTGTTGACTTTAGTTCATAATGATCAACTAAGCAAGATGCATACTGAAGGTATTGATGTTAGCATCCAGTAGTATTGCTCTTATTCATGATGAAGTAGGAGTACTAATAGAACGAAATGAGGATGTAATGAGTGTTAAAGGGATATAGCGCAGTGTCTGACATTGTTTTTACTCTTACTGCTTCACCTGTCCTAGAATCCTGTTTGGAAATGGAAGTAGAAATGGTGACATTATAAACTTACTTTTCTTAAAAGTGTTTTTTTTTCCTAACTTTAGAGGGGGTACAGTGGATAGTCCTGAGGAATTGCCAGTGAAGATTCAGGTACTCTCTCTTATACGATGGTTTATTTAGTAGATGAATAGATGAAAAAAGATGAAAGTTTTCTCAACAGAATCTTATTGTCTAAAAGTTATGACTGGAACATACTTTTAAAATTTGTCTCTCATAGAAGTGCAAAATAATAGTTTACATCAGCATTTGGTTGAAACTTCTTTGATACTTAGTCTACTGCCACTTCTGTATCACTGTCTTTTGGTTTCTTAGCCTTATGAGCAAGCTGGGTTGGAGTATGGGCACAACCCCTCCAAAGGCAATATGGGGAATTAACAGCGTTTTTCTCTGAATGTTTTTGCTCCCCCTTCCTCTCTTTCCTCATTTTGCTTTTTGACTACATATTTGTGTTAGCACTGATCTGTGAAACAATGTAGTAAACATACCAGAAGGGAAAACAAATCTTCTTTCTCCTTTGCATCTCATTTCCATCTCCCCTCACTGACCTAACATACCAGAGAAAAGTTGAAGTGTGCTAGTGTGCACTAATTAATAAAATCGGCTGACAGAAGGGTCTGATGGGTGCTGAAGCCAGCACACTTATCCCCTCCTCTGGCGTGGGCTTCCCACAGGCTGCAGTCCTTCAGGAAAACACGCTCCAGCAGAGGCTGTCCACAGGCCGTGGCTCCTTCAGCCCATCTCTCTGATCTGGCATGGGGTCTTCCCTGTGCTGAGGTATGGGTGTCAGCTCCTCCATGGAGCTGCTTCTCCTCCTCCTCATCTGGTGTTCCCTCTTCTCTTTCTCATTCTTTTTGTTCCCGCATCTTCTTGCCTGTCTGGCATTTTTTTGCCCTTTCTTAAATATGCTTTCCCAGAGGTGCCGCCATCTCAGCTGAGGGGCCCGGCTGTGTCCTGCGGTGGGTCGGCTGGAATTGGCCGTGTCTGGCAGCCCCGGCCACTCCTTACTGGGGCTGCCCTTGCTGCTAAATCCTTGCCACATTATCCCAATGTGTGCACACATATGACTTTTTTTAATACTGTTTTATGCAAAGTTATTTCAAAATTACATAGTTGAGCAATGTATATGCACTCTAAGGGACTCTGGGAAACAATTGTATTTAAATTAAACTTTTTAATTTTGGTGCGCTGTGAGTGGGTGTGTTTTTCTTTTCTGATGTAATTAGACAGGTATTCCTGTGAAACTGACAGTAGAAGGCGCTTCTACATCTGAAACCGAAGACACAGAAGATTTAGATGATGTTATCCATCATCCTGATTTGACAAAATCATTAGATAAGATTAGTGTAACAAAGTATCAACAATTGCAGGTAAGAAGTGTGTTCTGTGCCTAAAACTCCGTAAAGGGAAATTATATCAATTAAACTATGTTTAATTCAGAAAACTATGGTTAAGCTAATAACCGGTCATGGAGCAGGATTTCTGAATAATTTTTAATCATCCTGCATTATGTCACACAGGCTTCTGTTTCAAAAGATGTATGTCAAATAGGCACTGGATTTCCAATCTGAATAGTTTTAATGAAAATGTGTATGCTATAAGCATATTGTCAAATCAGGGCCATAATAACAAAGAGCTTCACTCAATATGCACAGCTGCAATATGCGTAATTTCTCTGTTCCAGTCTAGAATCATGATTTACAAACCTTTTGATCAGTGTTATTGCCTGTAGTATTTCCTTCCAAGTATTTCCTTTACAATGTTATTTCTAAGGGCTAAAATATTGTAATGATTGTTGTATAAAAATAATTTGAAAAAAAGATGTGTTAAAGTTCCATTTTATAATTGAGTTAGGTAGCAAACATTTCATTTCCTTTTTATTATTCCCTCTACTTCTTTGATAGTTCTAAAAAACTAGAAGTAGCAAGACTGGCTATTGCTGGAAATGTTTTGACAGGAAATGATCTTATAAAAGGAAGGAAAAGCAAAGGGTGTATTTCAGTGGCTCAGTAACACTGCTGAGGTAATCTGTCACTATTAGAAAGTAACACCCTCAAGCTTAATAATGATTGTTTCTGAAGTGTGAGGATTTTAATTTTGTTTGGAGAATCTGCACTGCCTCCAAATGAATATTGATAAAAATAAGACCTATAGTCAGTCTGGTTTTTGTGGTGGTCGTCACAGAGCACCACACTGGGTGAATAAATTGTTCACGTGTATAAATATTAAGACCGTGTAGCTGTCTTTAAACACAGCGAAGTTGAAACTTAACTTGTTGCAGATATGTATGTAATAGGAGAGTTAAGGTAGCTTAGAGTCACTGGGGAAAGCAAAAGGACTGTACAGGTAACGCATAAATAATTACCTGACTTTGTTTTCCGCTGATGCATACTGTTTCTTTAGGCCCAATCTTTTTCTCTCTAGAAAGTTTGTTCAGGAAGATATTTCAAGGTTTTCTCATGTTGCTGGGAGTTAGTTGTATAGTGGCTTTCTTTTTTTGTCAGGTGATTTCATATTACTGTTCATGTGCAATATGTTGACATTGTGCTGTGCAGTGTCTTCAACACTCTCATCAAGATCGTTATGTCTGGAATCATGGAATTTCCGTGTCACATGCACATTGCGCCAAAAACTATGCAACAAGTATGGTGCTTCCAGGAAAAACTTAATGTATTTATATTTGGTGTTTGGAGAGGGGGGATTATTGCTTTCAGAACACACTGCAGAGGCAGATATTGTTTTTTGCTTTGGGGAGAGGTGGTCATATTGACCTGTGTTGTCAGTGTTACCTGTAATATTACATACAAAGCAACTGCAAGAAAGGGATAATTTGTAATTAATCAGATCTTCCTGGGAGGTAAAAATACAGATTTTTAAGAACCTACCCCAACATTGGTTCTGAGTTATCTGTGCTTGTGAAGTCCAGATTTTCCTGATTTTCTGAATTTGAAAACCAAAATAGGTTTTTAGGCTCTGGTTGCATATCTGGTAGTACTGTTTAAGCAGTCTCAAACTGTTTCTGTGCCTTACTGTACTTCTTGTTACATTGATGCAAAGCACAGTTTCACAATATGGCAGAACCGAACTAACAACTTGTCACCACTGAATTGTGAGGTCTATTTCCCCTTCGTCCCTTTGTGATTTTCCATTTCTTGCTGCAGCCTTTTTTCTCTTTTGTGTCTCCTTTTCATGTTTATCTGATCATAGGGTAAGTTGATTCAACTTGTTGATGTGGAAAAAACTCGTGTAGTTCAACAAGAAGTACAGAGTCCTGCTCCTGGGGAAGAGTAAGCCCATGCACCAGTATGCTGAGAGCAGACCATCTGGAAAGCAATGTTGCAGTAAAAGGCCCTGGGGGTCCTGGTGGACCTCAGGTTGAACATGAGTCGACAGTGTGCCCTTGTGGCGAAGAAAGTGAATGGCATCTTGGTCTGCATTAGGAGGAATGTTACCAGCAGGCTGAGGGAGGTTATCTATCTTTCCCTTGTATTCAGGGCTGATGAGGTCACACCTGGAGTAACCATGTCCAGTTCTGGGGATTCCGGTACAGGAGGGACATGGGCATGCTGGAGAGAGTCCAGTGAAGACCCATGGGGGTGGCTAAGCGACTGGAACATCTCTCCTATGAGGAAAGGCTGAGAGAGCTGGGACTGTTCAGCCCCGAGAAGAGAAGGCTTGGAGAGGATCATACTAATGTATATAAATACCTGAAGGGAGGGTGCAAAGAGAACAGAGCCAGGGTCTTTTCTCTGGTGCCCAGTGACAGGATGAGAGGCAGTGGGCGCAAACTGAAACACGGTAGATTCCCTCTGAATATCAGGATAAACTTTTACTGTGAGGGTGACTGTGCACTGGCAAAGATGTGGAATCTCCATCCTTGGAGATAATAAAAACCCATCTAGACACGGTCCTGGGCAGCTTGCGTGGGTGGCCCTGCTTGAGCAGGGGGTTTTGAGCAAGATTACCTCCAGAGATCCCTTCTCAACCATTCTGTCATATTTTTCCAGGGTAGTTTTCAGCCATCTTAATGACTCACATTGGCTTCTGTGGTTGGGTGTGTTCCAGAATTGGAGCATAGTCAGTGGCAGAAGTCTATGGCTGATACTGTGTGAGAGAGGGAGTGGAAGACCCTTTTTATCTGTGATAATTGGGCTTGCATACTGTCATTAAACAGCTGTTACTGCAGAGCTGCTTGAGGGGAGAGCTGACTTGAGGAACTGATATAGCTGAAAAGTAACCCAGTGTATTTGGCTGTAGCAAGCCTTGGCACAGCCTTTCAGCACAGTGGGACAACCAGCTGTGCTAGAACAATGATGGGATTACAGAGTGGGAATAAACTGTAAGAGATGGGAACTCTTTAAACTGCTGCTGTGCTAGAAAAGCTCTCCAAAGATTCCTTGATGTGACTACATGACCAGACTTTCACTTTAGTATGCAAGTCCGTGACAACTCTGTGGGGCTTTAAGCATACTACTTGGTGAAGCAATATTAGTTGTGCTTCGATTTAAAAAAAAAAATCCCTTGGCTAGTGAAAAGCTTAATTTCCTTATATGAAATATAAGAACTGATAAATATCCTTTCTTTCCACTAGAGGGAATCTGACACATCAGAATTGCCTCTGATAAAGAATGTAGTTGAGGAAACTCCCAGATTCTGAAATTTTAACTAAGGATGTAAATGTTGAACTTCACCCTTAATATAGTTAGCAGGGTAACTCTTTCTACACATTAATACTATGTGAATTACATATAAATAGAGATTGCACTACAACTCTTTAAAATTAAGGACAACAATGTAATCAAGTAGAAAAACATGGCTAATTAGTTACTAAAGATTTTTTTATATTTTTAGTTTTTAAACTTCAGTTTTATCCCTCTGCCTAGTGTTGATTAGTCATATTGCATACAGTAATTCTGAGGGCTACAGAAATATTTGCTATTCAACATCATCTTAAAGGCTGCCAGTGCTGTCTTTCTGGATTACACTACTAGAAGGCTCAGTCTTACAGCTTGGATGTACATTTATCTTTCTCTGATGTATTTTAATAAATTTTTTTCTGCATAAAGGGTAGAGGAATGTGTAAAGTAGTGGATCTCTCAAAAACAAATCAAAGAATAAAGCATACGTATACTTGTAATTTAATGGTGACAGATATGTTTGCACAGATGCAAGTCATCTTCCTTTAAATGTAGGCTTCTGATACTGCTTATGTGGAAGTGTAGCTGCAATGTTTGCCAATTTTTTTTTGTGAAGTCAAGCCATAATCATCAAATATTGTGTACATCTGCAGTGTGATAAGTCAAGTTTAAACAAAACTACAAAACCTCCAAATTTCTATTTAAAAAAATCTTGATAATTTCACTATTTTCTAAGCCTTTGCCCTTTGAAAATACAAACTGTCAATTTGAAGAAAAAGGTTAGTGCTGTCACTTTTAGAATTGTCTAAAATCCATCCTCAATAAAAATACTGTAGAACTAAGGTTTCTAGAGTTGTGTGACAAAAAACCCTATACACCCTAGAAACTTTAAAATACATACATACATATGTCCGCACACTCTATAAATGGAACTGTAAGAATTCTTCAAGTCTGGGGTATCTGTGACAGATCTTCTAAGGTGGGTTACAGGATTCCAGCTTATATGTCAAGTTGTGAATGTAGAACATAAAGGTTGCTACTTTCTGTGCTGTGCTGCTGTCTGAAAAGATTTCTAGCTCCTGTTATTTCTACACATTATGAGGTAGATTGTAGTAAGATTGTGGTATTTATTGAGGGTTCTTCTTAGAGATTTCCCCCACACCACATGCCTGGAGGTGATTTTGTTACATCATGGCAGTTAGATACTGTTAAATCTCTTCCCAAATACTGTCTTTGAAATGTGGTTTTCCTATACCTTCTGACCCCAGAGAGTTTTTCTCATGTGTTCAGATGATAAAGATATGACTAGCTTTCTAGTTCCAGGGTTAGCTTGATTGATGCTAGTCTAGGGATCTTAGGAGCGGGCTTTACTGGGCAGTAGCAACAGACCCATTATCTTCACTCTGAGTGGTTGTGACTGGGAGGGCTATATATATAGAATATTTTACAACCTGCATCTTTGAATTAGATGCAGAAGTCCTTTGCATCCTACAAGGCCTGTGAGGTAGTCTGCATTTGTAGAAGGATTATTTTTGCTATGCATTCTGTTGCACACCAGTCTTCTCAGTTGACTGCTTGTATGCAGTTTAATAGTATGCTCTTGAATAAACTTTAGATAGTAAACGAAGGATTTCAGTGCTATTTGGATCTTTGCTCTTCTGTAGCATTGATAAGGTGTGTACAAAAAGCGTCCTATGTTACATTTATTTGCCTGTATACAAGGTGTATAGAGAAGCTTTTTATACTGTTAATTCATATAGGTTACTCTCTGAAAAACAGCAGCTTGGTAATTTTACCTGTTTTCACTTTGGAGCCAGAAGACTGTGTTAAGGCATGCAAGAACAAAAAATTCTATTTGTTCGTCCACTTCTCATGCTGTAATTAAAGATGATAATGATCTGCTGTGATTTGAGAAAAATGTGGTATTGCTTGTCAAATCCTGACTACTATTCACTGAAACTGAAAGATTCACTACTTAAAACTAAAAGTTAATATACAAGTGTAGGCATCTCATGAATAAGACTAGAATATATTTATTAGATGTTTAGGTTTGTTTCTGTTAACACTAAACTGCTTAGCTCACTCAGCTTGGTATTGTGAAAAACTTGGTTTGTCTGGTGAAGAACTAAATGAAACCAATTGGAGAGAGTACAGTTCTTACAGTTCAGAATTTAGTATTCCTACTGCTATAATAAGGAATAAAATCCTGGATGAAAAATACATTCTGAAAAAATCCAGGTATGGCTACTAAGGATTTTTTTTTCTAGAGCCAAATTTGAGTTTTTGATGAGGTAGATGTATTTAGTTAAAAATTAGGTTTGAAAAGGTGAACGGGAAGAAGAGGAAGTGGAGAGGAACATACCTTCCTGATGGTAATGTCATAGGCCTAAGAGACTTGTGCTATAATGTCGTCTTATTGCTATATTGCAAATCTGTTAAGTGAATCACACTTATTTCCCCTTTTCTGTGTTAATTTTTTGTATCCTGGAGTTATGTACTGGTAGACCTCTGTCATGTATTTTTGTAGAAGATATGCTATTGCTCTGAATGCCTTGAGCTAGGTGTCAGTTAGACACGTTGAGGTTTTTTATAATGCTGCATGCTGATCTGACATTTTGAGATACATTTCATGATAGTTTATCTGTGTTACAATAGTTGGAGCTGGAAGAATGCATGGAAAAATTAAAGGAAGAACAAAGAGCCATAGTAAAGGCTGAGGAACGGATAATGGAGGTAATGATACTTAACTGTCAATCATCTATACTTTTAAAGGAGCCACCAATCAAACTATCCACTTGCTTATTTAGTAGTAATTATCAATGACCTCTCATGTGGTAGTTTCCAGAGTTTCAGATCAAAGTCACATGGATCATTTACTAGCCTGAGGGCAATGATGAAATCTGCATTTAGTAATGTGTGTTTGTTCTCCTGATTGTATTCTAAAGCCTTGAACTCTGGGTCAAGCTACTCTTTCAATGCATTTAATTCATTTGGTGTATTACTTATGATCTGAGGCATCATGATGTTTGTTTTTCTTGAGAAAGTGATTAAATCTGTTTGCAATTTGCAGATGATGGGTAGTTCTTTGATGTCTCATACCTTCTTAATCATGACGTGCTGAAAATCTGTTTGTTGTAAATGTTATTTAATTTGGCTTATTCTGTCCCTTTGATTTTTAAGTTTTGTTTCTACAGGCAATAAAAATGTCGGATGGTTTTCTGCATATCAGGTTGGCCGCAGCTGTCTATTGTGAAACACAGTTTTGCATTATGACAGAACTGAACTATCATCACAGTTAAATCTTGAGGTCTATTTCCCCTCTATCCATTGTTGCTCACCTAAAAAGATCCTTTTGCATCAATAAGCAGAATTTCTTGTAACAGACTTGAGTGTAAGACTGTGTAAAGGAATGGATTTTGTTCTTAGATGTGATCTGGAGTGGAATGAAAGTGGTGGTACCCTTTGGAACTTGAGCAACAAGTGGTACCCCACAGTACAGGGAGCAGATATCCACAAAGGACTCTGCATAGGTTCATCATAGTCCTCTGGTGTGGCCATCCCCATCCTCCTGTAATGTGAAGTGCACCAGTGGGCTCTGTTGGATATCTGTTGGAATACTTGAATGCTTTTTAGGCTAAATACCCACTGCAAGAAACCTTCCTCTGTCACGCTAGGCTGCTTGGACCTAGCACCTTGTCTCAGGAAAACGGCTAAGATATGTAGCAGTAATCAGTAAAATTGTTCATTTTGATGCTAGTTTAACAGCTACAGTGTACTACAGAGATCTATATTTTTTTGTCCTGTCATAAAAGATGAAAGAAGGAAAGCTTGTGGTAGCAGTGATTGCGTAGCTGTAGTCTTAAATGAGTGTCTTGAGTTAATGTTTCCCTCAAACACTAAACACTGTATATCTTGCAGTTATCATTCAACTTTCAGTTTATCATTGATTTGATTAATGTTCAATGTGGAGAAAAATTGGATCATCTTAATCTTCCAATTTTGGGATGCACTGTGCAGTAGAGAGGTACAGCAGCATGCATTCCCTCTGATACAGAGGGGTGAATATAAGGAGAGCATTGGCCTTCGTTAAAGTTTTTTTTAGTAAAATAATTTTTTTGATGTTAATGTGTCATATAATACACGGGAAATAACATCATATGAAAGCTATTTTTTTTGCTTGTGCTTGCTCTGCAACATTCTGTACATACTGATGACAATACTGAGCCAGCAGTTTTGAGTGCCTGCAAAAGTTTCACTGTGGTAGCATAGAATGACAGCTGGGGCTAAGCAAACTTACACAGAGCTCAATGTAACAGTGCCGTGAATATTTCTGGCTCTACCAGTTACTTTAGGTATTTCTCTTTGTGATACTGTTCTATAGGTTTGCAGATTGTTTTTTTTCAACTGTCAATGATAGAATGGACTTTCACCTTTTTCCTTTTTTTTTTTTTTTTTTTTTTTTCCTCCCCCCCCCCATAGCTGGAAATTGAAAATGCAAGATTAAGGAATTTAAATATCTCCCTGTCTGAGGTTCTTCATGCACAGTCAGTAACCAACATGATTTTGGAAGATGAAGGTGTTCTAGGCAGCATTGAGAACTCTTTCCAAAAGTTTCATGCTTTTTTAGACCTCCTTAAAGACGCTGGGTAGGTTGTCACTTTACTTAAGTCTTACTATTTCTGCTGAGATCTTTTTCCAGAATTACTCGCCCAATGAAGTATGCTGCCTTGTCCGCCCCGGATCGCTAGGACTGTAAATGTAAAGAGCAAAGGAAGAAAAATTAACTACATAACTACTGTTTACTTGTTTCTCAGTGGGGGAAATATGACCCAAGCAATGTCCCACAGAATTCATGTATCTGTCCTTGGGAGAGGCTTTCAAGAAGCCCATTGCAAAAGGGAAAGCAGCTTCTATTAAAGCAAGCTTCCAAGTCTTTATTGGATCACCTGTAGCTCTTAGTATTCCCATGATACAAAAGGCTCAAAATGCAGCTGAATCAGCTTCAGAAAGTGTCCTGTTGCCCTGGGCCCCCTTTTACTAATCGTAGTACAGAAATCTAGATGGTTGAATCTGGCCTCTATAGTTAAATTCTGGATTATTTATTATTAATTGAAATATTTTAGAGTGTATTAAAGTTTGTGTTAAGGCTCTCCCACTGTACCTGCAGTTTCTCAGGGGATGGCTCATCCTTCCCATTTGTCAGAGAATTTCAGTTTAAGTTCTCAAAGCTGTTCTGTAAAGTTCATGTAGTCACAAATGGCAATCTCATCCGGGAGAATGACGGAATGATACGAAGATACATTGTAGTCTACTCTGCATGTTCAGAGAAGACTACAAAAGATTTTATTTGCCCCTCTTCCTACCATCCACATCCAACTTGTAATAATGTAACTTAATGTTAAGTTCACCCTGAGGCTGTGCTCTAATTTTGTGAGAATCAATTGGTAGAGTTGCCATTACTTTAAGAATGAATTTCAAACTGTGGAGGAAGGAAAAAATGCTTTTGCACTACATAAAAAAAATTTTTTTCAGGTGGGCCTTATGCCTTTTCATGATAATAGGAAGTTGCTCAGAAAGTTACAGAATCACAGTCACAAAGACTGCTCTTCTTCATGAGCTTCAGTATATAATATGCTGTGCTATCAATTGATGGCTGCAACTTCTCACCTCTTATTGAGGCTTAAAACACCCAAGTGATAGGTTTGGCCAATTTGTAAGCTGACAGGTGAAACAACATGACTGTATTTGTGAAGCATGTAATTGGATTTGACTGTTAGAGATTATGCTAGTTTGGGAGATGTGCACCAATCTTCTGCTTGAATGCTAAGAGTTTTAATCTTTGTTCAGCTTGACAGGGAATCTGCTTGCCAGCATTCTACTCCGAGATCAGTGTTAACTGGGAGAACTTAATTCTTAGCCTCAACACTGAGTAAAGACCGACAGTTTTGAACCTTCAGCCTAACTTATTCAAATATAGGAAAATACCTTTAGCTACATGTTTTCATGTTTATTAAGCTATTTTGGGCTTCTCAGAAACTAACGAAAAAATTATCTTCAAAGCTTCAAACAGATTCTGTTGTTTCTTCTGATTTTGAATGTTTAGGTCTTCACAGGATAAGAATTTTTTGTGTCATATTATATTAAACTTTATTTTACAGACTTGGACAACTTGCTGTATTAGCGGGTATAGACCAGTCAGATTTTGGTCTTTTGGGGCATCCACAAATGAATTCTACTCTCAGTAAGCCTGCTAACATGCTAAGGGAGAAGTCTTTTGAAGAAGAAAGACAAGAACATACCCAGAATAGCAAAGTAAGTCAATAGAGGAAATGCTAGTGGCAATGTACTTGACGCTATTTAATGTACTTTTCAGCTGTTACTGCCTTTCTGACTAAAAGTTATGATTACCAAATGACCATGAAGTTATTACTGCAGTATTTTGCTGTAGCTGTATTTATACAGATCATAACAACTCAGTGATTAATATAAGCTTTTTAAGTGATTACTTTTGGAACAGAAACCATAGTATTTTGTGATGTACTAAAGAAATTGTTGGTGGTAATTATGTTGTTTCTTACTCTGAAATATGAAGTTCCAGTAGTAATATGCATTCATTAAAAATGGAAAATACTATGACTAGGTTTTTTGGAAACATTTAATAATGACGCATAGTGTTTTTTAAAAACGTAGTCTGATGCTAGAGTGTGGTACAATATTGAGAAGCATGAATTTTCTTTTAAATAATTGGAATGTGTATGTCCAGTTGTGTTAAATTTCTGCATGGGCCATGCCACGAATTTCAGGCAACTACAAATTTGCAGTATTAACAACATAAGGTTTTGGTTTCTACTCTGAAGTCAGTAAATAGAAAACCTTCTGGATTTTTCAAGGGAGATATTACAGTTCCCTTAAAAAAACAAACCAAACCAAAAAAAAAAAAAAGGCAAACAAACAAAGACCCAAAACAAACAAACAAAAATAACCTGAAACAAAACTAAAAACCCAACCAAACAAAAACTGCCCCCAAAACAACAAAAAAACACCAAGCTTAATTTTTTAAAGCAATTAAAAATTAAGATACTAGCAGCCTACAACCTTGTCCAAGTTGGATACAACTGTCACACTAAGAATCATTCTGCATTCCAGTAAGTTTCTTATACCCAGTGTCTTCCTCATGAAGTGTTCCAAATTTCTCAGGAACATCATGAGCTTCTAAAACATGATGGTAAGATGTGTTGGGTTTTTTTAATGGTGTAGAAAGCAATTTCCAGTTTTGCAGTGTGAATCTGCTAAAATTATTTGGACTAATAGAGCAATTCTCATTATAGATTCTTTGACATTTATTATAGTTTGGCTTGCCACAGTGTTTTCAGCTGATGGACTCTTGCACTGTGACATTAACTTGTTTATGCAGCTCATTTGAATCATTGTTTTTTTTCACTCAGATACATTTACAAGCTTGATCTTAAAGTGTTCTTTAAGTATACGTGGCAAAGAATGATTACAAAAAGCTTCAGCTAATGTGTACACTATTCTTGTATTTATCTCCTAGATTGGTCCGTTTGGATTCTTGTAGCAGCTAGGTATTGGGGGATAGACTATTAGGACCATACTACTGTGAGCTGTGAGCAAATGTAGTGAATTGCAGGCATTTCAGAATGATAGACATGATTAGGCTTTGGCTGCTTCAGTGTAACTGACACATTTCTGTAGTATAAATTTCAAGTTAGATGTGAAACTAATATGCATACTCTGTGTCATTGCTACACTAGCAATCTTCTGAAACTTGCTTGCTTTGGAAGGTAATAAAGGTTGTGTGATTGCTGTTACCTCTGAATCTTTTCTATATTATGTAAAGACTTTATTTTGAGATGCAGATTTTAGTATATGACAGTTGCAGTACTGGATATTTTTTCTTTAGTTGCATCAGTATCTTCATTGGACTCTCTTATTTCAGAACAGAGCTGGGGACATCCAAGTTTCTCTTCCTGGCACATTTCAATCACAGACAGTTGTGAATAATGCCTTCTCTGCTCTTAAAGAAATACAAGAACTTCAGACTGCTGGGCAACAGTACCAGCCAGGCTCATGGAATGAAAATGAAGCTGAAACAATTAACCAAAATAAAGAGGATAAGCCTCGAAATAGTCCTCTAACATTCCCTGAGAGGAGAGTCAAACAAAATGAACAAGCAAAAGGACATCACTCAGCAAGGCAATTGGTTACCAGTCTGCATTCATCTTCTGATTCCAGTGTACATATCAAAAGTAATAGTAGCAGAATATCCAGTGGTGCTTCTGGTGAGAAAAGCAAAAATTGTTCCTCAAAGAAATACATCCCTAGAGCAAATGAAAAGGCAATTCCAAATGATGGAGCAAGAGGAGACCAAAGTAGACTGCAGACAGTAAATGCCTCTGGAACTGATACTGTAGGATCTGGCTCTGAAATACAAGAAAGTATCCAAAGTGCTACCAGTATTTGAAATGCTTCTAAAATGTTTGGACTGTTCTTTACACTTGCAAGATTAAAAAAAAAAAATTGACTGCCTCAGTATAGTTTGTGAATTTTTTGTAAAGTAATGTAGACTTTGTAACCTTTTAAAGCATTGCATGCCTTTTAGTGCTCCTGTGTCATGTTTGCATCACTTGTCACTAGATTTTTATTTTTGGAAACGTGATACACTGGTAGAATGGTACCTTTTAGTTTATACTACCTACAAAGGATTCCTGGAATATGGATTTTCGTGTGTATCACAGATCTCGTTGTAGAGTGTAAACTGTTTTGAGCTAATAAAATTGAGTACAAACTTTTTCCAGTATTTATTTCCAATATATTGCAATGGAAGTTGAAAAAAGTAGATTTAGGGCAAGCATCAAGTCATGCATAATGGTGTGTGGGTATGATATTCCCAAAGGTAGTGGAAGCTTCAGATTTGAAAATGAGCCCAGAAACATCTCTAGAATAAATATTTAAATACAGCCATTCTTCCTTATTGCTGTGACTGCAGATCATAGAATAATACAAGTTGGAAGGCACCTCTAGAGGACATCTAGTCCAACTCAATTAGGTCACACTCAGGGCCTAGAGAAATGTGAGAACATGAAAGGATATCATTGTTTTAAAACTCCTGGGCTTTGCCCCCCAGCTTCTTGTTCCTGTCCTTTTGCACAGGCGGCTGATTTGCAGCATGTGAATTATGGAACAGTGTAACACAGATTTTGGTTTGCCTCATGTGGCACCGAAACTACTTTTGTTTTGCACCAGGAATAATAAGAAGATGCACTTTAGCATGGCCCTGAAAAAATAAAGCAGTATCTTTCTTTATATATGTACACTTGCCTGAGTGCCATGAGAAGGCAATCAGTCAGGAACCCGATACAGTAGTCATGTTTCCTTCACTAAGTACTGTTTTGTATATAAATGGGAGTTCTGTAAAATGAAATTTGTTAGGAAAGGTTGTAGGGATTAGGAAGATGTTAAACGTTTCTGCAAATTTCAGGAAAATTTTATGTTTTTAAGCAACATAAAATTTGCACTTGGAAGAATGAAACAACCTAAACCATTTTAGTCAATTTAATTTCTTTAAAATAACTTCTTTCTATTGCTTTTTTCACATGCGCTTACTTGTGTCAGTCCTGATTTATAAGAAATTTCTGAAATTGCAGTAGCGAACTCGGGGAGACTGGGTAGTAGAATCTGACATACGTTTGTCTTCATGAGAAGTTAAAATGTTGAAAACTCATCACATTGTGCAGTGGTCTTGAAAACTGCCTTTTAAAATAACATACCAAATGTAAGTATTTTGCCTTTATTTCACTATTTACAGTGTTAGCTGAGATTTTGAATTATCAGAATATTTTAATCTTTCTTGTCAATGTGTAATCCACTTGCAGAGGGGGGACAGAGGGTGATGGAGCAACAGAATGTATATTCTTACATACAGGAATTAGTCAAGATGATTTGGGCTGAACTGAGGGCAGGGAAAAGTACTGTGTAACTTTCTTTATACTCTGTCATTTGTCATGAGAGTTCTGGAACACAGAAGATCTGTAGAAATTCCTGACTCCAATTGCTTGATAATTATGAAGAAACTCATGAATCCTCAAACGGACATTTTCTGATGAGCAAATAGCATGAGATTACCTTAGCTATTGCAATATTGCACAAGTAATTGCACAATAAAAGTACATTATTCATACAGACTTTGTCACTTCAGAATAATAGCAGGTAATATATTAAACTATGCAATTTTTTAGGTATTCTCCCAAACTTTTGAGGTCTACTGCTTCAGTCATGATTCTTTGCTTGTGATTTTGGTTTAACAATCACACGCAATCAGTTTCTTCAGCATTGAAATGCTACATGTTCTCTCCTTAAACTCCAAGGCTAATCACGGTGAAATGGTGGATAAAATTAGAAATTCAAAAATAAAAATTCAAAAAAACAATCTGTTGTTTGTCCCTAAATATACCATGAAGAACTTAAAGTGGTGTATGTATTGTACACCTGTAAGCAGGTGGCATAGATACCTTTTATGCTAAATGCTACTAGTATTTGCTTTTCAAGTATGAATTATGTCAAAAATCATAATTTAAAGCAGAATTGGCCACGCAGTATATAACTTAGGCATTTTTTTTTTCAGTGGGATTAGTCCTTGACCATTTTTTATTTTCAAAATCAGAAACATGAAGGATTCTCCATCTCATCACTGGTGTTGTTGTATAGTACTCTGAGAATCTGGAGTGCATACATCATATATAGTTGAACGTTGAAGTGGTAGAGATAACAGATATGAGTTACATGGGAAGAAGTATTTTTTAAGGCTATTATGAATATTTCAGAAGTTTCAAGGCTTTTACTAATGATTTAAAAGTGCACTTCAAAACAGTATAAGTAAAAATTATTTTGTATCTATATTTAAGAATAAAGTATTTTAATAAAAAGTAAAAACCTATTTTTGTTTGTATAAAAACATAAATTTTAAATGATTATGAAACCATTTTACCCTGAGTTTGGATATAAACTGTTTCAACCTCTTGGTATTAGTTAATGTTTTACATATTTGTCTCTGTTTTTGTTTGACATAAAAGCCTAAAATCAATAGGGCAGGTATTTGCTAGAGAACATGTTACTGTTTACTTATAAAACTCACGCTTTTTTTCTCTCTTCATTTGGGCTTCCCCAGAATTACTTTTCACACTTCATAATTGCAATATTTGGAGCCAGATCTCTGAAAAACAAAATTACCACAAACCCAACCCTTATCTGAACTACCTGCATCTTGTTTTAAGTCCCACCACAATTTGCTAGTCCCACTGGCTGGCTGGACCAGGGATCCCAGCTGCCAGGTTGCTATGTAGTCAGCATTATTTGTCTTTTAACAATGACGTCAGTTTGTTGGTTATTGTACCAGACAGAAAACTCGTGTGCGCTCGCTCTCCTTGAATGAGCTGATTCTTTTCCAGCAGTAGTCGATGAAGGTTTTTCTGTGCAGAATAACATGAAGCCATGATGAACCCAATAAAAGTTCACTGAAAATTCTCAAACTTTATTTAAATATTATACTTTTTTTTTTTTTTTTTTTTTTTTTTTTTCCCCCAGTTATGCATCACCGTAAATACAGCACTCTGCTTTTGTGTTAATTATGCAAATTCACGTTTATCTGCAGGGATTTGTGTCACTTGAAGGGTCAGGTTCTCTGAAATGCTAGAAGCCAGAAACATTCCTGGAATTCATGGTTTTGAAAGGTTGTATTTTATTTAGGGTGACTATGAATATTGATATAATGCATTTATGGTTTTTGATGTAATAAAAATACTAAATCATAGCTGCTGGTAGCAAAATATAGGAGAAATTTTAACTCAATTGAAACAAAACTCTGACATGACCTTTACTATTCCTCTTCATTCTCTCCAAGTGGAAAAGCATAATATTCCCTTACATGTAGCAAAAATGGATTATTCTGTGTTCAGGAAACTTTCTGGTTTATACATCCTTATCAATTTTACTTACTCACCATCATTGCACAATGAGAAATAGATTTGCTACAGCTCTGGGTGGCAAGGCTTCCAGCACAGTTGTCCTCTGATCTAATGGGAGCTGCTATTTTTGAGCCTTCTGGTCAGGATGGGGCTTTCCTGAACTGAAAGACTGCAATACCTGGTATTTACTCCCTGTGCTCTGAGCCGATACCAGCACCAGCTTCCCTAGCTTCTATTTTCATGTCTTTGTGCCAGAAGTGTGAATTACACTAATTCCAAAGTTTTAATTTACCTTGTGGTTTGTGCCACACAATTAGGATTCAAGACTGATGCTGCTTGGATGTTGAAGCACTTCCAGCAGTAGTGGCCAGAATTCCTGTTCTGAATAACCAACCTAAACTATTTCTGATTGCTTCCACTACCCCTTCATACCTAGGATACCTTTTCCCCAACAGGTTGGTGTTCAAAGCTGCCTCTGGGAAAAGCCCGTATCTCTTAAGCCTGTTTCTATTTAAGAC
The DNA here is from genome assembly GCF_018691265.1 of Tyto alba. Lineage (NCBI taxonomy): Eukaryota > Metazoa > Chordata > Aves > Strigiformes > Tytonidae > Tyto > Tyto alba. The sequence continues at coordinate 32,970,821 of NW_024881275.1, forward strand.
TAGTAAAAATCATTATATTGTAGTCACACCTATTTTGTTATTGAAAATTTCAGTAGAGCTTTGTGTTTAATTAGAGCTAATTTTAATAATTAGATGTAATGTAGTTGTTCTGGGTCTTGTGGTCTAAGACTTACTTTAAAAATACCTTAGTGTTTTGAAGAGAAGGTATCCAGGTTGCAATGTCCATGAAGTTTGCTATTATGTCTTTAGAACTGAAGAGGATTCTGGTGTCTGAAAGCAAGTTTGGTAGGTTTTTCTTAAGTTATAGCTATTATTGAAATTAAGGTTATCTTTGCTCGAAAAACACCATCTCAGTTTACAATCTTTTAAACAAAATAACTTGCATAAGATGAAAATCTGTTAACTAAATACCAAATCAGGCTGCAATCTGTAAATTATTTTCATCATTCTAGGTATGACCTGCCTTGACAGGGAAAGGAACAAATTAAAGTAGCCACTGTTTCTTCAGTGAAATAATTTCTGATGAAAAATTATATTTTATATAAATCTCAGTGTTCAAAAAATAACAGACATTAACACTTTCATTTCTGAAAATACAGATTTGGTATACAGGTGATTAATGTTGGTGATAAACTTGGTGAACATGCACAGGACTAAAGTAGTACTGAACCACGGGTGATACTGGGCAGACTAAGGTGTTCCAGAGCTGTGCTTTATACCGCTGCATATGAGAATCATGAATCTTGTTCAAGATATTTAAAAATTATGGGACCTGGTAAATGTTTTCAATCATACTTAACAGCTGGTTTCGTGAAAACTCAGTGACTGCTACTGCCTTTAAAATAACATCTGAAAATTGTAAGGCAGTGTGTCTCTCACTAAAACAAATAGAAGAAATTGGGTGAGCAGAAGTCTTTCCTTCGGTTATGACAGTTTAGTTGCAGTAACTCTATGTTTTCAATGAACTTACACCAAGCTACCTGTGGAGAGAATGGTTTACTCTTTAGGGACATTAGCCTAGGATTTGGCAGTCTTAAAGGCAAGTCCCAGTTCTGCTATCCATTATATTAAATTAATTAAGTTTCACAGCGCTCTTGTTTTTACTCCCTTTTCATGAAATCCAAATAGCAGTTTACCTGCAGTGGGCTGTTTGGGGAAACAGCGCACGACACGCAGGTACTTCTTATGTTAGAGGAGGATCCACCTCCCCTACGAGGCAGGAGTTCCATGTAAAATATGGAGACATTTGGGCACTGTGAAACCCCTTCCCTCCAGATGAAATACCATCTGAAATGCATAGTAACTGTGGGTTGCTACGTGTAATTTCTCATGCATTCGCACAGATTACTTTTGGAACGCAGCACGGGGTAAAACCACGGTTACAGTTACTGTCGGGCGTGCGTTCATCACCCCTCCCTGTCCGGGCGGTCAAACGCCGGCGAGCTTCCCTGAGGTTTTCGACAGGCAAGGCGCGTTCAAATCCCTTCCGTCGCTTCGCGCCCTGACCCGGGACCCGCCACCTCGGGCGGTTGAGGGGTGATGGCGGCCGCCGCTGCCGCCGCCTGGGCGAGGGGGTGGGGTGGGGGACGCGCCCCCGCGCGCCGGGTCACGCCGACGCCTCGTGGCCGCGCTGCCAGTAGGCGGGCCGAGGCGCTGCCTAGGGGGCCAATGGGCGGGCCGGGCAAGGCCGTAGCCCCGCCCCCTGGGTGTGTGTGGCAGGAGCCAATCGGCGGGCCGGCGGCGGGGGGTTTATATCGGCGGGGGCCGCCGGGGCGGTGGCGGTTGGCGGCGTCACCAGCAGCACTGTCAGTACCATTATCGTGATGGAGTGCGGGCGGCAGGTGGCGAACTTCGGGGCCGGGCCGGCCAAGCTGCCGCGCTCCGTGAGTAGGGGCCGGGGTCCCTTCCCGGCGCGGGACGGGGCGGTGCGGGGGGAGCGGTGCTGGCGGCGGGGGCCCTGCCGGCGCCCTGAGGGAAGGGGCTCTCGCCGGGGCTGGGGCGGTTCGGGCAGCGGCGCCTTCTGCCTCCCCCCACGCCCGTCCCCCCGCCCCCCGGGGGCTTCCGCGGGCGCCGGCGGCAAAGCCGGGGCTGAGGGAGCTTGAGGGGGCGGCGATAAAAAGTTACCCGCGTAGCGGCGAAACTTCACGTCTTCTCTCCTCCCCTCCCAGGCAGGCGCCCTGGTAAATTCGGGTTGTTGGGAACGCACTGTAATGTGGTTTTGGGGTCGGTATCCCGCAGTGGTTTTTACTCTGTGTGTGTGGTGTTTTTTTTTTTTTTTTTTTTTTTTCTTTTTTCTTTTTTCTTTTTTCTTTTTTTCTTTTCTGAATCTGATCGTATGGTCGTTCATCAAGGGCTACATCAGTTTGAGGATGGAAGGTAGGACCTCAGATGCGCAAGGCTAGCCACACTGAGTATGTTATCTGTCAGCTGATAAACAACGTGGTGATTCCCTGAGAAGGCTTTATTTAAAAAATGGTGATGAGCGTAGTGTAGACTCAACCCTCTGGAAAGTTGCATCAGCAGCCATAGTTTATCCACTTATACACGGAGAGGGGGTGGCTTCTGTCAGACTGTAAGCGTCTCAATTTCAATTTAAGAGTTGTGTATTGTGGAAGCTTTTTGTTCTCATAGTTTTCTTCATTATTTTATGTGTTATTTCTTTAACAGTTTGTTTAGGTAAATAAATTGGCCATGCAGCACATTTAGTTATTTAATTATTCTCTCTTCTCATGGAAATGCCCTTTGTAGATTGTGCTGCAAAGCAAACTGTTGTTCCGTCCTCAGCCCTTGGTTCTGAAAGGGGCTCTTACTAGAACGGCTGCAGTATCCAGCTCTCCAACAGAGAGTACTGAAAACTCAGTTTAGGGTTTGAGAAGAGCATAGCTGAACTCCATACTACTAATGTGTTTTCCCCTTCTGAAAATGCAGTTCTCTTATATGGACTACTGTATCACCTCAACTGTTTCACTTTGATTGCGGGCTGATGCCGCATATGAAGTGCTTGGACTCGCTGAAGCAAGAAGATGACCGGAGCTCTTTGTGGCTATGATAAAGCATATCATAAGTGTCTGTTGTAAAGCACGTGCAGATTTTCAGATAAAGAATGTTACTAACAGAGTGGGATTTTTAACAAGCACTTTCTAATAGTCTGTGTGTTCCAGTTTGACTCTTTCCCCCCGCTCCCCCTTTTGGCACAGATAAGTTTGCACATGAAGCACAGGGGTTAAAACTTCACAATCTCGAACATCAAAAGCACCAAGGATCGTTTCTGGTTGACCTCTTGGTGACCAGCTGTTACAGTTGACAGGCCATGCAGATACCTTGTCAGCAAGGTAGATTTCTTGTTCCTGCAACTGTCCCGAACATGTGCTTACTTGGCAGATCCTAGGGTGCACACATAGAGCATTTGTTTTGGCAGGTTTTCTGCTGGGACTCCTTCTCCTCCGGCATCCTGCAGGAGGAACTAAAAATGTTCTGGCTCTTACACAAGAATTTACTGAATTCGGAGGATGCAGGTCCAGTGGTTAGAATCTAGTTCCACTTTGTCAGTATTTGAGAGTGATGAGAGAGAAAAGAAAAACTGAAGACTGAAGCAGCAGATTACCTGGCTGGGGATCCTAGGACTTACCTGTGTTTTCTTTGATTGTCTCAATATTTTGCTTCATTTCTTTCTTAACTTTCAACAACATAGTGAAGGCTCATCTTCAAAAAGTTCAGGACTTCATTCTCTCAAACCAGGCCTTGTCCTGTTGGGCAGTTTGAGGTATCCAATTCCTGAGGTATCCAGGCTGATTTTTTTTCTTTGTTTTCCTCAATACCTTGGTTGCTGTATTTTCACAAGTCAAGTGAAAGAACATAGGGTGGAGGGATGCGGGGTGGGTATTTGAGATGTTCGACTAGAAAGAGTATACATGCCAACACTAAGTGTTCTGTAAAAGGTTGTGAATTCCATCCAACTCATAAAAATCATTCTGAAATCTGGAAATATAACTGTTGAAATAATAACTTAAAACATGGCCTCCACAACAAGCATATGATTTAATGATGCTGTTTTATGAAAAGCCTTCAGCTACTAGATACAATGAAATTATGTTGGTGACTGTACTTCTGATAATCTCACTTGACAACTGTCAGGTTATTGCAATCCGGAGCAGCTGGCATACATGTGATGCATCAATGACTCCAGATAGTGGAAAATTTCCTTAATTTATTTGTGGATTTTTTTCTTTTGTTAGGTATTATTAGAAGCACAGAAAGAATTGGTGGACTACAAAGGACTTGGTATAAGTGTTCTTGGTAAGACTTTAAAAATTGTATATTTTTCAGAACATAAATATTTAACCAAATTGTTTAATAAGAGTTTTTAATCTCAGTATTTCAGCTCCATTTATTTTCCAATACCTTATTCTGGTAACATATAAGTCCAGAGAATACTTTTTCATACTACTTCCCTACCATTCATCGGATACATAGCCAGATATTTTGTAGTCCAAAACAAAAGCCTAGAGACAAAAAAACCCCCAAACTAATCACATGTAAAACTTTAGTACTTTTAGATCTTTGGGCAGGGATGTCTATGGGTGTATATATATAGGCAATATATTAAAAAATTTTTATATATATCTATAAAATACGATATATTTATACACATACTACACATGTGTGTATATGTATGTATATAGATACCATATATAGTGTCTTACATACTATGTGGCAAAATGCTTTAGATGTATTTGATGTATAGCATCCCTCTCATTAGGAAGGCAATGTTGTCCTGCCATAAGGTGGAGGTGTCGTTTTTGCCATATGGGCAGCTGACTGACTTTTCAGCCCCAGTTACACAAAATTTTATGCAAGAAGATGGTCGACATTTTACTAGTCCTGTGAAACTGTTTGGTTGCTAAAAGTAGAATGTGCAGCAGTCTCTGTAGGATTGGGATTCATGTTTAAACGTGGATTGTTTAAACATTAAAGATGGAGGAGAGCGTGTGGATTTCATAAAAGGAATTAGTATTGTGTCCTTAACAGTCAATTAGGATTACTGGATGAAGAAGCCTTGTTAAAAGAACAGAGCAGACCCCTCTATCTTACTCTGTACTTGCTACAGCACTAGTAGCAGAGAAGATTCTTAGAGTAATGAAAACTTACACTTTTCTAGGGAGTACTTTTTCATGCAAATGTAGTTGTTCCTGGGGGGTAGTAAGGTCATGTGGATGCCAAATGTGAATGGCCTGGACTTGTCTGGATCTGGATGAGATGGGAGGTGTAAGTCTTGTATGAGTATTTAGGAAGGCTCAGCAAAAAAAATAGGAGTTGGAACTGGGAGTGGGAGCCTTCAGGCATTTTGGGTCTGTGGTGTAAAAGGTTTAAAGCTTAACACAACTGTAAAATCGCATTCACGTATTACCGTTTTGTTTCATGTTACTTCTTTCCTTCCCACCAAAGAAATGAGCCATCGGACCTCTGATTTCACGAAAATTTTAAATACAGCTGAAAATCTCATGCGTGAGTTGCTGTGAGTTACTTCCTGCTTATTTTAATTTTGTGCTTATGCTGGTTGCACCAATAATGCCTAATGTGGAGACCCTTCCTTGAAAGCACCTGTTTATGTGTTTTTTTATTTAGGTACTATGTCTGATAGAGTAATAATCTTGGAGAGGATATTGGTCTTCTATTTTATATGATGCTATTTTTTTATATGTGACAATGGGCTTTTATTAGGTTAAGATGCTTTTTATGTATCTACACTGACTAGTTGACTTTCTGAAATTTTATTTTTTGTCACCTTCATAGAATTCATGAAAGACATCAACCTTATTCAAGAAGTAAGCAGAAACAGTAGAAGTCAGTTCTCTAGTAGCACAGAGGTGATCTGTACATTACTCATCAGTCTGATTTTACTAACATAAGCTCTATGATTGTGTATTAGAATTAATGTTCTTGTATTAGTTAATACTGTTGATCATCTCATATAAAAGTTTGACTCTCAGTCACAGCAGGATTTATTGACAGAGGGCTTTTAATGAATAATTTGAAAAAGTAAGTTTTGTGACTGTATGAACAACTCCTTATGGCACTTCCTCTGTATGTACAATTTACTGTACCTTTGCACTTTCAAATTGAAGGGTTTCAAAGCTGAATGCTACTGCGAGCACTTCTGTGTGAAGCTCTTAGCCTGACAGAAAAGCTATGAAGCTAGAAATAGATAAGATTACAAGTGAGCATTAATTCTGCTGGAGTATCTTTCAAGTTTGTATGTACTGTGAGAGTAAAGCTACTCAGGAACGAATTTGTTTAATGCTAGCCGAGGGGAAAAACAAACAAACAAACAAACAACTTGTTTTCAGCAAATTTTTCAGTGAGATGTATAGCATTACTCTTAATAGTTAAGTTGTTACTCAAGACCAGTAAGTTAATGGGATTTGGTCTAAACTCTTGGCAAAGAATCTTCTAAAATGAGTGTTCTTCCTCAGTTGCTGTTAAATGCATAATATCAACTAGTATGCATCTTGTGTCTTATGGAAATAATGTAAGTGGTCATTTCTTGCATGCAGAAATATACCGGAAAACTACAAAGTTATTTTCCTCCAAGGAGGTGGATCTGGTCAGTTCAGTGCAGTGCCACTTAATCTTATTGGTTTAAAGGAGGGAAGACATGCTGATTATGTGGTTACTGGAGCTTGGTCAGCAAAAGCAGCTAAAGAAGCAGAGAAGTATGCCAAAGTGAATATCGTTCATCCAAAACTAGGAACATATACGAGTAAGTTGATGATTACATCCATCCATGTGAATGCTTAGCTTTTTGAATCACTCTAAAAATTGGTCCAACTCAGCTAATGGGTTATTGAATGTTATCTAGTTATAACTGACTGCCTAGCACTCAGAAGACTGCTGGCCACATCACTCCATCACTGGGAGATCTTTTAGGTGGCTTAAGTCTCCACCAGAAAAGAATTGACACTAATCTGAGAAGATTCCAGAAAATACGTGGCAAGAAGCAAATGTGTATCAGTAGGGAAATTATCAGATATTTTTGTTGTTTTTTGTTTATTTATCTGAGTTTTTAAGCTATTTGCAGGGATATTGTAAGATATTTCAGTTTCAGGTACACTCAGTAATGAGATTTCTCTGAAATTTAGAAACATATTTGGGAACTTAACCCTGTTGTCCCAGGAGATGGGAGACCTGCATTCTGTTACCTACTTTCAAGTGTTCCCAAATACTTATCTTTCCCAGCCACATGTCATAACAGGTAGTTGGCTCTGGAATAGAAGAGGCATTTTCAACTCTTCATCCTGAAGCTTGTTACTGGACGTAACATAATGCAGATGACCACAGTGTAGAAAGAAGAAAAAGGCTAACTCTAATGGAGGCATTGGCAGTTCTTATGAAAGAATCTGTTTCAAGAGCATTTTTAAGTGTACAGTTTGCTGGATATACATAAATCTTGGAGCAGGGACACCATATTTCTGGTTTCTACTTCTGCTAGTCATGCTTACTTTTCTTTCCTTTCCTCTGGTCCAAATTACACCATTTGAACTGGGAAGAGTGGCAACAGGAAAGACAAAGAATATCCCTGTATGAGTTAGTGCATTAAATTAACTGGTGATTAGGGCACTAACTTGAAAGATAAGTTGATATTCTCTGAGGCACAGGAAGGAATTGAACCTACAGTTTCCCAGTCTAGGGGAGTATATTCACCATTTGGTGGTAGATAAAGGGAGAAGCAGTAGATAATGGTGGAGGCAATAGCAACACTTATTCCCCCTCATGCTTTGCAGGAGAGAAGAAGGGAAGAGCAACCATTTTGTTCTATGCAAAACTTTTTTCTGTGCTGTCAGGGCATGCCTGTATATTGCATGTTGACAGAGGAAATCTTAGTTTTGTGTATCAGTCGCAATGCTTAAATGGGAGGGAGGTGGGTAACCTCGTGTTCAGCTAGGGCAAGATGAAATGCTTCTGGGGATACACAGCTTTAGAGAACTTTGCCAGTGAGAATTTGGATGCTTCAGTGATTCCAAAGACACTGGGAAGATTCTTGGATCCAGTGCCTCAAATCCTTTGAAATGCTGTTTTGAACCCCTAGGGCAGTAATTTGTAGTCCAGGGTTGCAAACCTGATGAAAATCCCTTGAGGCGTATGGGCTAAAAGCCAGAATGGTGTTTTGCAAGCTTAATGATGGCTCACTACAGAATACTGGGAATGCACTGGTGTATTTGCTTCGCATATGAATTATATCTTCCTGGCAACATGATAATTAATACTTTATGCTGCAAAATCATTCTGGGTTTGCACTTAAGTTCTGTGTTCAAGTGAAATTGCATGCCATTAAAATTAGTTATCTCCAGTGACCTTTGGTTTTCTTTTTTTGCCTGTCTCAGACATTCCTGACCCAAGCACTTGGAATCTTAATCCAGATGCATCTTACGTCTATTACTGTGCTAATGAGACTGTTCATGGTGTGGAGTTTGACTTTGTACCTGATGTCAAAGGAACAGTCTTGGTTTGCGATATGTCATCAAACTTCCTGTCCAGACCTGTGGATGTTTCCAAGGTACAGCGTTGGACACAGTGGCTGCACAAAGTATTTTCAAAGCAGGATGCGTATAATTAGGCACTAGAAAATGTCTGGATGGCCAGAGATGCTGGGCAGTGAAATTAAGGAAACCATATTTTGTTAATTGAGTATCTGATGGTGAACACAAATGTTGAAATTTAAAGTTTGAGATTTCAATGTCCTATCTATTGTCCTTTTTTAAGTAAAAACATATTGAACTCTACTGAAATTGTCGATGTTAATAGCTGTCAAAGACTGTCTTCTGTGTGGTCTTCACTGATGCTGTAGCTGAAAGAAATATCTTCTGAATTGTATTTAGTCTGCAGATAGCATATATGGCTATAGTAGGGTACCTTAAATTTGAATTTTTGATCCTGCTTCTTTTGTGGAAAATCTGTAACCCCTTTTAAACTGCTGACACTTCCCATGCCTCACAATTACTGTGTCTGTTTCATAGATAATACAGGGGCAGAATATAGTACTTGCTTATGTTTGTAAAGCGTGTTAGGAGTGGGAAGTGTTACTGACTAGTGAAGTAGTGTGTTTCACTTTTTTTTATCTGTGTATAGCAAAAAGAAGGGACAACTGTTAGTGCGTTCATCTTGACCTTTCCTGATCTGCCTTTTTGAATGAGTGAATTATATGATGCCTGTTCTGAAGAACCAGATTGGTTGAAAATACTGTGATCTGTGTATGAATTATTCTTAGTAGATCTGCTTGGAGTAGTGTGAAATTGGGACAGGCTGCCTTGAAAATTATTTGTGGTTACTAAATAAGCTTTTAGCAAATAATTGGGAAGCTTGTGATGAGCTTCCTCAGTTGAATGAAGATACGTGGTTCTGATAAGACATACGTGGGATAACAACTGTATCTGTAAGTGCACTTTGAAATCAGAACTTCTAACTCTTCTTTGACCTACAACTTGCTCATTGTCAACACATTCTCCAAGCTGTTCAGCTGAGTTGTATGCCTGTTGGATACTGGTGTATTAGTTATAAGATCTGCTGGTGAATGAATGTAAAAAGTACTTCTTTTCTTCCTGCTAAAGTTTGGCGTGATTTTTGCTGGTGCTCAGAAGAATATTGGCTGTGCTGGAGTTACTGTTGTAATAGTACGTGAGGACTTGCTGGGATTTGCACTGAAAGAATGCCCTGTAGTACTGGATTACAAAACACAAGCAACAAATGGCTCTTTGTATAACACTCCACCATGCTACAGGTAATTTACCTTGCTGTTTAATATCTCTTATTCATAAAGATACTGCACTGCCATCTGCTGCTCTTTCTGAGAAAAGTTTCAGATGTTGAGTGTTTGCCTTCAAGTCACTGAGATGTTGGAGTGTTTCACATGATTCTTGTAGAAACATGGGAAGTGTCCAGCCATGTGACTGTAGTAGGCTTTAAGGTTGCCTAGACAGACTCAGCCATAAAGGACATAGTATTTTTAGAAGTAAATATTATACGTCATAATTCCACTGTAGAAGTTTCAGGATCCAATTCTGACTTACATGAACACAAGTCTAGTCAATTCAGTGGTGATGCTTCTATCATTTCAAGTAACTAACTCAGCACTTATTTTTGCATCTTGAACACTCAGTACAAATTTAGTTTAATTTCTTCCAGAGGTTGTTCTTGGCATTTGAACCTCCAGATTCCTATCATTTTTCTTTTCTGGAAAATAGTAAACGTTACTATTAAAGGTTTTAATAATATTAAATATTACAAGATTATGTATTCTTTTAATTTTAAAAAAATACTTATTATTCTAGCTACATCATTCACTATTGTTGGTTTTGAAATAATAATGTAAAAGAATTTTTTTTTAAATGGCATTTTAGTCATTGCTTTGCTTTATTCTCTAGCACAGCTTTCCATATTTCTTTGACTAACACTTCAGTGTTTGACTTGGCATCCGAAAATGAAATTAGTCTAGCTTAATAATCATTGCTAGCAATCAAGATCATAAAATTGGCACATACCTGATGACTTCATGTGTGCAAGAAGCAGAACAGACTACAGCTTGTTCTTTCATAATTACTGTCTCTTAGCTTCTGATAGCTATTGAAATGATGCTTTGCTACTGGAATGTTTAGGTGTTGACCCAGTAGTATCTGTCCATTCTTAATCTGGAGCATTTTTGTACCAGTGTCCACTAAAATGATTATTTTAAAAGCAAATCTTCAAACCAGTCATTCTTTTTTTTCCCAGAAGATTGCAAATTACTTTGAAAAAAATGATTTCTGCTTTTAAAGATAAGATTTCCTTTGATACAGATAATTTGATAATGCAATGTTATATTAATGCTTAATCTCTGGCATGAACAAAAAAGCTGCAAGAACTGAATTTGCAAAGTTAAGTTGCCTAATGATGTCCAACAGATATTAAATGCACTGTATAGGTATAGAGTACAGTGATTTCTGCATATAAAGCCTACCTTAGTGCCACTGCTTACTTAAATTAAGTAGAATTTTAAGTGATACTAACTGCATCTCTCAATCTGCTGATTGTCACCATGAGGTGTACTATTGCAGTGACGTAGAGGCAGTTAATTTATCAAAAAAACAGTAAATCTTGTGGGCATATGTTTATTCCAGATTTTTACAACACACAACTAGTTTTTACAAGGAGTATGTATACTGTAGAGTATGCGGTGCTGTAATGATGTATTCTTGATGTCAGCCTGTCTGACCTATCAACTGGGTACACCCAGTATCCTTAGGGCTGCTATTAAGATCAGAATCAGCCTTACCGTGCTTCCAGATTTTTGTCTTCTTTCTGGATATAGCTTTGTAACATGGGCAGTATGTGCGTCTCTTTTTTTTTTTTTTCCAATGATTGATAAAACCTTTATTTCATAATGAATTTTTTTCCTGACTGCCAAGTCACACATACTGTTTTGGACACTGTGTACTTGCACATGCCAGGCTCTAAATCCAGCCATTCATGTTTTCCAAGTACAAAGCTATTTCCATTTGAAAAACCAAAGTTCTTCTTAATCTCAGCACTCGAACACAGTGTTGCTCCTCTGATTTTAAAAGCAAAACAAATGAAATTCTGCAGCTTTATTTTTGCCACTGCAGAAAACTTCTAAGAAAGTGCTGCTTTAGCTGTAACCCAGTGTTTGTCAGTAACATTAACAGGGTAATTGGAGATTAAGGGAGCTGGAAATAAAGTTGAGCTAACAGTCTTTCCCCCTTCTGATCACTGTTTTGCCAGATTTCACTTCATGCTACAGACCCACACTGGAGTACACTCCAGAATCCAGAATGTAACACAGACTGAAATGTTGGCAGGGCACACATCTGGCTTGGCTCTAAATGCTTGCTCCAGTTTTTGTAAGAAACTGGCACAGCAGCTTAGTTCTCTTTCTCTCTACTCTTTTCCTTGCACTCAACTGGTTTGCTGGCAAACAGGCAGGAAATACTAACTAAATTTGCAAAAGCTACTGCAGCAGGATGTTAAATTAGGTTAAGGTGATGCTAATGGCTTTAACCTCTTGGTGCTACAGAACTTGACTCTTTGACACTAATCTGCTTTGCTAAAATTAACAATGAATTTGCTATAAAAAAATCTCATTTCCAAGCTCCAGAATGCATGTTGTATTTCAAATTGCTCCAGAAACATTATTTTGACTGACATGAAGGATAAAATATTTCAGCTGGCTTGGTTTTGTGGATGACTGACTTTGAACTTGTCCAGGAAGTCTCCTACAAGGAAGTGAGGGCAAGAGGTGAATGGGTCCCTGTATATTTGGCAAGGGCATAGGCTGTACTTCACTTAAATACTTTACACTGGGATAGTTGACAGTGTGCTGTCATAAATGTGGCAAGTGTGGTCTCAAAGCTATAAGGTGTTTTGTATAAAAGGCAGTCTGTAACCTTGTTTTTTCTGAAGTCTTTCTGCAGTGTTCAAAGACTTGATGCTGTCATCCTCTGAGAAATTAAAACTAACAAAGTTTAAAACAGCCTCCTGCTAGAGTTGTGTTAGGGAAACTTGTAGGGTGGTGTTCTCTGAGCACTCCCTTAGAATATGTAATGAAGGGATTCATAAAAGCAAACTTGTTGGAAATATGCCATAAAAGCTTGTAGACAGTTTTTTTATGTAAAGTGTTGTAGTCGTGGGAAATGCCTGAACTTGAACAAGCAGAGTTTTGTAGCAAAAGCACAAAGACAAAAGGCCTCAGGGAATTTTTTCATGTGGCACTTAGTAACTAGGATTTAAATACTTGTTCCTGAGGCATGAGATGCCAGTAGGCTTCCAGATCTCCACTTAGAACTTGAATGGTAAAGCATAATTAAGTGTGATACATCATTATTTGTTTCACCTAATTTAGCTGTCATGTGGTCAAAAGGTCTTTTAAGGCAAAAATAGGATTATAGTTTTTAACATTTGTGAAAATGTGATTAATGTACATACATTTGAGATTCAGCCCTGTATTTTTGCTAGAGCAGCTGCACAAGGTGGTTGCTACTACCTTTTGTGCTAACTCTGGCCCTTTCTAGGACTTGACAACCAGCTGTGTGGTCAATGAACTGGTGGTCCATGGGGCATGTCTGGGGATGTCCTTGGGAACCCTGCAGGGCTGCAGGAAACCTGCAGAATTTGCCCTTATGTGGTACAAAGGATTAAGTTTGGTTCAACAGATTTGTGTAGCTTTTGAATTTCAGGATACTTCATTTGTGTCTAAAAAAACATTGCCTGCTTAGAATTGTCAAATTGTAAAATAGTTCAGATTCTGAGTTATCTTACACACCCTAGCACCAAGCATAATGCTTTGTTGCTAAAACATTTTGTGAACTATTAAACAGGACTGTTTTTTCTGGGGGGTGTTTTGTTTTTGTTTTTAAAATAATCTGACTGAAAAATGTTCTTTCCTCTTGTAGTATTTATATCATGGGATTGGTACTGGAATGGATAAAGAATAATGGCGGAGCTGCAGCTATGGATAAACTTAGTTTAATCAAATCACGAATGATTTATGATATTATAGACAAATCTAATGGATTCTATGTGTAAGTTGCTGTGCTTTTTCCCTTTCATTTCAGTATTTACTTCAGGGCCAAACATACTCATAACTTTTTAAAGAGTCTGATTGCAGCGTGTTTTTAAAGTTACCTTTTCATTATATGGAAGTGTTGAGGAGTTCTACAAGAATTATTTGTTCAGATCATTCACTTGATGATAACTATCCAAGGATGAGTCTCATTCCAGCAGGAAGTTATTTCAAGTTATCTTGTATAGATCAGTTGTGAATCATATTAATAACGTGTGTTCTAAACTTAATAAATTGCAGGAGCCTAGGAGAAGAGTATATAAAAAAAAGATACTCAGATTCTGGTTTGTATGCTGTTGAATCTCTTGGGGAAATACAGGCCAAAACAGAGAAAGTGGCTTATAAGAAATAGTAGAGACCACTTTTGCATCACGTTCTTCTTACCATTTGTCTCGGTAGAAAAAGATTCTGCTTTTTCTCTGTCAAGTAGAGCATTTTTATTAGCTAATTGTGCTAAGTTCTGAAACACTTTCTGAAATAGAAAGAAGATCAGACCTAGATGTAGTCAAAACGTAATACATTTTCTTTATGCACAGTTTTTCTTCAGTTATATTTTATGACTTTCCAAAGCAGATTTAATCTGATGATTTTTACATATTGTTGCAAGGTATTTTTAAGCTCACAAGACCCAAAATATATATTGTTAAAAGATGTTGTAATTCTATATAATTCTAATTCTTGCCAAGTTCAAAAACTGGTAATTGGCTATGAAATTGCAAAATATTTTCCTTCATCTTCAATATAAAATATACGGTTTTGGGACCTAATTAATTTTATAGTCAAAGTTAGGATAGGGCAAATTAAATTTAGATTTTAAATTAAAGCTGGCTGCAACCTTAATTGGCAGGGATATAGTTTCATCATAATATTTAATACATTCTGCTTATCCATTTAGTTAATGAGAACAGCTTTGCCTTTAGCATTGTCATCATCAGGATTGTGATCCTACTCTACTGAAATCCTGAGGGTTTTTCATAAACCTCAGTAAGCAAATGAAGCCTTGAAAAAACATTTTGTGACAAACAGAAATCTGTTTCTGGCAAGCTGGTCTGTAAGGCTGTGAGTGGGAAATACAATGCAGATGGGATGGTAAATAGTCAATTAGGAAGGCAAAGCAAGCTTCACTAAGTGAGCTGTATGTATCTTACTAAGCAATAGAGTTAAGACTGGGTTTTTTTTTTATTGTATCTATAACTAAAAGGAAGACTTATCTGAAGCTGCTTTCCCAGCTGTAGTGTGCCGCCTAATCTGTGGCATGCTTCACTGGGTAAGCAGTGTGACAAGCCATTTAACAAATGGAGACTTTCTTCCACAAAGTGCTGTGTGCCATATGCAGTTTGCTTTCCAAAGTCTGTGCACTGAGTTACATCAGATTGCCTAATAGTGACTGGATCTTCTAAAAAATATAGTGTAGCTACAGTTGTTCAAACAGGGGAATGCTTACCAGCTTAGGCCTGGTTGCATCTAAAGGAGAAAATTTGCATAGGCAGGTATTATGATGGATCTTTTATTTTTGTGCTCTTCATAATGGAGCCATCTGTACAGATAAACAAGGGAGGAACTAAAAAAGAATGATACCCGTTCTTTGTCAAATAGAATAATAATAGGTATGAAATTTACATGTAGTTTATGACAAATTATTCCTAATGAATCCCTGTGAGAGTCTACATCACAGCCTTAGGAAAGAATAAATTTGGAGGCTTCATATCTCCTTTGTAACTAGAAGCATTAAAGAAAAATATTCAAATATTTTATTTTTTTACCCTTGTTCTTACTTTCACAAAATAATTAAATTTTGCTTTAAATGTGTCTTGAATTTTCTACTTTAGTCTTCTAATATTCCCATTAATCTAAAGAGCTGTGATGCACCTCATGTATGTTGTCGCCATGTCTGCAATGCAAAATTTGTTCTAGAGATACCTCTTCTCTACTTGAGATTTTTATGTTTCTGAATAATATTAATGTAGAAGGTGGACTGAAACCACTAACAGAAGTCTATGATGTCCATGGAAATTTCGTTATGCTATGTCCTTATACTTTGTTTAGCTCTGTTTAGCTGAGTCAGACTCAATTCTGGTAGCACTTGTGACCTAGCTGAGTAAAAACAAGTGTGTCAGTCTTTGAAGATAAAGAGAAGAAACTGCTTGAGACTTAGTCAAAGTTCACTGTAACTAACTTCATTTACCCTAGGAAATGCAACTGGGACTGTTGTGGGTGGGGTAGTGAGTTTTTGTTGTGGTGTTGTTTGTTTTTTTTTTTTTTTTTTTAATGGGATCTGTTTGCAAGCCTCTTGTGCATTCCTCTGGGGCAATTTTGAGTTATGTCAGGAAGGGTTAATAAGCCCTCCACTTGAAAAAGGAAGGTTGCTTTCTTTCACAGAAAGTAATGACCTTTTCAATTATGGAGGAATTAGTTTGGAGCTAAGCAAATGCAGTTACTCATTTTCTGAAAGTATATATAGCTGAAAATGTAAACTTAGCACAAAATGGGTTAATCATTACATTCTGCAACTGTTCTAGATGTCCAGTGGAGAAAAAGAGCCGAAGCAGAATGAATGTCCCTTTCCGTATTGGCAGTATCAAGGGTGATGAAGCGCTAGAAAAGAAATTTCTAGAGAAAGCTGTGGAACTTAACATGATATCCCTAAAAGGGCATCGGTAAGTATTAGTCAGATGAATCCCTTTCCTGTGCAGAATAAATTGTTACTACAGTGATACAGCATCAGACATTGTGTATTGACTTACAAGTCTTTCTCACTCACAGGCTGTTCCTCATACAGGTTTGGCATCATTTGGGAGTAGCAGTCTAGAGACAGTAATCAGAGACTGCTGGTGGCTCAACTACTGCTTGGGTGTGGTGGGGTTCAGAGTGCTTTCTGCTTAATTTTGTTTTCTTTTCCAATTTGATAACTCTGGCTCTGTGCAAATGCCAAAGGAGGTGACTCTTGGGGTCAGTTTCTGTCATTGTATAAAGCCTTTCATTACATGGCTTGTCTACCTGGTTGCAAGAGTTTCTTCCGATGTTCAGTGGTGTTTGTGGAATTAAAAAGACAGCTTTTTGATATCTAGGGCTATAGCGTTTGGGCTGTGAATACTGAGTTTCTCTAGGTTGCAAGCTTGCCTTAAAGAATTAAATGTTCCTTCTCATTCACATAAAATGTCAATTTTATCCCTTTGGAGTATGGGTAGGTTTAAATGTCTGAATGTTATTAATGTCTCTCTTAGAATATGCAAAACCTTTCTATTTTTTCTCCCCTCCTCAATTCAGATCTGTGGGAGGAATCCGTGCCTCTCTATATAACGCGGTGACTGTAGAAGATGTTCAGAAGCTTGCAACGTTCATGAGAAGCTTCATGCAGATGCATCAGTCATAAATGCCCACGGGCTAGACCCATGCTGCACATCAATGAAATAAAAGCTAAAGTGTTTGGAAGTTACTGTGGTACTGCACTGCTATAGCGCACAAGTTGTATTTTCTTATAGTTCCTGTAGCTGTTAGTTAACTGCATGGGATTGAGGCCTAATCTTGCAATGACTTGGCAGCCTTGACTTCACTGAAGGTGAGGATCCCCGTGCTGATCAAGATTGGTTCCAAAATTTGCAAACCGATATTCTTAATGTGTAGTTAAAACATGAGTAGCATTGTAAGGTGCTATGGATCTGAGCTTGTTTCTTGCTTCTAGTCACAAATTACTTCTGAAATGCCTTGTTTTCAGTAAACTTCAGGAGGCAAAATTTGTCATAAACTTTCTTCAATGCTTTACAAATATGCTGGCTGTACAGTGAAGCTAGAACTAATGTTAAGTGTTGTCTATCTAGTTGGTTTATCAGATATATTCCAATAGTATAGCACCAGCAATATTTAGGAGTTAGTATCTGTGTTCCTAACTGGAGGACCTTGCCTTCAGACTTCTGCTCCCATGCTTGATGTACTATCATAACAATTCCATGTAGCAATACCCATTGTGATTAAAGTCTGTAGGACTGGGCCTTTTTTGTATTATCATTTATTGGTTTAAAGCTAAGATGAACAAGTCTGTAATTAAATCAATTCATAAGATGTTGTTCATTTCTCTGTTTTGTATATTAAACTTCAATAGGTTATTAATTTTAGTTATTAATTTTATATTCTTATTTTGGAGTGTGCATATTTGCTTCTGCCAAAAACTTGTTTTTAATTTGTTAACCTTGTGCCAAACTGGATTTCTGTATTCCACTGAACGGATCTGTGACTTTGTACTGACTTCCTAGCCCAAAGTGCAGCAGATGTTCTTGTCTAGTACTTCTTAAATGTCTTCCCTCTCTAATTGCTCCAGTATTTTCTCTCTCTTTTCATGGCTTCAGTTCTGTAGCCTTCTGTATGCGAGGCTTTGCCCAGCTGCAACCAGTACAAATCTTGAATTCTCTGCCTTTTCCTGACAGTACGTTACACTTCTGGTCGAACTTTCTCACTTGAACCTTCTGACTTATTCTAGACTTTGATACTCTGGGCTAGAGAAGGAGCTGTGATTATGCAAAGATCTTCAGAAGGTCATCTATTATAGTACCCTTGAGTCACTTTTCCTTCTCAGCTTATGGATTTACTGCTAATGACTATATATTTACATTAGTCTCCTATTTTAACTCAGAAGCTATCTGCTAGTATCAATTTTAGTGTTTAGCATTACTGCAGCTAGTTTCAGACTGTAAGCTCTTTGGTACAGGATTGGAATTTTTTGATTTTTATGTAATACCAGTACAGTGGTAACAATTTAATAATAGTAATGATGGACTTTTCCTTTCGTGGTGGAATCTCACAGCAAGTCAGTGGAGTTGTGCTAGGGCTGAGTTACATTCCTATCCGAAAAGTCATTACTTTCTGACTACTGTTTAGAGATTTTTTTTGTCAACTAAATGTAACTCAAAGTAATTAAATCGGGTGAAGAAAATAAAACTTAATCATAGCATGCCATGAAGTATCAGTGTGTCTGAAGCTTTTGTCACTTTCAGAAGGATGTCATGCATAATGTGTGTTAGAATGTTAGATTCCAGTATCATCCTTTTCCTAAAAATTAAGCTTCCCTCATTTATGTGTTACTTCTTTCTGAAAATAGTTTTTCCTACCTACAACTAATATGGAAACAAGGGTATTACTATGAGAAGGCTCCAAGAATGCTTTTTGCCCTGCCAATCTTGAAGGTCTAACTCATGTTACATAGTATGCTTTTTAACTTTCTGAAATTCTACTTCCTCTGAATTTTGTGTACTTGTTTTCAACAGGAGCTGTGGCTTATCTCTTTCCAAGAGGTAGTAAAGCTTTCTGTTTTATAATAGCCTTGCATTCCTCTTAGCAGGCATGCTTTTATGTGTGATTACAAAAAAAGCTCACACTGCTGTATGCAGCTGATTCATGAACCCAACAGGGAATCTCTTTGTTTCTGAATTGTGCCTAGCAACTTGTCAATTAAAGTTTTTGTTTTTTTTTTTTTTTTTTTTCCCAGAAAGACAAATTCATGTAAAAGCAAAATGCACAGTGAAGACTACTGTAGCAGGCAGTGATTGATTGAATGTCATGTGAGAAGGGATGCAGGAGTGCTGGGAAGACTGGAGCATGTACTGGGTGAATTAGTTGAGATTTGTTTCAGACTCATTCATGCAACAGTTCTACCCTTCCAAGCTGCATCCCTGAGAGGTGTAATCAGGATACTGAGCTATGGTGGACAGAGAAATCTGATTTCAATCTTATTTCCCCTCATCCCAATAGGAGGAGGAATTTCATCAAGGCATTGCTGAGAGTGCTAGTCAGTTTCTCTCATGTCAACACTTCCAGGCGGGGTCAATAATTGCAGTGTTTGGAAGTAGTTGTTTCTTGGTGTCATATGAACACTCCTGAGGCATTCAAAGGTGTTGAAAAATAGAAGTAAAATACTGGTTTCATCTGAGTTTGTGCATGTAGAGAGGGAATTGTAAGATGGGTTGTTTCAATGGACAGTGTTTTCAGTTCCTGTTCTAGTGAGTTGTTTCTATTAAATCTCATGTCTTTTGTTTGATTTCACAAAGCAGTTGCTAGCACTCTCTTTAATTTGTAGTTTAAAAGTCCCTGGCCACACTCTTTCCCAGGCCTGGCCTAAAAAGAGAAAGATGCTGGGGAGGTTGTGCACTCCCTCTGTTTCTGCTCTGCACAGTGAGGAGTGCTTTAGCCCAGGTGAGAAGGTCAGGAAGGTACCCAGTCCCAGGGGACTCGTGTCAGTTGTCAACAGTAGGGTCTTTCTGTGGCAGTTGTGGTACCATTGCTAAGCCTGTCACGAAAGAATTAAATAAGAATTAGAAGTCTGGATTTGCCACATCCTTATTTAGTTAATAATTCTCCTGGAGGTAAAAGTTTCATATGGACAGCAATGTCAACAGCACTGCCCCTGTGTCAGCTGACACTCTGTATTTTCATATCTTTTTCCTGTTATTTAAATGAATCCTGTTTTTCATTTCAACTTGTAACTGGCTTAATATTTTTAGATATATCCAGAGATGTTTGGATGTAAAAAGTTTAAGCCTATTCTTGAATTTCAAGTAAATGTTTGGAATGAAACAGGAATAAAAGACATCATACACTGATGGATTAGAAGTTGTCAAAGTATGCTGAAAGCGTTATTAGGTCTGGGACTGTATTGGTGTATGATTAATGTTCACTGCATTTAATTCTCTGGGTAGAAAATAAAATGAGGGTGAACCACTTTGTATTTGATAAGGATGTACCTAATTAAAAAGTGAAATGTTACAAGGTTTTACATGAAATCAGTCACTTTAATTGGAAAGAGGTATCCCCATTCCTGTCGGTAATTGGACTCTTGATAATTTAAAACCTGGATTCATGACAGTCTGTGATAAATGGGTCGCTTTTAGGCTAAAGAAGCTAAGAAGTTATAATTACTGATGGATTAGTGAATCATTGGAGGAATGTGATCAAAGAGATGCGAGGAGATATATATATATGGAAGAGTCAGTAGCTTGTGAAGATATATTTATTTTTTTAAGTAGCTGAGGAATAAATTTGTATTTGATATGACAAAAACAAAAACTGTACAGTTTCTGAAACACCAGAAAATTTTAATTCTATCTCCTACCTTTACACTATGCATAAAACCCCAAAATTTGAGTATTTTGGTAAATTGGTTAATTTAAAAAAAAAATACGAAGAAATCATCTGAGACAGGTTGATATTTGCTAAACTATTATAAGAGAAATTACCATTAAACTGCTTAGAATATGATATAATGGACAAGGTATGATTCTTTTAGTTCTGTGATGTAAACTGAAGACATTTGAGACATTATTAAAAATAGGGATGGTAGTAATAAACACTTCTTACTGTATAACTGGATAAATATTCTTCTGTAGTGTGAGCTGTAGTTCTTGGACTTGAAACAAACTATAGGAAACTCTCAGATTCTGGTGCTAGGTTTTGTAGCTGGGCAAACCAAAACTAAGGAATTGTGAAAGCTGGAAAACAGTTCTGAGCTGGCACTGCCCTTGCAGTGTAGGGTCACACTGGCTTGTGGCTTTTCTTCCCTGCCAGGACAGCCCCAGTCATGCTGCTCTTGGACACGTTTTTATTGTGAAAACAGACCTCCTGCCATAGCGCTAGGCAGGGCTTAGCGCTTGTCTCAGTTGTGATTGTGCTTGTACCTGATGTCCCAGTACTCTGAGTTGTGTGTCAGGTCTGGTCCCTCTATCAGGGCTGAAAGTAGAGGTTTTGGCAGTGGAGATATTTCAGTCAGCCACCTAAACTGTAACTCCTCCTTTTTGGTATGGCGTGGAAGCTTGACTTCAATTCCCTAAATCTGGATGATGATGTGAGGTAGCTTGCAAAGGGTCTTATGGAATGGAAAGAGAAAGGGTGACAGATTGATGGCAGAACTCTGTGCTCTGTGACTTCTGTAGGAAGCAGTGGACCAAGTTAGTGGTGAAGTGTGTGCAAGGTAAATGCTGGGTGACAGCTGGTGAATAGGATATGCTGCAATGTTTTGGAATTAAGTTGTGTAAAACTAAAGGAGAGAACTACAAACAGAAGAAAAATGTTAAGAGGGTAATATAAGAGAGAGTTGTTTCAGAGTAGCCATTTTATCTATTGGCTTGTCAGTTAGAATCATGTTAAGAGGTAGCCCTCTGCCTTAGTTTCCCTGCCCTCATCCAGGAGGAGTTCTTATTTTGTGGCTCTATGACTACTAATGTCACTGTAAGGGATGTAGCAAAAAAGTGGCTAGAGCAGGAAGTGTGGCAGAAGACACCTGTGTATGTTGGTGAGGGTAGAACTACACTCTCACTTTGCATGCACAGCCAAACAATACACTCCCCATGTGTAACTTACTTGATCCATATTGTAGTGATAACTGCAGATAACAAAATTCTCTCTTCAGTTACTTCTCTACATCTCTGTTAGAATCGTAGAAGCAGTCCCATTGTGTTCAAAATGCCCTCTAGCACTAGTTTTAATTACAGCATTACTTTGAAAGGCGATTGCTTGACAGCACTAGCCAGAATCTTTAATTAGCACTTGAGTGTAGATTTCAGGAAGTGAAAAATAATCCACTGTATTACCACCAAACCTTCAGCCTTTTCATGCAAAATACACAAATTTATGTGCATACAGTAAGCCAGAATAGTATTTCTATCCTGGCCACATTTGGCACAGAGAAGGAAACCACATGTCTGGGATTCTGACACTAGCTCTCCACCAAGTTTTTTTTCGTTTGGTCTCTCAGTACTGGCTGGTAGATGATCTGAACCACACCTGGATGAAAACAAACTAACAAACCAAACCAAACTATTTTCTATGCATGTGAGGGAATGGATCACAAAAGTCAGCCACAGAGCCTTCAAGTTTTGAAAGACAGGATGTATGGGTGAATATTGGGTACCCTTGTTTTTGTGAAGTTTTAGGTTGTGTTCTGATCATGCTGATTGCCATGATTTTACATACACACTGAAATATGACTGACTTATCCAATATGGAAACAGTTCTACAGTTTTTCCATGGATATTGCTTTCAAGATACTAAACTCTGACACAAAAATAAATAAATCTCTGTGTTGATTGTGTATGAAGTGATGATCTGGTGAGACCCCACCTGGAGTACTGCTTCCAGCTCTGGGCTCCCCAGTACAAGAAAGACGCAGACCTGTTGGAGCAGGTCCAGAGGAGGGCCGCAGAAATGACCAGGGAACGGGAACACCTCACCTATGAAGAAAGGCCGAGAGAGTTGTGATTTCTCACAAAAGGAGGAGAGAGGGCTCCAGGGAGACCTTATAGTGGTCTTCCAGTATACAAAGGGAGCTTATAAGAAAGATGGAGACACCCTTTTTATCAGGACCTATGGTGACAGGACAAGGGGCAACTGTTTTAAGCTGAAAAGAGTAGGTTTAGATTGGATGTAAGGACAAATTTTTTTATGAAGAGGGTGGTGAAACCCTGGCACAGGCTGCCCAGAGCAGCTGTGGCTGCCCCCTCCCTGGCAGGGTTCAAGGCCAGGCTGGACAGTTTTGAGCAACCTGGGCTGGGGGAAGGTGTCCCTGCCCATGGCAGGGGGGTTGGAAGTAGATGGTCTTTGAAGGTCCCTTCCAAATCCAACGGAACAATTTTTTCTGGAGTAAGGCTGGTATAAATCTAGAGTTCAAGGTTTGTACCACCAATGCATCAGTTCTGCATATTGCAAAATGTTAGAAGTTTAGCATGATTGCCAATCCATGCTGAGAAGGGGATAAATGAGTAACAGGTGTATTTCACAGATCAGAATAGACCTGGTTTAATGATACTGAAATAGCATCTGCAGATCTGGAGCCAAAATGCTGCTGAGCATTGTTAAATCCTACTGAAGCAAAATGGACAACATCAGAAGACTGTTGGGCCCAGCATATTTCCTTATGGTTCTTACTTTCATAAAAATTGGGTTATTTAGACAATTTATTTAAGATTTTCATTTCTGATTGTAGAAAATGTGGCACTTATTAAGAGTGCTCATGCAGCATGAAAGACATTGAGGATTTTGCTTAAAGGGTCAGATGTCTGGGGATGTGATACAAAGCAGCACACACTTTGTGTGGCTCTCCCATTACCTGCGAAAGGGAGGACATTTTACATAAAGGCAACTCGTTAAGCGTTTTAATTCTGGAATAAGGCTGTCAAAAGTACACAGGAAGCATATGTCTTTGCAGAAGAATAGAACTATATTTTTTTATAGAGTTATATAGATGTTTATAGAGGAGGAAGATGCTCCAAAGAGAGCATAAACAATCTGGAGTGCTAATACCCATTATCTTCTGTGTTAACCCCTAGAGAATGTGAAAGGCTCCTTGTTATGTCTTACACACAAAGAATAACCTTGTATTTCAGTCAGATGTCTTTTATTTCAGATTAAGCCAAACAAACAGGCTAGCCTTTTAGAAAATGGGAAGTTCTCTGCACCTCAGGAGATATTGATGGGAAAGATTCACAAGGGCAGAAGGCGATCAGCAGTTCCCAGTATTGTGCTTCTCTTCACACTGTGCTGAAGTGTCTCAGCGCTTGCTGTCACCCTGTGTGCGCAAAAGACATTGGGACAGGGACCTATTCAGCTTAAAAGCAAGTAATCGATGCTTAGGTGTGAGTAAATCTGGAAAGTTCAACTCCAGACAGAGATCATAAAAGGTCAGTAAGTGCATTAGCGTCATACAAGGCTTAACAAACTTTCACTTCTCAAGGCAAATTGTAGTTCAGGACAGGAAAAAATCTATTCTGTGGACTGTTAATAGCTTGGCATGATTCAGCTCCATGTAGAGATGAGTTCCAAGACTGCAAAACAGAAACAGTTCGTAAGTTGCACAAGAATGATAAGCCAGATAAGTAGCATTTTGCTTGAACCAGGGCATCATCAGTGATGGCTGCAGCTATGATGTGACTTGGAAGGCCTAAATCTCCTGCCTCAGCTCTCCATTCTGGCTAACAAGCAGGAAAGTTTCCAGCCCCCACAGACAATCAGGGACAAGTTGCAGTACACCTCTGAGGAATCATGAGTTTCTGATACTGCAACATGGAACCGTAAAAGAGGAATTGATTTCATTTAAGGATTTAAAGAGCCGTGAATAGGCTGTTACATGTCTGACTGACTATGTTCAGAGTATCTTTAGGCTGTTTTACAGATTATATACATCATGCATCTCACCTGAAATACTTGTGATCTAAGGGAGTATATGGGATGAAACGTCCCAGGTTCCTGAGTGCAAGCCTGCTTTGAGTTTACTCTTAAAGTGATGCTTGCCTTCTGGTTTTTTTTTTTTTTTTTTTTTTTGGTTTGTTTTTTTTTTTTTTTTAATCTATAAGGGGTATTCTGGTAATCTAATATGAATTCTCAAAAATTCCAGTTCCTAGATTAAAATTTTGCAATAGTTTTAGAAGCTCAGTTCTAGAAAGTAGTGATTATTCTCTGAAAAGAGTATAATTACTGTTAAAATGTAGGCTAAAGGGGAATTTTGTGACCCTCATTCCATAACTGCTGCTCATTTAAATGATTGGGATTACTTCTCTTTTACACTGATATTAAGGAGAACTAATGTCAGATTTTTGGTTATAGGAACAAGATGGAAAGTTATAGTAGTTAAACTGGAGACCTCATTGGCAGTGGGCCTTGGTAGGTACTATTCCAGGCGTATTTTGAGTCATGTCACTTCTTGGATCTCTTTCCCGAATCAAACCTTCAGTCAGCCAGATTAGGTGCAGGTGTTGTGCTACCGGTGACAGTGTGTTGCAGGTTACTTTACAGTTTATCACAGAGATGACGATGCTCCCAGAAACCGAGTGGCTGCTCTTAAAGCTGCTGAAGCCATTGTTGTTTTGTCTATTGTGGGATACATAAGGATTAACGAAGGAAGAGCAACTCAGTCAGAACTTGTCTGTTCACCTGATGTGTTCCACGCTAGCGTAAAGAAGAAGGAAAAGTAATTTCTGTTAGTTGAGGGACAATTAATATGAAGCACACTATAAATTCCAGCTGTGCTGCTTATGACAAAATATGGTGCATTGGTTTATCATCCTATTACAAAAATACTATTCAGTAAGAGATACTGAAGAGATAGTCTGCATTCACACTGAGACAATATTCTGGTTGCGGAAAGTTCAGGAATTCAGAGATGGAGCTGGGAAGAGTAACAGAGGCAAGGGAAATGCAAGAATAAAAAGTGTCTGTGTTTTCAATCATTGCCTTTTAGTTGGCCGAGGTTGGGCATGTTAGAAAATGTGAATGCCCAGGTCCTGGCAGGAAGAACACTGTGCAACAAGTAGCAGATGTTATACTCCATTTGCAATGTCATTTAATGGCCACACAAACTCCCTTTGCTGTGAAGAGCCCAAGCAAACAGGTGATTCCAGTAGTGGGTGCCTGCTTTTGTAACCCACTTAGAAAGTGATCCTTGTAGAGAAAACGTCCCATGGATGGGATGGTTCTACTGTCCATGTATATCTACTGCTAAATAATGAAACCATTCACAAGGAAACACATTTTTTAAAGCTCATCTGAAGTTGTTCCCACCACCCCACAAAACAGCAGTGATTACAACTGAATTTGTTACAGCACCAGTGTCAAGCTTGCCTGAAATTTCCAGTTTTAAGAGCTCATGTTCACTAGCATTGTACTTTTGCTAAAATTTGTAGGCATTTACCTTCCCAAATACCTGACTCAAACTGATCTTCCAGGAAAATAAATCCACCGAAATAGTTCAGCCATTTCTAAAGAAGGTAGATGTATTAGCAACAAGGAAGAAGGGATGACCAGAGTTACTTAACTGGTGAGTTCCCATATTCTGGAGCAGGAGTTTGAAAAGTTCTTGCAATAAAGTGCTTGAGCTCCCTACCCGAACTTGGCTGTGCTATAAATCTTTCCAAAATCACACCTGCACATGTTTAGGCAGTTGGTTTTGATGGCTTAGGTCCCCAGAGAGCCTGCCCTTTGAGGGAGATAGATCAAAACGGTGTGGGAAGTTGAAGGCTAGGTGGCTGTGGTGTGGGAACATAGAGACTGATGGAGAAGTGCAAGGGAGAAGGGATAAGTGGGAGAAATCAGGGCATGGGCACCAATGTCAACAAATGCCATTGCTGTTGCTGACTAGTGGGCTGGGTGCCCACAAACTGAATGCTGATGAGCAGGCTGAGGTGGCGAGGCTGTGTGTTAAAGGACCAAAATTTAAGTATCTGTCTTAGCAGAGCTGCATTAAGGTGGCAGGTGTCTCCCCTCAGTCAGGAGGCTCCAGCCATGGTGCTTCCCACCACCCCTTCACTGGCTGAGGGCCCCCCTGACCAGAAACCTGATCTGCAGAAGTCTGTAGCCCCAAAGCCTTAGTGGTGGGACTTTTGACAAGAGATGCAGAGCAAATTACCTGGTTATTCTTTTGATTTTAAAAGGGACTGAGGAATGCATTTTTCCTTTCGCTTTCCTCTTTCCTTCCTGATCGGTGACAATTAGAGGTAAGCTAGCCAAAGGCCAGTTAGCTCAGCTTGCCACCTGAGGGCCTTTTATGGCTGAAGCTGCCATTGTTTTGTGGAGCGGTAAGGTGGATGAGTCTCCATGTCCTACATCTAAACTGTGATGCCCACCTTGTGCCCTTCCACTTGGGCAATATTTGACTATATACCTTGGAATCACCCAAACTCTCAAAACTAAGCATATGGGCATAGGTGTGTGTAATACCCATAATTATTTCAGAGAAGCAACTTTGGAAAAGGCAATGCCTTTTATGGCACTCACTGGAAGTTACTTCAGCTCCTTCTTTATAGTAGATGGCCCACTCAGCAGCCCGCACTGTGGTGACCCTGCGACCCACAGCTGCTCCATATCTGTAATTTGCTTTAAGGGGAATGTTTAATTCTCCAGATCTGTTTTTCCTGGGGTGGTGTTGAGTACTGCTTGAAGTGTAACTCAGTGAACGGCTGTGGACTTTACTGTCTTGTTGTCACTACTGGCATGGATCTTTCTGCTGCACAGTGTTCTCCAATATGCTGCAAGATAACAACTAAGTTTTCTAAAAAAAATATGGTTTAAAAGCTTAACTTTATCAGCAAACAAGCTGGTTCAGGGGATTCTTTAATTGGTCATTAATACTGTGCATAGTGATAGAAAGTAAAGGCTGTCTGCCACACAGTTATACTATGCCTCTGTTAATAGCTCATTAAAGCATACTTTGTAATATTTTTTAAACTGTACATGTCCTTTTGATTGGGGAATAAGAGGTTATAAATTTACTTTATCTGGCTCTTGGAACTCAAACCCAGTTATCTCCTCATCCAGCACATGGTACCTGTGAGGCTGAGGGATCAGATTAACCTGTTTTGAACTTGTTTTACTTAAAAAATAAAGGTCCCATTAGCAAGTATGTGTAAAGTAATTGTACAAAGTAGAGCTTTTGGCATATAGTCTGCCTTTCTAAAATCTATGAGCAGAGCTACAGGCTACTGAATTTACAATAATGCCAGTCTGTTGGGTCCCAGACTGGAGTAGGGAGCTGAGGTGCCAGAGCAGGTACTGAGGCATTGGGCTGCTTGAGGAGATGTCTCCTTTTAAGTCGAGGTGAGCCCCCTAACCTCAGGCTAGCCTTCTCCTGTTTCTCAGACTTCCATCATGAGGGAATTTTCAGATGCCTGCCTTGCAGGTGTATGGAGAGCCAGTATATTTTTTTGGGAGCAAGAGAGTCATAAGACGGGGCTGACTGAGTGAGTGTTATGCTCAAACAGTGGGATCCGAAAAATCAGGGTGCAGTTTTGTCCTAAGGGGTGCTCTGCGGGTGCCCACTTTGTACCAAGCTCCTTCCCAAGTTAAACTCTGGTTTCCAAGTCATCCTATCATCTACCTGTCACTTGCATCAGGCACTCAGGATTTAGTCAGGTTGAAATAAAGACTGAAGGTCCTAAAATGACATGTTGGAGTAGGAATGCTGAAGAAGTGGTTCTGTCACTGTTATGAGGCTGTGGTTTGGGTTCAGAGTCCCTTTTTTCTTTCACACTGCTCTAATTGTTGAAATAAGCAACTGCTGCAGACAACAACCCAGCCCTCAATTTTACTTCATGTACTACTCAAGGGATGTCTGTTTGATTTTCTTTAAAGAGGCTACTAATTCTTTCTCTGCTGTCAATGTGAAATGATGGCACTTGATTGCTGAAGACACAGTGCCATAAATTTAATGTCTGATGGCTTTTATTAAAAGGAGAGCTCCCTTGAAAGTGATGCTGCTCAACAGGGCTAATTTAAAGTGCTTTTTCTCTGACAAATTGATGTAACTGTTGTAGGGTGTTTGGGGTGCAGCTGTTGCTGATGTTGTGGAAGTGCTTCTGATTCCCAGGCAGAAATCAGGGATTGGGGTGGCTCTTCTGGAGAATCTGTGCATATACTATGGTCCCTAAAGACTGTGGTACCTGACTTGGGAAATCACCTGTTGTATATCACAGTAATAACATGAAATAAAAATGTTAAGGGATTTGTCATCAGCTGCAGTCTTTTGCATTATTATTCTATACCTCACCCTGCAAGAAATGCATTTCTGAGCCGGAGAATACTGACACAGTAAGGAAAGAATTAAGCAAGGCTGAAACTGGACTTAAACAAAACTCTGTACTTCAAAGTACTCTATGCCTTTTAGAAATATTATATCTATTTTTAACATCTCTACTCATCATAATTGCTAAAAATAAACAACCATTGGAGACTCATCTTCTCTGATTATACCAATCTCTGTCACTTGTTACTGTCAGTTTCTAATTCACTCCTGCAGCATGCTGTAGCCAATGATATTGAAATGGTCTATAAATATTAATTAAGCATTCTAATAAATCGTCCTGATGGTTCGCAATGTTTTTATTGTGCCTATTGCAACTCCCTTTTATAAAGACATGGATACGTATGTATTTGTATGCTGCTGTATGAATCGTTAAACATAACCAAACTAGAGATTATCTCTCCACCAAATATTTTTATTTCTTACCCCAAATCCAAATGCTGTTTAGAAGTGTCATTATGTTCAAGGAACAATTAAAAGATGCAACAGACCCCTAGCTATTTCTATTTAGAGTATAAGGGTATTAACACGAAATGTAAAAGTCATAATGCAGCAATAGTAAATGTTTTCAGAATTGCAATACTCATGATTATACTACACTCCTAAACTTAAAAGACAACCAGTCTGAATTATTGAGTACAGCATCAAGGAAGTGGCCTGACAGAACTGGAAGTATTTAGATGCTACAGAAGCTTAGAAAATCGGTGGTACATTTAAAAACAACCACTGCTTTTTCCCACTTCTAGTGAATTTGACATTATTTTCTGCATATCCTGGCATTTTAAAATAATGCAAAATTTTGGAGACTTGTGAAATACAAAGGCAATAATGGCATTTGGAATTCGTGGTGAGACTTGGTTGTATTCCAACCCTATAATCTTGATGGAGTTTTGTTGCTGCTGACTGTCTATGACAATATAACTTACTGGTTGAGTTTTTACAGTGTTGGAATTGATTCCCTTGTCCTGGTAAGAATTTTGCTTTTGCATTTCTTGACACTGTATTTCACTCTGAACTAGTGTCTGCTTCATATCTCTCTGTACAGAAAATCTGTTACCTAAGTGTGAAGCATAATAACAAAAAAGTTCTGAAGGATGTCATCCCAAAAATCTTCTTTTCTGAAATCTCTCCTTCAAAGAAAC
The DNA here is from genome assembly GCF_018691265.1 of Tyto alba. Taxonomy (NCBI): domain Eukaryota; kingdom Metazoa; phylum Chordata; class Aves; order Strigiformes; family Tytonidae; genus Tyto; species Tyto alba. Next base: position 33,001,080 of record NW_024881275.1, read on the forward strand.
CCAATTTAAATTTTTTGTTTTGTATAACACTTCTCTTGTTTCTGAAGTGCTAAATAGGGAAAATCCATCTTAAAACTTTTCTAAGTCCCCATGTGTCCCAACTATAATACCAGCTACATCTGGTCATTACATTAGACTTCTTTGTTAGCACAATAAAGCAGGGATTTTAGTCTTTTTGCAGCAAATCTCTACATGCATTTATGATGTCATAGTAGAAATGATTATCACATGTACAGAACTGTATTCATTTTTTAACCTTAAAAAATTTGCAAGTATATGCATATATAATTATATTTTTTATATGCATGCCTTAATGATAACACGTAGACATTACAGTGAGAGGAACAACTCGAGGGCAGAGAAAGAACTAGTTTATTTTGTTTGTGTGAAATAGGTTTTGCTACACAATGAAGAATCACCTTTGCTGAGAATCACTTTGACTGGTGCCATGAAGTTAATAAATACACATATCACAATGCACTTAAGACTTATTTGCAGCAATATATGTGAATACTATTAAAAAAAGCACATTAAATTTTTAAATATCAGAGAACTGTCTTTATGAACCAGAAAATAAGTCAGAAAATCACCAAAATGCCAGAAGGACAATCTGAACAGAGAAGGCTGGTTAGGAACTGGATTGTAATTTGGGCAATAAACCCTGTTTATGATAGTCTCCCAGTCATTAACTGTCTCTGCTGCCAGAGGAAACTGGGACTATTAACTTCCTCTGACTGAACCAGAGGGGGAAAGCAATAATTTCTTTTACAAGCAGAAGGAAAGGTTCTGCTCAATAAAGAACAATTAAACATTTCTTATAAAAAAAAGAATGCCCAGGAGCTCATGCCACTGTCAATAGACATCTGGCTATCAAAATCTTTCCTTTGGCTCTTTGAATGATATTCCATGCTTTCTGTGTATTTACTACATCTCTGCAATCACAAACTTGACAGAAGCCAAATTGTGTTAGGGTGAATGGTTTCACTGGATGACTAGTGATCTAATGAATTTCGGTTTCATCCCAAGCAGGTAATCTTTAATGTGTTTTCAGAGATTAGGGCTAATGATGTTCTCTCGTTCTATGCTAATCTGGCCTCATATAACTAAGGATGACTTTTCAGTTATTCAGGTACTCTCTTTCTGCCTCTTTAATTAATTTAGATTTTTTTTTTTTCTCAGTAAGACATTTGTTGCATTACTATCTTGGATCAGTGACCTGTTTAGGAAATGATACTGTGTCATTACATGTTGTATAAAGAAATGTTTCCTTTCAATTTCCTTAGGTTAAAATAAAATATGTTGGTGCTATTATTTCTGTTAGAAGATTTAAATCTTGCAATCTTTGTCTGGATCATAGTGTTCTGTGTGCCACAAAAAGAAGAGAAAGAGCAGTCCTTTTCCCATGGAGATCAGAATTGGACAGCAGTGCAAGATGCAAGAAGAGCAGACATATCTTCTAGCTGTAAGAAGAATGGTCTGGGAAGAGAATGACTTCATTTTTATAATATACTGGTAGCATTTAGCCACGTGAGTAATTTTCTTTCAAGGAAAAGGGTAATAAATTATTGCCAATTACTCCTTCAATTTATCATTATCAACATATAATAGTCATATCACTTTAGCAGTTTGTGAAAATGTGGTATTTCACAGGGTTTTATTAATATCTGGTTTGCTGTACAAAACAGCTTTCAGAAGAGGGAGGCTGCATCATTTCACTGCTTCCCATCCATCACCAGCTGGCTATCAAAGAATACAGGAGTAAAACAAACAATGAAAATTACTGCCCACATGCTGGTCCTCTTTCCACTATAGTGTCTGTGGTAATTGAAAGCTTGGCTTGTCTAACTGCAACTGAGTTCATGCAGCATCTAATGCCAACCAAAGCACCAGTATTACTGCCATTTCTAAACTCATTTTCAGCAATGTTCCTACTGGAGACTATTGAGTGGTGGGCTAAGTATTTCAACGCTTAAGAAAAATCCTCACTGAAGGTCAAGGAGAATTTTGTTTGACTCTACATTTTGGCCCAAGTTCATTCTATCACACTGTATTAGAAAAGGTATGTGACAAAACTGTGGGAGCTCCTCCTCATCTCACAGACAGATCACCCCATCAGTATCTGTCTTCTTGTGACCTACCTATTGTTCAACCCCCTCAGGATGGGTTACAAATCCCACTGACATCCCGTTGTGGTTGCATTTGCTGTCTGAGTAAAAGAAGATGGAGAAGGAGGAAAGCAAAGAGTTAGGGAGACAGAAAATATTCAAATGCAAGTATGGCAAAGAGGATAGCTGCTGAAGAAGCTGCGTGAAGCAACTTAATTCTAGCTCTAGTATACTACCTTTCTTTTTTGGTAGGTAAGAAAATATTATTATGAGAAATACTTAAATGTTCTTTCTATCCCCCTGTTGGAGGGATTTTCAAAGCCATGAAACTAACAATGCTATTTATTTTCTCCTTTAAATAGCAATGGTGAGAAGGGAACAGGGTGGTGGGTTACAACTTCAGAGAGCTCTGTGCCATCCTGGTGAAGGCAATGGAGGTAGAGGTTTATGGAAAATCAGATCACAGACTGCTGATTAAGAGAGACTTCCTGTAACAGAAAGCATGGAAGAGTTTGAGAACTGCTAATATTTTCTATTAGAGCAACTGAGAGTTAGAAAACAAAGACAAATTTTGACCACTCCATTGGGTCAAAAACTTAAAAAGTTGGTAGCAATTTAGGGTATAGTCTTCAAAAAGTTCATAACGATTTAATGTCCTCCAAGTCACTCACAATAATAATAAGAGTGTGTAAATTGTTTTAGATAATTATTAGCTATGTAATACCAGATTATTTGCAGGCTGATGGCTAAATTAAAAGATTATATTCCTACAGATTCTGTTCAATTCCTACTTATTTTATCAAAACAAAGCAAGAATTAGCTGGAAGATTCTTGTGACCTTTCGGTGAGGCAGGAAATCGGAACAGAAATGATAGCACTATATCCAAACTCTACAAAAAGCTACAAAAGACATTCCTTTCATTAAAAAATGGTATTTTTTTTATGCTTTAAATACATCTAGGATTGGATCATCTGCCTCAGTTTTATTGAAAGGAATCTACCAGGCCTGACTTCGAGGTGTATGTGGCTAAAGCATATATGAGAAAAGGATTTGGCCTAAGGTCTTCCTTCTCCTTTGGGAAAAGGTACAGATAGCTAACAGCAAAGAGAAATGGAAGATTACAAGCCATTGCTGATGGGGTGGGCTTATAGCAAGTAAGAGACATGTAATTTAGCAGCTGAAATGTGGGTTTATTTCAGACTTCCATGTGATTAAAATGATGGCCATTCCTTCCCACTCCCCCACAGCCCCCAGCCAAATGAATGCATCGTAACTGTCTGTTTGTTGTGGTTTTTGTTGGAAATATTAGGAACGTTCTACAAATTTCTGAGTTCATACAAAAAGGTATATATTCTTTGGAAACCCTTTTTCTCCTATCCTGGAGGCTCAAATATTTATGTGTGCCTTCCAGGGAATGTGACTTGATTTCCCTTGTAAGGGAAATTTGTTCCCTTATAGAGAAAGAGCAAGGCTCTGCTCTACAGATTCACTTAAAAAGGGAAACACACTCAGCAGTAGAAAATTTAAAAATATAACAACAAACTGCATATTAGGCATTTCACAAAGACAGTTGTCTTAGTCATTGCAAATATAAGGAAAATACATTAAAAATAAAAGGGTAGATTTTAAATTATGTGTTTGAGGGTCGTTCCCGTGTCTTTCTTTTAAAGGAGTCTCATGCTTCTTAATGAGTTGAGGCATATATGTGTATGTGAATCAAAAATGTATGATATATCCACCTTAGCTCCATATGTTCCCTTTGGAAATAAAAACAGGCAACTTTATTAAGATATAGCAGAATTTAGTAATTGATGAGTTTAAGATTTAATGGTATGTTTCATTTATGCATTAGTCATTTCTCCCCCTTCTGAGGTTATTGCTTTTGAAAGTCATTGCTTGATAAGATCATGTAAATTCTGCTGTCTGTCTGTTAAAAGAAAGGTTTAGAGATCTTGGATAAGTTTTTGCAAAATACTATATTGCAGATTACCAAGAAATGTTAGATGCAGTATTTTAGCGGGGGGGTGGGGTGGGGGGTGGAAATCAATCATGAATCACAAAGGGACTGCACTGATTTTGTTCAGTCTAGTTTGCAATTTTTTTTCTGATCTGCTTTTATCAAATGTGAGCTACCTTGTACCTAGGAAGTTTTTAATTTATTTGAGAAATACTGATGTTGCTTTGCATATGAAAAAAGTGTTTGAAAAAGTGCCTGTAAATATTTGAAAGAGATCTTCATTCACATTTCTTTCAAATTCATGTTAACTATAGTCTGTCAACACAAGAGGGAGACAAAGACTTGGTTAATGTGACAGAGTCTGATGCGGAGGGCTGTTTAAACACTAAGCTTCAGAAAAGAAATGCAAAGAATGAATATAGCTGGTGATTTACAAGTATTACGTATGATTAAAAAAAATGTTTTCATCACAAGCCATATTGCTTTCTAAATTGTTACCTAGCATTACTCTGTGAGAAACAGTTCCTCCTTTTTCTTTTTCCTTTACTAATTGCTGCTAGTGCAGTGATTTCTTACCCTGTTTCTGGAAGTGGTGTTATGGAGAGTGTTCCCTTCCTGCCTGTGCCTATAGATGACATTGAGGTATTTTTGCCAGTAGCAAAATTGTATTAAATCATACAAAAGTTATGTTGTCTTTTATTACAGATTGCACCACTGATGTCTGGAGGAAGGTGCACTTACTTTTAATTCTCTTGGTTTTTAAATATAACACCATCTGGCATATGCTCATAGTATTTTGCCATGCTTTCTCTCATTTGAGAACTCTTAGCAAACAGACATGATGGAGATTGATTTTTAAAACTTTTCTTCCAAAATTTCTTGGCATAAAAAATTATGAAATCATGACTGCGCCATCTTTATGGTCTTTTGTAGTTTCCAGTGAAAGCAGAACTGCAAAAATCTGCTGGCTGGTTGATAGCTGGGAGACTGAAGCCCTCTTTCTCTATAGCAGAAGGACAACAGCGTGTTTGGCCTTGCCAGTGTGAGTCAACCACAGCTCTGAAGAAGCCTTTCCAGAATACTTTTTCCTTGTAGAGTTGGTGTCTGTCTGCTGAGATTGAAAATCTGCTCATTCTTCTGATTGCTGGTATGATTTGCTCCTTTCTGAGAGGCGAACTGAGGCTGCTTACAATGGCCACCAAAGAGTCAGAGGATGGACTGTGTGTTGCAGCAACATAGTGAAGAAAACTGATCGAAAATGCTCGCTATCATCTGAATTAAAGATGGTGGAAAAGAGCTGGATAAGATAAGGCAACAAAGTGATAATGAGGAGGAACTTCTGAGCAGTAGGAGTAGTTAGCCATGTGGGTTTTACCAAGTTGGCTACCCTGTCATTGTAACACTGCTTTTTGTGCTTTATACCTGCTTACAACATTTTGAAATGAAAACACAGATTAAGCCTTTGATTTTGGTAGACCAAATATGTGCAAAGGTAACTCCATGTGATTAGGAATTAATACTTTAAAGGGCAATTAATTTCAAGGAATGATGAGTTGAGTAGATTGAACAGTACTACTCTATACTCTAGGTATCATACTAATTCTGGATTGATATCTAGAAGTGGATGGTTTCATATTCTTCTCTCAGACCCAGAAACACCCAGCCTTCTTCATGTTGTTATGAACTGTAAGAGCTGTCTTACTTCCACATGTAATTCATAGTAACAAGAAATATACAGAAATAAAATAAAAGAATACCATACTAGACTTTCAAAACCTCATGAAACATGGCTAATGTCTATGCAATTAAAAAGAACATGCAAAGCAGATGTTCAAAGGAAGTATGTGTTTAGACTACACAGATGCAGCATCTGTGTGACTTTTAGACTGGCAAATTACTGAAAGTAATTTCTTGTAGTGTAGAGAAACTGATTGTATTCTAACAGCATCAGGAATTGTTCCTTAAATAAGAACAATTTTGACTGTAAATTGAAAGGCACAAATCAAGTGGGCCTGTTGAGCTATTTAGTAACTATCATTGCTGGAAGAGTGCGTAGCCAGAGCTTTAAAACAGATACTAAAAGGAGCTCTCAGGCAGTCTAGGCTGTGTGGCAGAGGCAGTGCCCTCCCCTCTACCGTCCCTTTTGTAAAATGGTGTGACTGCCATGCCGGCTCTGCAGTAGATCTTTGTTGGTAATAGTGATTGTCACTGCACAAGCTGCTGGAGTTTTAGTCAATTGTGTAGTTCTGAGCAGCTCAAAAAAACTGGCCATTGACAAGCAGGCAGAGCTACAAGAAGACCATTGCACCAGTGGGAAATTTTAAGAAAATGTAATTGTCAACACAGCTAGTGGCTCTTGGTGGGCTCTTCAACTCACCTAACTATGACAATGTGGCTGTGTTTTGTCCTAGCTGTGCTTATGTAGCCTCTAATTCCATAGCCCTGAAGCAAAAAAGAAAGTTTTACTAAAATTGACTAAATTTGCTTCAGGAGTATGTACTACTCAGAGAATGGGAGAGGAATGCACTGAGGTTCATTTTTACGTTCTGTGTCCTGGGTGTATGATGTGCCTTAGAAGTCTGCAGAGTGGAAGGTAATCCTTCTTTCAGAAGGAAAAAGAGAATTCTGCCCGTAAACTCATTTTAATTTGTTCTAAAACTCAGTTAAGTACATGCATTTGTAATTTATTTTTTGAATGGGGAGTCTAGGAATGGAGTGCAGCAGCTTATTTACTGACAGTAACTTTGAAACATAGCTTAAAAACTTGGCATCAAAATGGTATTTGTGCTCTCAGGCTGAGACAGTCTTCAGACATGAGGCTACTAGCCTGATTTATTATAACTTCTTGTTCAGGAACTGTGTGTATGGAATAGTTCATCATCTCTGGAAGCTGGCAAGGATGGCCTCAGACTCTTTCTGTTTTTTCTTCAAGCAGTTGTCAAGACAGTCATGGGGATTCCAGCTGCATAAGTCTCTTAAGAATTTCATCCTATTTCCACACCCAAGGAAATGAATGGTATTCAAAGACTGAGATGGCAGAAGTGAAGCATTAAATGAAGATCACTGCTGTTGGAGGAGATGGTGGGACTAGATGGCTCAGAAGACGGATAAGAGGACGCAGGATTCTTTACTCCTGGTTTATTAGTCCAGTGCCTGTCGCTCCTCTCCTGGTTAGCATCCACTGCCTTCTCATGCTCTTTGCTGTACAGGAGGGCTGTTTCACAGGGGTCAGTGTCAGAACCACTCCCAAAAGACAACCATACTTCTCCCAGAGGATCAGACCTGAGACAGAAAGAAATTTCTTTCACTAGATGCAACAGCTCTGAGCTGTAGCTGAGACACAGCACCTGAGAAATGTTAGGAAAACTCACTTTAGGTAGTGCTAGCACTTCAGTTTACAGCGTTCACTCCTCTTATTGATGCTTAAGTCTCTGTTTCTCATCCCTACCAGTACCTCCGGGTGCCCTGTGGAGGCACGCTCGCCCTGCCCTACTGGGGTACCCTGGCTGCCTGCAGTCTGTCTGGGCGACGGAGGATTTCAGTGTGTGCTGGAGGTATCCACCTGGACTGAATTATTGCCTCATAAAAAAGGGAATGAAAGGAAAAGTCCGTGAATGGATTTCACACTGAGGATGTGTGTTAATGATTGTCAAGATCACTGTCACTATTCAGAGTGAATTAAGATTTTGTTTTAGGGCGGCACGACTAATCATGTAGAGTGAAGAGGGGATCAAGAATAACGCTTTCTGCATCACAGCAGGCATACTTCATAATAATAAGCAGAGGGACATCAAGGCTGTCACATCAATATCAATGATTCCATCATATAAACCCTGTCAGCAATATCACATTATTTAAAAAACTACAATACTCCACACAGAGAATGCAACACTAAATACACTCGAGAAATTAATAAAAACAAATGCACAGAGAGATAAAGAAGAAAAACAGATCACATGTGTTAGCACTGATTCAGTAGTTTTTAGGTTTCAGCTTCCCAGGAAATGAACAAAAATTTACTTGTGTAAAACTTCATATAGAGAGACTTAAAGAGAAAAGACATGCAAGCATGACATCTTTCAAGAAGAAATGAAAATTGGGACTGTTCTGGGAAAATTACAGGAAAAGCTGAGTCTCATTTATGGTCTGTAGTTGGCGAAATTGTGTGGGTATAGATCTGCTTGTTCATTTGGGCCTGATCTCATTCCCAGTTATGATAAAGGCTGAACTTCTCTGGACTGTAAGGGAGCTGCTCACAGCCCTTGATTCTGGAGTATTCGGTGGACAAAACAATGCAAACGATGACAGAAAGGTCAGGTCTCTCAGAAGGGCAGGAATATCAGAGTCGGATAGTTCTTCTCCCTGTGGTGTAAGTGCTGAGGGAGAGATGGTATTCATTTATCTTATTTCATTACTACATTGCTCATGTTTTTTTTGTATCACCTTCTGCATATATTCTCCTGTTCAGTGTCAACAGAAGAAGGAAGGCAAAATTAAACGAAGGAAAGGAAGCTGTGCACCTGCTTTTTAAAAAGGAGATTTGTGTGCTTGTGCACAGAGAAAGAAGCAATTTTGCAAGTACTGAATGTTACCTGATATTCCTTAGAAGTACTCATTTTCCTCTGCATGTGGCAGAGTTGCACCATGAGCCCATTTTAACAGACTGACACATCTTTAACACACAGAGTGGAAATTTATTTAAAACTTGAAGTTATTTATTATTGATGTGCTGGAATTACCCATATAACACAACAGCCTATACAGTACTTTGTAAGTGGACGGCTTGTATTACACTTCTACAGATATAACTTTTACAATACTTACAATTAAAAAGTTTTGAAATAGTAATTAGTTTCTGTATGAATTACAATTATTATTTCATAAGCTTGCTAGCCATATTTTTTAATTTTAACCCTTTATACCTTGGGTTTCCTTTAGACTAAAAATGACTTAAATAAAGAGATAGAATGCAAGAAAAAGATCAACTTGGTAGAACTGCTTTGAAAGAGATAAAAAGGGAAAAAAGGAGTTCTGCAATTACAATTGGCTATTTGGTTTAATATCCAGTGAAAGAAGAATGAAATTCTAGAGCAGCTGCATTAATTAATATGGCAAAACAAACCATGGTTTATTATCATTTTCAGTATGTCTCAGGACTTAAGGAGGCCTGAGGATGTAGAGTTCAACTTCTCTCCACAAAAAAAAAAGTGCTGATATCTATAATTAATCTTGGGTGTCAAGATATAAAATATATGACACATCTTATCCAAAACATAAATACGATATATTTTATCTCGTATGTATTATATATCTCCTTGTATGAATACATTACATCTCTCTCTGTATATATAGAATACATAGATATATAGATTGCTGTTATTACAGAATGCAGGCTAAAAATAAAGGGGAAAAAAATCCCAATCTCTAATATGATCAGAAGTAAAACAACCTGAGGAAGGAAACCAGTAAGTGGTCTTCAGGAAGTGAGTGAAATAAATTATGTGACCCAGTTTACTTTTACTGGAAATCTGCTGTTGCCTGGGGTGTTATAAAAATCAATAAGACAGGTGAAAATAGAAAGTGAACGACCACTGGTTGGTTTAACAAATTTGTAAAAGTTTCATAGAAAACCTGGAGACCCTGAAAATGGTTCTGAATAAGTTCACACTCCAACTGCAAAAAGACACATGGATCACATCCTAGAAAATTATAGTTGTGTAAGTTACCCTTACATACATGAGTAGACCAACAGACTCTTTTAAAAATCCCCTGCAGCCCTGGATGTTCAGGGGAAGAGTTCTCACTGCAGTGCAGTGCCATGAGGAATGGCAAAAAAGACACAGATTAGTCATATTCTGTAGATGTGAAGAACTCACTCGTCACTGTGGAAATTATGTATGGTGAAGTTTTGTTAGATACAGGGCGAAATTTCTTCCCTGATTAGAGGTAGAAAAAAGTGGTTGGTCTTGCTCTATCTATAGGATTTGATCTGAATGACTGATGAAGGATTACCAGTATGCAGATGCCCAGTCAGTTGGCATAAATTTCTGTTGACTGATGAGCAAGGAAAGCAGAAGGGTCAGAAAGAGCATGACAGAGGTTTGAGAAGGATGAAGTTGTTGACGTGGTGGGAATTCTGTCAGTGGCCGTCTGGGAAGAACGCACACTGCAAAAGCCTTGAGGCAAACCCACAGGCAGCGTTTGCCTGTGTACACAGACCTGGGCACAAGGGACGATTTTGTTCCTGCTGTCCAAACTGGGCACTGTCCAATATTGTGTTGTGTTGGACAGTGAACTGTAGATCTGCTTGGATTTTAGATGCATTTGGGAGCAGGTGGTTCATGAGCACTCAGGTGAGGGCTAAGTCCCAAAGGAGAGTGAACAGAAGGAGAAGGGCAGTCCCTACTGCTTTGGAAATATGCTCCTTGACAGAAGGTGTAAAGGTGAGGACAGAGTGGACCTGTGGCAAGGTAAATTCAGGTAAACTGATAAGTGACAGTGAGAAAACCTTTCATCAAAATGTAGGCAAAATTGTTCAAGGACCACTATTTCAACCACTCACTTTTTGTAAGACCAACCTAAAAACAGACTTGAAAAGAAAATACACAATCTGGGCAGCATGAAGTAAAGTATAATAGCAGCCACAGACAGATGATGTGAGCAAAACTGGCAAAAACATGTATTTCCTTTCAGACCAATAAAAAAAAGTTCACTGGTGATTACTAATAGAGATAGGAACCTGTATGAAATGTTGACGTTTATCAAATATTCTGCAATAGAAAATTAGTTTAGCTTGACAAGTATCATGTTCTAGGCCTGAAACCATATGAAATGAGTAGAGACACAGAGACAGTTCTTATATTGTGAGAAAAAAATTGTACTGAACAGTGAAGAAGATAATCAGTCAAAGCAATCAAGGAAAGTACAGAGAAAACAGTATCAAGTTATACTTAGGATCTAGTGAGTAAAAACCAGCTAGAATCAGAAGCAATATTATAATGGAAGACCTAAATAATAATCCTGATGATATATATGAGATAAATTACAAAGCAAACCTTAATTGCTCCATGTTTGTGACTGTTTCTTAACACGATAGTGAAAGAAGTTGTTTACTGTCTTATTAGGCTAACCCAATGTCATTTTGTTGTAAAGTACTACACTAGGTCCAGTCCTGATGTCATGAAAATTAGTGGCAGAGCTGTGAGAGAAGGTTATTTAGAGATAAGTTTGAATTTCTGAAAGGAAGCACTAAATCTCAGAGAACCACCCCAACCTGGACGCTTCCACAGGCAATAAATAAGCAAAAAATTGTATCTGAAAGAGAGGCAAATTTAAACAACATTTCAGTCATTACACTGTAATAGGGAAACAGAAATAGTATATCTGTACTGCATAATAGGAATTGTGTTCTCTATAATGAAGTTACATTCAACAAGTAATCTACATATTCGGTTCTAGCTTGATGTGCATCACTCAGCATATATGAAAAAACACTTTCAAATTCAAGGAAAACAACATACTGAAAATTCTGCTTCAAATTTAGAAACTCAGTATAGAACTATATGCACTTGCACATTTTAAGCATTTTACACTTTTAATTCTTCTCAAAATAAATGTGCCTACATATGCAGTGTAAAACACATGTGAAGATGGCAGTACAGATTTTTTTTGGATATTAAATACTAAAAATGCCAAATGTTCACAGATATTGTCAGAATACTTTATTGTATTGGTGCTTACCAATAGAAAACAATTTAAAATAATCTTTGAGGTCAAATTTTCTTGAATAAGATTGGAATAGCTGCTCCACAAGTCAACAATTCCAGTGTTACTTTTTTCACTGTCTAGTTTCTCACTTAAGGAAGTCTTGTTGAACACACACTCTTCCCTAAGAGAGACTGTAAAGATAACACTATCACACTCCTTTCTAAAGCAGTCTGAGAATCCTACATGTTTACAACTCTGACAGGGGTGAATGAACAACAAGGTGATTACTTGAATGCCTGGTTTTGTCTACTGCAACCTTAACTCCTTTTTAATATTTTATATTGTTTAAAATTGATAATTAACATTATGAGCAGCAACAATAAAAATATGTGTGTACTTTCTTATTTAAAACACAAATGTATGCTGTGATCTCTAGCTTCTTATGGTGCCAGTGTGTTTGAAAAGTTATTTGCCTTATGAAATACTTTGTCTCTTGATCTGCTTAATACTTTGTTAATAGAATCCAATATACCTGTGTCTTTGTGCAGTTTATCTTCTACATGGAGTTCACCCAGGAAATTATTCCCACATACATTTCTCAAAATATTAAGTAAGTAACCAGTGACCAGAAAAGGAGAATACCTTATTATAAGTTTGTGGTTTAAATATCATGTCAGACTGTAAGCAGTACAGTACCACGGGCCAAGTTTAGACAAATTTCTGAATGGTTGTAATTGCTCTCTACATATGCCTTATTTAAATATTTTTATAGAGGTATTTACTTACAATTCCAACTGTATCTTTTTCTAGCCCAGAACAGATTGGTTAGATTCCTCTATTTAGATTTTCCTGAAAAATATGACTGAAAAACTGATGGTTATAAAATCCTAGTATGCATTGGCATGGAGGAACTTGACAAATAAATACATCTACTCTTAATGGATAGCTGCTTCAAATTCAGCGCAGTTTCAAAATTGCCACTAGAAAGTAGTCACGTGTCACAAAGCACACAATATGGAACAAACAGTGGGTTTGATTATCTGTATCTGTCCCATTCTCTCCTGTGCAGGTTTCAGGAATTTATGCAATTTATACACATAGAATATATTGCTGATTTGCCACAATACAGAAAAGCTAAGACTTTAGTCAGGTATCACTTGTTTTTAAAGTAAAACTTGCCAGTGAAGACTTGTCAACCCACATCAGAAGCCATCCAACACCTCAACAATGAAGAATGTGGTATATAGCTTACATGTGGTCTTTGGTGTTGGGAAGTTTTTGAAGACCTTCATATTCCAGAATGCTCTAGGAGCACCTTGGAATCAAGAGAAATTATAGCTATGCCAATATGATCACTAGGAACTGACACATCACCAAATCCATGCAGTTGAAGTTGTGTCTGAAACTTCATGTGTGTCAAAAATTGAAATAAAACAAAGAAGATATGGAGGTGGTCTGTTATGCCTGGCTTCCATCTTCCTACATTGAAAATTGTTAGACTTCTGTCTGAAATGTGGGGATAAGATGAAGTATACCCAATGGGCCAAATTCCCAGTACGCCTGAGATAATATGAACAGAGAAAAGCAGAATGAACTGAAAGTCATTAGAAAACTTACTTTATTACTTTAATACCGTTTTATGTTCTACAGTCTTAAAGTCTTAGATCTCCAGCTGCCTGTCACAGGCAGTCGCAGATATAGCAGAAGCAGCTTATATTCCCTATCATTCATTCTTCCTCTAAATGTAGAAATCTAGCAGCTGTGAGCATCTAAGATGTTTGCCCTAGTACTTCCTTTTTTTCAATGCATATAACTGAGCGAGACTTCATAATCTGGGGCTCTGGGATTTGTTCTCCCCCACAGAAATTGGGTTCTAGTTTTGCTCACCTGTAGGTGACAGTTAAGTTTATAGGGTCTTAGGCTTTCAGCAGTGAAAGAGGTGGTGACTATTTTGTGTGGGGGGGTGGAATTTTAAAGGTTCAACCAATATGTTTAGATAACAGTTGGATTGTGAAACCTTTGGCAAGAGTTCTGATCATGGCAGCTGGGCACAAAAAGATCTGTACTACTGACTGAATGTAGCACATATTGGGCTTATTTGAGTAGCAGTATACAAATTGATGTATGATCACTAATCTGTTCCAATACGTCACAAACATTTTCATCTTAACATAAGGCCCAGGGAAAAAAAGTCACTGCTTTCCAAAAATCAAAATTAGTATCAGACGAGATTGATTTTCTTTGCTTTGATTAAGCAAGTTAATGCATCATCTGAATTAAAACCCCAGCCTCTCCACAGGAAAATACCTATATTAAAGATTTTGTCTAAAGGATTTAATGAACTCATTTTAGTAGGTATTCTTTCAGGGAGAAGGGGAATGTTTACTATGGGTGAAAGAAGAACTTTGTAATAAGAAAATTCTGTCAGACACTATTAATTAATGAAGGCTTTCAGAAATTTCAGCAGAGGACATGAGACCAATCTGTACAGGAGAAAGGTTCCTCTCCAACACAGTGCCTCTTCACTATCTTCCATTACCATCCAAATTTTGAACAACAAGGATTTTTAAAGCCACTCCTCATGTAAACTGCATTAAATTATTCAGATTGTTTTCTAAACCTCTTTAGATAATTCATAGGACACCCCACAATTTCTGGCCACCCACCTCACCACCCCCCCATTAGAGGGCAGAAATGTGCTAGAGGTGATAGGAGGCTCGTCTGCGTGCAAACACTTGTCTTCAATAATTAACAAGTAATAGGAAAAAAATCATTGCAGATGTATAAATGGCAAACCGACTCATGCCTCAGCAATATGCTTCTTCGCTATGATTAAGCATGGAAGTTCATTTTTAAAGCAGTAATTTGAATGGTGTAAAGGGAGATCTGTTTGTTTGCTTCCTCCCCTCTTCCCCACCCCCTCCCCTCCCTTCCCTCCAAGACAGAGCATTAGTTAAAAAAACAAATGAAGGAAAATTCCCCAAAGAACCTTAGCAGGGAACAAGAAAAACATCCATTGTAAACAGCGGGTGGGTCTTCTGACAGGCTTTGTTTGCAAATGATAACAATTACAGGTAATTTTTCATTTCAATTGGAAGAACAGGTATATAAAAAAAAAAAAAAAAAGGAGAGCAAGAGAAACAGAGAGCAAGTGAGATTTCCCAAGTGTCTTATTCCCTCCCAGGTCTACAACCTAACAGGAGTGTAGAGAGCTCAGTAGTTTCTTCTCATTCCATTAAGTGAGATCTAATTGTGTCTCTTCTGTCTGTTGGCAGATGCGGTTTCTACATAACAACAGCCCAGAGACAGAGCTGCCTGATTAATGCCTCCAGCTGTCATATGCCCCATTATCTGTGCATTTGCATAACTTAATGGTTTAGGACAGGGGAGAGAGGATGCTTAATTTAATGTTTAGCAGGCCCTTGATAGCTGAATAATTTAAGAACTGTCAAGGGAGGTCAGTCCTACAGCGATTCAGCAAGACAGCTATGATTTCTGAATATCATTAAAATCCTTACTTAGGATAATTTGAAAAAAAAAAGAAGGGAGGGCGCACAGAATAACAACAATGCCTGAAAGGAGGCCCCGATTTTCTGTTAACCATTCCTTCCCTGAGGACTAGGAGAAAGACTTGGGGGAAAAAACATCAATTCATAACATAGCCAAGAGAGAAACAGTTAACCGTATGCTTTTTCTCCCCCATCCCCCAGTCTTCTTCTCATAGCTAAAGGGTGGAAATACAGAATTTACTTAAATTCAACTAACAGCCCAACATGCTTTGAACAGGAAACACTCTCGGTTTCATTAGATGTTAATGAATATTATTAAGCTAATCTGCCATTTGTTTTCTAATTATGTGTCAGAAAGCACCACAGTGGCAGCTGAGGCAACTGCCAGGGTGCATTTATTTATCTTCCAATCCTGTGTTTACTGACCAAGTATAGCACAGAGTGATTAGTATAAAATAAAAAGGGATTTTAAAAAAAATTTTTTTGTATGTTGATTACTACTGTTCTTTTCCAAGTTCATCAACTTCTACATGACATTTGACTGTTTTTAAGAACAGATAAAATGGAGTTATTTGGGATTCCCTGTGAGGCATTCTGTCATAGTACAAAAATGGATGAAAGAAATATTTTGTGGCTGGGCTGACCCTCTGTATTGGGTCTGGCTGAGGTGAAGATGATTTTCCCCTAGCAGCCCTCATAGTGCTGTGCTCTGTGTCGGCAGCTAGAAGGGTGTTGCTCACACACCAGTGTTCCAGCTGCAGCTGAGCAGTGCTCGCACAGCATCGAGGCTGTTGTCCCTCCAACATCCCCCCTCACCAGTCAGCTGGGGGTGGGCAAGATCTTGGGAGGGGACACAGCTGGGACATCCCCAAACTGACCAAAGGGATGTGCCACACCATGTGGTGTCTGCTCTGCAATAAAAGGGAAGGAGGTGGGTGGGGTGATGGGAGGATGAGGGGTTTGGGCATTCATTATTACAACATTTATTTTCTGGAGCAACTGCTATGCATACTGAAGTCTCACTTCCCAGGAAGTGGCTGGACATCACCTGCTGGTGGGAAGCAGAGAATAAATCTTGTGTTTTCATTTGCTTCCATGCATGGACTTTGCTTTTGCTTTATTAAACTGCCTTTTTCTTGACCTATGAGCTTTTTTCCATGTTATTTTCTCCCTGCCCTGTCTTACTGAGGAGGAGAGTGATAGAGCAGCTTGGTGGGCAGCTGATGTCAAGTCAAGGTTAACCCATCACACCCTACCTATTTGGTAGCCAAATTAAGATCTTGCTCAATGAGCCATGGAGCCATGCTCCACTATTTCTGTTGAGTTCATTGCATTTGTCTGGCTCTGTCCTCCACACTCCCAAAACAGAGCTCTGTGTTTCCTGATCTGGCACTTTGAAGACTGTATGGTCAAGATTTAAACAACCTCAAAAAGGATTAATGTTTTTGCTAAGAGCAGTAGTTGGTAGGTTTGGTGTTCCTCAGTGGAATTATATTATTTACATGGAAAGCATGTGAAGTTATTTCACTTGATGAGGCAAATCTGCTTCTGTGCTTATGGTAAGCAGGCTAACTTTCTAGGCAGTGCTTTGCCCCTAAAGACTTCTTGCATATGTTCCTGTGCGACCAGTTCTTTTCTGGCTTTATTCTCTTTCTTCAATTACTGCCTGTACTGCTTTGCCCATCTTCAGTTCATCTGGCTAACAGAAATGCCCATCATTTTTCTGGGTTCATTGTGTGGGCCTTCCTTGCAGCTGGCTTTTAGGCAAGGATTTCTGTTGTTTTAGCTATCCAATTCTATAAAAGATCTGAACACCTTATGTCATTTTTTATTTAATTTCTGTTGTGTATGGACGATTGCAAAATGTGCTAATGATAAAGAAGTAATCTGTGAAACTACCAGTAACTTGTATACATTATGTCAACGTGCGCATATACACAGTCCATAGATACCTGTACACACAACTGGGTGAGTTAGCTCTTTGTGTGTGTGTGTGTGTGTGTGTGTGTGTGTGCTCTAGAACAATGGTTTAGAAAATCTGACATTTAAGAACCTTATTTTCCTCTGAGATTCAGAAAAAAGGTGGAGGGAAATTTGAGTCAGGGGATTATACTGAGTTGAAGGAGAGCTATTGCTATGGCTGGTTGGAAGTTGCCCGAGATTTTATAAGGGATTGAGTACATCCTGTCTTTGTGCTGTTGAAATCTTTTAAGCCATTTTTTCCTTTACATTTTATAAATATGAAAACTCAACCACTGTCAGCTGAATTAATTATTCAACTGGTTCAATCTGTAAATAATGACCTGTATTCTCACCTTGCAGCTCTTACACTTGACAAAGACATTTGATGTGGTGAGGTAGTAGAGCTGTAACAGCATGGAAAGGAAAAAGAAATCTGCTCCTCTGTTACTGGGCTGTTTTGTACATTTTATGATCTTTCTCTGGACTACGCAGTACTCACCAGAACAGGATGTAGGACTCAATGGCATGTTTGTCAGATGCTGTATACTGATTTTTATACACAGGACTGGTGCATGGTAGCAAAGTCATGGGTAGCTCTGGTTTGTATTCCTGGGGAAATAAGAGATGATGTCTTCTTTTTGTTTAGCTACATTACTGTTTCTTGCTTGCAGAAAGCAAGATTTTTTACTCACTGATATATTTTTTTATGTTTGTTGAATTTTATTTTCAGCTGCTTTGTTTTAAAAGGGGAAATTGAGAAACTAACATGCATTGTGAAGCTCAGTTTCTGAGAGGTAGATTTCCACCAGGTTCATTTTTGGCCATTGCTTTTTTGTTGCTTCCTAGCAGGAAATTGATTAGAAGCAGTGTGAAGCCAAAGTAGAAACTGGGATCTTTTATTTGGTGGAAACATGTAGTTCCAGGTTAGAGACCTCACTTTTCAACATGTATTCCAGCACTGTTGGCCTCAGAATAATTTTGCTCAGTTTTTTTCAGAGACAAATTTAGTATTAATGCTGGAAACCTGTAATGACAAGGTTGTCCATTCTTAGGCTTCTACTAACAGAACAAGAATGAAAAACAAAATGGGAAGGGAAAAAAATCCTTATGTGTGCTAACATAAATCATCACAGTTGTTCCAATCAGCACATATGGTATGGTAACATTGCCCACTGCTTTGAGACCCTCTAATGGAAGACCATATGGGCTGCTGCTGCATCAAAACACAATAGGCCTGTGTTTAGGACTCCGCAGTGACCTGGATTCAGAACTTCCTTGCTTTTATTGGTTTGTGTGTCTGCATCAACATTTTTTCTTCCAAATTAGTGTTTTTTTATTTTTCTATTTTTTTGTGTGTTTTTTTTTTTTTTCTTTTTCTGATTCCTTTGTTCAGTGATAGATTCCTATGGCTATAGCAAGACAAATGTGTGCCTGTGGTTTTTGTATTTCATGTGATTGCCTTTGGATGTTTTGGAATATTTCCAGATTTCAGAAATAGTAAGACAAAATTACAACTGGATCACTTTGTCAAAATAAACTCGTAGAAAGAAAAATTATTTTCCTTTCTCTGGTGTGTATTTTTTGAATAATAAAACCAGTTCATTCAGAATCATGGAAATTAGGGTGCCATTTTGAGAGTTCCCAGTGGTTCACAGTCAGTGCCTTGTGAAAGTCATGCTGTCCTACAGCTACACGGAAAGAGGTGCAATTCAAACTGTTGTTAAAATTGTGGTACTAGGATGTTATAAATTTTATTTACTGAATTTATTTACAATTTTAATTCACTTATTATTTATTTATAATTATACACCATTACTGAAACGGGCACAATGAGTACCCCTGAATCTAAACGCTCCAGCACGCTGATCCTTGGTACCAAGGATATTTGCTATAGGTAGAATATACTTCCTTGCTTTTTCCACACTCACTGATCCCTAAAAATAATCAGTCACGACCTCTCTTTTTCAGGGAAAACATGCAAATTCTCCATGGATTCCACACCATTTTCCTTCAAAAGATTCTCTTTGTCTTCAGTCATGTGCTTTGGCCAGCTCTTCTTGCTATTTTACCATACTTCCTTGGGTGAGTTAAGGGTCTCTGAAATCAATTCAACTGACATCCCTCCATCAAGTTATGGCTCTTCAGCCCAGCCCTCAGATGGGAGGGGGTGGGTGAGACCCGCCATTTCCTGCTCACTCCTCAAAACAGAACAGCAGGAGATAGGTGGTGGCCTCTCCTGGACCATACTGTGGTGTGCAGTTGACCAGTGGCTTTGTGTAATGACACTGTTCCTTCTCCTCCTCTTAAATGATTTTATGCATTGATCAAGGATAAGGTTCTTGATCTACTCAGCTTTTGAAGTACAACAAAAGTCTAGTCACCAAGGGCTATGCATTCACCAAGGACCTTCCAAGCCCAGTGTAAGACAGAAGACAGCAGATGGATATGGAGGACAGATGGGTATGTGGTTATTAACACAATGATAGAGAGCGGTTGGCTGCAGAATGGTTTCACTTTCTGTTCCCAAAGTGGACAGGTTTTCTCTGGCAGCTGGGTCTAGCTGGTGGGAATGAGTATAGGCAGAGGAGGGCAGATGTCTTCCCATTGCTGAACGGGGAAATAGGGCATAAAGCTCCCTTCCAGTGATAGCTCTTCTGCCTCCGGGATGGGTTTAAATTGATTTTCTCCTTGTAGACAGGGGTTTTGAGAAGTACCAGGCTTAAATGGCAGTGGATGTATATGGAAGCATAAGGGGCTTAAGTGGATTGTTAAAGGGCTCAGACCACAGCAGAAGGATGCATGGGTGCAGTGAAGTCAGATATAACTTGTCAACAATATAAGCATATTTCTGTCAGTTTTTTATAACTAATATCACTGAGCAAGGATACAAGTTTAACACTCTAGCTATGCAATAAAACCATCATCGTTTCAGCATGAGGTATCTGTTTATTTTGTAACTGCTTCTTCTGCCAGTACTATTGTTTTGATGCCCCATGCAGCATGAATTCAAAATGGATTGTATTACTTGATACTACTTTACAGTACAATAAGTAGCAAGTTAAGCACCCAACATAGTCCTGAGCTCTTGGTTATTTTAAGTAGAAAAAAGGCAGGGGTAAGAATTTTTGGTAAATACCTTTAATTGCTCCAGGTTTCTGCCCTATTCAACAATTTATATATATTTTTTTTAACTTTCCTTTTTATATCTTTCTTCAATGCTCTGTTGCACTTACTAAGTTTCCCTATCTGTATCTGGTTTTTAAGCTTTGACCCAATTCAGATAAATCCCATAACTAGCTGAAATTCTTGATTCTGAAACATGTGCCTGAAAAGTCTGTGAAAACTGGAAAAATTGAAAGCAATTACTAATATAGACCAATTCAGGAGCAGAAAGGAACAGGGAAGTTTCTTGTTTCTTCTCTATCCTTCTGAAGTACACAGGATTCTTCCAAATCTCAAAATTAGGTTTGGTTTTAGGGGAAGGTTCCAGTCAGCGCTTGTTCTTCTAAATCAATTTCAAAACATAAGTCCTGCGATAAACGGCTAATCTCCTACATACAGATTCAAAACCACTATTCCAATTCTGTCTTTTTCTGTCACACATAAAACACTGAGAAGTCTCATATTCATATTCTCCCACTCACACATTTAGAGGAAAACAATGCAGATGTTCTTCTGCTACACTAGATGTCACCTAGATGAAAATTTAAAAATAAAATATCTTCTTCCCACTGTTTCCAGAGGCGATTAGGATGACAAGTTAATCAATACTTCATCTAAGCCCTGCATTTTTCTATTCATCATATCACAGCTCTTCTAATGTAGCTGTCCAGTCCACTGAAAGCAGGCTTTTTAAAAGGACCAGCTATGTTGCAGATTTACTTTGCTGAACAATCCCTTAGCCTTTTCCTTAACTAGCCATATGCGAAGCAAAACCCAGAAAGTCTGCAGGTGTCCCAGAGAGGTGGCTGTTAGGAGGATAGCTGGAATGACCTCAGTGCCCTGAACTGAAACCTAAGGAGACCCAGAGAGAGTTCTTGGCAGAGTGTCACGCTTCCCCGTGACCTGGGGAAATCATTTATGCTCCCTTCTGCACAAGGGTCCTCATTTGCAAAAGAAGAAGAATTTCTCTTTGCTTTAAGGGTTCTGCACCACTAATGACAGTGAGTGTTCAGCTTCTGAGCTGATGAAAGGCAGTCAGATATATGCTGGTCGTATTTAACCTGCTTTGTGCCTTCTGGGGTCCAATGTGTAAAGAATACAATTTTCCTATACCACCTACCATGCTACATATAATTTACAGGAACTAAATAAGTATCTGGAGAATCATATCACGTGATGGGGCTGACAGTCACAAAGAACAGAGGTGGTTAAAGACAGTCTTTCAAGAGGTAGAACAATTGGGTTCAAAGCCCTTGGTATTTGAAAGCTACCCATGACTTCAGAAGAGAGGCCAGCTGCAGTCTCCTGCTGCCTTGGTCGTATCCTGGGCTGCCCTGCAGTCTGAATGTGGGAAGGGAATGGTATTTTGTATGTATTAAACTGTTGTTTTTCTTTTGTTACCATCTTCTGTAGCTGGTATATAATAAAAGGACATCTATTTAAAAGTGTTGTTTCCTTTCTGAGGTTTTCATGAGAAATGCACAGATTACAGCAAATTTTCTACTGTCTGTAATATGACATTTTACTTTTAAATGGACTCTAATGTTAATAAAGTATAGCAGTATAACAATGATAGAGCTTGTCTTTTTACTCAGCCATCAAAATAAAGAAAATGTGTCCAAAATAATTTTTCCTAAGTAACACTAGCAGAAATCTCTTACAAATGTTACATGAAAGGGATGCTGTGAAAACTGGGCTAAAATAAGTGCTGCTCAGCTCAGACTGAGGTGGAAGTTTTTCTGGTCAAGTAACTGTTTCTCTGTCTTTGGTTTTGTGAGTTAAAACCCATCAGGAATAAAATGATGCCTTAAATCTTCTGATCTGTGTCATGAGGAATAGATTTTCAGTTCTCAAGGGATCAGAATAACTGAATATATTAAGATTTAACTAAACTTTTGGTACCTATTTTTATTATTGAATTCAGAGTTTCTTTTGAGTGGTATATGTGGGAATCTAAGAGAACAGAAATGGAAACCAAGAAAATCCATGTGTGGACTAAAGGTCCAGCTGTGAAGTGGCCTGATTTCTGTGTTCTGGTCAACAGCCTATGAGAAGAGGTCTTAAAAGAAAAAAATTCTGAGTTTTTGTCTTTACACAGATACATATTGTGATGAAACTCTGTGAGCTGTGAAGGGTCCACATACTTGTTTTTACTGACCATGTACAAAGCTAGTTACATATGTGCATTTCTGCACTGACAGGTTCTGATATCTTTTAGTAAAGGTACAAATGATTTCTTCAGCTGTTTCTATTTGAACACTAATACATTTGATGTCTAATGTGAAATGAGCTAGCAAACATGAGGCAGTACTGCTCTCCACAGAAATGACACTGTCAGAAAAGAGAATAGTTGACAACATGACCATGGGATCAACAGAACAGGCAATGTGTGAATAAGCATGGAGACTGAATATTAGTTAGCCCCTAGAGCTGGTCTCACTTTGCCAAGCTGATGCAGGGGGCCAGTAGACAGTTTGAGCACAGATGTATTTTTGTTTTGTTTTGTTTCTTGTCTGATCAGAGGTTAAAAAAATGCTATAGACTCTTGACCTATGTCAAGCCAGCAATTTTCACCAGCACTACTAGACATGAAAGAAAAACTAGTGCTGAATGTCACCTGTAATATTTCAGTTGTCTCCTGAGAAGAATGTGTTAGGTGCTAATTGTCCTGGAAACCTGGTGATCTATTTTTCATTGTGAATGTTTGTTTATCATTTGTGCCCTTACTGAATTTTTGAGACACAGTTCAGTAAAAAATGAAATTGTTGCCCTGTCACCTCTGTCAACGCACCACTCTGTCAAGTATTGAAGTTCAGCCTAGGATCCCACTTTGAAGACATTAAAAAGTATTACTGCAGGCAGAGCTCCTTTGTTCAGTCGAAAAAAATATCCTTCCATTTACCTGCCCTCAAAATTGGGACTATGAATGCACTTCTGACAGGGGGTGGAAAAATTCTTGGCTTATGCTAACAAGTCTGAATGAAAAGTGCTGGGGTTAAGGAATTCAATGTGGTACAGAAATTAAGGCCTTGCAAGTAATTGTATGGTACCAAATTGAGGCCAAGAGTGAAGCCAAATTCTTTCATTGTGGGGATGCTTTACAGCTTCCCCCTAATATGTAGTTTTCTAAAGCACATGAGATGAAAAAGCATTGCCATTTTGCTTTGTCTGCAGACTAAGAGGGTCTTGAGTGATATACATGTAGGTCTAACTGCAAGAAAAGGGTCAGACTGAAAATGCTCCTGGCACAAGGGAGCATACGGCTTTATGCTTTCCTATACTGTGCTGCTTATTCCCATTTGTATTTGGCCAGCAGAATCAAAATCTGTTTCATGTGAAGATATGTAGTGATCAGCAAATATGCGGTAGAGAGGACCATAAGGACATACTTGTCCTTTTCTTACTCCTCCCTGACTATGCTTATAGTCACCCCTGGAAACAGGACACTAGGCCAGATTGGTTTAAACCAGTGTTCACTTCTCTACAGGCATGTGTATCTATTAAAAGGATGAAAAAACACTGAGACTAGTGAATACATTCAGTGTTCCATTTACGTTTTTCTGTGGCATATATGTCAACTACTAATTAACACCGATTAGTGTTAACTCCCCTCAACCTCCTTCTAACAAAGCACTGTGCATGCATCAGCTCTGCTTTTTGTTTGTAAATAGCTTGTCTGAAACAAAGTAATTTAAAATCTCCTCCTTGCTTTTGTGAATAGAAAAGATATGTGCTCTTATTCATTTTATCAGCAGGTCAAGTACTGCTGTTTCAGAGCCTGATCTGAAGTCCATGGAAAGACTCCTGCTGGGTTAAACGTGTTTTAGATCAAACTCTTAACAAAGGCAGCACTTCAATAAATCACAGCCTTGCAACCTCTTTGTCAGGCTGCATACCTTTGTGGTTCTCTATGGCCTGCTAGCATTAGGGCTTTCTTTGTCTTTTTAAGGGCTTTATTCTACCCAAGCAACCCTGACATATTCTGTACAGACCCACTGTAAATAGAGTTTTACAGACTGTAAGTCAGAACTGACTCTGATTCTCTAATGTTGTCTTTTTCTGATCCAAGGTTCACTGTCATGCTAGCTTGTCTCTTCCCCCATCTTCCTTCAAAACTTAATTTCTTTCTTATTTTTGCGTTTCCAGAGCTCTGGCCCCATCACTCAGCTGCTAAATCTCTGTGTCTCTCTATTGGGCTTCCTTCTTCCTCTCAACTGCCAGATCTTTCCTTGCTTCCAGCAATCATCTTTCCCTCTTCAAGTGCCATAATGTATTTTCTCCTATTTAATGAGATGCCCAGGATGGGTGAACTGACACTCTCATTCTGTTTCCCAGAATCCTTAAATGGATAGCATGATAAATACAAGCCAAAACAACATTTTCTGCTGAGGAATCTGAAACTCCTAATAGACATGCCTTCTCAATTCTCCAAGACAGGGCCATGTCCTCTGACAGCAACTTGACAAAACTCTATTGACTTCAGCAAAGTTACTTTGACTTATGGCAACTTAAGATTTACCCCATAGTATAAATGGAGCTTGTCTTTCACATAAATCACAAGAAAGTAGTTAGATGTATGGCAAATTAAATTAAACATCTGATGTCAAATTACTGCAAGGTCCTGAATTAGTGCTGCTTAATATCAAATCTTAAATTTGTGTCTGAGGTCAAATTACAATTTCCATTATCTAATGGAAATAGCTCTGTACTATATCTTCAGTGACAGTCATGAGTTTAATAAACTAACAAACCACTGGATGTCTCTACTGTGCCATACAAGTCCAGTTAAAATATATATATCTGGCACAAAAGCTTACTTTAAAAAGAAGGCAATTTGAACATGGAAATATTTGAAATGATGGGACAGATTTAAGGTGGATCTCTCACTGGATATGCTATGAACTGTAGACATTACCTACACAGTACAGTAAAATGCAATTAATTCTTTCAAATAAGGAAGTTCTTTTTTTTTTTTTTTAAATTATTTATATGGTACATGTTCTTCACAGGTGTGGGAAAGTACAGATCTCCAGTTGAGTGAATTTTGTTTGCTTTTATTTCTTTAACTCAGCTGAATGATATTCAGATTTAAATTTTAATCTTCCTGCTTTGAACACCCTCTTAATACTCTATTCTTTTGTCATCCCTCTTCCTGGACCAGGGATAATGGAAATACTCCTCTGGAAACTCTGAATGCTAATTAAGTAACAAAGGCCTACATGAGGACCGAGGCAATTTATAACAGGAAGGATAAAATCACAAGGACAGGAATACCTTGGGGTGTCAAGTGTATTACATGGGCTATGTGCTTATATATGTAGGAGAAAGGGGATGAGCCTTCTGATAGATATCACCTGGATTTAGTCACCATAGCTACACAAGATTTGTCCTGACTGTTCCTTCAAACTGTTTCTCCAGTGAGAAGGACTGCAGGGCGGTGAAGTTTCTGCAGGGTGAGCATCACACCTCTCTTGGGATGTGCTTGCAGCAACATGTCCAGGCTGATGAGGAGGCTACAGACATTTCCTCGCTGAGCTGCCTCACTGGGTGCAGGAAGGGCTGTGCTTGAAAATAAGGCTGGTTTTGTTTGCTTGGCATCCTGTGCCACCACCTTTTCCTTTGAGGGTCCGTTTGTACTCTGTATCAGGGTGTATTAGTTTGTTAAAGGATTATGAAAGTGCTTTGTGACTTGTATTGTGAAGAGTGTCTAATCTGTACATTTCCCCAAATTTTATATCTACTGTATGACCCAACTTGTTCCTTCCATTTGTATTTTGATTTGAAGTTAAAAAACGGAGAAACAAAATTAAAAATAAACAAAAACACCTCACAATATTTGATTTATCACAAAACAACCTGTCTGTCAGAGTAGTTATAAGTCATTACCAGTATGGATGCTTTTGCTTGTTTGCAGTCTCTCACACAGTCACTTCCAGTTCTGAAGAGGGATCGGGATGTGAAAAATGGATGTCTGGTTTGAGAACTGGGAGTTATGACTCAGCCAAATGCTCCTTTGTTGTGCCAGTAATGACAATTCACTGGCATCTCTAGTATGGCTGCTGGGTGTTCATGCAGAAGAGATACCATGTGTGATGCTAGAAGGCGGTGACAGTAAATTATTGTGTTAGTCTAGCAAAGTGGAAATTCAGAGTGCCATCAAATACTCAAAAATTACTCTAATCTGGGAAAATATAATAAATGGGAGCTAGATACTCTTACCTCAGTCTTAATGGCTTTGAGTGTATTTGGTACTTGTTTTTTTTTTTGTTTGTTTGTTTGTTTTTTTGTTTTGTTTTGTTTTGTTTTGTTTTGTTTTGTTTTGTTTTGTTTTGTTTTGTTTTGTTTTGTTTTGTTTTTAACTCCATATAAAACCTTGAAATGGAAAAAGCTAATGTCTCTAATGACAGTGGATTCAATTTTACTTCATCCAAGAACTTTGGTTTGAGCAGAGCCATTGAGTTTTAAAAAGACTGCTCTATTCTCCTGTATCTATAATAAATTCCTGCCTAGCAAAGTTTAAATATGCAGCTTCAGGGAACAAAGGAGGCTGCTAAAAGGTAGATAAATCATCAGCTTTTATTCAAAGGAACCTTTTCACCTATTCAGTGGCATGAATCTTGCAAGACAAAAACAATATTTTGAATTTTATAGTGCCTTTCATCCAAAGCACTTTGCAAAAAAAATGAATAAATTAGTTTCCCCTCATGGTATGGTGTTTGTAAATGTTGACATTTCAGTTTCAAGGTGGAGTAGGTCAAGACAAAATGAGGAAAAGTGGTTTCTCCAAAGTCTGACATAGGTAACCTATGCTAAGAGTCGGGAATAGTACCTGGATTATCATGAGACAAATGTCGTCTTTACCGGATTTGGGAAACTAAATCATGCAGAGGACAAATCTGTGAAGAACCCAGTCTACTGGTCATGGTAGAGGATGAAACATCAGCAGCTGACTGCAGATCTTTCTGCATTGAGAGTAGAATAAAAGTAAACAGATGTTAACTTTATTGGTAAACACACTCCTCTGCTCATGGCTTGAGCTAGGTCAGGTTTGTAACTATGAGCATGGCAATGTCAGATCTCATTGGAAATTTAGTTCTTAGTCTCTGTGTTTGTTTGAGACCCATCAAATGGGAATAAATGTGTCCTCTTACCTTGCAGAGCTCCTGCAAGGATGAATATATGGATGTTAATGGGTTTCAGGTGCTTACTTGAATCTGCAGCAGTAAGCACTGTATATATTTTGCCAGAGTATTTTACCTACTTTGTCCATTTTCCTGTGTACCTTGACTCATATCATGCATAACAGACACAAAGATTTACTGCTTCCTCCCACCTGTGGTGTCTCCCTAATGTACATTTCTTAGTCTTACATCTATACAAGTTTTAATTTTCCAGAATAATCAAGTTTGCAGTTTCACTTGAGGAGACTCTTTGCTACCTCAGTAAATTTTCTGACACTTTGACTGCATGTCTTCTTGAATCTGTTTCCACACATGTCATTATACCTTTTACATTGCACCGAATAGCTCCTTGTATTGCCTTTGTTTTTCTACCCTTCAAGTATTTGACATTTCCTATTATGTCTCCTCACTGTGCACTGCTTTGTCACTTAGCCAAGCTATCATGTAGAATTAGCCCCCATAATCTTGAGTCATTATCCACCTGTGGACACCTAACTTTTTTTGGGATCTAGTATAAACTACCCCTCTGTTTGTCCATATCTTTTGGGCTGTGGATTGAATGCAACAATGTACAAGGGTTGAACAAGGGAAGCACAAGTCCATTCCAGCTTCCTCATGTGACACCCAAATCCAAATGCTTTGCTTCTTTTTGCTGCTTTATAATGTCACAAACTCTGCACTGTCACCTTCTACCTCCTTCTCCATCCTGCTCAACAAACTCTGAGCATTTCAGCCTGGAAATTGTATCTCCCACCACCCTAATGAATGCCTGTCCTGGGTTTGTGTGAGAGGTGGGGTTGTTTTTTGGTAGCAGGGGAGGGGACTATAGGGATGGCCCCTGTAAGAAGCTTCTCAAAGCTCCTCCAGCTCCAAGCCAGCTCCACCTCTGCACCATAACTGAGCCAATCAGCTGTGCCTCTGCGATAACGTATTTAAAAAGGGACGTGGTGAGGAGGAGTCGGATTTGTGAGGAGGAGTTAAGGCAGCTGTGTGAACACCAAGGTCAGTGGAGGAACGGAGGAACAAAGGAGGGGAGAGGTGTGCCGGAGCAGAGACCCCCCTGTATCCTGTGGTGAGACAGCAGGGTGGGCACGCCCTGCCACCCATTAAGGTCTACAGTAGAGCAGAGATTGGTTTATGGCCTGTGAGGTGTTTTGCATGGATGATCAAGTTGTCTGTCCCTGAAGAAGGCCGACATCCTGTGGGAAGAAGCAGCCCCCGCTGCTGCAATTCAGCGCTGGGAGGATTGCAGCATGCAGGGGTGTCCCACGCCGGAGCAGCTCGGGAAGGGCTGCAGCCGTGGGAGGGACTCCAGTTGGAGAAAGTTGGTGTTGCACGCTAGAGCAGTGTAAGGAAATGATGCAGCCCGTGGGAGGGACTCACACTGGACAAAGTTTGTGGAGGACTATCTCCTGTGAGAGGGGGACCATGCTGGAGCATGGGGAATAAGTTCCAGAAGGAAGCTCCCCCCCCCACTGGAGATGGAAGAAGCAGCAGCACTGACTGCACCCCCCCATTCCCTGCCCCTGCACCGCTGAGGGGAGGAGGTAGAGATATCGGGAGCAGAGCTGAGCCTGGGAAGAAGGGAGGGGTGGGGGGAAGGTGTTCTCAAGATGTGACAATGCTTCTCACTGTCCTACTCTGTTAAGTGTTTTTGTTGTTAGTGTCTGTAATAAATCTGTGTTCTTTTTTTCTTCCCCTAACGAGTCTGCCTTTTGTTCCTGACCATAATGGGTGATTTTCCCCTCCTGGTCCTATCTCAAATCCAAAGCCTGTTTTGTTTGTCCCTTCTCATCGCTGGGAGGGAAGGGAGGAGTGAGCGGCTGTGTAGTGCTCAGTTGCCCTCTGACCTCAAACCCTGACAATGCCCTTTTCTCTTTATGCATTCGCCAAGACCACTGAAATATTCTCAGTGAATTACTAAAGAAACCTTTCCCACCACCCTCTGGTTGCTGAGTGGTTGTCCAGCCTGCAATTCCCCTGCACAGACCTGTGGGCTGGATGCCTCAGTTTAAGGTTTGTCACAGGCACTTATGATCATGAGAGTCTTCCTGGACTCAAACTGGACTAGTAATATTTTCAGTGCCTTGAAAGAAGGAGGGGGCGAAGGAGAGGAGCTGCCTGTGAGATTGGGGGCTGCAGAAGGACCATGATCTCTACAACTCTTCCAAAAGGCTTTTAATGGTCTACTTCATGGCATCTTTAAGCAAACAATGTCACAAGCTTTAAAAAAAGCCCTCTGCAATTCTTGTACTGGGCTGGTAATATATGTCACAACAGATATATATAGAAAAGCAAAGGAGCACAGAAATGTGCCATATGGTTGGACCCCAAAGGAAAGAGCTAGAACATTTCTTCTTTCACCCTCTACTCTGAATCCTTGCAATAATTAGCCAAAGTAAAATGAATATTAGCTTATGCTTAACTGCCTTTCCAGCATGTTACTCTGCATTGACCCAGTAGTGCTAAACCAATTATTTTTTGAACTTTATGGCTTTAAATAATCCTCTGCTCTAAAACTCCCTCTACCCCTCAGCTACTTAACCACAGGCCCGACTGCCCTAAATCCTTTTCTTATACTTTGTAGCTTTTTAAGCAAGCCCCCTCTTTAAGTAGACATAATCCCTTCTCTGTAGAAAACATGAAAGACCTTGAACAAATCAAGATTTCTCCATGGAGAATTCAGCTAATCCTGTGCTTAGCTCCTAACAAGGAAATCCATCTCGCCACCAAGCACCCTATTACTAGAACTAATGCCTGACTTGAATAACAAGCACATTATTGTGCTTTAATTTTAGCACTGCTCTGTCACATGGAGAAGTTGGAGAGGAACGTGACTCGTGACTTGGCTCCTCCAGGAAAGACAGGTCACGCCTTTTTGTTGTTGTTCAGGTTGCTGTGATTTAAAAGCCAACTAAATTAACTATTAATATGGACTGCACATGCTTCAGATTAGATGAAACAGCTGCACTGTAGCTCTGTAGTACACTTTATTATAAAACAAGTGCTGTTATACTGGATTACTATTCTCCTTTACATTGTCTTTTGACTGTTGTGAAATTCATATGCTGGGGCTTGAAGGGGTATAATCGTGCCCTTGGGGGGAGGGAGGCATCAGCCATTTGGTCATAGAAAATGATGTTAGTGTTGGATCAAAGTAAAACCAAACTAATCCACAGTGTGGATGCATGGTCAGCACTTTTTCCCAGAAGGGCTCCCCACAGCATGAGCTGGTTACTGCCATGATGGTAGAAGGGAGAAAAAACATTTTGTGGGAAAATAACTGTATGCATCAAGGAGAAATAGAAGGTGCTGTTCTGGCTCTGGGGTAGTGGTGTTAGCACTGATGTAAGCTGTGCACTGCGTATCATCACAAAATGGAAATGGGAAGAAGACGCCTGGTACAGATCCCGGGTATGAGCGGGTACACTGACCTGATGGGCCAATGGCATTGGGATAGTCATTGCAATTGCTCCTTGGGTCCCCGGTGGCCACATCTAAATTGTGATGGAGCAGAACTGTGAGCAACAGATGGTGTGCACCTCGCTGTGTGGGCCTAAGGAGCACTCTCGAGGGGTGCGTGGCCCTTTCCCCAGCTTGTACGGGCTTGGTGAGAGGTGCCCATCACGTTCAGTCAGTGGCTGCAGAGGCAGATACGGAGCCAGAAGTCCGTGTGTGAGGAGTGAGCCATGAATAAGAAATCTCCTGACTGATGTGCTCATGTAAAGCCATGCTGCCTCTGTTTAGTCTCTTAATCACCTCCATGGCATGGAATTACTGTGTGCTCCTTCTGCTGATTCAGAGAGCCTTGTGAAGCTCCCCTGGATGCCCTGATGTAGTGTGGGACTACAGGTGATTCCCCACGTTTTTCTGAATTAAGAAGAAGAAATTAATTTGGGAGATGTCTGGAAGAACTCTTGGATTAAGCAAGAAAAGATTTTTTGATGCTGTTTGGCAGTGGAGAGAATTAACTGTAAGGACTGTAACTCATTTCTATGCTTGAGAAAAGCATATGTGAATTACTAGACAAGAGTGATTGTAACAAGACAAGAGGAAATGCTGTCTATTCCACTGTGATGAGAAATTAGGATGAAATACCCTTTTTATTCAGACATGGTTTATCGTACTGTATGGCGAGCATAGGTTATGTGTTTATTCTCTTGGTTTATAATATGCTTTCCCATGTAAGACTTTTTTCTCTCTGTATAATACAACTTAGCTGTGGCTGCTGCTGCAGTCATGTCTCTGGATCCTGAAAAATAACACTGAGGGATGGGTGGGATGGGGGAGACAAGCAGCAGTATTACATGGATTTAATGTGACATTAGGCAAATATTAAGCAATATTTTAATTACAGCGGTTATGGCAAATTTTCCTGCTCTGGGAGATTTCAAAAATCCTCCTATATTTAGTGACCTGAATACAAGAACTTCATTGCCTACTCTCTCCATCTCAGGCTGCACGTAAAGTGCAGACTAGGAGAGTTAATGGCTTGTAGTTTAAGGGGAGTTCCACTAGATGATGGTATAAATCTTCATAATGAGCAAGACCAAAACGGGCAGATTAAACAGGAGTACAGGAAAAGCAAAATGCCACACAACCAGAGGCAGTGATAGCCCCTAATCTTCCCCTTGCTGATTTACAATGAAGCTCCTGACAATTGCACTGACCACACAAACACCAGCCATGTCCAGCAGCATCACAGAAAACTGAATGGAGGGGTTGTTTTACTTAATTTAAAATCAAGTAACAATTTATTTAATTTATTTTGCAAATTAGACTGGACTAACATAAATTCATTTTTAAACGATACTATAAATGACAGTAATTGTGTAATTAGCAGCAAATTAATTACAGTGCAGAAGATCCATTTACATGAATCTGAAATAAAAAATTAAAGCTGGTTCTTACATTCTCCCAGCTGACAGATGTCAGGATGCTATTGGGGCACAAGTCTCAGTCTGTCTGCCCCAAGAGGAGAAAATAAACAGCTTTTTGTGCTGCTAGATAGCATCTTCTGTAGCTCGCTCAGATTGGCATGGAAGGCCTCAAATGGGAGTTTCATGGAGACCTTCTTAGGCAGGAGGAATATTCCCTGATGAGATATCAATTAGGAAAAAGGGCATATGGGGAAGACAATGTTATCAAGAAAATCTACTGGATAGAACAACCTTTGAAATGTATCAGCAATGGAGAAATGCTTGCTTTAGTCTCTGGGGAGACTAAAAAAGAACATGCCACTTCTGGATGTCAGTGAGAAGAATAATACCACCAAGGTTCCCTACTTTTGCCTGGGGGGCTGGTGTATCTCTCCCAGAACGTGACTGCACCATTCAGCAGTGTAAAACCCAGCTTCCATTTTCGTTTCCGTTTCATTGCACTGGCTCAGGCTGGGATGGAGTTCTTTTTCTTCAGAGCAGCCCCTGAAGTGCTGCGGTTTGCATTTGTGTCGAAACCAGTCCTGGTAACCCACCAGTGTTTTGGCTGTTGGTGAGCGATGCTTGCGCGGCGCCAAGGCTTCCTCTGCTTCTTACAGCCCCCCGCCCCCCGCGTCGGGAGGCTGGGGGTGGGCAAGAGGCTGGGACGGGGCACAGCCCAAACCACGACGTGACCCCGGCTGGACAGAGAGATACCCCGTGCCAGACGACACTGTGCTCAGCACGAAAAGCTCAAGGGCAGGAGCAGGAGGGCGTCCGGGGTTCTGCTGTTTGTCTTCCCAAGCCGGCACTGGGTGTGCTGAGGTGCTGCTTTGCGGGGAGTGGCTGTCCATCTGCCTGCCCCGGGGAAGCGGTGCCTCAATTCCTCGCTTTGCTTCACCCGCAAGGGCAGCTTTTGCTTCACACGATGAACTGTCTGTGTCCTCATTCGTGAGTCTTCTTGCCTTCGTTTGTATTTTGTTCCCACCTCGCAGGCGAGGGGAGTGAAGGAGCAGTTGTGGGGGTGCTTGGCTGCTGGCCAGAGCCCACCCACCACACATGTACTGTTTCTTTTCAATGGAGATTCCTAATAAATACAGAAATCTCCTAGAACAAATCAAATATTATCATTATGGTTCCAATATATTATTTTACATCTCTTTTAACACCTCTTTGTATGTAGTGGAACTGTGAACACATATCTTTTGCTCACAGTCAAAAACACTTCCTGCAGACTGCTTAATTGGACCCTTTTTTCTTATTTTTTTTTTTTTTTTAATTCAAATATCTTAGTATGGTTGAATTGTTGCCGAGCAAAGTTGTTAATAAGGCAAGTTAAGTTCTTGGCACTGGACACAGGAAAAGGAAAGGCTGGGCAAGTTTTCCCACATTTCATCTTTATATCCATGTCCTGGAACAGCTCACATAAAATGTGGAGAAAGTACCATGGTTAATTATTTAGTTTATTCCAGTTTCTAACATAAGGGAAGGCATACCAGACATCCTATAAAAGGAACTTACCAAAAGTGCTGCTGTTCTGCTTCTACATCCATGTAATCTGCAGCTTTTGCACTGATCGTATGAACATATTTTGTAACATGGCTTCTACATCTAATCATGTTTATTTGACATAAAATTGCTTTCTTTGTTACTGTCAGATTCACCCCATCCAGATAATAGTATTTAACGATAATTAAACTGTTAGTACTGTAAGCAATAGAATGCAGATAGTTTAAAAGGGATTTGAGTTGTTACTCCCAAGTGGGGGTGTCACTACATAAGCAGTTACTGTACAGCAAGGGTGGGCTGCTGTGTCTCAGCTGGTCAGCATGAAGATCTCTGTGACAGTTTCAGAGAGGATAGAACGGTAGTTGATACAGAATAAAGTTCTTCTTGCTGCTATGGGCAGTTGCCTAAGGAATTAGCCAGAAAAAGTCCTAAAGCAGCTAAAAGATGGCAAATAAGATTAATAGTTGTGCCTGCTTGACTGCTGGCATCTTCCCACATAGCAAACCTTTGAGTTACCTTATGCTATTAACTTTTCAGTCCTTCAAATCTTCTGACCTGAGAGGGTGCTTCCCAGGTGCCCTATTCAAAGAACCTCACAAGATTTCTGCTGCTCTGGTTTCATCAGGTGATTCATTTAATTTGGCTGGAGGGCAATCTCACCTAGGGCTAATTCCTTCTGTTATCTCAAAGAGCCTTAACCTGAAAACTGCTGACAGAGTGCCCACAGCTGTGGTATCTTGGCAATCATTCCTTTTCAGCATATTTACAGTATGAAGATTTTGTATAGTACTATACAACAACTATGTTGGAATCTGTGTTAACCTAATCTCTGTGGTTTTATTTAATATTCAAGTTAATTTTGTAATTGCACTCAGTAACAGGTGATTTTATGATCATATACTATAAAACAATTAGAAAACATATAAAAATAATACTGTTGATACTTTTTACTCATAGCTAAAGACTCATAAGTATCTATGTCTCATTGTATTATGTTACAAGCTTAAATATTTCAGTGTTCCCAGTCAGACACCTGAATCCAAAAAATTGCTGTAATTTAATTATGCCTATTAATAAAATTCTCTAGACTTCCATTGGCCTGGAGCTTTATGGTGAACTTCTGAATGTCAAAACTCCTTCCACACAGCTGAATCTCATTCAGAATCTAGCCTTGATGAAACTCATTTCAGTAAATTAGGCTGAGATAAGCTATGCAAATTTTAGATCATTAAAGGAAGGAAGAGTCTTGTGAAATAAAGTAATTGCTACACCACTAAATGTTAGCATAAAGAATTCCTAGCATGAATTATGTAAACTTACTTCTGAAATAAACAGTTATATAAAAAGACCACAATGTCCAAGTGAACTTAATATTTGCTGGCATCCTAGATATTTGAGGCTCTGTACAATCTTAGTATAGTAAAATAAGTGGTTGAAAAATTCCAGTTTGTCTTTTGTGTTTGTGAAATCATATCTTTTCTGTCTTCCAAAAACAAGAAAGAAGAAAAGCTAATAATAATGCACACACACACATAAACATACACCTCCTACTTCAAAACAGAGATATATGCCAGTATTACCTTCATATCTGTACAGGGTATTCAATTTTCTACCAATTTTAAGATACAAGATAGGAAAAAGCTTCCTAACAAACATGAGTATATCTTTTACAAAAAGAAGATAGGAGAGTTCTGCTCTTTTTCATAGTAATAGATCACATATTTCCAAACCCTTATGCTGCTTATATTGTTTTGAAGCTGTATATTACAGACAGCAACAAACTTCACTTTCCTCCTGTGTTTATACTCTTATGCATATGCAATTCATAAAATATTTACATGTGTTTCCTCTCTTTTTGTTTTGGTAAGCAAAAGATACACCATGCTTTCCTTTCTTTTGAAAGACATGTGTATGCATGAACACATTTGTGAGGCGGAGTAATTAATTTACCTTGTATCACCTTGTTGGTAAGTTAAGGGACCCTCTCATCACACCTTGGTTATGTCTGCAATTTCCTGATACCAAATGTCACTTCCATCACCTTCCCACTGCTTCTCTCCTCTGCTTCTCTTTTTGTCTCTCTCTCTCTCTCCTTTGCTTTGTAACAGCTTACAACCATTTCCCGTTGTGTACTGGCTGAGAAAGCTCTCTCAAGTCCCAACTGCAAATCAATAAGTTATAGTGATTCATAAAAATAAGACTGCCATCATTATCGTTCAATTATTGCTGGGCCTATGGAAAGATTCTTCAAGAGGTGGAGATTTCTTCACTAATATGTATAATCTGCACTGAATGGTACAAATGAATGAGTAGCTGTACATTAGGCTGAAATGCGGTGGTATTTGATTTATACTAAGTCCAGGTCTGATTGTTAATGTTAAATCCATTAAAATGTCTCTTAGATCTGCCTTAATATACTTCCCTGCACACAATAGAGCTAAAACTTTCCCGTTTACTTAGCTTTTCATTATTGTTTGAATATTTGTCTCTATTATATCATCCTATGATAAACTGGACTTGCAATACTTTAAAAAATAGCACTTTATTAAAAATTCACTTGTCAGAAGCCAATATCTTAAAAATTATCACAATGGTTGGTAAAAAATAACCAGCTAATGTTAAAAATGTAAGAAATTAAAAATATTCAGACCTAGTTCATAGAAACAAGATGCTTGAGGAAGAAATCCACATTTCATCTTGGTGAAAAGAAATTCTCAGTTTTCATTTAGAAGAATAAAAGATACTATGTTTACCTAAGATGTCACCTTCTGAGTGTCTCTAAGGAGGGAATTCTTTTCTCTACCTCAAAATTGCTTTCTCCTGAAAAAAAAAAGCCATTAGACAGAAGTGTAAATAGGAAAAAAAGGGAAGGGAGAACATGCAAGAAATCATCAACTTCCAGCTCAGGTCAGACATTTCACAGCAATTCTGCAAAGGCCATTGAGTATTAAATACACAGGCTGACTACACCATTTCTTCTCATCTACAAGTTTTCCATTCACAGTACATACAAAGCTAGCCCAGGACTGCCAAGTCAGCCCGGGGTGTATTTCTGATGCTGACTCCATGCAATACTTCTTTTTTTCTTACCTGAATGTTTCTGTTGTTGACTAGAATCAGAGAGAGTTCCTTTGTCACTATTGATCTATTATTTTCAGCCCCTTTTGCTGAAGGAGTAAGCCAAAATCAGAGCCTTGTGGGCTTGATTTTATCTTAAGAGGAGTGGTTGGTAATTTGATAGAATGCAGCTCATTTACAAGTAAAAAGTCCTTCTTTTCTGGTGCAGGAGACATTAAACAACACAGCTGCTTTCCTCACATTCCCACGGTTCTTCTAGCCAAATATGTAACTCCCAAAATTTCTCTGAAGCCAGCAGCCCCATCCTTGTTCACTGTTCTGAAGCACTCTTGGGGACTGATATTCTAGCCCTCTTCTCTCACCCCTGCATTTTCTTGCCTAAACTGATATTCAACAGAGCTTCTCCAGCCAAATACCAAATAGTAGTGTACAGGCTTTTGTTTGTTTAGGAATACGTTATTAGCTCCCTGACACACACATTAAATGAAAATCAACAGCTGAATTTAGCAGCTTCAGTACTGCCACTGCTGTGCAGAATACATTAGAGTCAGATTCAGAGCTGTGCCTTTCCAGCAATGCAAAATCACCAGAAGCACACCTTTATCAGCTCCCTGAGGGTTTCTTCTTGCTAAGGGTGTACAAATGCCACATGATATATAGAACAATATAACTATAAGGCATCAATCTCTGAGAATAGGGTTTGGCCTGGAACCATGCACCTGACCAACCCTGGCCAAATGTCAAAGAGCAACTCCTGTGCCTCGGAGAGGACAACTCTCACAGCTGCCCGCAAAGAACTGTACAAGCCACAGTGCTTCCTAGCCTGCTTAACTCTCTTAAGCAGCTTTTGCATTGTGCCTCACTCAGCCCTCCGTATGGAATTACAGTGTAGATCCAAGTGTACAATTTGCTGTAAATTATTCCAACATATTTGGAGAAGATTTACAAAAGTTCCAACAACAAACATCCCTTTTTATTACATCTGTTATATAATAATCTAAGTGATCACTCAGATTGTCACTTTTTGTATTAGGTTTTCGAAATTCTCCTTGTTATTAATTCTTACATTCTGATCTCTCTGGGGTCTAAGAACTGAACGCAGTTTTTCACAAATGGTCCTGCCAACACCGGCAGCCCGGGTCTTTGTGTCTGTGTCACTTGCAACCTTGGAAGTACGTCAGTTTGGACTGGTAAAAGCCTTTGGGTAGATTTGAGCCCAGTTCTTCCCAAGGTTAACAGAGAGTTTCCTTTAAATCAGCACCTTAAAGTTGCTTGTCATGTAAAGGGCAGTGAAATTATTTTGTCTTTCTTGCTATACAGAGATTTTCCATCCTTTTAGTATTTTTCTCTCCCCAGGGCTGACAAAATGTAGCCTTCTCCGAAGAGGGCACTTGCTTTCTCAAGATGGGACCAGCTTTGCTGACTCTCAGAACATGCAGGCAAAAAGAATTAGTAAGTGTTGCAGGCTCACTACTGCAAGCTGAAGAGACTACCTGCAGATGGATGTTGGTTCCTGATAATACCATGGATCCTGCTGCAATCTGTTTCCCAGATAAGACTCCAAATCATGCAAAATGTTGCAGTCTCCCCTTAGTGGCAATTTAGCAACTAGACAGCATTGATAAGAAGTGAATGTAGATCACTGAAGATCAGTTTTGGCCACCCAAAGGGTATGTGTTAGTGTCTGAAAATGTCAGAAAATCCCATTAAAACATCACACTCTCTTAAATAATAACCCTGAGAGCTGCTGGTATATTTTTCTTTTGATTCACTTCCTTGATAGAGGTTA
The DNA here is from genome assembly GCF_018691265.1 of Tyto alba. Classification (NCBI taxonomy): domain Eukaryota; kingdom Metazoa; phylum Chordata; class Aves; order Strigiformes; family Tytonidae; genus Tyto; species Tyto alba. The sequence continues at coordinate 33,039,956 of NW_024881275.1, forward strand.
CAGAAATATTTGTTACATAAACCAAATAATACAGGTGGCTAGGAGAACATGTATAAAAATCTGCAAACACATTGTGGTATTTTCTTTCTGGTTGTTTCTAATTTTACCTTAGCATTTTCTGACTTTGAGACAAAACATCAAGAACAAAATAAAAAAAAAGTTAAAAAAATACTTCATCTCTTACTGTGTTCCAGGACAGGTATTTATTGATTGATTAATTGATTGATTGATTGTTACAAGAAATGGTATTTTCTGAACTCATTCCAGTTAGGAGGGTGGAAAGAAGAGATATATATTGTCCATGTTACACAAAAGTCCCAGTAAATGCTGACATCCTTAAATACAGTCTTAGCAGAGGAACCCAAAGAGAATGGACTTTTGGGAACAAAAGCACTTTCTCCCTGCCAGGTTGCTTTTCAGTAGTTAGCACAGAAACTTTGTGCCTGGAAATTTTGATGTTTCTGAGGTATATTTGCGCCCCATTGACCCTGCCCCCAAAGCGAGATCAACCCTAGAGTAATTGAGAAGCCATTAAGTTTCATTGTCAGCCCAGCCTGCCCAAACTTCCCAGATTAACCATCAGAGAGCGTATACCTAGGAAATCATCTGCTAACCAGACCCCTGGATTTCAGAGTTTCCACCATCCCATCCTAATTCCCAACCCTAAGATTATTAGTTTGCCCATTAAAAACTAGAGGTGTCTGTATATATCTTCTTTCAGACAAACCAGTAGCCAGTGCCTGGTATGAGAAATTCAGGTATGTCTTGTAACAAGATTGGTGATAGTGCTTCCTAAACAAATAATACCTTTATGAAATTAATTTCTTCTTATTACTAACAATAATTCAGATCTGTTTGCAGTAATGTGAATGGAGAAAAGCCAAAGCACAGATGACAAAATATAAAATCTCAGCCAAAGTACGATATAAAACCTGAACTATTCTCTCACCCTCATAGAAAATCCCTCTAAGGGAATGCCAAGGTTCATTAATAAGGCAGTGGAGGAAACTTGCTGTGACAAGTTACTTTGCCCACAATTAACTTGCACAGGGAGCAGTGTTTGGCTTTGGCTGTGCTATTTCGCAGTTATCAATCTGCTGCTTCCACCTAGTGTGCTTCTAGAAGGTCCTTCAGTGTCATGAGCATAAATACAGTGGTGCTTCTGCATCTGGGAGGTTTTTAAAAAAGAGAAGTAGCCTTCTGTTAGGTATACACTCTCTAGCTGAACACATACTTGCCCTCTTATGACTCGATCCGGTTTCCAGTGAAGATAACAGTCTTTCCATTTATCTCAGTGGTTGGCGGACCAGAATTTTTATTATCTTTCTATGTTAAAGAAAACACCTGGGGCTAATGACTAATAGGGATACTTCCTACTTCTGTGTGTCCTAGAACTCCTGCTATAGTAAATCATCACCATTTGTGTTCCCCCATGGTAAAAGCAGAGTAGGTTTCTTTGCTTGATGCCACTGTGCACCTTAAGGGTCTGGACACAACCGAGAGGTAAGGACATTATTAAAACAGTACTACAGATAAGAAACAATAAGCCAGCCAATTATCCTATTTAAAGAGCTATGCTAGATTCTGGAAGCCCAGACTTCACAAATAACTATGCTTATTTTAGTTGAATATTTAGAATTCATCATTTTGCTAACAGGAAGGAATGGTTAATTTGCAGAAAAGTTTCATTTCTCAGTCTGGGCAGGAAAAAAAATTGGTGATTCATTTATTAAAAAGCAAAATCAAACTCAGAGGACAAATCAGACTTAGAGAAATAAATGGTCTGTGACAGTATGTATTATTTATCAAGTTTAAAAAGAAGCACATCTTCTGGAAAAAAACATTAATATCCTTCTCCTAGTTATATATTTCTATACTGCAGCATGCTTTAAAGACAAAAATGGAGCCCTCAGAAATATATCCTTTCTCACCAGATACCACATAGTGATAAAAGTTTAAAAATTGTCCTGATGGAAGGAACGGCTGGCAAAGAATAACTGCTTTAATGGGGAATGCTGTTCTACAGAGACTTCTCAAGAAAGAAAAGCAGGACTTGACCCAACATTTCCTCTTATGTGGTTGCAAGTAAATCAGCAAGTTCCTGAAAGGCTGGTTTTCTTTTGCTGAATTCAATCCTACAGGTCCAACAGCTTTCAAGGAAAGCTCAATCCTAAACATGCAAAGGGACAAACCTCCTCATGTAGACTGTGAATAGTCCCATGAAGTCAATGGGACCAGTAAAAGTATGCAAAGATATACATCATTAAGTCTCTCACACTAGGGCCTTACATAGTATTGTTTATTTTTCATTGTATACCTTGAGTTTTATGGTCATTAGCTATGTCACTTTATAAGAAAAACAGGTAGTTAGTCACTAAATGTAATTTATAGTTTTATACATAATCGTTTTGCTTGCAGCAGTGTTTTATCTGTATTGTACAACTGTCCTTATTCACTGCTTTAATAATTTAGTGTGTTGTCCATTAGATTGGAAAAATATTCATTAAAAGCGCCTACAAATATTATATCCAAATGTGAAAAATACATCTGAATTTACATTCCCTGTGTGTTATTTCTTGTATATCATCTAGCAAATAGACTTAGCTCTATTCTCCATTATATTTTATCTTGGTGTAAATCAGCCAATTTAATTAGTTAATGTAATATCTGTTCATATATGTATAGTGTTAAACATTAATTTTTCCTCAGAAATACAGAATGAGTTTGGACAAGAGACCAGGCTCACTGAAACAGTAAGCCCATAGGGACATACACAACGATACCTGCAGCTCCTACCAGGTCCCTAGATCCCAGCATTTTCAGTTAAAGTTGGATATTTAAACACTTTTATGTTTTGGGGCCACATCAGCTGCAAGAACATGCAAACTTACACTACTGTCAATTAATCTGTTTTAGCCCACTGCCTGTAAAACCTGGTCCAAAAACTGTTTTTAAATATGCATGATGAAATAAACTTTTTGCACATGCGTACTTGCATACGTGCAAAGACCTTTGTGTGTGTAAACATATATGTGTATGTGTATGGATATATACATACTCACATGTGTCTAAATATGGATTGATGTGCCTGCCTCATTCTACTACTTTTCAGAATCATGGCCTGTGATATGCAGTATGCATGTGAGACGCAGGACTGATATGAACAGATTTAATTTAAAAAAAGTTTCACCTGTGGTTAATATTGCATCCAAAATGATAAAATTTTGAATGGTTCATCTGTCTAGTGAAGTTATCAGCAGGACTATTCCCAGAACAGTGTATTTTAGGAAAATAATGCAGTGAGCTTGCAGTGAGCTGACGCCAAACTTTCAGAGAAAGCCTTGTTCCTAGTCATCCTCCCAGCCATATCACCATTTTTCACAGTATGCCACTGATACTGAAGGTGCTTTGAATACATCCTGTGTTAACAACAACAACAACAAAAGAGAACAGCTGTCATTAACTTACATTTGACCATGAATTTGAAGCAAAATGTTGGAACCATAAGATACTTCTGGATGTCTGTAGTATATGACAGAAGAAGTTTGACAGGCAACCCCTGCAACTGTCAGGCCCCCAAAGCAACGAAGCAGAAAATAAAAGTGCTCCCAAACACGTTTAAAATGATTCACCTCACTGTTTTGCTTTAAAACGAGGAACAAAAATGGAAGCATTCCTATTCCCTATTGAAAGTAATCACAGTTTTATACCCCACAGTATTTACATAGAGCGAGCTGTTTATTTAGAATCCTTGGTGATAAGGACATGGTAAGCTCATAACTTATTATATATTCCCTTTTCATTTTTTCTTTTTTGGGGTGAGAATTATGTATATTTTATGATAACCCAAAATGACTTATACATAAAAAATACAGACTTTAAAGATAAAAAGGATTAGTAGCAGGTAATGCATTTTCCATGAGTGGCTATAGGGCTCTCAGTTCCAGAATGTACAGGCTGCATACAAATGAATTGATAAAAGTCTGAGGCTGCGGATGGGTAGAAAGGCTCATGCTTTGCTGGAGATGATTCTTAAAGTTACAATAAATCAGACAGACAGTGTCGGCCTTTGAGGATAAACCTGTGATGGCTTGTTGTGCCTCTTTGAATCGCCTCAGAGGCCCAGGGACTAAAAAGTGCCTAGATGTCACATTAAATCTACCGGGAGGATGGAGCACTTCAAAGAGAAACGCAATCAGATCTGATGGAAAATACATTTTCTGAAAGCTACTGACAAAAAAGTAATCTTTGATGTGGATGTTGAATAACAATTGATATTGTCTTTCCTGACATTTTTCATTATTGCTGTCTTATACAGCCTACTTCACGTATTAAAGCAATATTAACTGTTTGACAGGGACAAATCCTCAAACTATCACATAAGCAATTGTTTCTGAATTGTCTTAGCCCACTGCCTGTAAAACCTGTCCCAATAACTGCTTTTAAATATGATGGTATACTCTTTTCCTTGACTAGCTAGACAGTGTCTGAGCCTTGGCATAATACAATAGAGTCTAGGGGATATTAAAAATGGTTAGGTGGTTATGAGGTGTCATTTGATTATAAGCATGGTACAGCAGTGTTTTCTGAAGGTGACTTTTAATGAGAGAGGTCTATAAAAAGTTAGTCTGTATTATTCCCAATCTACAATACACATTTATAGCAAGTATATCTACCCAGAAATTTTGAATCTCCTGTAATCCTTGCAGCTTAAAAGATGAAAAACAAAATGTACAGGAGATCTTTGTTATTTATGCAAAGAAATGAAACAATCTGTAGCTGTACAAAATGCTATAAAATGTACTGTAGATAAATTCCCCCAGTTGTTACTGGAGAGAAATTCAAGCAGATCTAGAAGCTACATGTCATTTCACAGGACTGAATCCCTCCTAAGGTTTGATGTCTTAACCCCCCTACTATAACAATATGCTGCTTTACCAAAGATCTTTACAAATCCAAAGCCCCTGATTCCCAGATGACTTTGAGTTACCAAGTGTGTAGGTGGAAAGGCAGCTGTAGCTCTGATCAGGCTGGTATATATGGGTTAACTGCACTAGCACCAGGGAAAGGCACATGTATAGAAACACCAAGCCTGAGAGTAAATTACAACAGTGAGATAATCTACTGCTCTCAGACTCTCACAGGTTACTGCCATTTCTGTTGCACTATAAAACAGTGAAGCTGCGGCTGTCCCTTTTCCTTGTCAGCCTTCAGTTGTCCAATTTCCTTGAGAGCCTTCAGTTTTTCACACTCCTGGAAGATGGTTTAACCAGCTTTTTCTTCCTTATCTTGACTACCACTACCAGAGCCACCACCAGGAGCCTTCTGCAATCACTTGTTTCAGACGATTGCTCCTTTTTATGGAAGAGTCCCTTGGTAAGGTTTTCTGTAGAGTCCCTCTCCAGTGGGAATATTTAATACAGTTAACCTGTTATATAGCATGAACTTAGAATAGTTCACTTAAGAGGCTCCATATAGTAATTGAGAGAGTATCTCTATCAGGAAAGACTAGGCAGCGTTGCTCTCTGACTGCACAGTGTGCAGCTGTAATGCCTTAGATATTTTCATTAACAAGCAGAAGAGTTTGAAAGAGAGCATTCGGCCACACCTCTCTCTGTTACACAGAAACACACTTCTGTTGCCCTCCAACAGGGAGGAAAAGCTGTTATTTGCCACTCTTCTGCATCACCCTTTTCCCTGCTCTGGAAGACAGTCATCCCCAGGAGGATGAGGGTAAGTCACATCACCACTAGCATTTCTGCCAAACCCAGCCCATGTGTGGCTAGTGCTGAGTTGTCAGATTCCCTATTGGACCAGGCATCCAGACATGCTTTGTTTCTGCCCAGAAGGCAGTTGCTGTCTTCTCATGAAGCAGAGAAAATGAAACCTTCCTCTCTTGGATGATTTGCAATTGATAAATTACTCTACCCCTGCCCTCCAAAAAAAAAAAAAAACAACCCCCAAAAAAACCAAAGAAAAACCTAGGGAAAAAAAAAAAAAAAAAGACATTGGCAACATTCTCAGCAGCTTCAAAGGTTATTCTTTCTTATCTCCCAACACTGACTGTTGCTTTATTGTTTCAGAGTTGGCTGAGGCCAAATACATCCTGTATATACTTCAGTCTGAAGTTCACACTGGTCCCTTAAGGACTCCCGCTCCTTGACACTTCAACTCCAGTTCCACCAGGAGGGATTTAATTTCTTTCATGCTCTCCATTGCTCTATCTCTGGTGGGAACACATTCACTCCCAGGTTTCCTAACACCTTCCTTCTGAGTTATTGAAATGAGGCTGCTTGGCCAGCTGAAACTTCTTTGAAGTCTGGGACTATTTCAGATGTCAAGTAATGAGATTTCCTCTCTTTTTATTTTAGACTGCTGCCTGTGCTTGTAAAAATCTATGAAGTACTAAGCATTAAAACCTCATACACAGTGAACGTCTGGCACTGATTTTGCAATCCTACAGTAAATGGAGGAAGGGAAAACCACAGAAATTACCATAATGCATCCTCTGTGGAAATATTAGAAGGATTATTGTTGTTGGGGGATGGGGAAATAAAGATCCATTAGTTGGCGAAAGATGTGTAAAAAGCTTTTAGTTCTGTTTTTATGCCACTGAGGTCAAACTAACGATCCTCTCTCTGCACAGGTCACGGTTTGACAACAGAAGTCTAGCTAGCTCTGCATCAGACCCATTGCAGCCAGATGATGCAAAGTAGCCAACCAGGATGAACTCCTGCCACTGCTTTGTCCAAAGTTTTCTGATGCATTAAAATTGTGCATGAAGGCTTTATGACAGACCTGCTGTTGCTCGTCTTCCTACAGCCGGCAAACATTTAATCCCGTGCCCTCTGACTCTGGCAGCAGTGCTAGCATGTGCCCTCACGTGGCTTGTGCTGCTGCTTGGTCCAGTGTGGGTCTGGCAGTGCATGGTCCTGACATTAAATGCAGGGCAGCTAATACTTCCTTCACTGGTTTGGGGCTTAATGATATAAAGCACGGAGACAGAGCATGAGATTGCTAAACTCAACAAATCAAAGCTAGAAACAATCAGCAGGTCAGTGCATAAAAGATATGCAGCCTTGCATTAATGAGAACAAAGCAGTTGTGAGGCAGCTGGTTTTCAAGAGGAGCAGCCAGAGTGATTGCCCAGGGCTCCAGGCTCATGGTGACCCTCTCAAAGCCGAAGTCTGGTAGAAGTGAAGGGTTATCACTTGGTATGCAGGGGCAAGGAGGAAAAGGGGAAGGGGCCAAGCTCTGACTCCTTCCTGTGGTTCTCACAAGTACAAACTTGTTGCAGAAAGAGCCAAGTTTTTCTTACCAGGTAGCTGAGGTCCACTACAGCATTAGTAGAGAAACTGCTATGATTCAGCCCAGCTCCCTCTGGAAACCACAGTCCTCTACTACAGCTGACCGTATGCACAAAGCAAAGGAGGGCCATGACATTTTACAGGCTTTGAATCCCTGCTGCCAGAAAGGAGGAGCCCAAATTTAGCACTTAATTTTGCTCATGCCTCTTTATAGACTCTGTGCACACCTCTGCACATTGAGCTGGGCTTACAGATTCACTGCTTTCCTGAGCAGATCTGTGAAAGGATGCAAATTGCTCCATAATTACTCAGATGCCTTACAGAGGCCTGTGCTACTCAATGTCCAATTTATAACCAATCAGCCCTGTACAACAAGCAGCTCCACGTACAATAACAGCTGATTCTGGCTGGCTCTTGGCTCCTAGAAGTTACATCCCTGCAGGATGTAACAAGACAGTTTTATAAAGCTGTGCGGGTAAAAAGAATCATCAAGGTCACCGTTTTCAAAAGCACCTAGAGCTGAAATGAAAGGCTAAGCAGATGGCGTGTGGCACAGAGTCAAACCATTCTTAACTACGGTCCTTTTTTTCCCAGCCCCTCTGACAAAAGCATGAGTGAGAGTTGTCTACATAAAGTCAGATCTGATTTTAAATATTTTGCCTTAAGATCATTAAACCAGTTTCTATTAGTACTGTGATGTTTTCAGTGATCATCTTATGAGCATGTAATTCTACCTTTGAACAGGTAGAGGTTTATAGGTATATAGAATTTTTATGGGAGCAAGCACTTCAGGTCCTTGCATTCAAAATTCTGCATTTCCCATTTCTTTTTGAAATATACTGACTTGTAGAGCAGAACCACTACAGGAACAGAGAGTATCTGCTTCATACTGGTTAGACCAGGACATTGTGGATCAGTATTTTTGATCTGTTTCCTTTTTCATCCTTAACTTACTCTTTGTCACCTTTGTGGTTTTGTATTTGTGCTTTTTATTCATAATGTAAATATAAGTACTTGTGTATTTAGCAGTTAACTAATTACAGGGTAATAAATCCACTACATGAATGTGGTGGGTGGGCTCTGGCCAGCAGCCAAGCACCCCCACAACTGCTCCTTCACTCCCCTCGCCTGCGAGGTGGGAACAAAATACAAACGAAGGCAAGAAGACTCACGAATGAGGACACAGACAGTTCATCGTGTGAAGCAAAAGCTGCCCTTGCGGGTGAAGCAAAGCGAGGAATTGAGGCACCGCTTCCCCGGGGCAGGCAGATGGACAGCCACTCCCCGCAAAGCAGCACCTCAGCACACCCAGTGCCGGCTTGGGAAGACAAACAGCAGAACCCCGGACGCCCTCCTGCTCCTGCCCTTGAGCTTTTCGTGCTGAGCACAGTGTCGTCTGGCACGGGGTATCTCTCTGTCCAGCCGGGGTCACGTCGTGGTTTGGGCTGTGCCCCGTCCCAGCCTCTTGCCCACCCCCAGCCTCCCGACGCGGGGGGCGGGGGGCTGTAAGAAGCAGAGGAAGCCTTGGCGCCGCGCAAGCATCGCTTACCAACAGCCAAAACACTGGTGGGTTACCAGGACTGGTTTCGACACAAATGCAAACCGCAGCACTTCAGGGGCTGCTCTGAAGAAAAAGAACTCCATCCCAGCCTGAGCCAGTGCAATGAAACGGAAACGAAAATGGAAGCTGGGTTTTACACTGCTGAATGGTGCAGTCACATTCTGGGAGAGATACACCAGCCCCCAGGCAAAAGTAGGGAACCTTGGTGGTATTATTCTTCTCACTGACATCCAGAAGTGGCATGTTTTTTTTAAAGAATGTTTTTTAAGTGGCTGGCTCTTTTTTGCAGTGCATTTGTGATCCAACCAGTTTGGAGTTAGGAATAAGAAGCTGATGTCATCAGATGCACTCATCTGTCTTTATCAGTGGCTCACAACACTCTGTTAGGAGGCTAGCATATATTACTTCAGTTAACAGACAGTGTATTGCACTGTACTATCATTACTGCAGTTTTCAACTGCTTCAATCAACAGTAGTGTCTAAAGTTGCAAAAACAAAATAGCAAGAGGTATAATTCTGTCTGCAAACCATGATAGGCAGGAGACAGTTGTTGATCAAGGAGCTCTATTATACTACTGGCGTTACTCATTAAGGCTGTACAATCAATAATTAAATTTTGTATTGATTACAGGCAGTTAAAAATCATGATAACATGAAAACTGATCACTGCTCAATGATAGGGAGGTTGTTGCCTTTGAGAGTAAAAATCAGAAGTCATTTCTGAATCTGAGGTGCAGTAGAGAGACATTCTCAACCACTGGCTAGCAGAGATGAAAAAGATATATGGCTCAGAGAACAAGCCGGCCAGTATGAAACATGATATGTTGAAGCTCTCCTAGAGACCAGGCACTCTGTAGCACCTCAGTGTTAAATAAGGATCAGAAGTATACTGATTATTTCAAATTGATACACAGACAGAAAAATTTAGTACATTGGTTTCAGTCACATTCTGTTCTCAGCCACATATGCACATGTCCCAGGGCTTTAAAAGGTTTTCATTACATGATCCTAAGGACTAGACATAACCTTGATTATTTTTTTCCTCCAAATAAAAAGGAATATTATACTCTAGAAGAAGGCTGAAAATTATCAAAATTGAGGGGGTCAGTGGAAAATTATGCTTTTTCTGTTGGATAGGTATGATGAATGAGAGATGACTCAAAAATGTGAATGACAATTCATTAAGCTGATGGAACAAAATACCTACTAAAAGAAGTAAAAAGAAATTATGCTAACGGGATCCTACACTTCTGGAGCTACTGACTCACTGCTCATCAGACTTTCCTCTGAAAATCAAGGGCTTCCTGTGAATAAATAGAATGAATAGATGTAAGATGGTAGTTTAATTCTAATTTTCTTTTCTTTCATTGTAAGTTAGGACTAGCCATTAGGTTGAGGTCACAACTTGCTATGTAATGGTAGGATTGCTCTCTTCAGATCTGTTCTGGAAGACCACACATATATAGAGCTCCAGTAGGAAAAAACCTTCAAGTCTTTGGGATGTTTGGCTCTGCATTTTGGTTCGTACTTGTTGCTGTTAGAAGTGCCCTGTACTACTATGTTTAGCGTTATCCTGAAAATGTTTTACTCCAGGTGATTTTGTGGAAAAGGACACTATTTTTAGTTTGCATGCTTACATTTTAAGCTTTTAGAAAAGCAACAACTGGCAAAGAAACCTTCCACTCATTTATCTAATATACAGTATTTCAGTTGCCAAATATGTTTATTAAAATAAGCAGAAAGAGGCTTATTTTTTGTTCAATGACATTTTGGTATTTCGTGGAAGATAAAGCTTCAAAAGCTCTCTTATTTCTGAAGTCTGCAGAAAAGAGGATGGCATGGGCAAAAGCAAAATAAACCTGTGCCATCCTACTGGCATTGTTTCTATCATGGGAGTTGTGGTCAGGAACATGTGGAGACTTTGAATTCTTTCCCGGAAATGCTAGAATGTATGCCAATTAGAACCAATTTTCCTATGCTGTTTTTTTTTGGATTAAGAACACTAACTGTTTCCATACAGGAGCCATAAAGAAAAAGGATAACATTTGGTCGTTGCTGGCCTAGGACTAAAGATACGGAAATCCTCTCTTATAATAAACTGTCACTGAGTGATACACTTTCCTGGATACTTACAGATTAATTGCATTAAAGGCTGCTTTTTTAACACATTAATTAATTTAAACTCAAGTCCATTTAAACTAATTTTTATTATTGATGGTATAAAGATATAAAGTAACATTTAATTTACTCTGGATGGTGCTAAAACCCTTTTTATGGGTAAGTTTTATTTGCAGAGCTCATAAAAAATGCTTTTTGGTAAAATAACATGCTACCTGTCTTAATCTTATCCTACTTTTTCCCTACGTCGACAAAGCCACTGGGCCAAAGCATCATATTCCAGGTGTTTTGTACTATGCTGATAACGTATAGCAGCTGTAACTTCCGTTTTGCATAGGTATTTAACCTGTGGGAAAGCTGCTTTGTGTCATGGCAGGAATGTGAAGCAGCCAGACATATCTGGACTAATTATGCTTTCCAAAGTGTACATTATTTCCAGTAAGTGCTTTCAATATATCCTGATCAAACATGCCTGGTAAGCTGAATGTTTTCATTTGAGTAGGAAAAAAACCCTGTATCTCTCCATCACCTAGTCCTTTAGTGGCAAATAGTACAGGGAGTAAACTCATTTCCTTGGTATTTTAGGGTAGACAGCGACTAGAATGGAAACTTTCTATAATTCAAATCAAAAGGAGACAAGAAATGGTGTTTGTTTTTAGCCATATCACTCTCTCCCCCTTTGGAGTACAACTCACTAAGATTCAGGTCAGGGAGTATTCTGCAGGAGCTCTCTTTCAAAGCACTGTCAGAGCTCAGTTGCCTGTGGGCTTCATGTTTAGGATGTAGGCTCATGAATGAAGGTGAAGAAAGCCAAATTTAATCTTAAGCAGTTTTTCTGCTAGGTTTGACTGGTTGTGCCAGGTGTGCCATGAGCAGAGGTGTCTGCTGGAACAGGTGCTGACTGCTAAATTCGATTGGGCACTTTCCTTTGGAAACTCACTTGCCCTGCTCATGAGCTTGATTTCTGGGAATATCCAGAACATAACCTCAAAGTGGGAGGACATGTTTTTTCCCCATGCCCCCATGCCCCCCCTACCCTGTTTCTTTCTTCTTTTTTTTTTTTTTTTTTTTTTTTCCTGTTTTTTTTTTTTTTTTTGGTCTCTTCTGATGTAGGTTTGCAGGGAGTATTGGAAATTTATTTTCTTTGCCCCTTTTACCGTGAGACTGCCGACAGCAAGCTGAGCCCCTGCCAGCTTTTTCGCCTTTGCACCTGCAGCCTAGCCTGTCTGCCTTTGCGTGTCTCTCTCTCCACGTGTGTGCATGCGTGCACGTGTTTGAGCGTGTGTATGCGCCTTCCTGCCTACATCCAGCTCCCCTATCAGAGGCTACTGTCCTTGAACTGAACAAAACCCTCACAAGCTGTGCCATGAGTTGAGTCACTTACCTCTGCCTCTGAAGGAGTTTATCTCCCTTGACAAGGTTTTGTCTGGTTTTAGTGGCACGGCTGGTGACAGGCCATGCATGCAACAGCAAGTGACCCCGGCTTCTTGCATCCACACGGGCAGTCGTCAGAGCTGTCACACAGTCGGAACAAGTTAATTCAACGTGCAGAGAGAGAGGTGTGGGCTGTAATAATATCAGGCCTCTGGAGAGGGTGCTGTCAGACAGCATGTACTGGCGGCTGCCCCGGCTGCTACCTGCGAGGTTGCAAGCTGACAGGCGGCGGGTTCATTCGCCTAGAGCTGGTCGGGGAGCACACATGTTAATTTTCTGTCTGTGCAGCGGAGCTGGTAATATTGCTTGCTGTAGTGCTGGAGAAGCCACTTCGTGCCTCTCACTTTGGTAGACTGTCTGAGGCAGCTGGATGCGTTTGCCGGGGTGTTCGAGAGATGGCGGCAGGTTGGGATGTCCTCCTGCTGCAGTTCTTGGGCTGGTCCTCCTCCAAGTTTTCTTACTGTTCTCTTCTTCATTCACACACCTTATTCTGAACCTGCATTTTTGTCTCCCCTTTTGACAGAAGGTTGGTGCTTTTGGCGGCTAGCTACCTTTAAAATTTTTTCCAGCTATTGACTCAGTTTACTTGTGTCTGTGCATATGTGTGTATATTGCAGCTATACAGTGTATATACATATGTACTCACAGAGAGTTTCTTGAAGGTTTTTCAGTTCTGGATGAAGCAGAGTAAGGCAGACTCTCTGCCTGTAAAATGTGTGTAATGATGTAATAAAAAAATAATAAAAGTAATAGTAATCATAATAATAGTAATAATAATAATTAATAATAATAATAATTTGTGCCAGGCAAGTGAAATTTCACTAACAGACATGAGAGACTCCAGAACTGCCTCGTCAAGGAGTCTAAACAAAACAGCAAGAATAGGTAACACTTGGTTTAGAGACCAAAATTAGCCTGAAAAATGGTGGGATAAAATACAAAGGAGAAAGAAAAATCCCCATGTTTTTATTTCTTCTTACTGTCTTGCCTAAAATACATTTAATCAAGGAATTCTGCCAGAAAACTATGACTGCTGCCAAGAAAGTAGTAAAAATGCTACCAGACTAACAGGTTTCTGCCTGGTGGGAGTGGCAAGTCTGCTGGAGATTTTATATGTGTAGATGCAGACAGAGCTCTGGCTATTAGTTGGGTTGTGAAATAGGGAAAACTCTGATCCTTGACTGCAACTGTGCTGGCTTCTCCTGTTCTGTTATGCCTTGCATAAACTAAACCAGAAAAGCCCTCTAATGAGATAAATAACCTCTTGTCTACATAGCCAAATAATACCTCTTCTGTCATAAGCTGTTCTGCAGTTGGTTGACTTGATTTAGGAGAAAAATCACTTTCATTTTACTTCTTATTTTTGGACTGAGTGACGCTGTGGAAAGGAATAAGTAGGAATAAAATCCATGGGAAAAATCACTGTCTTAAGTCCTTTGGTCTTTCTTGTAGCAGTGCTTAAGTGCTAAGAACAGAGAGGGACAGAGAAATTTCTTTTAATCTCTTGACTACCGTGATTGAATTTGGATTAATTGGATTTGAGAGCCACATGTCTGAGGCTGATTCTAGAATTATATATTTAGAAATTGAGACAAACCCCAGTGTTTTAGGAAATGCAGATTGAGAGTTGACTCATTACAGCTGAATCCTCCTGTGGGCTAGGAACAAAGGGAAGGAAATACTTTTTCATACCACGTTAATTACAACTGCGAACTCTTTGCTATAAAGATGATGTTGAAACCAAAGTCAGTATGAGTCACAAAGCGGGTAGGACACTGATAGCTATCCAGAATATCCAGAATTGCAACAGCTAACGGTAATGCATACCTCAGAATTATTAACCTGAGAACTTCCCAGTTCTGATCTCAGACAACTAAAGAATAGGACATACATTATGTTTAGTACTGCTAAGAGTCAGGAGCGGGATAACACATTATTTGGACTGTGTGTTCTGACCCAGCTGGACAACACAGGCCGCAGATGGATCAGAGCTCTGCCGTCATATGGAAGCATTGAGATGGGGCCATGAGGTCTTGTCTGTTTCCTGAAAGCACACTGTTAAATTCTTGTTGTTCAGTTGGACACCAGGAGCTTGTCACTGACCTGGTTTCCAGGACTTTGGATTTTTACTCTTGAATTGACATTTTAAGGTAACTGTCCAGAATGAGTCAAGGGCCTTCTCTTTTTTGAGTGAACTTGGATTTCATCCATTTGTATGTGTGTATATGTATATAGGAAGGGGTTTTTCTTCTAGGTCTCCACCTTACACTTAACAACACTGAATTTCAGTTGTCAGCTAATTAGTTGAGCATGAGACTCTTGATATCTGTGCATTTCTTAAACAGGGCCACCAGCTGTCCAGTATAGACAAACATCACTAAGTGTTGAAGTACTAATCTAGTTTTTGTTGGTAGCTAGAGCTAAAACATGATCACAGATTTTTAGAGGTGGAGAACGTGAGACAAGAATGCTGGTTCTAGCTGCCAGGAGGCAGACAGAAGGGAGTCTCAGATGGACACTTGTTTCAGAAATGGCTAGTGTAAGACCAACTTTACAAACAGTATTGTTTTAAATATGACTCTATGCTACTAAAAATATTTTTTGGCTGTTAGATAAATTTAGAATTTTATGATTCCTTACCATTGTCATATGATAAAAAGCATGTTCATTTACCCAGGTAATGTCAATCTCATAGCACGACAGCTGGAATGGATCCCAGCTGTGATTGTATATTAGATGTTTACAGTGAGGAACAGTTTTATTAGAGAAAGAAGTTCAACTTCTCCTTGTGTGAGACTTTTTGAAATTTCAGAATAATCTTATGGTAGGACATACAGTGTAGTGTGTTCTTAACCACTTTACCTATCTTTAGGAAGCAGAATATTGAAACAGATAATATATTTATACTATTTAAAGTTTATACTTTGACAATGGCCATTTATTAGGGGATTTTAAATCCCCTGAAATGTCTTAGCTTTTCTGCAGTGGCTTATGTAGTGAGACATAACCTAAAATCATACCACCTGCGGCAGACATGTAAGATGTACTGGACTAGAGTGGCATCTTAAGTTGATGCTTAAATGATGCACATTGTAAGATCTTTTGATAAGTGGTTGGTCTATGAATTTGACTGTCTTGAGTGAAGTCTGTAAAGTAAAAATGAGCTCATCGTGTGCTGCTTTTCTCCTCAGTAAGGTGTACTGGGAAGAATAGGAATATAATGAAGTACTGATTTGCTCTGGTAGTGCTTTCTTTTTTGGGGGTAAATTAATACAATTGTATTAAGTCAGTTTCCCTCAAATTTCCAATCCTTTCAACAAGGACTGTCACAGAGATTACTTGCATTTATGGTTGGGGGTACAGTCTTACAGTTTTTTGATAACTGACTGTAGAGTATTTCCCCTCAGTTTTGTACCCGTCTCCATACTGTCTGTGCCTTTTCTCCTAAAATGTGGTTCAGGGTTTTTTTGGTATAAAGTCAGTGCATTTATTTTTCATTTCCCCCACTGTTTGAGGGCATATTCACCTGCATCAGGGGTAAGCTGATCAGCTGTGGACAGATGGCAAGTCTGTCTCAGCCCCCTGAGCTGCTGCCTCTGCTGACAAAGATGCTCTGTGCCTCCTCAGCTGAAAGAACAGGGGAGGGTTGGGAGAACCATTGAATATTTCATTTGACATGAAGTAAAGAAGTGATTTTTACAACTTACTTATGGTGATTAAATTAAATCAATTCCCTTCATATATATTTTATTCGTTACTTGACTGTTTCTTATTTTGGAGAGAAGTGGTAACATAGGCTGTAGTCTGACTATCTTCCTCTGTCTCTTGCACAAAAGCACTGAGCCCTTTGCTCTCTCCCCCCCGCCCCATCTCTGCCCCCCAAGATGTGCACAGAGCTTTTGATTCAGGTCTTTCTTTCTGAGAGGGGGGAGGTCATATCATTTAGACTAATCTGATGCTATATCCTGGCTGCTGGATATTTAGCCAAAGTTGGGTGAGAAGTCAGAGTAGTGTGTTTTATTTTCTGGGTTGTTTTTTCCCCTCTTGTAGCCCCCAGAGATTTAGAAAGCACTCCTAAGGTGTGGTGGAAATCTGAATAAAAATGCTCTGACACTTGCTCACTACTGTCTTGTCAGAGTAGATAAAATTTCAGCTGATCAAAACACCCCTGCAGGCAAAAACAAGACAGCTTTTCTCTCCAGTCTGCTTCTGAAAAGGCTTTAACAGAGTGGGAGTCAGTAAATTAACACTAGCTATTACTAGGCTGAGAGGTTTCGTTTAACACTTAGCTAATTTTGTAATCATGTGCTTTGGACCCTGGATGGGAGGATGGTGCTGAAATCTTCCACGTGGCTTGTCACTGGGCTACTCTTAATCATGTGCAGGATGAATCTACAGAGACATAGAAAATTGGGTTTAGCAGCACTGTTCCCTGCCAGTGTTCCTGGTGCTGGTTTTATGGTTGTAAAAGGTCACACATTATCAGACCAGCCGGCTGTTAGATGTGACCCTATAGCAGTCGATCAGCTAGTGCCAATTGCCTAATACTGTCCTCTTGATCTTTACATTGGGGATAGCTAAAGCTGCTCAGCATAAGAAATGTGGATGTGTCTTTCACATAAATGTTTCCACTGTGATTCAGGACCCCTTGAACACTTTGGTCTCTGTCAGCTGTGTGGGAGGAATGAATGTACCATCAACTCATGCTGGGTGAAAGGGCAGTGCTTAGAGACAGTGGGAGGATGGGGTGTTGGCTTAGACCCACAGCCCCTCTTCACGCCCCAGCTGCAGAAGGAAATGGCACCATTCTTACTTACGGGGAAATAGAAGAAAATAAATTAAGATTAGGATCATGTACTATCTTATTCCCTGAGATAGGAAAAATAATATATGATCATCTCCCTCTCACCTGGAGTATGGAAGATCACCATGTTCTTGCCCAAGATGCATTGGAGGGTATGGTGGCTTGATGAGGAATACAGTACAATTAAAAGAAACAAAGGTTTTCTGAGGAGGCAAAGCCATGAAGAGTCCTGAGGAGGAGGAGGGCTGGGCCTCCCAGGTGACAAAGTCTGATACCCTTCAAAGCAATATATGCTGGAGTGATGGGAATGAGGAGACATGAGAGGAAGAGAAAGTAATGGCTGTCTGGAGAAACTAATAGGAAAAAGTTGATCAGTCTGATCCAAGATATTGGTCTCCCCCCCCGCCATATCATTCTTCATTCCCATGAAGATATGAGAGAAGAATTTGATTTGCCCCATAATGTTTAGTAATATGATGATTTACATTGGAGTGTGGTTGTTTTCTGGATAGCTGGGACCTAGACTTTGGGAAAAACAATGGTGGGAGAAAGTCAAGGCAGAGTCATGTACTTTTGTTGCAGTCCTACATGTTAGAAAAGAACATAAAAGTTGTTTCCCTCAGTACAGTAGGAACTGCACAGCAGGAGCCAACCTCTTTGCAGCTTTGTCGCCTTCCAAGCTATTGTTCAGCCCCAAAGCTGTCTGTCTGTCAGCTTTTTCTCAGGGTCATATTACTATTGCTACTGTGGCTGTGTCCAGTGATTTGGCTTTCTTGCTCTCTTTGCTCCCCGTCCCTCTGGTCTTTTGGCATCTTTTTTACAGACACGCAAAACCTTTGAACATAATACTCAGTGAATCACCTTCACACATGGAGCGAGCTGGAATTAAAAAGTTCATTGTGTACAGAGATTCATCAAAAACTCTTCCATTCTGTTCAACAAAGCATAAGGTTTTTGTGGTCTAGGCTCATTTCTTAGTTGTCTTTCAGGCTTTATTGTGCAGCATCAGGCAGGATGCTCAGTCTGGCTGTTGTGGTTCCCTCAGTTCTGAAGGCCAGGAAGGGGTGAAGTAGCATAAGTTCATGAAGTCCACAGAGAGCTTTGAGAAGTCAGGCTGGAAATTACTGCAGAATGAGAAAGCTTCTACGTAGATGAGATAAGGTTCTGGCAGTGTGAACACAAGGACCATGAGAACAGCAGAGACCCCTTCCACACCAAACAAATTACCTCAGGGGAGTGCAATGAGCGTGACCTTGAAATGAGCATACGACTCCATGAAAATTGTGCACAAAGAGCAATCATAGACTGGCCAATTTATTGTAAGAAATAAGTGGAAATACACTCCAGAAGGGCAGTAGAGGAATTTGTAAAATGCTGTCCTGATGAGCCTTGTCTCTTATAAAGGATGCAAGTTTGTGAGAGTTGTTACAGTGAGTAAATTAAAGAAGATTTTCAATATTGAACAGATATGTCAGATGCCCTTTTCTCATAAAAGCTTTGCTGATGAATCAGTTTTATGCTGGTATTTTCTTTCATTCTTAGACATGCACCAGTCTTGTTTCCTGACTGTGTATATAATGAATTTTTCCTTTTTTTTTTTTTTTTTCTTCACAAATTAAAGAAAGGAAAAGTTATTGCTTTGATTGTTGCTATAAAAAGAACAATAAAGCTGATTGTCTCTTTTAATTTTTTTTCTATATTTTCTGTCTTAGAATTATATTACTTTACAAAGGAGTAGAAGAAGGAAGTGGAGGGAGAAAATTTGATCTGGAATCCTCTCAGTGGTTGCAGTATTTGTCAGAGTAGGCCTTGCAATTTGTGGAGGCTATATTTGTTGTTATACTGGAGAACTGGAAGAAAATGTCCACTCTGTTTCTTTTCTTACTGTTTAATCCTGGACATGATCAGGGGTGGCATCTTTTGTAATTTACAGCAGCTCTGGCTCTTCATGTGTATTTATGGATTTATTGGGCAGTCAGCACAGGGATCATTGGAGGGCAAGCAGAGTCCAATCTGGTCATGTTTCCTTTTTCTCTGCTTGCATATCTTACCTTTGATACTGAAAGTAGCATATGAAAGAGGAGGCACTTCTCCAGTTCTGGGACACCATAGAACTTCCTTCATATGGAAAGAATTTCTAGATTAATACTGTGTGATGTTTCATTAACCTTATGCTAATACTGTGTTTTAAGGCTGGGCCTGAGAACTGCTGGTACCTATCATTTTTAAGGAAAAGAAAAATACATTATACTGTTGCAGAATTTTGTGGGTCAAAATGGTATGGTATGTACAAACCAAATCTTTCTTGATCTGCATGATGATATAAGGTAATTTTCATTTATGCTATAACTGTAATGCATTTGGAACCTTTCTTAAACTTTTGTAATATCTTTCAAAATAAGAAAGAAATTAATATTAGCTTCTTGAAACTTACAAACATATCCAACTCCATTTTATTGTAGTTGAACAGGTAAATTAATACAAAGGGAAAACATTACATGAAACTTTTTCTTCCACCAAATCCTCCCTGAATTCTCCATCTGGTCACTCCAAGGAATGGTTACTCTTTTTTGTGTGCTATCATATGGAGGAAATTGTTTGTTACTATTAACATATGGTCAAGATTGTGACCTCAGTTCAGTTTTTAAAAGAAGCAATATAACATGCCTTTCAGTCCTTCAACGTTCAAGACATAAGCATTTAGCTCGTTAACAATGTGATTCCCATCTGATTATAAGGAATGCCTACTAATACATGAAATTTATTAGAGCTAAACTTTCATCACAGAAGCCTGTGGAAACTGAATTCCTTTCATATGCACCTTTGGCAATCTTCATAGCTCCTATTAGAAAGATAAAGAAAACCTTGCCATAATTTACATTTGCTTGAAGAAGGATGTTCAAGAAGTCTTAAGAGAAAATTAGGGTATTTTGTAAGCATTTCAGACCAGGGGTATACACCTGAAAAGTTTAGGTAATTTCAAGGTTTATCTCTGAGTTAATTTTTTTAAAAATCTTGTTACAGATTTAAAATACAGAGAAAATGGTACTAAAATTGAACACAGTATTGCTGGTGCAACCTTAGCAGTGAGAAAGGGAGAGTATAATAGTTTTCCCTCATCTTCTGGCCAAAGCCCTAAAGCAATGCCTATGAAATTTGTCTTATT
Source organism: Tyto alba (assembly GCF_018691265.1). Classification (NCBI taxonomy): domain Eukaryota; kingdom Metazoa; phylum Chordata; class Aves; order Strigiformes; family Tytonidae; genus Tyto; species Tyto alba. The sequence continues at coordinate 33,060,346 of NW_024881275.1, forward strand.
TTGTGGTAAGTGTACATTTTTGACTCATATTCAACCTAGTGTTCACTGTAGTTCCCTGGTACTTTCCAGGAGAGCAGATTTCAGTGACAGTTAGGTGGTGTAACTGTGTTTTGTACTACTGCTGTCATCAGGGTAAAGCTCGTAAAACCCTGCTAGACTTAGATGAGCTGGGATGCTTCTTTCTTTGGCTATTCCTTTGTCAGAAACTTCCTTGCTGTAGAGATTTCCTTTATTGTATTTCACTTTATTCACCACCTGGTTTGTAGAAATACTAAGCATTATAAATAAAGGCTATATTTATAATATCTTACTTCAGTGATGCTTCAGTAGCATTTAAAAAATCTAGCATCACTGTAACTGAAGACAGTGATGACATTATGAAGTTTCCCTTAAGCCTCAGACAAGACATACTTGAGTTAATGGCAGGGTTGCACATGTTTGCCACCCGCTGCTGAAATCTTTCAAGTAAAAAATGGGTTGTTCAATTTATATTCATGTGCATTGCAACATCTGTGCTGAGACTGTTCACGAGGAGGGCTAGTCTTTTTATCTTGTTGTTTGAGTGTGTGTTGTTTTGTGGTTTTTGTTTTTTGTTTGTTTGTTTTTGTTGTTGTTGTTGCTGGGTTTTTTTATTATTATTATTTCTTTTTATTTGGGAACTACTGCTTTATAGGATTTGAATCTCTAGCTCTTACTGGCTGCTAGTGTCCATCCTAGTCCACCTATTCTCAGCTACAGGCACAAATAAATCTGACTTTTTTTCCCCCTTTGGTCCTCTGATTATTAAACCGATATGATTGGTCCCTGGAGAACTCTTCCACTTTGCAGAGGTTTCCTGCTTCTGCAGAATATCTTACAATATATTAAGCAGTTGAAAAGAAAGAAGCATCTATGGTGATGTAATACTCATATTCCTGGTTCCCATAATACATGGTGAGGACCTTGACTTGCCAGTAATTTTTACAGAGGACTCAGTAAGCTCTGGGGAAAACCCCAAGATATTTCATAGTCCCCCCGGACAAATTCTTAAATGTTGCATAAAGGAGACATGGTAGGGATTGAGATTTTTTTTTTTTATTATTTTTTTTTTAATCCTAGAGATATGTTTTGTCTTGAGCAGCTTAAAAAAAAATTGAAAGCTATATAAATAATTTAGACATAGATTCTGAAAAACTCCCTTGATGAAACCAAAACCTCTTTCTCTCAGTAGTTCACTGTTTGAAATATGATTCTGGCTGAAAACACAACACCATAAAAACCTCAATAAGAATAGAAAGTTGCTGCAGGAATGAAACTCCCTTTCTGGCTAACAAGGCTATGTTTTCCTATGCAAATGTACAAAGCCCAGAAATTAGCAATGACTGCTAAATTAACACACTTGAAGAGCTTGGCTGGTTCTAATAGGCAGTCAAATGGTCTTGTTACATTGTAATGGTGCCAAGCTAATTGAAGTGATTACAGTTGCTCATGAGCAGCCCTTTTGAAGTAGAAGTCTTTTAAATTATCCATAGACGTTAAATGTCAGACACCATTGTGTAATTATACTTTGTAAACGCTGAATGTCATAAGGCATCACAGGTAATTGAGGTTTACAGAGAAGAGCTTTATCTAAACCTAATTGGGCATCAACTCTTTGTCACTATTTCTAAACCTAATTGGGCATCAAATTTTTGTGCCAGGGGACACTCCAATACCTCATCGCAGCCCTCCCCCATCACTGTCAGCAGGGAATTACATATCACAGCAAATCTGACCCTCCAAACCAAGGACCTCTCACAGACCAACCTGTGTAGCCTTTCACTCCAAGAAATGGAAATTTTAACAGGGTACCAGGGCTCTACATTTCACATGTGTGTCTCATCAGAAGTTAATAGTGATCTCCCAGTTCACCCACATCCTGGTTTCAGTTGTCACACTGCCAAACCACTGTGGTAAGCAATGAAAGCTTTGAAATTCATGAAGAGAAGAGCTTAGCTTAGGAAATGTGTATTTATTTTTTCATTTACATATACTGTTTTTTTTTTTTTTTTTTTTTTTTTTTTTTTTTTTAATTTCCTAGTGTTGGTATTCCTGGGAGAGGTTATGATTCACAGTACAGAAATCTGTTTTCCAGCTGAGCCTTTGGCTTTTACTCCTGTCATTTTGCTAGTAGGCAGCTGTTAAGTTCCATGAGACTTTCTTCCAGGTAGGGGGTTGCCCACTGTCCTGTTAGGATCATTCATATACGGTGATTGATTACATTGATACATCAGATTTTTGCATCTCACTCCTTGATTTTGATTTTTTTTCTTTTTTATTTTTCCACATGAAAATCCAAGAATGGCAGTTATGCAGCCTTTGCCCACAGTCTTTGGTGCACACCTCCAAAAGCATTCTATTTTGCAGACTTGAGTCCCCTAGCTGTATTTATACAGAGTCTGATCCAAAGTTTACTGAGGTCATTGAGTGTTTTGCCACTGTCTTCAGTGCATTTAGTTTGGAAATCTATTAAACCAATTTGTTAAACTCAGTGGTTCACTCATCATAAGATATGTAAGTCCATAAACTGCTTAGTACTGCCATTTTTGTGTAATTTTGTGTCACAGTGTGTTTTGCATGTTTTCATCAGGTGCTAGTGGGTAGTGAGTGTTGAAAGCACTCATTACAGGCAATGATTTTACATCTGCTTCTTATTAGCTAATTTTCATAGTGTGTTGTGATTGGGGAGGAAATTCATGGACTCATGTGATGAAACTCACTGTGGGAATGTGCATTTCAGGGAAAAGGGCATAGGGATTTTCCGAGACAGAAAATTTGATCTGAGAATCTCAATTCGTTTGCAAAGGAAAAGTTCTCACTGGTTACTCCAAATATTGGCACTGCTGTTTTGGCACATTATTATTTATTCAGAAAACCCTGAATCCTTATCAGACAGAGGATAAACCAGAAACTGTTCATCAACTTGTGAAAAAGGTATTTATACTGTAACATTTTTTTGCTTCAGCAGCTCAGACCCACTTTGACATCATCTCCCTGCTTTCCCAGTCTGTGCACACCCTGAAGTGCAACTCACTTTAACATTAATCTGACCAGTTTTGAAATGAAGAACAGGCAATTCTTTTGTTTATACTGCATCAAGTATTTGAGATGTATAGGTGGACTTCTAAAATTAACTGACATAGGAATAGGGTCCTAAGTTGTAAGAATTTCTTTTTTTTGCTCTTTTTTTATTTTTTGGTGGTGTTGGTCTTGAGATGAATTAATTTCCTTTTGCTTTACTATACATTTGCATTTCAGAAAGATAAAAGGATACCAATTTCACTTCTGGACAAATGCACTGAATTAAACTGTCCCATAAAATGTGGCCGAAATGGAAGATAATAAAAGGAAACACTGTGAAGCATATCAACTGCATATCCAGTTATATTTGGGATCTGTCACTCTGATATTTGATTTAGTTGTACTGTCTAGGTGTTTGATAGCCTCAGACTTCCTCTCTCTTATATAAAGTCATATACATGTCATTTCCTGGGATGTGCTGAAGACTTGTCAAAAAGGCATTTCATTCTCAGTTGTCTGCAGGAGTCCCGACATGACTGCTAAAATATCAGAAGATGAAATTAAACCTGATGGCTGTGCTATCCCCAAAGGGCAGAGAACCTGATTTCACTCAAGGCAGAACACACTAATCCACAGCATTAGCAACTTGCCAAGGCTGTCTAAATCAGTGCTTGTCTTTGTCAAGAGGGGGAAGAGGGAGAGATGTACATGAAGCTAGTGGGTAGGACAGGTTTGAGCAGAAGGAAATTGGTGCTAACCAAAGATATTAGCAATAATCTACATTTGGCAAAGACCAAAAATAAATGACAGAACAGAAGAAAGAGGCAAAAAAGAGAGAGAAAAAAATATTGCTTTTTTTTTTTTATTTTTTCATTTGGGGATTTAACTTCCTTTCAAGATTTTAAATTTAAACAAAGTTAAGAGTTGTACCATGATATATTTCTTGAGGTGGTAAGTGCTGGAAAATGTCAGAGATTTTATTACACATTTTTAAATAAATTAACATCATCTGTGTTTATTGTGGGGAAGCAAACATGAAAAAAGAGATATTCTAGTGAACAATCTTGTTAAAGACATAGAAGTATGTTTTCTTGAATAAGGCTGAATATCTTAAAATGCTAATTTTGAACAGATAGCCCTCCGCCCCCAACAGATTAAATAATAACAGGGTTGTCATTTGATACACATCCAATATGCACAACACTTTCTGCTGTTAATATGGAAAGGCCTGGCCCCTTCCAGCAAAGCTGCATCTACACAGGATAGATGTGGAGCACTATGGTTTTTGCAAAGTGTAAAAGGGGCACCTGTGTTTTCTAACAATTCATGTTAATGCATCAATAGAATTGTGATAGATGACTCATACCATGATCTTGCCTAATTTTCTTTTCTTTATAATGTTTTGACTATTTCTTCCATGTTCTTGGTTCTATTTTTTGTTTTTAGTATTTTGCACTTTTTTTAAATGAGTGCAACCTCCATCACCCTTCAGTCCAGTTTCTGTCATCTGACTTATTCAGTCTCTTTATTTGTAGCAGAAGCAGCAATGTCCACATTTGTATTAAATATCCAATGGTAGATACTGTATGGGCTTGACAGGGTAGTCCACTCATCCTTCAATGTCAGCTCATGCAATTCTCTCCTAGTTGTCATTGAGGAGTCTAGTGTATATTCCTATTGCTCGTAAAAATATTTGCAGCAAAGTTGATATAAACATTATAGAAATATGAATATTCCATTTATTCTTACCTTTTGGTCTCCATCTCATGTTTCCTCTTCATCCCTTGCTCTCATTCTCACTGTGACTCATTTACTATTTCTCAGGAGTAGTCTGAGGCCCCCACACACTCTTACTCTCATTACTAAATTTTTAAGATGAACTTGAAAGAAGCTGCTGAAGCAAAAGGGCCCAGAAGCTGCGGGTAAGAGGAAAGGAAAAGGAACTTAAAATGCAGCTAGCTCTTCTGTATCAGATTGTGACCATCAAAGCAGAAGTCATGCTGGAGCAGACTGAGACATGCTGGTAGCAGTACTGTGCATGCAAAATGTTTGTGTCCACCAGTATTGAGCAAAACAGCCCCAGGACTTGCTGATTTCCCCCAGAAGTGCTTTCACCTAGCACTGACTTCTACAAGAGCTGCATGTACTACTCAGTCAGGCTGTGTGGTAGAGCAGTCGTCAAGAAGCATTAGTAGTTATGGGCTGCTTTGCCCTCTGTGCTGGTGGATGTAATGCTGTAGATGTGGTAATCTGTGTATATTTCCTTTTTCCCCCCACCAATATGTAATTCTACAGAGACAGCCTGGAACTTGTGCTTTTTTATTTTGCCTTTATCATTTGCTGGTTTATTTGCATTCAATTATTTGTTTTTATTTTATTTACTATTTTATAATGGAATTTTTTTAGACAGATGAATATTTCATAAATGAATTATGTTTAAATGTTTAAAAATGTTTGGTTTGTTCTTTCAGTAAACAATTTTATCAGCACAATAACACCATCCAGAGCATGTGTTTGGTGGACAGTACACACCCCTCCCTAAGCTCTATTATTACAAAGGCTCCCAGCTATTTTCACAGGGCAGACTACAGTTTCCCTGGGTCAGGCTGACCTCTTCCATAAGACTTATCTAGGCTTCATATGGTGCAGTCAGACACTGACCTTGCACTGTTCCTTTGGAAACAGCATCACTTTATTGCCTGCAAAATGAATACTAGAAATCCCTTTTTTGTTTTCTTAACCCTTTTACCAATGACACCTTTTTCTTGTCCTGTCCCTTTTGCAAAGCACCCTTGACACCCGTGAAGTGAAGTAACACTGGCTCATCTTTTGGACTTGCAGATGCTTTTACGGATTTGGGTGCTTTTGTCACAGGGTACTTGGGCCATTTCTGAGGCCCTTGGATGCAAAAGGTGCTGTCATACCAGCAGCAAGACAGGCTTTGCTTAGGCTTTGTTGCAGTTCAGCCATGTGAATGATGCTCTTTGACCTCACTGGATTCTTGCTATTTCCCCGTGTACAAGAGTTGGCTCCTTTTGTGGAGAATTATGCTGGTTGTGTCTCTTACCAGAGTATAATCTGAATCAGCATCCAGATGATTTTTGTTCAGTAATAAATCATGATATTTTGCTAGGAACCATCATCTTCTGAGTGAACTAGTGGTGAATATTCAGGTGGAAACTGTTGAACTTAAAACGTCTTTCAAGTGGGAGAGGAGCTGGCTCTTGATTCCTGGAGATCCTATTCCAATATCAGTGGATGTTTCCAATGCTGACTCCTAATTTCTTGCTTGATACATATAATATACTATGTTCAGACAAATTCTACTGTGTAGGAATAGATTGATTAAATTTCACTGGTAAACATAAAGCTGAGTCTGCACTAAAATCAGCATCAGCTTTTCCTGTACATGGGTAAAATCACAGCATGCTCAAGCACCCTTAACAAGTAAATATTTTGTTATTTGCATATTGTTAATTGATCCCTACAGTTATCACTTGGTTGCTAATTTAAAAAACAACAACATGGGAATTACAGAAATTGATAGGAACTTGGGTATTTAGTTTGACTTAACACCATAAACAAAGATAGGAAGAGAACAGATGTTTTACATACATGGTTGACATCCAGCCCAGCTGGGATCAGTTTCTTCTTGAGATGAAAAGAAAATAAGTTGAGGTATAAGCAGGGTAAACCATTGCTATCTGGGCGAATTCTTGTGGTAACTATAAAGCAGCAACTCCATACATCCTTGGTTTATCCTTCCTATTTTCTCACTTATCAAATATTTATTGTCAACAACGGGCAGTTCTGTTTGCACACACTGCAATTGGATAATGAGATAGTTAGGTTTACTTCTGTTATTGATGGTGAGGGCTGATGGCATGAATAATTTCCTGTTTTTATAAATGGGAATTGAATTATTGATGCTTCATTTAGGCAGTGTTAAAGGTATTAGTAATGTATTGCCATGGCTGTAAGTTGGTAGTAGTAGTAGCCAAGATGATACATGCAGGTAATAGGCCAATTCTACCCTATATCTAGAGTATAAGTTGGAAATCACTTCCCATGCAGGCAATAATTATGGATTTACTGCTGTACAAATACTGCAGAATTTGTCTTGATAACTTTGTAGTAGACATCATTGCTAGTATATAAAAAACTACAATTCAACAACCTGAACTAACAATATTTTCCTTATACCCCCACCCATCCATCACAAAAAAGACCATTTAAAAAATGAGAGAGGAAACAATGGTTAATGAAATAACAGTCTTTTGCTTGCTTTCAAAAGGCCTCTAACATCTTCTAAGAGTTTATCTGAATTTTTCAGACTGACAAATTTTGGGCTTCTTAAAGCTTGAGTGTCACTCTTATAACACGGTGATTTGAGTCTCTGCAAGTCAGGCTCTGGGGTTTCTTTCCTCTCCTCACATCACCCATCCAAAACCACTTCACATTCAAGAAATGTAAGGTACAGAGAAACAAGTGGCATTTGCATGACATCCTTTAAAGAAGACACGTTTGAGAGAGAAGAAATGGCTGAGATTCCGTTCTAGCACTCCAACATATGACATTAATGTCCCTTGCCAAATGTAAAAGGTTGAAGTGAAACCTTCTCTATCCCATTTGCATTTCTTCACTCGCTCTTGCTGTACTCTTCTTTGTCCTGTTTTTCAATTCTTCAGTAGACTCAGATTGCCTCCTACTTTCCCTAATACCAGTCATCCCACCATGAAGTGTAGCAGTGCCTCCCTGGTCTGCAAACCTCCCCTGCCTGCACCATGAACCAAATTCTTAGGGAAATGTCAGGATAGTGTGTTAGGAAATGAACACAATGCACATTTCCCTCCTCAGATCATAGTTAAGGAATTTCAGAAATGTTGTGCTGCTCGCTCTTAAGTCTTCCTGCATCCCCACCATTTTTTGGACTGTGGGGTGATGGGGAGGAGCCATTACTAAAAGTTGTGCACAGTATTTCTGATGATCCAGTACAGAATAGATCAATAAAGTAAAAAAAAAAAAAAAAAAAAAAAAAATAGGGTAAAGAAGATCTCAGGCCAATTATTTTTCTACAAAATACTTTATGTGACAACAGCAGCAGCCCCCAAAGGGCAGCATGTAACAACAGAGCCTAATTAGAATGATTTCAGTGTAATCATTAACTAGCATCTAACACCTACGAGAGTATTTCTGTTTAAACTAAAACATGACCTGCATGGTGGAGAGGCCTTGTAAACTGTCTACGAAATAAAAAATGTGACAGTAAAGGTCAGAGCTGTGCTCATTTGAATTTCAAGCAGGAAGCAGGCTCCACAGTCAGCATGTAGAGGAAGAGTGGTGGCTCTTTTCCTAGGCTCTCCTTGCCAACAGTAGCAGTTGGAGAAATCCTCCAGGACTAATTACTGGGGCTGCAAAACAAGTATTGTTCTTTTGTCTCTCTCCCTGACCTGGTGAAATGCAAGGGTCCTAATTTTATTATGTCAAAGATGTTGTTTTGTTTTTCACTGTCATATGAGTGAAGGTCACTAGCTAAGATAGACAAGTGACACCTTACATCTCTCTCCAGCCACCTGCCGACAGCTTCCTTGCTGCTCCTGCTAATCACATCACCTTGATAGAGAAGCAGGGGAGGGAGAGCTTGCTAATAAACTCTCCTTCCAGAAAGAGCGATGCTAAAACATTGTGTCCCACTGGGTCATGTAAAAGCAGGTATGACATCAGTGAGATCTGGCTTGATTTGCAAGTCTCTGGTGAAATTTAAGAAGGCAAAATTGAAAAACATTTGGTGGGAAAAAAGCATGAAAACATTTTTAAGGAAAGGATTTAAAAAGTCAGGAGACAGACATCATAATAAACAAAAAAAGTTGGCAGTAAGGGTGATATTTATTAATTTTGAAACATTGAAAAGAACCCTGCTCACAGCATTTATCTGCTCTTAAAAAAATCCAAGAAATTTGAATTAATTTCCTATTTCCTTTTGTGACATTTAAAGTGCTATATACACATAGAGAGCTTTTTACACTTTGGTGTATTGACAAAGCTATAACATGTAGTACATAAGCTTTGCTATACTGAATCTTTCTTCTTTTTCTTTTTCTTCCCACCCTTACAGCTTCGTAAGTTTTCTTTGCATTGGTCTTTATTTTCCCCTTCCCTCTTCACAGTGCAGGTTTTTTTTTTTGTTTTTTTTTTTCTTTGGTGCTCCTTCTTTACCTTTTAAAAATTTCCTTATATACTCCTCCCTTACTTTTGTCTCACCTTTCTTAAGTTTTTTCTTTCTTGAAGTTTAGAATAGAACTAGTGTTTGTGAGGTGATGTGGCAACCCAGAAAGAAAAGATTAAGAAGATTCAATAGCAGGTCATGTACAAGAAATTTCTTTCCTTCCTTTCATTATTCCACTTTTTTGCCATCAGAGTAGCTCTGGCTCATATTTAAAGGGTAGATGACAAATTTTATATATATTAATTATACATTTATTTGTATCTCAGCTAGATAGTCACAGCAAAATAGACTATGTAAATTGGCACAAATATATATGATATGCTGTCACTGGGAGACATTTCTGGCATTGAATGTCACCCAGAGGTGTGCAGTTGTTTGGTATTTTCAGGTGTACTAAGGACAAAACAGAAAGAGAATTCAGGCCCTCATAGTTCATTACCCAGTTTAATCACTTGTTTTTCTCCCTCCTGGAGAACTTCCTCTAAATATTGTCGTAGTATGCTTTGCCCAGCACCCACAAGACATGCAGGTAATAAAATCTTCCTTGAGGTCAATGTAAGTCTGTTGATTTTCAGTGTTGAGGGTCTTGTGATCTTAACAGACAAAGTAAACCAAAATCAAAAATGAATTAAGATGCAGTGACACATTTCAAGACTGTTCCCATTTCCTGCTGCTCCTTTGTGTCCGGCTGTGAAATCCTCAATGACAGATTATAGTTTTGGGTGTAATATCTGCTTGTGATAGACCACTGAGGAGCATGAAAATTCATAAGGAAAAATGAAATTGTATTTCTAAAGAATTTCTATTCTGTGTGTCTTGCTCTACAGAGCCTCAGACATTGCATGACTTACTGCCTAGAGAAAACATTGAATTAGTGACTTTTTGGTAATTGATTTTACTCAAATTATATTATTTACACAAATAATTCATATTCTAAGCAACTAGTAAATTTTTCTTGTTTCTTAGTACTTTCTTCTTCCACTCGTGCCTCAGTACTTCATGGCCACGAAGAGGTATGACTGAGGGGAAGACTGAAGTACTGGTTATAACTACTCGAGTAAAATTGGAGTAACTTCATATAAGCCTATTAAATGGCATCAAATTTTGGTACTGTCATGTGATTAAGATCTAACCTGTTGTTGCCATATCTATTTTTCTTGGGAGACAGTGACTTTTGTATAATTTCACATAGCTGAACTCCAAATAACATCTTTTTAGTGTTTATGTATTATGTCTTCAGTCTTATCCTTGGATGTCTGTTTCCTTTTATCACTGCAAAACTTTCTGTAAACACAGTCCCCAAGTCTTGTAAGAAAATAAGTATCTTTTCTAAAAGATGAATTTGTTTTCTGTGCTAACAGAATGTTGTTAGGAGTAGTATTCTTGAAAAGATTAATTTATCTCATGTAAATGATGTCTTTACTTACTGGTTGTTTTAAGATAGCAAGACATTTACACATTGCTTGTGATATCTTGATGATTGGCATTTGGAGTTTTATGGATTTATTTTAATAATTTTAATTTTATGTAACTTTTAGAAATGCAGAATCTAAAATAAATAGAAACATATGCCTGAGATGAATTTGTTTTGCCTACCAAGAATGTCAGCTTTTACACCCTTAATGTTCAGTTTGGCTGTAGTGTTGTGATTGAACAGCTGTTTTAGAGTTTCTGAAAAGAGATGTGAGTGTGCGGTAAAGCTAAAGGGAACCTTGCGAAGTGTCATACCTCTGTGAAGCTTTTTATGCAGCTTTACTATGAGTGGAAAGAGCCACTGCAATCCTGCTTTATTTACCCAACACAAGGACATATATATCCTTCTGATAGACTAGTCATCTGACTATCCTAAGGAAGATTTTAATTGCCTTACTCAATTTTTGATGTTGTTGTTCTTCCTTATGTCTCCTATAGCAAGCAGAAGGGAATTTAATAAGGTAGTATAAAATTTCTGTAAAATCTATTATTTAATATAAAATGTCTTAAAAAAAATTTTCTTCTGCAGAATTTTGCACAAAGGTAATCAGACCTGACTGAGGTGCTGTTAGTAGCATTTCACTGGCTTTCTGTTGACGCCCATAGCACTGTGGAAATAACCTCTTTGGCTCTGTGTTGCTGCTGCTTGGAAGGCCAGTTTTACATGCCTTAGACATGTCCTCTGTGGCTGTGTCAGTAGAGGTCTGTGGACGTAGGATTTTCTTATGTCACCTTCCATTAATAAGACTTGATTTCTCCTTCAAGCTGGTGTAAATTCATTAAACAATGGATAATGCAGAGTAAAATGAAACAGTTACAGAATGCTGATCAATTTTATTTGAAACAGTGGAATTAAATCAGTGTGAAAATCATGAAGAATCTGAAGGAAATACAGTTTAGGGAATTAGGCAACGAATAACATCTATCAGTCTGCTTTCCTGGTATGCAATGTACCCTTTGGTACTGGGAGAAGAGCTCTAGTATGCCCTACTTGTGACTAGGTGTCTGCTGTGTCGTCAGGATGAACAGTCTGGTTCTCCTGATGCAGGGCACCCACTGAACCCACTAGTGCCAAAAGGTGCAGACAGCATCTACCTGCAGTTACCTGATGGTGCAGGTATGGCGGTAGAGTTTGAAAAGGTGAATATTGATGTTGGTAGGCAGAGCTCTGACTTCTCAAATGTGCTGCAAGCTGCAGTGCTGACTAGCTCTGGCCCCTCTCTTCTGTAAGGCCCGAAAAAGAGTAAGATAGTTGTCAAACTCAGGGTGCTTTAGTGTGAAGATCAGTATTGCAACTTTAAAAATGGGACTGCAGCATCACCAGTGCTGAGAAAGGAATCAAATAAACTAACTTTGGGCACTGACAGTTTTGGCCTGTACTGCCATAAGGAAAGTGAGTTTTAAGGTGCTGAACTGGGTTTCATTTTCAGCATTATAGAATAATATCAGTCTAATTGAGTGGGCTCCATTTCTGCAAGAGATGTGCTATCTATAGTTTGTTAATAAAAAGACAATTTGCAAAACATTACAATCATGCTGCTTTTAATCATGCTTTCTAAATTTTAGGAGCTTTTAATTTTTTTTTCTTTTTTATTAATTACTTTTATTAAAAAGTAGTGCAGAGATAATGGCAGCAGCCTCTGTAATTAGTCATATCAAAATATAGACAGAAGAAAGAGACAGACCTATTATTTCTTTTCCTCATTGTCTTATGTTCCTCACTCCTGTGTTATTAACAGATTCTCGTTGTAAAAGAAATTGATTCTTCACTCCTAGGCAGGTCATTATAAAACAGGTTTTAAATCATTTGGTCTTCCCATTTCTGAAATATAGACTTCACTTTAATCTTCTCTGCATTACCAGCAATAAAAAGCCCATAATTTGTGAAAAATGAGCTTTTTCTTCAATATGTCCTCTGATAAGTAGCATTTCTACTCCTTGATCACTTGTCCCACACCTGTTAACCTGCCAAACTAGTACTCAGCACATCATGAAGAGGCTATATTTATCTCTGTTGCATAGCCACGTGAAGATTAAAAACCATGTTAAGGGCTCAGTAACTAATAAATTCCCTTTTTTTGGTTAAGTTGGTGCTGACATTTGGTCATTCAGTGGGTGAATTAGTGCAGCCTCATGTTAGTATGCCAGAGTGCACATACCAGTGTGTTTGACACATCATTTTGAAAGACAGGCAGGTAGGATGGGTGTAAGGAAAAGGATTTTCTTTTGATGGCAGTGGTGGTAATTTGGCTGGTCTATTTCTGAAAATACAACAGCTCTGTGGAAGTCTGAGGTAGGATACATTTTTCACAGTAGAGCAAACACACTTTTATGAGAGTGAGCCCAATGACAGCACACAAATGACACTTCTGTGCATTTAAAATAATGTAGCAACATTGGCAGTTGTACTATATGATAATTGTAGGTCCCTTCCAACTGAAATATTATATTCTATCCTATTTTCCCTAGGAAAAAAAGATACCTATAAATATATCTATAGTTACACATATATCTCCTTGTGATTGCCACCTTACTGGAGCATCCTGGACTTCTGTATTAAGACCACGGCCAGCTCTTGTCTGCTTCATTTAGGCCTGTGGAGTGGTCATGTCCTACTTCAAACTCAAGCTGTCCAGCTGTTTTTGTTGTAGTTGTTGTTTTACCATCTTCCCAAAGCTTGTTGCAAGGTTGGACAGAACATCTTTTCCCAAGTTAATTAGCTGCTTTGAAAAAGTATTAATTCTGTTCAGCCTGCTCTAATTCTGTGATTTCGAACCTTCTTGAATTGAAATGAGAAGGTAAAATCAGACACAATAAAATTCCATATAGGATATCTACTTGAAAATTATTAGAAAAAAGAAGATGTTTTAAATTATGTTCTTGAATCAGATAAAATCACAGAATTATCTTAGCTGTAGACAATGTTAGGAAAAAAATGTTGATTTTTGATGATCCTCACTGAAGTGGATTTCATTTGATAAAGGAATGTTTTGTACCTTCATATTCACAGAGAATAGCTGACCACTGATCATTTTAGTATCATTCACTTAAATATGGAAAGGAGGCATTTTCATATGCTTGCAAAGTGCATATTAATAGAAAAAGATAGCAAGTGTGTGAAAGTGACCAAAGGAAACCAGATAATGGTGAAGTTGGAAGTTGGAGGTGGCACTCATGAATAATCCACCAGAGAGGACATAAGTCAAGAGCTGCACAGTATAAAACTGCCCTTTAAGTCATCTTTGTTCATTGTGCGAAGTAGAATGGAAAGCAGTCACTATGGTGTGTTCATCAAAGCACTGATCTGTCTGGTTAAAATGATGAGACCACTAGAATTGCCCTTTACCTGTGATCCAGCACTGATTTCTATATTATTTGTATAATTTTCCACTTTTCTTTACATAGTATTTTCTATGTTAAGGGATACATAGAGTTGGAGGAGTTAAGGAAAATCTAAAGAATATGTATGTGGCAAATTTGATGTGAAGATAATATTTTAAGTAAAGATGCAGTTTTGTACTACTAAACAGGCACACAGGTAGAAATTGTGTTCTGTAGATCTTTTGTAGAAAATCCTGTTTTTCAACAATATTATGACTCAAATCTAGTTTTTTTTGGAGTAAATTCTAATGTATTTACAATTTCCAGACCTCAGCTGTTCTGGACTTTTGTTTCTTAGTTGTTTTAAGGTACATTACTTTAAAATTTGCTTTCTGTTTGTAGTTCTTGTGTCTCTTTACTCTGCTTTGCTGATCTCTGTCTACTTTAATATATTTTAAGATTTGCCTGTAGATGACTCTCCATCCGTTTTCTAACTGTAACAGTACTGAGTTTAGATTTTTCATGGAACAACGTGAGAAATCCAATAGTGAAATACATGGTGAAATGCATAGTGAAACCTCTTTCTGTTCTATGGAAAAACATTTTCTGCCATGTGTTTGTACTATGTCAACCAAAACATTTCCAGTCATGAGTGTTTTCATTCAGGCACCTCCTTCCATAGAAAATCAGCACTGTCTGTAATTCTTCTGCTCTCCAGTTAGTAAGAAATAAAAGGCTCTCTCTTAAAAACAGAGTCCCATTTCAGTCTTGCAAATTCAAAATCTGAGCTGCCCTCTGAATTTCTAGGGTCACTATGTACCCATCCTGGGTACTTAATATTTGCCAAACATATCACGGAATAATTGTCCAGTGACAAATTTAGTCTGTGTATAGTCAGGAAAACTTTGGAAAGCGCATTGAAGAAACACAGCAGCAATATCTATATAGATGATCAGTCTGACATTCAGAAGACTACCAGATGTCTGAATTTCCCTAGACATGTATTTTTCTTTCTTCCTGGAAATTCGGCATTGGGAGATTGTGAGAAAGTTCTATATTTTTTCTGAGATTTCTACTATTCAGTAGTTGCAGCTAGGTAGCTATATGTCTGGAGAGTCTGGACATGTCCATATTGTCTGTATGGTAAATTCAGTGTGCACCAAAGTCATGATTTACTTTGTATGTAGGTACACTTTCCCATGGACTGAACTTACTGTGGAAGTTTTAAATGGAAAATATGCACAAATTTCTGTCTGGAAAATCCTGGGAAAATATAGGTTAGCCATAAATACTTCCCATGATAATGAATAAACTCGATTTCCTGCTTTACCACAAAGACATTCCTTACTTTCTCAGTTCACTACCTTTTCATTGGGTGAACTAATTTTCTGAATTAACAGTTAAGTGACTGCTCACACTCTCTTTGCATATCCTCCTTCTTTCATCTGCATCTTAGAGTTTCTGGCATGACCTTGGCATGCATTTAGAGATATTATAGGATAAATTAGACACCTACTTCACTCTAAAAATTGGATCCTGTGTCTTTTGCTGATGAGCTGTCATTTTGATCTTTCCATCTCCAAATTCCCTCTCCCTGATCACTATACCTTTTCTTCAGTGTCTCTCATTTTCCCTCCTGCTTTCCTACTTTAGGAAGAAAAAGACACTTCTCAGACTCGTCTCTTCTTGATTTGTCTGATCACTCCTCCATTTCTATTTCCTTGTCCCAATACTGCAGCCTTTCAAACCTGTTCTTTACTGTAATACCTATTGCTTCAAAATGCTCTGTGACTTAGTTCTTGTCAACAGCTAACGTTATCTTACCCCTATGCCCAATTTCAATCTTTGCTTCATCAAAGACTATCAGTAAGTCTTCCTATCACCTCTTTTCTTACTGGTTGTTTCTCTTATGTGAGCTACTCCCCACTAAATAAGATAGATAACTGGGAGCAGGGAATGTTTCTCACCCTGTGATTTTGCAGAGTACCATGTACATTTTTAATATCACAATTTAATAAACAATAGACACCAGCACTATCAATGCCTTCTATATATTAAACAGCAAATTACAAAGCTACTGGCAGGTTTCTGCTTCAAACTGCACTGAAAGACTGTCCCAAGATTAAAATTTTGGTGTCCCTTCTTGTGGCATCTTCCTCTAGTAGCTGTACATGTAGTTTAGTCTCTGCACTTCTAATATTTCATGTGCTGTTGGAAATACCTTTCACTTAGTACTTACTGGAAAGGAGATGCTGCATCAGAGGATTAATGAAAGGATGAAACAAAGCACCTGGAGAAAACCAGCATCCTTTGAAATGAAGGCAATGGCAGCACTATTATCAGAAACATCCAGTCCTATATGGGAACTTGTTTGTTTGATAGATGAACCATGTGGTCTACAAAGTACCCTGGGTCTGGCGAAGAACTATTCCTGCATATATCAGAAGATCTAGAAAGTGAAAAAAGGAGCATGAATTTCACAATTCATGTAAAAAATGCAGGTAATATGTAAAATTATTATTTATTATAGATACGTACATTATTCTGCACATTCTTTTTAACAGATGAGCAATTAGAGATATTACTACCTTAATATGACATGCTCTCTGTTTTAAAGTTGACACAGCTAGTCTGTTGGCCTTTCTAGAAATTTCTCCCAAATCCAAAAGTTCAACCTTCTTTCTTATATGTTTGCATAAAAGTGAATCTTGACCTTCTTTTATGGCAACTATCTGATTGTATTTTTTCTTTAAACACTTACCACATATACATATGAAGCAACAACAAAACCCTAATGAAACCGTTCACTTAGCATGCCTTAGAGCCATTTATTTTACTCCATTTTTCTTACTGTTTTTAACAACAATATTTATTTAGTGCGACTAAAATAACAGCAATTTTCTGCCTTTTTTTTTTTTTAATCTTCAAGACTTTAGAAAGATACAACGTTCATTTTTGATGTGCTTCAATTAACAATTTTTAATCCCACTATTTATTTTCAACCTTTTAAAAATCCAAAAATGTAATACACGTTGTTCACTGTTGCTTGTAAAAGAACCCCACTGTCACTGTTTCTTGGTCTGCAGAAGAGGGATAGCTTGGAGGACTCACCTTTTCAGAGATTCTTACCAGGAAGAGAGTGATATTGTTATTTTTTGGGTTGCTACTTGTTTTGCTGACATCAACATTGCTAAAAAAGGGCTTCTCTTGACTGCAATTACTTGGAATATCTGCAGATTCCTATTAAGAGACATTACACTCTCCAATATGCTTGATGTACACCTAGCAAATACTGTTATTTGGTAGAAATGGAGTTCAAGTTATTTTTAGTAAATATACCACCACCTGTATTGGTAGAAACTAACACTAAAGTTTAAAAAAATTTTATTTTCACTTTCTGGCTCAAAACTGAATTTAGATTCCAAAACTGAAACTAGGACTATGCATCCCTCTGTACTTATAAATAAAATCTTTATTGATTGAGAGTGCTGGTCTTTTGCTCTATATGTTCCCTTCTTCTCCTACGTATTTTTTCCTCCTTGTTGATAAGCTGCTGCAATAAACTTCAAAAGACAAGATGGCTTATTTGGTTTTTGATTTAAGCACCTTAAGGAAAGATCTTTTAAAAGAAATAGATACACTGATTAATATACCCAACCCATCTCTGCCTTTTTATCACCCTTTTTTGTTCTATCTAGATTTACAAACCTTTCCTCTTTTAAATGAATATTAGAGCAACAAGAGTGTTTGCTTTTGCTTTCTTTTTTTTTTTTTTTTTTTTTAGCTTCAATCTTGGTTGGTACTACTTGTCAAAAATTAAATATTAGTACATTAAATATTATTTCTTCTTTTGTTTTAAAGGTGACCTGTTACTTCTGGGTGGGTTTTTGTTTTTGTTTTTGTTTTTTCCTTCTCTAATAACCTAATTGATGACTGTGTGCCAAGTTTTCCTATCTAAGAAGAAATAGGAACATTCATAAAAGATTCAAGCTCAGTCATCCTTGTCGGCCTTGAGGCTTTATATTAGTATATGCTTTGGGACTGTTTTGTGTGGGATGGGTGCAGCAGAGATGAACTTCAACAGGATTGTCTTGGAAATCAGTCTGTGTTTATTTTGTTACTAAAGAGGGTTTAGATCAAGGCTTCCCACTCTTCTCTCTTATTTTCTGAGTTTATTTCTTTGAACACATCTTCTTATTACAAGTTTGGCTCTAATATGGAGTACACCATGCCAACATTTTTTTACTGAGTACTGCTGAGCTGTTGCCTTGTTTTCCTAATCCTAGAAGTCATAGATAATGCAGATATTTATCTTTCTGATGATGCAAGATTCTTCCCAGCATCATACTCATGAACTTTATTTAGTCTTTTTTTGAGTGACTAGACCAAGTCTAACTGCATCTAAGTGACAGGAAATTATTCCTGGCATTCATTCCAGTTTTCCTCAAGTCAGTTCTCTTTTTTCCTGTACCACGTGAAGCTGTTATTTTTCCTCATTTATCTATGACTCTGTTCAAATGACAGTTGTGACAATTCATATAAAATCGCATATGTTTTTATTTGTCTGAGTGTTACTTTTATCGGTAAGAAAGCCTGATATTCTCATGTTTTTTAGCTGCTCATTTGGTCTATGTCTATAGTACGGGGTTCCTCCCTCTCGCACCAGTATAAATCAGAAGGTGCTGGTGTCAGTAACACCACAGTCAGAATAAATCTAATACTTTTAGCATCCTTTCTGAATTCTTGACCATGCTTTTAGCTAATAATATGTCAGCATAAACTCCACAGAAATCAATAGTCACCTCTATCACCATGGATTGGGCCCAAGGTATTATGTGATTTAAAGCATGTTATTTTTTCTGCAAAAACAATTTTGTGTGTTATTGATTTTAGAGTTATATTTCTGTTTGGGTTCCTCTTTTTTTTTCTACTTCTCTTCTAGACCAGTGTTCAAGGACATTATGGACACACCAGATCTGAGGGGCAAGCCATAGCTTATGATGTACTTGTGCCAGTAGCAGCATCTGCTGTTTGCTATTTTCTTTGGACTCAGCTTTGAGCCAGCAGAAATTTACACATGGTGATCTCTTTGGATATTGGCTTCAGAAAATAATGCACCTTGGGTTTTGAATGAGGGACCTTTCAAACATGTGCTTATGTTCTGTGATGTGATAGTTTTCTTTGGAAATGTGGTTCTCCTGCGTTCGATCTAGGTTTAATTCTGGTATGAACCCTGTTCAGTTCTCTCTGTATTTGAGTTTTACACCAGCAGAGGTTCAGTGACTTCAGCAGAGGCTTTGCTACTCTTGCATAGTAAAACAGGACAGGCAAGTCTTTATTTATTTGTTTATGTGTGAGCAAGCAAACATTGCATCTGTCTGGTTGTGTAGACCTGTGCAGTTAAATTGGAATCAGTGAACCTGTGTTAATTTACAACAGTCTTAAGCATATGGACAAGCCTGCGGATAAGAAATGAAAACTCTGTGTCACAGAGCTTTGGAATCCATGAAACATCAACTGTGACCTGTGTAATATAGCCTGTATTCACCAGGTTATCACAGTGCTGAAGCCCACAACTTCTATTGGTTCAAAGGTAAATATTCTCAGTTTAATGACACTTGAAGTTCTTTAATTGCTTCAAGAAACAGAACCCACCATGAGGCAAATGAAGTAAAGAAAAAGTATATGATGGAACAGAAGCTGTGTAGGGAATAATAAGAGCAAAGAACTGATCCTGCTATAGTTTACACCTTTTTACTGATTTTCAGAAACGTAGATGACTATGCAGGGACAGAGGTTATGGAAAATTTCTTTGAGTTGTTCAAAAGAAACAGCAAAAATTCATGTGCATCTGTGCTTGCTAAGCATAAACTTGTCAGTCTCATCTCTCTGTGTTCTAAAGAAGTCATTAGGATAAATGGTCTTAATTCTCTGCATATCTCACTTCATTAATTAGACATGTTTCTCGCATCAGGATGCCTGTTTCTTTGCCTTTATGTCCTTCTTGTTTTCATGCTTTCTCATGCTGGATTACATTTCAGACTGATAACAGACTTCTATCAAACCGTATTGTAACAAACAGTAGCAGACTGTCTATTGACTGGGTATACCTGTGTATCTTTTGCAAAAGTTGCTGAGAAATGGGTACAAATGGTTTGGGAATGAAAAAAAAAAAGGCAAAACATAAATATAAGAGGAGTATGTCACTGCAGGCAGTTCCACAGTCAGGGAAGATCAAGTGGAAAAAGAGTAAAGGTTTCCTGTCTTTGATTCATACCTTATGAGAGGTTTCTTTAATGATTGCTATTTTGTGTAGCCAAAGCAATGCTCATTTATCAGTCTGTGGTTTAATACAAATGCATTAGGATGAAAACTGAAGTAGGAAGAAGGTTAAATGATAAACACACTCTGACTTAGAAACTACAGGGCTGATGGATGTCTCAGAAAGCTGACTGAAAAGAAATCTTTTTTAAATAGACCCTGAAAATAACAACAAAAATGAAGTGAGCACATTTTGGTTTAATGGTATATTTAACTAATTCTGAATTACTGTGGAACTCTTTTGGAAGTGTTTCTCATAGCAGCATTAATACCAAATTAATTCATTGAGATCAGTGTTATTGCAGTGAATAATAGCAAATAAATTAATATAATTATGGGGAAATAAAAGTGTTAGCAAAATAATTTATATGTGTAATTCTTCATTGCTAAACTCCTATTTGTTCTCTCTTCTATTAAAGTTTCTCTGCTTTCTCCTGCTCTCATTGTGGAGGTAGGGTTAGTAATTCTGGTGATTCACATGTGAGATAAAGTGTTGTAATCCGCAGGGGTTTTTGCTCATTCATACCACTCTATGCATATATCTCTGGACCTCCAAGGTAGTATCAGAGATATCCTCGTAAATCTTAGGGGACTGATTGACTATCAGTGATTTTGCTGAGTTTTACAGAGGAGAAAGAGACTGTAAAACTTGTCCAGGGATGAATTTGAATATGTGAATAATGGTTTCAGCCCAACAGTATTTTTTTCTGTCTCAGTGTTCCACTCATTTATGCTGACATAAGTTTAGAGCAACTTATCAGAGGTCAGTGGAATTACATTAGTGTAAAATTAGGGTAAATGAGAAGAGAACTAGGTCTCCATGTTTATTTCTCCTAGGAGAGCTCTTACTATTTGATGATCAAGTCATCAGGATAAGGAATAATTTTCTTTATTATGTAAATAATGCAATTTTAAATCAAACTACTTTTTTCCTTGACTTTTCCAGGTCTAATGTGAATGAATCAAGTAAAGAGGGTTCCTCTATCTGATTATACAACTCATATTAGTAAATTTAAAGGAAGAGGAGAGTAGAAGTTTTTTGAAGTCCTATGGATAATCCTTATTTGATAAAGCAAGGGAAGGAATTTGACCTAGATTAATTAAAAAACTTCAAAGACAATAGGATTAATTAAGCTTTGCCTTCCTAAGTATGGCTATTTAATTTAGCAGAGAAGCTAGCCAGCAGTTTTATTAATTTCTCTTAGTGTTTGAGGAGCTTGCTGGTTTTAGAATGAAATATTGAGTTTTCTCTGTGAGCGTCATGAGAAACATCATGGGAATTTGTTCTTCCAGCTTCTCCAGTTAGACATCCTTTCATAAGTAGGCTTTATTTCTAGGAACTGGATGTTTTGCTTAGGTGACGTCACTGAAAAAAAAAAAAAAAGGGGGGGGGGGTGGGAATTCCTGAATTTAGGGAAAAATCTGTCATCTAGTATGCAGTATAAAAGAAACCGGGAATATTTTATCTTTCTGTCCTGATGACACCTGACCTGTGGTGGGTGAGTGTCTGCAACCATGTCTTGGAGGAGACTTGTGCAGTCCTTCTCAGGCAGCTGTGCAGGAGTTGTCTGGAGCACATTCTACCACAGCAGATATCACAAAGAACTTGCTTTTTGTTACTGTACTGATAAATTTTATACCTGCTCTCCTAGGTCCCACATTTTCTGAAATGGGAAGGAATGTTCTTTAAACTTCCATTCAGCTGTACTCATGAAGAATACATAATATTTTCTAACTTTTAAGCCCTATTTCAGGAGTAAGTTTTAGCTTTAAACTGTGACTTGAGAGTTTGGGAGGCTTCACTGAAACTGGTTTATGCTTTTCTACTTTTCTCACCAGCCTTGCTTAATCAGAAGCAAAACCTGGCTGTAAGTCAGATCCGAGAGGCTTTTGATTAAAGGAAAAAAAAAAAAAAGCTAAACAAAACCCCCACAGCTTTGATATAGAAGCCTTTGTAAATTCTTGTCTCCATTTTTATCTATACAGGTAATTGGTGTCTGGCAGCTCCTTCCTGCTGTATTTCTTTGGCTTGGCTTTGTGCTAATTACCTAAATTTACTCATTTAGAGGCATCACTGCATGTGGTTTGGCAGGGACATGTTTTCCTAAAGAGACTTTCTTGTATGCTTTTCTGCCTGCACGGGAAGCTGCATTTACTGTACTGTACTTCAAAATGTTATTGTTTGCTTTATTTAGTCAGATAAACAAATATTATGATAATGAAAAGTCCATGAACAAATGGTGACAACAACAGAGCACTAAACATAAGAATTAATTAACAAGAACAGTCAGCTATCCCAGATGTCTGATGTAATTTTGAAGAGAGAACTTGAAATATTGAAGATGTTCAAAGCAGCACTTAGGAGGGTGAAAAACATCCATGCACTTTAACATCTAAATTACAAATGTGATCTCTGTATCTTATCTACTGTCTTATAAATGAATGATACCAAGTCTTGCATGCCTAGAGCTGATCAGTTGCAATAAAAGAGGTTTATTCCTATGCCTGTGCTCTGCCTATGTGGTTCTTCCCAGTTCTGGATTTTTTTGTCAGGATGAGCCAGGAGCCAGTGGATGGAGGAGGGATTCTCCTCATTGTCAGTAGTTAAGATCTTTTCATGTTACCCCAATTTCTGATCTCTCTTACTTGTTTTGAAAAGCTGATGCAGAGCTCACTCTAGTTAAAGGATCATGCTGAGCCAGGAATGCTTCCATTACATCTGGGTTTTCCCCCATTTCTTTTACCACAGCTGTATGCATCTGGCCTTACTGTTTGTTGAGATTTCAAGGACCCATTTGAAAGCCAGTTAAAGAGGGAGATTCTGCTGTGACTGTCAGGGTCCAGGTATCTCAAACTATGATTTACGTCTGATATGTCCCAATCCATGCAATTACATTATTTTATTGGGTTGTAAGTAGCAAGTAAAGTTGCTCAGAGGTTTCAGTTAATTTTGGACAGTCTGAGTCAGCACACATCACCATTTAAACTAGTGGACATATGCTGGTAGAAAAACTACTCTGTAAATAGCATCTCAGCTTCTTACCTTGGTAGGAGCGGTCTCTTGGAGGCCAATCTTCCCGGTGGACACTGCCAGCCTGTGGTTCTGCTCACTACCAAAGAAATGGGACAGATTAGATTCCTTGTTTCAAACTTTGGAATAACTATATGCAGTTAAATTACAGATGGCAAAGGTGTAGTCAGGTGTTCTGCAATGAAGGGAAATGCTGCTTATATTTTTCCTTCTTTCATTGCCATTAGGTCAAGGCTAACTACAATTTGCTCCTAAAGAAAAATTGTGTTCAGGTGTGGTCTGCCTACCTTGGGTATGACCCTGGGAAATAAAAAAAAAAAAAAAAAAGAGTCCTTGCCTCACTTAGTTAGGCAGATGACATCATGGGGGGTATGTTGGTTCTGATGCCAGATAAAGATAAATGTGAGGTTTAACTTCACTGGAAACAGGAATTGGCCCCATGTGCTGAACCTGATTTGTAAAATGAGGAAATACTCACTAAAGCAGAGCATCAGCATATTTTCAAATTAAGATCACAGTGAAAATGAATACAGTGCACTCTGGTTATTTAACTAACTAGATAGATAGGAGAAATTCTATCTCCCATGACTAACACAGGCTGCCTTTTGATCTCAATACAACAAGAAGGAAGACAGAGATGCCTGATATCTTACCAATGTTGATTTTGTATACTCAATAAGAGGTTCCCAGAACTGTGAATATTTAGAGTGAGTATACGTTCTCATGTAGTCATTTTTCCATGGCCACATTACCTCCATTTGGGAGGACTCTCTTTTTCTCTTCTTGCTTCATCTCAAAACTAACCATTTGTGTGGGTTTTTTTTTTTTTTTTTTTTCATGACAGCAAACACCCATCACATGTGCTGAGCCCTTCCTGGAGAGGAAGTACAGCGTAGCAATATCAGGCTCTAACTGAGGTGCTTTCTCCTAGGAAAATTTTAAGTCCTCTTAAAACAGAGCTGATTCTTTCCCACATCTATTTCACATATTACTGAGTTTTTTCTCACAGATATTTTATCAACTTCCCCCATCTCACGGCACTGGGGGATTTCCAGGATCCTTGTTATAGTGTAAATGTGCAACGGTGGGAAGTCCTTGTTAAACGTTTGTCACCCACATGGCACTGAGCACTGCGTCTGCAGGAAGGATTTGTTGTGTCATAGGAAAAGCCTACTTTTCTAGGCTCCTGCTACATCTCTGGCTTAACAAGGTGTCTGGTGCCTGCCCTGTCGCAACTTTTAGGCATAAAATTCCAGCTAGAGACATAGCAACTATGTGGGGGCGAAGCTCATGGAAAGGGTGGCAAAGTAACATAGGAAGGTGGGTAGGCAGCTGACCTGTGGGACAAACGTCCAGATGGCATGGCTTATGTACATTCATCTAGTGACCACATCACTCCCTTCACCCCATTTTTCCTGCAGGCAGGCAGGGTGTGAGCTAACATTTCCCTTGTCAATAACCTGAAGTGAGGGAGGAAGAAACAGGGTCATCAGTGAGAAGTGAAATGGGCTGAAAAGCAAAGCAGGTCCTAGGAGAGAGGGTATTGACATGAATGTGGTAAGAAATACATGCAAAGATTTTTTTAGAAAGAAAAGGAGAAGGTCAGGTGAAAGAGAGACAGAGTAATGAAAATTTTGATGATTAATACAAGGGTTATAATGATGAATACAGAAACTGAAAATAAATATAAAAACAGGAAAAAAATATAGACATTTAGAACTGTTTATTTTCTTCTATTTTATTGACTGACATTCTTGAAAGGCTTTAGGAAGAAGGTCAGGTCAGAAGATAGCTAACTTCTGCTTACTAAAACTAATACTGCTGACTATTTCTCTTCTGTGGAGATTGCCCTTAAACAACTGACATTGTTTGCTATTTTAGTTAATATCTTAATGACATAGCTGCTTATATTTTATTCTGGTTTTCATTGTTGGTCTTTCTTCCCTTGACAGCCCTAAAAAGACTCCGAAGTGAGATTATGAAACAGTGGTGTATCATGGAATTACTTTTAAGATAAAAAACTTTAAAAGTTGTCAAGTGTAATGTTACAGGCACTTGTTGGACCAACTTCAGGGGGTAAATTCTGATTGTAGTGCATATAAGAATCTATAATAGACTTAAAAATCAACATTGGAGTTGTTACTTCACAAGTCTGTACCATGAGTCTCATAACTGAATAAAAAGGCTTAAAGATACTAAATGAATGGAACCCGTCTTGCTGTGAAGCTCAGAACCTAGAAGGAAAATACTTTTCACAGTTGTTATTCACAAAAACATAATTATTTTTATATCTGTCTCTAGATTTTTAGGACATGATTTTAAACAGTTGGATTGGCAATACAGAACAGTAGCAGAGTAAAAATAGCTTAGTGCTTTGTAGACAGCCTGTGGCAAAGGGCAAATTAATGTGAACATAGTCAAACTCATTCAGCTGTGTCTAAACTAATCCTGGTCATCTACCAGGGACCTGCTGGAGCTGATGGCATCTTCTGCCTACTTTATACATCCAGATTTCCTTTTTTTTTTTTTTTTTGGGGGGAGGGGGGGAGGGGATAGCTAGGGGAGGTAACAAGAAAACCAGATGCAGGAGTTTGGGTTGGAGTTAGTAGTTAATTGAGTCATACATGTGGGTTTTGTCATGAGTTCAGAAGTGCTCTGAGGTTTTCCCCCACACGCCTTCCCTTGACCATTGCCCTCTGTGGAGGTCTATGTTTTCTACATGTCTCCCAAACCAGGAAGTACCTTACCTAAATAGTTATGGCCCATCTTCCAGTTCAGAAGAGGCTACTACTCATCACAAGTTGTCTTGGATTTAAGTGAGTGATGGGGTTTTTTGGTAGAAGTGGAGGGCGCTACAGTAGTGCCCCCCTCTCAGAAGCTTCTCAAAGTTCCCCTGGCTCCCAGTTGGACCCACCTCTGCACCAAGGCTGAGCCAATAAGCCCCTCTGCAATAATGTATTTAAGAAGCCACCTGGAGAGGAGGAGTTGGACTTGTGAGGAGGAGTTGTTGCAGCTGTGTGAACACCAAGGTCAGTTGAGGAATGGAAGAAGAAAGGAGGGGGGAGGTGTGCCAGAGCAGAGACCCCCCTGTATCCTGTGGTGAGATGGCAGGGTAGACCCCTCTGCCACCCATGGAGGTCTATGGTGGAGCAGACACTGATTTACAGCCTGTGGGGGTTTTCATATAACCAATTAACTTTGCTGCACTTGAAGCCAGCCAGGACCCTGTGGGAAGAAGCAGCCCTCGCTGTTGTAGTTCAGCGCTGGGAGGATTACAGCATGCAGGGGTGTCCCACACTGGAGCAGCTTGGGAAGGGCTGCAGCCATGGGAGGGACTCAAGTCAGAGAAAATTTGTGGAGGACTGTCTCCTATGAGAGGGATATCACACTGGAGCAGGGGGGAAGAAGTTCCAGAAGCTCCCCTGACAAAAGATGGAAGAAGCAGCAGCACTGACTAAACCCCCCATTCCCTGCCCCTGTGCCGCTGAGGGGAGGAGGTAGAGATATCAGGAGCAGAGCTGAGCCCGGGAAGAAGGGAAGGGTGTGGGGAAGGTGTTAAGGTGTTCTCAAGATGTGTCAATGCTTCTCACTGTCCTACTCTGTCTGTTAAGTGTTGTTGATGTTAGTTCCTGTAATAAATTTATATTCTTTTTTTTTTATTCCTCTAACGTGTCTTTTGCCTGTGACTGTGATGGGTGATTTGGTGATTTGCCCCTCCTTGTCCTATCTCAAATCCCAATTCTTAACTTATTTTCTCCTTCTCAGCACTGGGGGAGGGGGTGGGGATGGGAAGAGAGGGAAGTGAGTGCTGTGTAGTGCTCAGTTGCCCTCTGAACTCAAACCACAAATGTAGATGAACCTTGAGGAAATGTGCCTTAGGCCACTGAAATTTTTTGTGCTGTACTTACTGCAGAGGTGAGATGAGATGAAGCCATGTCAGTGAGATGTAAGTCTTGCCCCTACACCTCTGTGTGCTGGAAGAGGACTGCCAAGAGATGCTGCCAGGAAATACTGTATTCCTCACACAGCCAATTACTCGCAGCAGCACCTGTGAATTTCTTCAGTCCAGTTGACAGCCAACAAAAGGATGTAGATCTAGTGCCCAATTTTTAAATAATTCAAACAGCATTTAATCCCCTGAGTTTATAGCAAATACTGGTTTCATTCCAATTCACTCTGCTACCTCTTATTTGAAGGAATAACTTCACTTTGTCCCTCATCACTTCTCTGCCCCACAGCACATGGTGCCAAAAGTAATGATAAACTCCAGTGCTACCACCAACTGCATCTAGCTGCAATACAGTCATAAGATTCCAGCTTTGTAACCACTCTGCATATGATACATTTCATTTTTTTCTCTAATCTCATTACTTTAAATGTTTTATTACAAGAACCATCACTCCTGTTTGGGTTTCTCTCTTTTTTTTTTTTTTTTTTTTTTTTTTTTTTGAGGAGAAAATATGGCTGTAATAAACAAGATCTGACTCTCTTCTCACAAAATGTCTTTTCCACTGAGAGGTTCAGCTGTTCATTACTGATAATTCTTCATTTTGAATGTGTTTCTGACTTACATAACTTAAACAATTCTCATTCTCTACTCCCTCTGTTTATATGGAAGATAGCGTATAAAAATGGTTGGAGGAGAAAATGAGACATATTCCACCTGTTGTTACTAAAATTAAAATCTATTAAAATTAGTATTTGTTAGTAGGTAATACAACAGCTGTCTGGGTTTTTTTGGTGGTGTCTGTGGTGACTGTTTTACTCAGAGAAACTGGTGTGTAATAAGCAGCCAGAAACAACCATAAGCCAAATGGGAGACTGAGGGGGGGATCAAAGCGGTACAACTGGCTCACAGCATAGAGTGCATCCTCTGTAACTGCTGAAGCTCTTGCTTGGAAGAAAAATTATCCCTGTTGATCCTGACACAAAACCAAACATCAGGAAGAAAAGGCTTTGGCAGATCTCCTCTGGAATTTGCAACAAGTTATTTATTTTTTCTGTCTGTCTGTTCCATTATCTCAGACAGAGGGGTAACAACCCTTCTCTACCCACTGTGGATGCAGAACTATGAATTCATTGCTGTTTGTAAAGCACAGGGAGATCCTTAATTGGAAGGATCAAATATTTCCTCAACTGGAAAAACCAAACATCTTGAATAAATAATTTTGTACTGGGCATTTTCTTTGTATGAAGTATGAAATGGTTTTAATGGCCTTGGATATACAACAAGCTTTAATCTGCTCCCAGGTGGCCATTAATCCTGGAGAAACATCCAATTTTTTCAACAACTGGTTGCTGTAGTAATGAATATTTCTAATGGGAGTCGAAACTGGTCATAATAAATATATAACACAAAACACGTACTGGTTTACTTCAAGTGGCGATATTATTAGTGGTGATAATTTTAAAAAGTTGGCTGCTTGCAGTTAATTTATTAGCTTTTCTAATGTCACACTGGAAAACACATGCTTTGATGAGAGCAAAAGTGGGCTCTTCGGAAAGCTAACAGAATGCACATTAAACCTGAGCAGGGGTGACAGATTAGGGATTTTTCATAGTCTGGATCACTCCAGAGAGAATTTTACTCCAAATTTACCTGTGGTTAGTGAGAACAAGTTTGAGCAATGTTTGCTTTACCTACAGGCCTCCAAGTTGCTGAAGATTTTGGGCTGTTTCTGTTGTTCATAACCTGTCTGACTCATCTTTGAATAGGAAATCTGTCAAGGAATGATAAAACATTGCTGTTTTTTTGTGTTTTAAGGAGGATGTAAGGGGTAAATTATGTTGCCAAAAATGCAGTAGTAATAATCTCCTACAGTGAGTGCAGACTTCTTAATCACAACAAACCAGCCCTTTTAGTGACAACTGCCATCAATACTCATTAGAAATACCAGACCCTTACATTGTTTATACAGCAAGGATTTAAAAAACTAAATGAGATCATCTTAAAACATGCCTCACATTTAAATATATCCACTTGCATGAACACTCACTGTGTTCATTGAAAGGCTTCCACTTCTGATTGATCTGGTGATATACTGCTGTTCTGAGGCTCCTAAAATAAATTAAGTCCTATTATCTTATAACTACTCTTATTGGAAAACATGTCATTGTTATGTATGACCTCTACAGAGGGTGTCATTAAGATTGGGCAGTGTGTGCTGTTCCATAAGTATATACATTCTGCAGGTTAATCATAATGATAGTGTATAGGTTCAAATTATGTAATTTTTCAGCTTCCTTGAAAGCCAGGAATTCAAACCCTTTGAATAGACTCAGATTATAAACACTATTCATGTAACTTTATATCTTGCAAGTCTCCTTTAGTGCTCTGTTATTAAAATATTATGAAAAATGAAAGAGCTCTGATTAAATATGCCTGCTTGGATAAATTTACATTTATGTGAGATGATTAATTATAAGTTAATACCCCGTTCAGAAAAAGCATTTTAGGTGTCATAATGAACAGGGTGCAATGATAATCCCGCAACAGTCCTCTGTTGAGGCAATCAAAAGCCAGACACAAAGTGCTATTATGTATTTTGAAGTCGTACTGATAATCACCATTCTGAACTCCCACTCATCTGTACTCTCTTTGCACCACAAGATGTCACTACACAATCCAGGATGATTTTTAGCTTTATAATTTATTTATTTATTTATTTATTTATTTTTTTAGATTTTTTAAGCTAAACTGAGAAACATGTTTATCTCTTTTCATGTGTTCTCAAGAAGGAAATAAAGCTCATAGGATAATCTACAGCAAACACTCATCATGTCTTTTAAAGAAAGTAATGCATATAGACCTGCCAGAAGCTTGGGAACAACCTCCAGCTCTATTTCTTTTAAACAGTAGTGTGTAGATCCTACCAGCAGTCCTTGTGAAACTGCTGATGATCCATAAGAAATCCAGAAGTGTGTTTATGATAGTTGTTCCTAAGTGCCATATTTAAAGGGTTATTCCACTGTTCACTCTTCCTGCTCCTCCTCCTGTCCTTTCTCCAACAGGCAGTGCTGGGGGACAGGCTTTGTCTTTTCCTACTACCACAAAAAGACAACCAACTAGGTGGAAGAAAAGTGTGAAAGAGTATTAAGTTATCAAAGAGTTGTACCAGTTCTAAAAAATAACAACAATTGCCTGGACTCCACACTAGAATTAAGCAGTCATAATATGGCAGCCTATAGATGCCAGACCCAGAAATAATCAGTTGAAAAAATAATCACTGACAGAGGAGATCTTGTTTTCTGTATCCCTGTTTTAGTGGAAAAATGTGTGTTTAATTCTTTCTTTCTTTAATTTATTTTTTGGGAGGACTACGATCTTTCACACTTCTGTCATATTTAGTCTGAATTTGTTAATTTTTTTTTTTCTAAGAGATCAGATGAGGACATACTGTCTACACATATGCCTCTTTATGGCTGTTGCCTAAACAACTGAAGTACTGCAATTTCAATTTAAGGCCAACATCACAGTCAGAAAATGTTCTCTGGGAGAACCTTGTGCAAATGAACACTTCATCTTACCTTGACTCTGAGGTGGAATGAGAAAGTTGCACTAAAGTATGTTTTAAGTGACTCTGCAGTCAAAATGTGATCCTACCTTCTGACCTGGGACAGACTGAGATGCACATCATGGAAATTTAAACCAGCCAGAAATGTTTATTTACAAGCTTAAGATAAATTAGGGAATTCTGAAAGCAGGAACCCCTGTATTCAGTTATACATGTCTTTTGCTGAATTCAAACACCTAATGTAAAAAGGGTATGATAGGCCCTTTCTCTGATGCTACACATCAGCCATTTCTCTGTAACAAAAGAAGCACAGAGCCCGATGTTCAGATCTTGACAATTAGACCAAGGAAGAGGTAGAGTTCAGATGCTTCCTTTAAATTCCATGATATTAAGCTTACACCTGAGTTTTGTCAAGGCCATGGCTGGTTACTCTTTTCTCATAGTTACACTCTGATTTCTTTTACTGCCTCTATGCTGTTCTCTTTTGACATCCTTGTGGTAAAATTTTGCCTGAGTAGCTTCTGAAGTATTCTTAAGGACATTCTGCCAGCACCTTACCCACAGTGCTTCTTGGCAGCCATGAGAAGGCCCCCTCCATCCCTTGGCCTAATCCATCCTTGCTCCTGCCCTGGCTGCACATTACTATCATGGCCATATGATATGGCCTATCCCACTGCGTCTTTATTTAATTGTCCAGAGTTTCCTAAATGCCACACGTAGATAAAATACCTTTGTGGTGCAGCTGGGGCACAGACAAGTTTTCTTTCTAGCAGCCAGTCAGTTACATCCACCTCCTCAGATGCATTGCTGGGCAAGGGTGTGTGTAGGGGAAGACCTTCTTGGACTGGCCATGGCCATACAGAGGTGACTTGCTGGCTGAGGAGAATGACTGTGGTTGTAGATGGCCACCAAGAGAGTAGTGCTGTGCCAAGACAGAGGCAATGAAGGAGCCATGACAAGTATGGTAACTTCCGTTGTGTTAATTGGAGAGAAGGAAAGAGAAGGGTTTTCACTCAGGGTCTGAGGCTTGAAGTCCTTGAGAAAAAGCCACTGCATACCCTGTAGATGGTATGTATGGACATGTTTTCAATTGTTGGGACATTGGACACCAAGTGTGGAAAGTAAAGAAGGCAGCAGAAACTTGATTTATTGACCCTCTGAATTTATCTGGAAAAGATGGTATTGAAATATTTGGTCTCCCCACATAACTATCAGGCCATGGCAATGACCACAGCACATGGCATCAACAGTAGTGTTATAAATGCTACTTATACTTTTTTAAGCCAGTGCTCACTCTATTTGCCCCACTGCCTTTTAGTGCCCAGATGACAGTATTTCATACCCTGTCCTTGGAGGAGATGACATTGAAAGATTAATTGACCTTTCCTGAAGAGCAAAGAGAGGCAAGAAAGAATTCCAGAAGTGAAGGTCCACAGGGATAGAGAAGTAAACCAGAGAAATACTGTCATTCTCCAGTTACATCTGGGATTTAGCTGATGTTTGGGGCCACTGCTTACTTCATGCAGCACAGATATTAAAGGAAGGAACAGAGATCAGGAGATATTTGTGGCAGTGCCTGAATGTTGTGAGGACATAGAGGAGTGCTACAGCCCCAGCTACAGTGTGGGAATGTCTTTTTGGACTTCTAGAAGAGCATGCTGGGGACTGTGTGTTTCTTGTGAGAAGGGAGAGAGGCCCTGTAGACTCCTCTGTAATCCTTTCTCCTGTTTATGCTGTTTGTAATGAGCACCAAAAGAAGGACACACATTTTCTTTCAAATGAGAGGGGTTGAAAGTCTCCCTGTAGTTCATATGTGTCAGACACTCCTGGTGGAAGCCCACCAGCAATGGATGAGCTCTGTGCATGACTCAGCTGGTCAGGTAGGACCTAATGTTTTGCTAGTGCTACGTTTCATGCTGGTGCCAAGGATAAACAGTGTCAACAGTTATGAACTACTGAAAATTACACTTGATGAATATTTAACAGGATGAGAAGGTGCAGTTGAACTCACATCCATCAGAGTGCAAAACCAGCAAAACTTCATGTGGTCAGCAAATGAAACTGCTATTGACGGCCCATGGTGGCCTCTGAGACCTTGGAACAGGAGAGACTGATGTGTCTACACATAATCACAAAAAGTGTGGGCCCTCTCCAGGAGACATTTTAATGCATCTTGTTTAGATGCTTTTTGGGACAGAAGTTGTCTTTAGGATGTGGTAAACTGAAGGACATATGACCTCACAAGCTCCTGTAGTGAAGACAGGTTCAGGGAACTAAATTTCTTTTCCATTTTTAATGGGTGAAATAGAGAAATTGTACAAGTTGTTCAATAAGCTAAAGAGATAAATATGGACCAGTAGAGTAAAATGGGAATTTAGAAGCTGGT
Organism: Tyto alba; assembly: GCF_018691265.1. NCBI lineage: Eukaryota > Metazoa > Chordata > Aves > Strigiformes > Tytonidae > Tyto > Tyto alba. The sequence continues at coordinate 33,093,657 of NW_024881275.1, forward strand.
ATACTGCGAGCTGAAGGCTTTGCATCTAGAAGTTAGGTACCTACTACTTGTCAACATTTTGTTTGGACAGCGTTATGATCCACTAGTAAATGTTTGAAATACATGCAGTGGTCAAGCCTCAGCTGTGGCAGGCTCCATCCTGCTAACAAATTTGTAAGTGGCTGAGGTGTTTCTTTTTGTGGGATGTAAGCTGTGGTCCTTGAGATGAGCTGGCTAGCTCTTAGGCAGCATTAAGATACAGATGTACCTGGTTCTTTCCATAAACCTTTCAAGTCACCATTTCTTTTTCCATGTGGAAGAGACCAAAAGATGATGATAAGCACAGTCCTTTCAATAGGACATTGTTTTAGATATATTTGTGGCCTAAAGATGCTACAGGGAATAAACGGTGGGGAAAACCCAAAGGCTGTTAGGCCTGTGGTAAGGACAAGGTTGGTGAACATCAGACCACTTTTGGAGTGGTCCTTGAGAGTGATATAAGAAACAGCACAACCAAAGCTAATAGGACCTGCTTCTAGTGTATACTGTTATGAAAACCAGCATTATTGTGCCCATTCAGTAATAGGAATCACATGGTTTGATCTTAAGGAAGACATTTTACTGTGTGTATGACAATATTGCAAACTACTGCTCTGAGAAGGTTAGACAGGGAAAAAAGAATGGTTTTAATATGGTAAAATTATTATAATGGCATGTCCTTAACCTTGAAGAGGGTTAGGATTTTTAATGTGACCAAATATTTCTATTAAGAATTAATTATTTCGCTGGCATCTGACTGACAAAGATGTTTTTTAGTATCAGACTCAACATACAGTACACAAGGACACGTTCTCTCACTGGAAAGCAACAGATTACTGCCCGCATTGTTGTTTTGTAACATTACAACCTAAATGGCTTTTATGTTCCAAAAAGAAAAAGCAGGGAGGAGAGAGGAAAAGCTTTTGAAGTAAAAATAATTTTCCAATAACCCTCATTAACTACAGAGGTCATTGTGGCAAAACAAATGGGACTAAAAATCCGCTAAAAGTTGCAGTATAGGGTACATTGAGACTGACAAGCATTTCACCAAGTAGTTATAAATGGCACTAATGGTTTAAACTTGTTAGCTATTGTCAGAGCATCTGATCCTTGAGTTGGCTATGAAGGCATTGGCAGAAATTGATAAGGTATCGCTTACACGGTGAACTGCTAGACCATATAGATTGCCTGAAGGGAATTGCTCAGTTCCTCCTCGTCTGCAAGATGAAAGCAGGCAGCTGAATCCCCAGGAAGATTGACAACGCCACCCTGTGGCAATTAAGTCTTTTGCCACTTTGAGCAATGATGAGGATGAGGGGAGGGAGAAGTCCAGCATGAGAGATTGCAGGCTGGGCTTCCATGTTGTGGTGAATCTCGTGTGTTTTGACCCATCATCTGCATTATGAAGTGAATGGACTGAAATTGGCACATTTGTCTCACAAGTCACAGAAGGCATGACAGTATCATCGTTGGTATGAACTGTCTGGTAGCAAACTACATGTAAAGTATTGATGGTATGAACAGAGAAATACCCTAAGGCTGCCATTCTGAAACTGTTGGAGAAATCCCTTCATGTTGGCACATTTTGAAACATTCCTGTCATATCGATCATCTTCTGGTGGAGTACTACAATACTTCAATTAAATGAAGCATGTTTTTGTAACAATTATAAACAAGCTACAAATTGTCAGCAAATTGTGAAAGAGAAATATTGGTACTCGCATGCCAAGAGACTTTGAAAGGCAGAGGGGTGTCATTGTTAGACCTGGTGCTCTCTTCACCATCAGAATTATTTCTAGCCTCTCTTTTCCCTTCCCTTCCCTTCCTTCCCTTCCCTTCCCTTCCCTTCCCTTCCCTTCCCTTCCCTTCCCTTCCCTTCCCTTCCCTTCCCTTCCCTTCCCTTCCCTTCCCTTCCCTTCCCTTCCCTTCCCTTCCCTTCCCTTCCCTTCCCTTCCTTCCCTTCCCTTCCCTTCCCTTCCCTTCCCTTCCCTTCCCTTCCCTTCCCTTCCCTTCCCTTCCCTTCCCTTCCCTTCCCTTCCCTTCCCTTCCCTTCCCTTCCCTTCCCTTCCCTTCCCTTCCCTTCCTTCCCTTCCCTTCCCTTCCCTTCCCTTCCCTTCCCTTCCCTTCCCTTCCCTTCCCTTCCCTTCCCTTCCCTTCCCTTCCCTTCCCTTCCCTTCCCTTCCCTTCCCTTCCCTTCCCTTCCCTTCCCTTCCCTTCCCTTCCCTTCCCTTCCCTTCCCTTCCCTTCCCTTCCCTTCCCTTCCCTTCCCTTCCCTTCCCTTCCCTTCCCTTCCCTTCCCTTCCCTTCCCTTCCCTTCCCTTCCCTTCCCTTCCCTTCCCTTCCCTTCCCTTCCCTTCCCTTCCCTTCCCTTCCCTTCCCTTCCCTTCCCTTCCCTTCCCTTCCCTTCCCTTCCCTTCCCTTCCCTTCCCTTCCCTTCCCTTCCCTTCCCTTCCCTTCCCTTCCCTTCCCTTCCCTTCCCCTTCCCCTTCCCTTCCCTTCCCTTCCCTTCCCCCTCCCTTCCCCCTCCCTTCCCCCTCCCTTCCCCCTCCCTTCCCCCTCCCTTCCCTTCCCTTCCCTTCCCTTCCCTTCCCTTCCCTTCCCTTCCCTTCCCTTCCCTTCCCTTCCCTTCCCTTCCCTTCCCTTCCCTTCCCTTCCCTTCCCTTCCCTTCCCTTCCCTTCCCTTCCCTTCCCTTCCCTTCCCTTCCCTTCCCTTCCCTTCCCTTCCCTTCCCTTCCCTTCCCTTCCCTTCCCTTCCCTTCCCTTCCCTTCCCTTCCCTTCCCTTCCCTTCCCTTCCCTTCCCTTCCCTTCCCTTCCCTTCCCTTCCCTTCCCTTCCCTTCCCTTCCCGAAAGAGTATCTTGTAAAGGGATAGCCCCAGTTCTGTCTGTCCTACTGGAAAATGTTCAAAAGGAGCAAAGGCAAAAAATGTCAAGGCTGTGAACTGATTGTTGTCACTGTTTTGTCCTCTCTCTCTCATACATGGTGCATTTTTTCCAGGTTCTCACCACTCAGAAAATGATTTTATTGTTACAGTTGGTTGAGTGCTCACAGAGAAAAAGAAGACAACAGCCTGCTAGAGGTCACAAAGGACCTTTTTCTGAAAAAGGCTTGCTAAATGATACAGTAACAAGCATCTGGTGTGATCAGAGAATGATGAAGAAATGAGTTTCAGCCAGATACTGTGACTTGTTTTAGTTCTTAATAGGCTGTTAAGACATGATTAAGTTTTTAAACTTCCTCACTGGACTGGGGATAACATACTAGCAAGCCAGCGTGCACCTTGGAGGAAAACAATGAAGTCAACAGAGGTAAGATAAGAACCTTTACTGTACATGAAAGAAGGGGTTTTCTTAGTGGCAGAACACCAGAGCCAAGCAGGTGGCATTATTGTTACATGGCAGAATGTAACATGAAAGTTATTTCAGATCATTTACTATAATGACCAATCAATGTAATAGCATATCTGCAGCAATGTAAATGACTAAAAGGTTCTGTGGTATCAAGTGGGCAGATTGTACTAAACCCTGTCCAGCCGTGTGTCATTTGTGACAGATCATGGTATGACCATGATTCAAGAAATTGATGGTGTCCGGAAGCACAAGGCTTTTTCAAAGAAGCCTTTTTTTTTTTTTTTTTTTTTTTTTTTTTTTTTTTTTCCCCAATTCATTTGTTCTTGGACAGATTTACTCCAGAGAAAGCCATACAATTACACAATGCTATGGCAGACTATTAGCTCTAAATAAACCTTCTCATTTATTTTGCTTTACATGGCTTTCAATTTCTGCAACACATCTATCACTATTTCATGAAAAGTTGCTGCAAGCCTATGCAAGTTGACAGTGGAAAAGTCCTTCAAATACAAAAAAGCCTCCCAGTGAGGTCAAGTCACTCATAACTGCCTTGGTGCAGAAACAGTTGATGATAAACACTAGCTAAATCTATAGAAGAGAAATCAATTCATTTCACTTACGAACCATATGCCTCCTGATTTCTTTTGCATAACCACAGTAAGGGACTCAGGAGCAGGGGGATCAGAGTGTTCAATAAAACCATTAAGCAGTAATTTTTGTATGTGTGATTCGACAGCACTTTGAATAAATACCTAACACAGCTTTTGCAGTACTGGAGAATCATTTCTGTGAATGTGTTTTCTGTAACTCTCATTCCTTTCCAAACTTTTGAAAATGTTCAGTAAGCATAACACAAAATCTCAAAAAAATCTGTTCACATTTATTACACTTCTTGTTCATGGTGACTGACCATTCCGCCAAGTTGCTCTAACTGCCTGGTTCTCCCCTCTGCTCTGCTGCCCCACATCAGGGCTTGTTTTCTGTCTCCTTCCACCATTAATTCATTTTGAAAGACTGTGGGCAGTTCTCCTTTGTGCTTCATCTGACCTTTTGTCAGTAGTTTTGACTGAAGTCTTCTTCAGTTGATATTTTTTGTATTCTATGTGTGTATCCCATGTACCAAAGAGTCCTGAGCAAGAACTCCTGGTTAACCACCCAAAAAGGTAGGTGTAAGTGGTAACGTTGGAGGAGATATTTAATTCTGTTTCTTCTGATGGAGGGAAGACTAATTTGCAGATATGATATGACAGCTTTCAAGAGTAAAGAAACTGCAACAGAAGAGACACAGTGTTATGAAGTACATTCCCATTATGACTGTTCTTCACTGTGGAAAATTTGGTGATTTTGTATTTTCTGCAGATAACAGTGCTGTCTTCATTCATTCTTACAGAGAGATCTGCATCCCTATATTCATGAGTCTCTTTTGTTATTCTGAATATGCTCTGGAAAATTTGTGATTGAGGGTGAAGACACAGCTCTGGAAGTAGCTCAGGGCTTAGGGAATGGAAAAATTTAAAAATTATAAACAAAATGAGCCTCCATGTATAGGAAGTTTTTTAATTCTCATAGTCTGAGGGCTGTAAATCACTCCATTCTGCTTGGCATGAAGCTTTTGTGTTTTCAGTGAGGTAGGGCTTTTCAAGACTACTGCTGTTTCATTGGCTGCTGTCAAACAAGGAAGTCAAGAATGTATGGATTAGTTGTAATCTGAGCACACCGTTTTAGCCAGCCATAGAGAGAAAGAGAATTTTTTTTTTTTTTTTTTTTTGTGAGGAGGTCAAGATAGGGACAGAGCAGATGAGAAATTAGAATATTATGTATTTCCTAAAAGAACATGAGTGTGTACTGCAGAATAGTCCACTGCAAGGCATCAAGATCTATCATCAAAGAAAATAAAATCCTCTTGATACATTGCTACACAGGACCACAGCAGTGTTCTCTGGAGTCAGGGTATATATGGCACTATTTCCTTAAGCAGATCCAGCACTCCAAGAAGGAGAGGTGATCCACCTTCTGTAATATTTTATATGAAAAAGTCAGTACTAAGAAATGGAAGTGGTTGAGGTAATTTCAAATTTAGGGATTTCCAGGCATATAATTCAGGATAAAATCCAGCTAACAAATGTATGAATTTTATAGCAAATCTATGAACTAAACTATGAACTTTGAAATAATACAGTAACTCCACGTGAAGGACTTGCACTTTGGCTCTTATAGAACAGTGATAAAAATCATGCACTATTTGTATGACTCATCATAAAAAAATGCTAAGGATGTGGTTTTAAAGGTACTTCTTCAGATTCATCCATGTTTTAATACATTGTTACCTTGTTTAATGGTTTAATTTACACAGTTACATAGGTACATAGTTTAATACATTGTTTTTAATACATTGTTTAATACCTGGTTAGTTACTTTTAGTTAGAAGAATTAGAAGCCTCACACACACATGCTGAAGAAGTTGATCTCACTGTTAGTACAATACAAAGAAGCCTTAAACCTGGCATATTCACCTTTTTCAGGTCCCTTTGTATAGTCTTAGAAAGGTGAAGGTGTCTTTGTATAAACTGGATTCAAACCTCTGTGTCTTGGAGTATATCCCATCTTTATATTAACGGATAAATATCAGATAAAGATGTTATAGAGATCTTTATGTTTTATTCTCCAAAGCCCATGTTTAATTGTAGAAATATTACAGTCTTTATTATATAAATTGAATTAACAGAAGAATCTTAGAGACTAGTAATTAGAGTTCCTAGCTGAACAAGTGTAATGTTTTTGCTCTCGGTAGTAAGTTTCTAGGCTGAATGTGTTTGTATGAATATCTAAAATGGTCTAATAGCACATGAGCAACTGATGTGCTTAGGCTGTACGAAAACATTGTGCATTAGCTAACAAACTTTTCACAGGTTAAAAATAAGTAGAATTATAGGCCCAATTTCAAACAGTTACTTCATTATCAAACAAAAATTGAATGAGGTCAGCAGAATAACACAGTGTTAAACTGCTAAGAGATTAAAAGCTCTTAAAAAACATTACATCATTTATGCTGATTACCACAAATGTGATGTCCATAAAATATATCAGTTTATTAAGGTAAACTTTTCAAAACATCTTTCAGAAGCCGATAGTTGTAATTCTTTTCTCTTTGCTTCTTTTCTCTCTAGTTACACTGACTGCAGAATCCCTATTGTTTTGAAAGTTGATAAACATATGTTGAACATTATGTGTTATAACTAATCCATGTTCTTTCTCTTGGTGTCTCTCCCCCTAGGAGAAGAACTGTTAGAGCAGTGTAGGTTTTTGTTTTGTTTTTTTTGTGTTTTTTTTGTTTTTTTTTTTTTTTTTGTTTTGTTTTTTCTTTTGTTTTAAAATGAATTCAGCTATATGCTTATTGAGAAGAAGGCAGATTAAATATGTTTTCACTTATAGTGGAAAATATGGAGATTTGGGATGGCCCTTAGTTTTTATGGGAGTTTGTTTCACAGCTGGGGCTGTCCCTTAAAAATCTGTTTCAGAATGGCTTCTGGTAGACTTACATTTATTCAGTTGTTGCTTTGCTACTAACTAGCAGAACCCTGGCCTGCTCAATGGTTTGGATACCAGAATTTCATCTGTGGGCAAAAATGTATGGGAAGTTCCTGCCAGATGATTTTCTCTGCTTTGCTTGTTGTCTTCATACAAACCAGCAATCAGATCAAATTAATTAGATAAGAACAAAGTGTTTTGTTTTTAAAGATGTCTAAAAGAGAAATGGCTTAAGACACGGTCATTGGGAATTCTTTCAGTCATGAGCGTTGTGGATTAACCCCAGCCAGCAACTAAACACCACTCACTCCCTGCTCCACAGTGGGATGAGGGACAGAATTGGAAAAAAAAATAAAACTTGTGGGTTGAGATAAAAACAGTTTAATAGGACAGAAGAGGGGAGGGGGGCTGGGGTGTGGAAGGGAGAAAGAAAAACTCCGCAAACCCAATAGAACATACAAACCAGTGATGCACAATAAAATTGTTCACCACCCACTGACCGTTGTCCAGCCAATCCTTAAGCCACAGTGTCCCCCAGACAACCGTCCCCGGTTTATATACTGGGCATGACATCATATGGTGTGGAATACCCCATTGGCTCATTTGGGTCAGCTGTCATTGATGCAACCCCTCCTAGCTTCTTGTGTACCCCAGCTTCCTCGCTGGCAGGGAAGCATGAGAAGCTGAAAAGTCCTTGACTTTGTATAAGCACTGCTTAGCAACAACTGAAGCATTGGTTTGTTGTCAAACATTATTCTCATCCTAAATCCAAAACAGAGCACTATACCAGCTACTAGGAAGAAAATTAACTTTATTCCAGCCAAAACCAGGACAATGGGTCATTGGTCTAATCCTACAGTATGAAATTTTAAAGGCTTGAATTAGTTTATCTCATCCTAGATTACAAAGTTGTGTGAAAACAAGTGATTGGCAGCAGCTTCATGAAAAGAGATGGGATGAATATATTACTGTAGTGCTTGCTCTTTGTCAAACTAAAATATAGGAGGACTGATGAAAACACATTAATTGCTGAAACTTATTTTGACGAAACTGAGCAAAAGGTTCTGGCACCGTGTTCTGCTCAGTAGCTGGAAAAATATGAAAGATGCATCTTGAGATAATCCTGGTCCCCACATTATTATTTTGATCCACATTTTTTTTTTCCTTTTTTTTTATTACACTATTTGTAGTTCTCCTATTTCATTCCTGTCTGGGTATCCTGGAATTACTCCTCTTTTCTGCAAGTATATATTTCTTAATAAATCTGCAGTTTGTTCTCTAGGAAGATATTTCTTGCCAGTGTAGCTGATATCTGGCTAGCATGTCATGAAAGACTGTGGAATTTCAAATGTAGTGTTAAGATTGTTGAAATAGTTTTATAGTTTTTTACCTATATAAAATATAAGTATTAGTGTATATCTACTTTCCAGAGAGGGTTATAATAACTCTTTTATCAATAAAGTTTATATGCTCATTTAAAAAAAAAAAACACCTAACCAAACAAACTAAGATAGGTAATTTAGTATGAAAGAAAATAAAACGAAGAAACTGGGTGGGAAGGTGCCTTTCAATTTCTGTGAAGAGTTTCCAGGTGTCGTGGTTTGAGCCTGGTCGGCAGCCAAACACCACACAGCCACTCACTCACCCTCCCCCCCAACCTGGGAATGGGGGAGGGAATTGGAGTGGTAAAGGGAGACTCGCAGGTTGAGATAGAAACAGTTTAATGATGGTAATAAAATTAAAACAATGACAGTAATAGAAAATAAAAACAGGCAATGCACAATGCAATTGCTCGCCACCTGCTGACCAATACCCAGCCTCTTGCCGGCTAGCGATCCCAAAATACCAAGATCCGCAATTGCAATCCCAGAAGAGAGAGAGAGAGAGCTCCTTCCCAACCACCCCTCCTCTAATATAGTGAGCATGACGTTCCATGATATGGAATATTTCACTGGCCAGTTTGGGTCTGGTGATCTGTCTGTGATCCCTCCCTGCTTCTTGTGCCCTGGCACACGGGCAGGACATGGGGAGTTGGAGAGTCCTTGAAATCTCAGGAGCAGCTGAAAACATCAGTGTGCTATCAGCATTCTTCTCATAGGAAACCCAATGCTGAATCCAAAACACAGCACTATTCTAGTTACCAAAAAGAAACATTAACACTATTCCAGCCCAAACCAGGACACCAGGTTAGTGTCATATGCACTGGAAATAAGAAAGGACCCATAAATTCAACATACATCATAACAATATTGTGTGATTTTTTTTTTGTTGTTGTTATGATGGGACCTGATATGTGAAACTAAAGGGGGTTGGCAAGAGAGTTTGCACTTGAGCACATATCTGTGGACATCTCAGAATTAAAGCATAGCAAGAAACTGGATTATTTCCATCACATTATGGCTTGTAATTTCATCAGCTGAAGAATCTGAAAGTTTAGAGCTAGGCTTCCTGCATATCCTCTGGTTTAAGAAGTCTGGAAAGCAAAAATACCAAGTCAAAGAAAAGTAGTCCTAGGGTTGGAAGGAAAGGTAATTTATCCTAATTTAAAACTTTTGATAACAAAAGAATAGAGTCTTATTATTTCAGTGTCTCTCTAGTCTATTCAGGGTAGCTGTGGGTTATATGCTACATCAGTAGAGATTAGATTTTATGGTACAATCTGGAGAAGGATATAGATCCAGCAGTTTCTGTTAACTTTCAGTGAGAGTTACAGCTGCTCTGCTGCCCTTAGAAACAAGGGTCTAGTATCTAGTATCTATATTACTGGGTGAGGTATATGGAAATCTAAATTATATAAGTTGGTTGCATTGCAGTTTTTTGTTTTTGTTTTTGTTTTTGATTTTTTAAAGTTTACTCTAGTAAAAAGATGTGCCTGAAGGAATTTACTTCAGAATTAGCAGCTTTTATACCTCCCTAACTCCTGGAGAATTCAGGGTGCAGTTTGACTCTCGAGATGGTCACCTAATGAGCACCAGAAGTGTGAGTGTAGTGTGACGTCTGGGCCACATCTGCAGTTTTTCTGCAGATGCAGGATTAAAATTGCTGTAATCCACAGGTATATTCACCTCACTTTAGATGGTGTTTAATTGTTTTTTTTTTTGATTACACTTGGTCTAGATGATTGTTGTAGTTCCCTTCCAGCTCTTCTCTTCTCTTCTCTTCTCTTCTCTTCTCTTCTCTTCTCTTCTCTTCTCTTCTCTTCTCTTCTCTTCTCTTCTCTTCTCTTCTCTTCTCTTCTCTTCTCTTCTCTTCTCTTCTCTTCTCTTCTCTTCTCTTCTCTTCTCTTCTCTTCTCTTCTCTTCTCTTCTCTTCTCTTCTCTTCTCTTCTCTTCTCTTCTCTTCTCTTCTCTTCTCTTCTCTTCTCTTCTCTTCTCTTCTCTTCTCTTCTCTTCTCTTCTCTTCTCTTCTCTTCTCTTCTCTTCTCTTCTCTTCTCTTCTCTTCTCTTCTCTTCTCTTCTCTTCTCTTCTCTTCTCTTCTCTTCTCTTCTCTTCTCTTCTCTTCTCTTCTCTTCTCTTCTCTTCTCTTCTCTTCTCTTCTCTTCTCTTCTCTTCTCTTCTCTTCTCTTCTCTTCTCTTCTCTTCTCTTCTCTTCTCTTCTCTTCTCTTCTCTTCTCTTCTCTTCTCTTCTCTTTCTCTTTCTCTTTCTCTTTCTATTTCTATTTCTATTTCTATTTCTATTTCTATTGTTTTCTACATAACACAACCACAATGAAATCACATGATGTGTTCAGAAACTCAGTGCCTGGAAGTGATGTTTTGGCAAATCATTCTACTGCCCTGTGTGTTCCTCATTAACTCAGCTCAGACCTGTCCTGAAATTGAAATGAAGATTGTATGACACTGACTAGATCAGAATTCTTACCAACATGCATAATCATCACTTTGTGCTATTTGTAGCAAAATCATCTTAGAAAATTGCTCGCAATTCAGTATGATGTTTCTGCACGCATAGTCCTACATCTCCTCAGCTGTTGAGGAAGGCTCTGACCTAAGATACATAAATGCAGATCAGATAAGAAACCTCCTTTTGATGGATGGACACAGACCCAGAGCATCGAAGGTATTGAAGGCTGTAATTCCTGCCAAATGTCTTTCAGAATATGGGACAAATGATATGTTAAACATAATATTAAAAATAATTAAGGATGGTCATATTTTATTGCTGGATCAGCATGTTACCTTTTGATGAGTCAACTTAAAATTTTGTTTTTATATGATGTTCCAATTTACTACTAAAGGAGAGCAGCTTCTAATTTAAGGTAGCTTCTAAACAAAGACACATGTAGTTGAATACATTCAGTTTCAGGGCTGGTTTACTTCAGTGAGGCACTGCCTTATGTACAGGGATGGATACGCTATGGGGTAAACTGTCTTGAAGGGGTCCAAGATAACTAATCTTTGAGTTTGTGTGATTCACAATTCCAGTGAGTAAGCATTTTTAGCATTAACTTGCAATGGAGACAATGAGGTACAGATCAAAGATGTGACTGAGCTCTTTATGAAAATGTGTACCAGTCAGTAAAAAGTCTCACAGTTCATCAAGATTCAACTACTCCTTGAGACTAGTTTTGAAGGCACAGCCTTGGCCTTAAAAAAATTTAGACTACCTTCCAAATTTACTAAGGAGAGTGGAGCCTGAATTTAGAACCAGGCAGTTGTCTCCTTGCAAAAGCTAATTGTTGAGGAGGCTTTGACTTGGTCCACACTTATGCATGCTAACCTAGTGTCCTGGGTTTGAGTGAGTGGTGGGGTTTTTTGGTGGCAGGGGAGGGGGCGATAGGGGCGACGCCCTGTGAGAAGCTTCTCGAAGTTCCCCAGCTCCAACTCAGCTCCACCTCTGCACCAAAACTGAGCTAATCAGCTGCGCCTCTGCAATAGCGTATTTAAGAAGGGACGTGGTGATGAGCAGTGGGACTTGTGAGGAGGAGTTGCTGCTGCCGTGTGAACACCAAGGTCAGTGAAGGAACGGAGAAAGAAAAGAGGGGGGAGGTGTGCCGGAGAAGAGACCCACCTGTATCCTGTGGGGAGACGGCAGGGCGGCCCCCCCCTGCCACCCATGGAGATCTATGGTGGAGCAGACACTGGTTTGTGGCCTGTGTTTTTCTCATAGCTTATCAAGGTGTTGTGCCTGAAGAAGGCCAGAGTCTTGTGAGAAAAGGTAGCCCCGTTGCTGTAATTCAGCGCTGGGAGGATTGCAGCATGCGGGGGTGTCCCACGCCGGAGCAGCTCGGGAAGGGCTGCAGCCGTGGGAGGGAATCCAGTTGGAGAATGTTGGTGTCCCATACCAGAGTAGTGTAAGGAAATGCTGTGGCCCATAGGAGGGAATCATGTCAGAGAAAGTTAGTGGAGGACTGTCTCCTATGAGAGGGGGACCACGATGGAGCAGGGGTAGCAAGTTCCAGAAGCTCCTCCCACTGGAGATGGAAGAAACGGCAGCACTGACTGCACTCCCCATTCCCTGCCCCTGCGCCACTGGGGGAGGAGGTAGAGATATCGGGAGCAGAGCTGAGCCCGGGAAGAAGGGAGGGGTGGGGGGAAGGTGTTCTCAAGATGTGGCAATGCTTCTCACTGTCCTACTCTGTTATGTGTTGTTAATTTCTGTAATAAATGTATGTTCTTTTTTTTTCTTCCCCTAACGAGTCTGCCTTTTGCTCGTGACCATAATGGGTGATCTGCCCCATGCCAGTCCTATCTTGCATCCCAAGCCTGGCCCATTTGTCCCTTCTCATTGCCAGAAGAGAGCTGCTGTGTGGTGTTTAGCTGCTGACCGGTCTCAGACCATGACACCTAGAAAACCCAGAGACGTTTGCTGTAATGTATTTGCATTATTGTTGGCATTGCAGCTGGTGTCTGTCACTTGTGTGATCTTCAGGCAGAACGTAACTGCAAAAGCCCCACCAGCAGGGCATTCCTGGAATAATATTTGGAAAATGTATACAGGTGAATAATGTGGGAAATGGGTGTCTTCACACGAACTTCCCTGGATCTATTTGCTCATACCTACTTAGACACCTGTACAGAGAAAATTCCCTAGAAAGCTCCAGTTTAAAATGTACTGTATAATGAAGAAGTGGTCTGCATAAACATTGAGTAGAGGAAAGCATATTATGAATGATGAAGAAAGAGGTCTTGCACCTGTTACCTTGATAATCTAACTATTGGGAAGATATGAGAAGGAGCTGTTATAAAGCTGTTATATTTTAGATATGAATTATTGTTGTGGTCTGTCACACAGGGAAAAACTTAAAAGAAGAAATTAAACCCCAACAATAAATAAAAGGTCTTATCTAGAATATGTTTTATTTTCCAATATCTCTTGCTAAGGAAGGATAGAGCTCCTCTGATATTCTCATTTTTCAGCACAAATTCCCTCTAGACCAACAAACAAAGTGATATTACAATTTTCAGCCTCTTCTTCCTCGGAATTATTAATTATACATTTTTTTTTAATTATTTCTTTCCTCCCACCCCCCATCTTAAATATTTCTGCTAGTTATTTAAAATCAGTTAGTCCATATAAAAAATGCTGCTTTCCCTAAAAATAAACGTGATATTCTGCTCATCTGAAAAAGAAGTAAAATAAGATAAAATAAAACGCTGTCTCTTGATATCTGCTACTAACTATCTCATGGCTAAAATCAGATCTTGCAAGATATTTGGGTCTCAAATGCTTTCATGATTCAGTAGAAATTAAATGCCCGAGTACCCTTGATGTCTAGGGCTTTTAGCCACAAAATGCAGACAGGTCCCTAACTCCATATTTAGACATCTAAAGAAGTACCCTGATTTTCAGGAATGCATAACCAGCTTCAGGACAATTAAAAGATGCTTGGCACCTGTGAAAAACATGAAATCATACAAGGTTTAAATACTGAATTTTAACCAGCCCTACTTGAGAAGGTTGACTTTAACTTATCTGTACCTTGTCCCTGTTGTAAGGAGGATAGCAATACATTTCCTTCTCTCTGAGGAATGTGCTTTAAATAGCTTAAGTAAAATTATGCTTTCTGCAAAATAAAACTGGTCATGTGAGGAATGGGTGTCTTCTGTGAACAAACAGAAACTATTGGAAAAATAAGTGGCTACAGCTGTTTTAAAAGGAAAAGGTAAAAAGAACATTGGAAAAATTGGATGTAGAAGGTCATAGTTAATATCACATGCTGTCATACGACAACTCTCATTTAAGTAAAGAGCATTCTTACTCAATTGCACACAGAGCATAACAGCAGGACTAGTCCAGTGCAAGGAGCAGTTAGCATGGCTCATTTTAGCATTTGCTGCTAATATCAAGAAATGACCTTTAATACTTACCTGTTCACTTGGAATGTCTTTAGCTGTGGCATTATGCTAATGTAAATAAGTAGTATCATTTCCTTGTAAGCAAAAAAACCCAAAACCCAAACGTACCAAAACTAACTTTGAAGAAATTCTTAGCAGTTTTAAAATTCCATTACTTTGGTCAAAAGACTGAAAAACCAGGTATTAAGGATTTCAGTCCTGTCAGAAGCTTCCTCCAATAAGGGAGCTTCTGTCATTCACAGTCGGGCACGTTCAAGATTTCCTGTGTTACTTACCTTCATGCTGACAGCTTGAGCGTCTCAGGGGACTGTGGGATTTTCTTTTCCCTTTTTTTTCCTTTCAAAGTGTTTTGAGTGTCAGAGGGAGCTGAGGAGTAATGGCAAGGAGTGAGAATGAGATGTTTTTTTCGGTGTTTCACCTACTCTCTATTAAATTTCAAACAAAATATTAGCAATTTGTTAAGCCTTTCCCCCCTAACTAATATTTGAAAGCATTCAATTAAGATTTTATAATGTGTTCAATGAGTTAAACCACCCCATGATATTAGAAAAATATTACATATATAAATAAAATACATCAAAGCATTAAAAAGCTATTACACACTCTGAACATAAAATGGCAGAATAATGATGGATCCTGCCATGCAGCAAACATATTCAAAAATATTATCTTCCTGGTAATGAAATGCCATCCGTTTCATTTTAAGCTAAATACGTTAGACATATCAGTGGAGTCTGTGCTGACACAGCAGTGAGTTGAAATTGAAAATCTGAAATTATATATATGATTGGACACAGTGTTAAAGTAATTTATAGGAAAAACCACAAATGTGCTGGGTCTGCACCTTTTGGTGAACTCATTTTAGAGAATCAGATAGAGGAAAACTCTACCATTTCTAATGTGCAGTTAGAATGGCAGCTCGCCAGGGCCCCAATATATTCAGTATGAGGGGCAGAAAAAATAGGAGAGAAAGAAAGAGGCTAGGGAGACTTGATTCAAATTACAACAATTCTGCATAAGCCATCAAGAAAATGGCATTCGTTTTCACCGCTCTGACCTAATATGATATAGCAGCTGTAGGAACTGTATTAGCTATCAAGACAAGTGGGAGATAACGGGGGAACATTTAGAGAGGGACATCAGGATAGGGCTAATTTCAGCTCGGCTGCAGATGCTTTGCATGCTTTGCCATGGAGAGCAAAGTGGCAGCAGGAATCATTATGATGATCGTCTGATATCCAAAGTTTGGGCTGAAATTCAGGTTCTGCTGACTGGAATGGAGCCTCAGTTATTACATACACACACACACACACACACACACACACACACACACACACACACAGAGGCACACGCATATAACCCTCCCCCCAATGCAATCTGACAATTTCTCTCTCTCTCTCTCTCTCTCTCTGTCTCATAAGTATTTTACTCTTGCTGGCTGGCACATCTCGCCAGCTAAAGAAAACCAAAGAAATAACAAGCATGAGGAAAGGTTTTGTGCACAGAGCAGCTCTCTATACTTTACTTTCAAGTATCTTTTAACCTATTTCTTGCAGTTCTTTCCTGAATTTAGAATGTTTTTGATTCAGTTTGGGAAAAGAATTGGAGTAAGGGGCAGTAATTTATTATTACTATATGTATTCAGCCCCAACATTACTATTATAGTTATGAATGTACTCATTTATAGCATTAAATAACATTATAATTATTTATTACTTGTTAATCAGAAGAAAGGTATTTGGTGTGGTGAAAATATAAAGTTAGACAGATGTCACAGAGCAGTTACTTTCTGAGCAGATCAGACACACAAGTCATTTTTGGGTTTTATATTAACCTCTTACTTAATCTCCTACAAATGTCCTAAATTAACCTGATTTTTAAGAGTACCGTTATCCTGATTTTCTTCAGACATTAAAGCAGTCAGAAAACATGAGAAGAATTGATGGCTGAGACTTTGAAAGATTATTCATATAATTCCATTGAACCACTGTTCTTGTGAACAACAGAAAAAAAAATCCTTTACCTTTAGGAGCAGTGTGCAAATAGTGTATGTTCTTTAGTTTGGGTGAGTGTTGCTTGTTTCTAATGTTAACAAGTGTAGTCTTTTAACTTTTTAATTTATCTGAATACTGTAACGAGGAGTTGATTTGTATTTTGTTGATGGAACATCTTGTTTGTAAAAGCAACCCACTGCAGTAACTGATAAATCATATCCTACTCGTGATAACAGTGACTGAAGATTTATTGCCCACAAAGAAAGAAGTCTGTGTACATTACAATTACATTTTTACTGCCTTGCCTTCAGAGAAGCTCTACCACACAGCTCTCCTGGAAACCTCCTCCGGAGGAGCCAGTGATGAGCCAGTCATCTATTTCTCTCCTTAGTTATAGATGAGCTTCTGCTTCATAGTTCCTGTGTGATGCCTTCACCACTAGCTCCACACTGTGGCAGGTTCCCTGTCCACACAGTCAAGGGCTGTGAGGACAAGACTTTCAGTCCCTATCAGTTCTCACTCATGTTGGGTCCCAGGGACATATTTCCATCTTGAATGTGGGGTCTTTAGAGAGCTTTTTCAGATGGCCTCTGTGAATTCCCTTTCAATCTTCTCAGGTAAGTTCTCACGGTGGCACTTTTTATTCTTAAAAGCTCCTCAGAGAATGATGTGATGAGGAAAAGAAAACTTCATCTTAAATGGTTTATTCTTTAGCTTTCCTGGGCTTCTTTTGCCTGCCCCATAGACAAAGTTCATGCTCCTGATGAGAAATGATCACACTTTTTAAATATGACACTCTACAGTTCCCATGGGTCTCCTTGTTAAGTCTTCAGGAGGGATGATACTGACTGGAGTTTTTCTTAATTTTACAAGGCAGCTTTGTGGACAGTTCTCACCTTAAGAAGCTATTGAATAGAGCAGGATACATATGTGGAGTTAGCCTATAATACAGAGTTCCAGCATAGGACAACTTTTCAGCACTTTTCTGTTTGTGTCACCATCACAGACAAAACCTCTTCTAGTTTGGTAACATTTCCTTGAATATTATTGTTAGTGCTAAATGTATTTTCAAAACAAAAATGCAAAGAGCAAGAAGGAGTTAAGATCATCAGTCCCTCTTGTTTCTGTTTATATTTGTCCCAAAATATTTAAGAAGTACCAGGACTCCTATTCACTGTTACATTTACGTTATTTGGTGTTCACAATAACAAGATGGGGATCACTGATCACAGCAGTTCACCAGGATTTCGTCACTGAAAAACTTTTTGGTTCTGTTGTCTGATGTTTGCAGTAGGAACGATTGAAAAAAAGAGTTTTCCTGGTAATTACTTACTAGACAGAACTAATCCAGAACAGCTTATGTTCAAGGTGATCAAACTTAATGAATGATCACAAATCTGTAATCAACATTTTACAGCACATGTATATGGTGACTGACTTGTACACACAAGATGCAGAGGACACAACTGTGAATTTTTGCTCTTTATGGACTACCAAATGAGTTTTCTGCTGGGAAATGGGAGGTCTCTTATTCTCTCTGTCATCCTGGTGTTGGGTTGTGATTCTTATGCTCCTTCTGCTACCACTATCATGTTTCATGTGTGACTTGGTCTACAGGCTAGAGGCAAACATAATATTTCTTTGCAAATAGTAAATTTATTGCATTCACCTGTGATGAAAAACTGAAAATAACATTGGTTTAACAATCATGGATTTTAATGAAATACTGCTCAAATCTTTACAATGAACAGGGCTGATGACTCACCAAATTAGACCTTTTGGCAAACTAGTTAATGACTGACAAAACTGTCTGAACATTTTTACTTATCAATGGGATGTCAGCAACATTATGAAAAGTGATGGAAGAAATATGCTAAAAT
Organism: Tyto alba; assembly: GCF_018691265.1. Lineage (NCBI taxonomy): Eukaryota > Metazoa > Chordata > Aves > Strigiformes > Tytonidae > Tyto > Tyto alba. The sequence goes on from NW_024881275.1 coordinate 33,111,725, forward strand.
GGTCTAGTGCAATCCCACAATAGTGTATTATCAGGCAAAAAACAGAGAGAATTACTGTTGACATATCTAGATATTTAGTTAGACTTACTCTCTGACAATCAGTATTAACACAGTACCTTGCATTTCTTAAATAACTTCCATTGGATATTTAATTACACCATGTAACCCAACTGGCAAAGTTATTCAGACTGCAGACAATTATGGCATCCACAGACATTTTTGAGAATGATGCTAAACTGCAGTAAATTAATCTTGTAAATGTGTCCAAGCTATTTCTATGTCTGGCAATAAAATAAGAATGCTAGTAAATTATTTGGAAGTCCTGAAAAAACTACATACACTTGAGAATTGGAACTTGTTTTCAATTTTGTATCTTTTCCTTGCTGTCTGTAGAGAATTGAATAAAGTGCTGAAAATTTATGATGTCAGGACAAAAAATGGATATCCTCTGTGAAAAGAAGAAGCAGGATGTTAAAGAACATCCGAATCTGGCATGGAATTTCTGTAGTGCCAAAAAAAGTCAGTCTGAAACACAGACCGATTCTCTTTGGAACATGGGATAGAACAGAGATATCTATGTCACTTTCACATGGTATTTTCAGCAAAATGGACCTGTGCTAGTGTAGGAATGGGCAATATGGGCAGCGGAGCCGCAGTGAGGCAAAAGAGGAAATGTGATGTCATGGTTTGAGCCCAGAGGGTAATTGAGCACCGTGCAACAGTTCACTCACCCTTTCCCCCTGAGGAATAGGAATAAGAAAATAAAGTAAAAGGCTTGGGAATGGAGATAAGGACAGGGAGGGATGAATCACCCATTATGGTCATTGGCAAAAGACAGACTTTCTAGGGGAAGAAAGAAAAGAATATCACTTTCATTCAGACACTAACAACAAAGTATAACAGGCAGAGTAGGACAGTGAGAAGCATTACCACATCTTAAAAACAACTTCCCCCTACCGCTTCTTTCTTCCTGGTCTCAGATTTGTTCCTGATCTCTCTACCTCCTCCCCCTGCCAGTGGTGCAGGAGGCAGGGAATGGGGGTTACAGTCAATCCGCCACTCCTTCCTCCTCAAGGGGAAGATGCTTTGCATTCTCCCTCGGCTCCTGTGTCGCTCCCCAGTCATGGGAGACAGTCCTCCATGAACTATCTCTGGTGTGAGTTCTTCCCACAGGATGCAGCTGTTCCCAAGGTGATACAGCATGGGTCCCCCCTGCATGTTGCAGTCCTCTCAGCACTGAACTACAACAACAGGGGCTGTTTCTCCCCTCATAGTCCTGGACTTCTTTCTTCAGGCACAGACACCTGTTCCAGCGTGGGGTCCTCCACCAGCATCAGGTCAGCCTCTGCTCCACCAGAGACGTCCACAGAAGGCAAGGGGGACGGCTCTGTTGTCTCATCATGGTATCCAGGGGGGTGTCCACTCTGGTGCACCTCCCCTCCTCCTTCTCCTTTCTCCCACTGACCTCAGTGTTCGCATAGGTGTCATCCTCCCAATTCTTCCTCACAACTCCCACTCCTCCTACCAGGTTTCTCTTTTTAAATACTTCGTTGCGGAGGTGCAGCTGATTGGCTTGGCCTTGGCCAGAGGCGGGGCCGACTTGGAGCTGGGGGAGTTTTGAGAAGCTTCTCACAGGAGCCATCGCTGTAGCCCCCTCACCCCTTACTAAAACCCATACCAACACAGCACCATGAATCGCAACCTGTTCTGGGAAGGTTCTGACTGCCCACATTGCATCTAAATTTTTGCCACACTTAGGGCTTTTATTGCAGGTAATTAGAATTGAGAATGACCAGCTTTTACTGACATATATTGTTATGGTAAGTGCAGAAATTGCTGTTGTTATTGTCTGATTGGAAATAGAGTCCTAAATTTCAATCTTTCAGCTTCTTCCTTTCCTAGATATGGGATCTTCCACGTATGTAAGGATCTTTCAAGTGTGTAACCACATGAATAATGACAGTCTCATTCTCCTTCCTCAGCCTAAAGAAGAAAAGTGTTTAGGTTAGATTGTTCACAGAAGTGAGTAAGCCTCTTTTCATGAGAGTGGCTGTGAGCAGTAGGGTCAGGAAGAAGTTCACTCCTTTTTGCTCTCTCAGAATGGATTCCAGAAGTTCAGTTTTATGCAGTCAGAGAAATTAGGATTGTGCCTCAGTATCAGGTTTCATGGTGGCAACTGAGTTGTGAGCGGGGTTGCCATAGTAGAACCATGGCTTCTGCTGATTTACACATATCTTGGCTGTTTGCTTTATCTGGTTTCCATGCTTGTATGAAAGCCCTGATGAAAGTCTTCTGTCTGAGCCAAAATACTGGGCCAGATCCTTGTCTCCACTACACTGGCATAAATCCAGGACTATCGCATTGATTTCAAAGAAGTTACTGCTGGTTCACACTAGTGAGCATAGCTCAGAATGTTATAGCCCTGCTGGGATGAATAGTGTTCAGTTTAGATGAAAGTGGCATCAGAAGGTTGTATCATTTTCCTCTTGTAAGTCAGAGTGTATGTGCTGTTCCCTAGTTAGAATTTCTCCTGTTAAAAGGGGCCATGTTATTGGTGCTGTACTAGGTAGCCACGTTTTTTCCAGTTTTGCTCTGAATGTCACTGGGGATGCTCTCAGATAACGGCAGTCATATCAGACCTACTGTTGCCTTAAAACTGAATGTGAGATCACAGATTGGCTACATTTAGCCAAATTAATTATTACTATTGAGTTAATTATTATTACTATTAAAATAAATATTAACAGAGTTACACGATAAGGAAGGTGAGCATTGATTTTGCCCTACACAAAGGTAATGGGTGATTTGGAAATGCCTGGTGACAGTTGGAAAGTTAGGCAAGACCCTACATCCATGTGATAGACTATCTCTTCTCACAGACAATACATTTACTGTTTATAGCCTTCATGTATTTTCCCTCAAAGCTTCTTATATGCTTGATATTTCAACTTTTGATGGTTAGGCAGTAAATGAGATAGACAATCTTCTATAGCAAGATTTAGTCTGAGGAAAGCCCCTTCCTAAAAGTGTAAGCACTTTTGTCTAGTAGTAGTAATATGGATAGGGATCAGTGTTGTTAATTTGGCTGTAATGGGGGTTCCACAGGGAGAAGAAAAAAAAAAATAAAAGAAATCGTTCTCTTTAGCTGGTAGTAAACAATGTCAGAATCGATGTGTTTTTCTTTACTCTGGAGCTGTTGCTTAGTGCACTGGCAAAAAATTCTATTTCTTTGCCCTATTTATTAGACACAAGCATAACCAAATGTGCTGTCCAGTAATAACTGGTAAGAAGGGGGATGTTTTCTTGTAATGAAATGAATAAAATTATCTGAAGCAAACCCAAATATCATCACTGATAAATCTAGATAAATATGTGATGCAGGGTTTTCCCAACTTTTTATGGCAGTTTGCATCATTTGTGGCAGATCCATAATGATGTGAATTGCCATCAGGTAGGATATTTCAGGCCATTGAAATGTCATAAAACTACAGGAGAAATAAATTATTGTCCCAGAACTTTGTATTCAAATGGCTGTTGTGAGGAATACATGTAAACCAGTCTCAATGGTTCCCCAAGTTTGCTGGGCACCATGCCAACCAGAAATAATTTTATTACAATAACTCTTTGTTGCTGGCAAAAAAGAGGAAAAAGTAGACAAGAGAGAAATTCATGCATTATATTGATCAGGCTGAATTAAAGAGCTTCTATGATCTGGGATTTAAAAAAACAAGAGAAAAGGAAAGAGAGTAAGAATGATGCTCTTTGAACACAGAACTACGATTATGTAGTTTTTCTGTTAATACTTGTCTTCTGATTTTGCTGACACTTTAACATTTGTATCAAGGTCTGAAATGAACTTATTCGTACAATTGAGAGAATAGATAATGCTTTTTTCACAGAATAAACTCTTCACTCTTATTTGTAAGAATCAAGCTTGGCTCTGCACTATAATTTTCTCTGACTTTACCAAGGTGTATTTTTTCTACTCTCTCTGCACTTCAAATATAATTTAAAATTTATATGACTACAAATGAAAAAAATTCTTATATTTTTTATTGCTATCTGAAATTGATGAGTTTGGTATAAAATCTATTCAAATGTATTTATTTAGGCCCAGAAAGCTTATTTTGTGTGCTAATATATACTGTTTTACCTCCTTTCCTTTCCTGTTTTTCTTTGCCTAGGAGAACGTTTTAAAAAGATCTAATCTGAGTCTGATCCTTTGGTGGGTGCTTCATGTTCTCTGTTTCAGGCAAAGTTGACAGAGATCATGTCATATGTTGCCAGATATGTTCTATATTCAAAAGCAGTAATCACACCACTCAAACTGAACTGCTTTTGCACATACTACGTAGCATGCCTGATCACCCCAGTATTGCTACGAATGATTATACCTATGTCTGAAATAAAACTCCTTTGTATTTCCTTAGCTGTTTCTAAATTTTGCAAAGAAGTGTGTTGGTGTATTTTATTAACTGCACAGGAACCTTAGATTTTTTTACATTTCAACAATATTTTTTACGTGCACAGACACATATGGTGTTATAGCCATATAAAAAAACCCCATGTTATTCCTCCCTGTGTCCTCCAGAACCCAAACATTCTACAAGTATCTTTTATAAAGTCTGCATATTTTGGTACCTATTTATTTGGAGTTATTCATATGTCATTTGGACATAGTCCTGGGCAACTGGCCATGGACAAAAATGTTCAGGATCAGGTGGTCCTGCTTGAGCAAGAGTTTGGACCAGTTGACCTCCAGAGGTCCCTTCCAATCTCAACTCTTCTGTGACTCTGTGGTTTTAATACTTATTTATTGTGAACTTATCTTAAAGATGGTTAACAGAAATATTCCATAAATGTGAAAATAAATAAAATAAATAGCAAGCTGTGGCAAGACTGGAGGGGCAGCTCTTGGAGCAGGCCACCCTGTCATCTTGAGCTTGACTCATATACTAAGTAAGTGAAACAAATATATTTCTGGAACATTCAGTTCTCTGCCTTCAGATAATAATCTATTATTTTCATTTGTGAAAAATATAGAGCAATAAAAAGTCCAGAGTTTTTGATGCATTGAATTGCTGGCTGCTGAGTATGCCCTGACTTTGGTAACTGTGATGGACTATGGATGGAACCAGCAGAGCAAGAAAGGTCAGCTGGTGCTATGCAGGAGACCTTTAGTGGCAGGATGTGTGGTCACCCAAACCTATGGGCCCCATTTTCTCTCCCCAGAAAAGTAGCTGGATTCCTCTCCAGCAAATAGGGATAAGTAATGGTTATGCTGCATGGATAGCTAGGGAACCTGAGGACAAGTGGGGATCCCGAGGTCCTGATGATACCCATTATTTTGGAGATGGTAGGTGTCTAGCTGCTGTTGCTATAGCATAGGAAGTCACTACAGTCTTTAAATGCTTAAGAAGTTGACAAAACAGCAAAGTAATACTATCCCAGTGTTACAAATGGCTGAACCATAAAGTTAAGTACAACCTGTCTAACAAGACTTGTGGCCATGCAAAGATATGAACCTGAGGCTAGGCTCCAAAGTAGTTGGGAAATTCTGTCAGAACCTGTGTAAGTAGGGAATGTTGTTAAAACATCTTTCATTTCCATAAAAGAAACCCAAGCTAACAAAACAAACAAACAAACAAATGAAAAGATAATATAATATAAATATATTTTTTCTCTCTGTGTTTTCTAGTAAGCAAAATTGTCATTAAAAAGTAAGAAAAGAAAGCCATTGTACTCTACTTGGTAAATAGCTTTTCTAAGCAGAATTTTTAACATTTGTAGTTTACAGCTTTAGTACACCAGAAAAAGAAGTTTAAATAAAATTAAAAAAAAAGAAAAGCAAAAATTATCTTATTTTCACTCTTTCTTCTATAATATAAAACTAATTTGGATGTTTACTTACTCATTTGTATTTATAAGTATTTTTTTATAACCTTATCTTTTTCAAATGATCACAGATTTGTTTTTCTTTCAGAGTAGATGAATGTTTGAAAGGGCATTTGTAAGGGTTTTGTATTCTTCACAAGGATGTTTTATCTTGTTGGGATATCTGAGATAGACTGAATGTCAGTATCAAAACAAGAATTGAATTATAGTCAAAGAATTGTCATAATTATAAATGGCACAGGAATTATTTTTTTTTTTTCCTTTAGAAAACATATAATCACCCAGTAGAAATAAATGCTGGAGGCTATTACTAAGGCAAAGATTTCAGAGATATTAAGAAAATTTAGATAGATGCCAAAATCCATCATCAATTTAATGGATAAGATAAACACAAATGAATTTTCATATGTAAGAAGTCATATATTACCCAATTTCATTAGAAAAATCCTGAGCAGTTTACAAACTGTTGTGATGATGCAGCAAATGAAAGTCAGTCTTCTGTAACTGTATTTTATAAAGTCTTGCATTTAGTCCTGAAACATTGTCTACTACTTCTGTAAAAATCTCTTTCTAAATGAGATACAGACCACCAAAAACTTCCAGGGTAGTTCCACATTTCATCTTGCTCCTATATTCCCTTGGAATTTTTTCTGTGAGAACACTTTTTTTTTGGAGCGGTGGTACTAATAACAGGGATTTCATTTTCTATTTAGTAACATTAATTATGTGCCAAGACTGTACAATTTCAAGCTGGGTTTCTACATTGTAATTTTTCTGTGTTGTAATTGAATTAAGTTACCTGTGTCTTTCAGCATTAGTTTTTTCAGATGCTACCTAGTCATTTGTTTTTATTGTGCCTTACTGAGGACCAGTACCACGCTCTCTTATGATTAAATTCAGGTGAACTGACCAGCAAGTGCAAATTGAAGAAACACTAGGGTAGTCCCCTTTTAATCCTGCTGGTGCATGCTGTTGCCTCTTTCTGACACTGAGCGTGGTTCTCTTTGAAGTAATTTCTTATTCTGGACTCCCTTATGGGGTATATGTTATGGTTGTGTTATTTGTATTTCTATTATTGTTATTTCCTCACACACCACCTCATGAAACAGAGTTCCAACTGTGTTTGCAGAATCTGTTCAACCCCCTTCAATTAATCAGCTCTTTAAGATATCCTGAATTATTCTTTTAGGTCCATTCAATGCTTATGGATTTCTCAGCCAGAGGGCAACTTGCTCAAGTGAAGAGGTGGGATGGAAAAAATGTTTTCACACAGGCAGTGAGAATGAAGGAATACTCTTCCAGGGATGTGTGTGACCCAAGATGAACATATTCTAAAACTGAAATGAGGAAAATTATTTTAAAAGTGAAACATGACTTTTGGAATCCAGTTTAAGACCAGAAGAGGAGTCAAAGTGGGAGGAGAGAATAGAAAAAACACTCCATGCTATTGTGTGTAGTAATAAATGAAACATCTGTTACATGTTACATCTAGATTGTAATTTATCATCTTTCTTTTGTTAGTGATAACAAGTCAGGGTAATAATAGGAGAAAATCAAGGCAGGGAATAACATCACTATCAATGCAGACTAATATTTCCATTTTAAGTCACAGTAGAAGTCAATCCAGGGCGGAGAGCTGGATCCAGGACTGCCAGTGCCTTCTGGTCTGCTCTAGTCATTCTCCTCAAGTGATGGAGTGCCTCTGTTCCGTGCATGAATACCAAGGCATTCAGAAGAGTGCATGCAGCTGACATTTCTTCATCCCTTCCTCATCACCCTGGAGCATGAAGCAATAAAATGTTCAAGGGCGTGTAAGCCCTCTTGCTGTGTCTTCTGTGTTTCCCTGAACCCAAAAGGCTGCAGACGAAACAAATCTGCTAAAGGCAATCCCTAGTTCAAATAATCACAGATCTGGCTGAGATCCTTCTTTCTGAACGCTCACATTTTCTTCTTACATGCAGAGCTGCTGAGGGATGGAAACAATGCAATTTTAAAGGAAAATGTAATACATGTAAAGACATAAACACACATCTTTGTATTATGTTTTTGAAATACCACTGTCCAGTGGCAAAGTTCAATATACACAGAATAAACCATTCAGCATTCATGGTGGTTTGTATTTTGAACAAATACTTTACCTTTTTTTTGTTAAACTGAGATTTTTTTTTATTGTCCCATTCTTTTAGTTTCAGAAACAGGATCTGCTTTTTTTCACTGTATGCCTTTAACCCAATTTTATTGAGTGAAATAATTTCCCAATATACTTCTGAGGCCAGAATAAAATAATTCATAATTTCACTTTTCTATAAATCAGGAAATATTTATTACAAGCAGTTTTAATGTATGATAGATCCCACAAGTCACAACTGAAACCAGGGCCTAATTTTATTAAACATGCTGCAGGTCTTAAAGGAAATCTCTGATTGGAAAAACTTATAATTTTCATGGATGAGAGCTAAGAGTTAACTTCTAGAGCTGGTCATCTAGTGTGGGCAGAGGTGACATAAGTTGCCGAGGTCCTGCTGGTTTTGTGGCAGTGAATTGTCAATGCTCAGGCTTCATCTAGAAGACAATTCTGTCTGTTTTAAAGGCCAGTCTGGGTCTTTATATATCTGACATGACTTGCTGTTTTTATAATCCCATATTTTTGTGTATAGGGATGTTTCTGCAGTGGTTGTTCAGAAGATGTAAACACTTTTGACCTTTGATTTGTACAGAGGTCTCTGGAGTAAAGTGATTTTGCTCCTATATCATGTTATAGAATTGGAGTAAAACAACATTTAACATTCTATAACATGTCAAACTACATTTAGCATTCAGATATCTTTTATTTTCTAACAGACTTTATGACACTTAAAATTAAACTAGCTTTCACACTGATTGTCCATAGTTATTATTAATTATTATTTTATACCTATATTATTTCACAAAATTCACAATGGCTCACTGCACCACTACAGACAGTTTTACAACCAAAGGTGCTTGCTTGTCTGTTTCTTGCATTCTGTTAAATATTTCTTATTCCTTCAGACTGCACTACAAGGACCATTTCACTGTCCCCTTTGGCTTCTGCATCTTGCTTCCAGCGTGAACAGACAGGTAATAACCATTCAGCAGGGCCATTACCTCTTCTAAAGACTATTATCAAAATGGTCATTATACATAATGGAGATTATTACAGGCAGCTTGAGAGATTTTTTAGATACATCTCTACAGTAATAGGTGGCCCTTTTTAGCCTTATACATTGGTGGGAATCATACTAAGGCACAAAACACACAGCAAATGTTGCTTTTTATCAAAACTTTTTTAGCTTTTAATGTCTTCCCAGGATTGACTTCTGGATTAAAATGATATTTATACAACACCTGTGAACACTACATGATGATAAGTATGTCAAACTATAAGTACAACAATGAAGAATTACAAGTTTAGAAGGTAGTAAAGGTATATTTTCTTCCTAAAAAGCTATGAAGTTATGAGTAAAAAAGAAATATTGTAATACAGCAGGTTTCTAGGCAGGTATACACTTTACAAAGCAGTTAGAACCCAATTTTTAAAGAATCACAACCTGTTCCCCTATGGAAAAATAGACCATACAAAATCACCACTTTTTTTTTTTTTTTTTTTTTTTTTTTTTTATGGTAGGATTTGTTTTCCAATTTATGATATTTCTTTTTCACTTTAAGTCTGAAATGCAAAATCTTGGCTAATCTAAGGAGTATCTCCAGGGGAGTTGAGTTTAAATCCTGAAGACATGTGTCTTTTCACTACTTCTGCAGCTTTCCTGTTCCATCCACAGCGCTTACAAGAATATTGTTTCCAGCTCTACTTCCACACTACTCTGGTGTACTGCAAAGAGAAATGCCAAACAAACTAAAGTGCATTTACATCTTGGGATTGACACAACTGATTTTGAAGAAATGCTGTACAGAGAAATGGGCTGGATGGGGAGGGGGAGGAGGTGGTGATCTTTTTTCCAGTTTATTCATGACTCTTATCCAGAGGAGACTGTCATTATTTATACACATCCTTTGAAATCTTCTGTGTTAGGAGGTACAGCTCCAGTGTACCAGTTTTACTGGTAATGATGTCTCTCTTCCTCTCAGTGCTACTCTGTTTGAATCACAGTTCAAAGCAATGCTCTTCTAATAAGAGCTGAGTGGATACAGGATAATTATGAGTATTTTCCTTGTCTTGATTATCCATGCTACATGTTGATTATGTACCTCTCTTAAAGAACATTATTTCTTTCTTTTGGGATATATCCTCTGCTTACCTTGCTTCTAATAATGGCACTTATCATTTGAAGGAAATCAGAAATGGCCTCCTTACTTAGCCTTTTATTTTCCTTCCTCTGCTATATAGTTCATTCATCTCCTTTTTTTTCATTTTGTTGCAGCTATATGGATAACTCACAAATCCGCTCTATTTCTCATCACACAGTTCTTGCTGAAGTGATGCATACTATGTAAGTCTCACCATCTCTTTCTGACACAGCCCTGGCTAACAAGAGAGTGCTGACCTTTGAAATGTGTGTGAACAGGCAGTGTAGAAGGAACTCAGGCAATAACAACTGCAACCAAAAGGTGATCAGAAGAGAGACATTCTGCCCTGAAATATATTTTCCAGAATGCTGCTCAATAATGGAGGCATTTTTTCAACCCTTTGGAGCTTTCTAATCCCAATCCATTATCCTCCAGTAGTCTTTTATAGTCAAACAATTATAAGAACCTAAATGTGTGCATGGCTTGCAGAGGGGCAGAAACAATGACAGCTGACATAACTTTTACTTTTGTGGCTTGCGCAGTGCACATGAATATGAACAAGACCCTTCTGAGCAGTGACATCATCTATGACGTCTTGTGGCTTGCCTGTTACAGGAAGGCTCCCAAACATTCCCATCCTCTGCTGTTCAACAGTTCTTTTCTCTCCTCAGCTGTCCTGTAGACATCAAACACATGACTATTGTTGTGTATCCAGCCCTCATAACCTCAAGAGTACAGGCATCCAGGAGCTTGAGTCTTTTACTGTATTAAAATCTCACCATTTGTGGCATCAAGCAATCTGTTACCCAGGACTCTTGATGTTAATAAGTTACTGTACCAAGTGGCAGCAATTGGCCAAAAAGCTGTTTGGCTCAAAACACCACTGGAAATAGAAGTCTGAAGATAAACTTAATCAGAAAACATTTCTGCTTTGGGACTGGTTGCTTTAAATCATCTGAATCTGTGATTCCCCAGACAAGATGATAGCATGTGTCAAGCGTACTGTTTCAATCACATATCATTATTGGTTATGAATTCTTATCGCGCTCCCCCCCCCCCCCCCCGAGTATATGTATGTGTCATATACAACAGATTTTGGACCTCATTCATAACTAGCACTGAGGAACTCTGTCTGCAAGAAACCAACGGCATAAAACTTACATAAAATTCAGCTGAGCTCTCTCTGATAGTTGATCCTTGTAGGTACAGGGTATTAAGTTGCTGTGGCAGCTTGGAAGCCTTATACCCTCTGTCATGCAACACCTTTCATCATTAGCAAGGACTTGGTCCAGGTCTGTGATTTCTGTCAAGTTAAAAAATAATTGTCAACAATTAATATTACCGACATTAATTTAGGCTAGCTGAGAGGGACTGCCACACTTAAAATCACAGCGGGAAACCAGTCATATTACAGCTATATCCCTTCTTTGCCTCATTTGCAGCAGCAAAATGGGTGGGTGGAACAGGAACACTAATGGGTGGTTTCTTGATAATTTTAACATTAGTGAGACCTTTTTCTTGTTGCCAGAGCCTCTGAGGGGTTTAACTGAATGAAAACCAAGAATTGTCATTTCACTTAACCAGCAGTTTGTAGATTATTTGAAAGAGACAAATGAAATGTATGGTGGGAGGGGAATTTAAATAGAAATAAGATTCTTGTTTTTTCAAATCTTATCTATTCATCTAATCATTTTGCCAGTTTGGGTCTGCAGGAAAAAGCATTCGAATGGCTGGACAGCCAAGCCTCACTGCCCCTTACAGCAGTTAAGTTAGGAGCTGTAAATGCTTAGCAGTATGTGAATTAGTTTGCTAGTTTGCAGAATCCTTTGACTCTGATGGAAAAAAAAAGGGGGAAGGGGGGGAGGGAGAGAGAGAGAAAGCCTGCCAGCTATTTGTGAAGTAAATGTTCCCATTTCTTTTAAAATACAATAGCGAGTGTAATTTTGTCACATGCATCTGTTGCTATCACCTCTCACTTTGTGCTGAAGTGCTCACCAGAGCATTTACAGAAGTGATTCTTCCTCCCACCCCTGACATCTGCCACCGAAAATGCTGCATTATTCATCAGCGTGCTAATGGCAGGTGATGAGATCTTTTCACGCTACATCCCTCTCAGTAGGTGTTTATTACTCTGTTCACCAGCAGCCCTGGTATTACTGCGGGGCCAGAAGAGCTCTACATACTCGCTTGACAGGTAATGGGAAACGTGCTCTGCTCACTTGGCTCACAAGTGCAGATGAAGGTTATTACTAGGGCAGCTGCAATATCGTGGGTGCAAAGAAGACGGTCACTTTAAGTGAACAGCTTAATTCTGGAAATCCATACAAATCATGTCAGCACCGTGATAATCCATCTTCTTTACCTTCTATCATTTCAGCAGTCATCACACAGTAATAATTTTCTCCTGGTTCACCTGTGGTCTCTATGAATAACAGAGTGGGGGGAAAAAAAAAGGAAGGAGAAGAAGATGAGTTTGGCTTAGTGTCTGATGATCACACTGGTGAGGAATTTATCTCTGTCTAGTAAGCAAGACGCTGTCTTGTGTGCATGTGTGTGTGTGCACACGAATGTTTGAGTCCTGAGGAGGGGAGGACCTTGCAACAAGCACTGAATGTATGTGTTTAATTTTAAAAAACAGCTTGACAAGAAAAGCAAATCTCTACTGATTTATCTGAAGCCTTGTAACAAAAATTAAGGAGTATAAACATGCCAGAACACAGGGGAAATTGAAGGAGAAGAAATTATTTTTACTCCAGAGAACTTGATTCACTAACAAGCCTTCCCTGGCTGCCTTCTTTCTAGGTTTCTCACTTAGACATATTATGATGTCCTGAGCAATCCATACAAAATCCTCACCTCATGCCAGGAATAGGCAGACTTTTTCATAATTTAAAGATGTAGACTCAGTTTCACGTAAGGGATAAAAATTTCTCAGCCTACTGTTTTCTTTTCCAAAACAAAAGGTGTGCTGGGTCTGCAGAAATCTCTCGAGTCCTTTGAAATGAATAATGTGGTAAGGCACTGTGTTTTTTTGGAATGTATCCTCCCAAAAATGAAAGCTAGGGAGATTTTGAGACAAACAAAATTGGCTGCAGATTCATACATGCTGCAACTGTTGAACTGCATCTACTTCCCTATTAGTACAGACTACACTAGTTAAACAAATCCTGAATTGTGAAAGAATGAAATTTTTCTTTTCATCGTGTCCTCTTTCTTATTTCCATGTAATAACTGCAGGGTCATTTGTTATGCCTAGCAAAGGGAAAGTATCTTTTAGCAGGGTGAAGTGAAGGTTAAAATAAAAAAACCAACACATTTCAGGTATCTATTCTGTTTTCCATCCCTCTGTTTTTGTTTTTTGGCAAGCACATATATTTTTATCTGTTGAGCTTCTGTATCAGTCCAACCTATCAAACTTTTAGATGGGAACTATAGACTAACATATGCATTATTTGCAAATTAGAAAGTATGACAATACAGAGATGGAAAGGAAAGTAGATGCACATGGCGAGACTTGTTAGAGCCATTAATAGTTACCTACACAAGTAACTGGGATGGGGAGAGAATAGAGTGATCTCAGGACAGAGAAAATCTCCTGTGTAAGAATTTCCTTGCACCTGTGACTGAGAGGTGCTTTCTGTTGGGAAGAGAAGATGGTGAGTGGCTGGGTATGTTTGTGGATGTACAGTTGCAAAGTGTTAATCCTTGCTTGGGGTTTATGCAGGGAAAACAGAGACAATTGTGGAAAGGCAAAGCATTTTCTGTGAAAATACTCAGTCTGCCTGATTTACTAAAATGTTGATTTCACTAAGGTATCACTCCTCTTTCCAGTGGTAGTAAAAAAGTAATCTGCAGTTTATTACTGGCTGTAGTTTCTCTGTTTCAGTATATGACTTTACTCCAAAATAACTTTAACAGAAGGGTTTAGTAAGATTGTGGCAGACAGAATAAGGAAGAGATATAATAATCCCAAGATTTAATAGGAATTCAGTTCATAACAAAATGACAACATGGATATTTTTGTTTTAATTGGAAATGATTAATTTATTTGATTTTCATATTATCAAAATGACATCAAAAGAATTTCTGTGTGCAAACAAAAGGCAACATCTCATGGTTTTCTTGTTGCTAAATGTGTCATTTATGGTGATGTCAGCATTGCCATTGAAATATAATTGTAATAAAAATGTAAGTCCTTGCTTTAGGCCCAGCAGGTGTTTGAGAGGAATTAAATATAGGAAATCACTCTCCTTACCTTTGATATGAATAAAAACCCAGTAAAGATCAATGTGCTAGAAACACATCTAGATTGCCTAATGCTGAACTTGAGAAAGAAATAATGACCTTTTCCTTACCCTAAATTACCCTTCAAAGTAGCAAAAGACTAATTTGTGTAAAGCACCCTAGTAGTTTCTCCAGGCACCTATAAATTTTTAAGTCTCCCAACAGAGATAAGAAGTGACTAGGACAGAAAAGATAAAGAAAAATCTAAGGTAATCAATATTAATGTTATTGTGCTATTGACCAAAAAGAAAAAGTGATGTACAAAAAGTTATAAGAATCCACATAGAGAAAAAATGTGTTTCTAATTAATATCAACTTCCATTCCATTTCTACAGGGACGGGATTGCAGAATCTTGTATCCAACCTGCTAAAGACGACATCCAAAAGCACAAGAGAAAGTTTGTCAAGAGCATTGTAAAATACATAGGGAAAATAGGAGAAAGATGAGAGAGTTTCTTTCATACACAAGTTTTAAACTTGAGGTAACATTGTATTCATTTGGACTCCCTTTAGAGGGAGGAAGGAGCCAACATAGTTCTACAGCTGAACCATTCTTTTCACTCTAAGTCATCAATGTTAGGTGAAGAGGCCTGTAACCTCTTCCTATTCATGGGAATAGGAACATTCCCTTTCCAGTGATCTAACAAATTTTTAGGAATTTTAGAAATTGTTCTCTAACTGCATGGTAAATGTAATTGACTAAAGAAATTTCTCATCAAATTTTTTAGGAAAAGTCTTGTCTTTATTGTGATGTACAAAGAATAAAAATCTCAAAATTTGACATTTTTGATGATGGAACATTCTGAGGTTTGATTTTTTTTTTTTTTCAAATTATGTATTTTGTATTTTAAACTAATGTTCCATAGTTAGAAAATAATGTGCTTGTGTTGTCAAACAATATCCTTATCCACCAAGCCCATATATTTTTCATAATTTCACATGAAATTATGAATTTTCTCGGGTTTGTTCCTCTTTTTCAGAGCCCCCCCAAACCCCAAAAGTACCAGATATTTCCATGAAACTTGGAATTTCATAGTTGCTTATCTTATTAAGTGACACTTGTGCATGACCAGTGGGATATAATAAGGAACAGTTTTTATTGCTTTGACAACTGGTCCATGTTGTCTATCATTATAGACTATTGAAGCCACTGAAATATTCATGATTGCTGTTGGGTTAACTGTAGTTTGGTGGCCATTTGAATTGTTCATCATTGCTATGTCTTGTGATTTCATCTGTTCATTTTCTCAGCTGTGTTTGTTACATGAAGAGTAAACCTAAAAGAGGTGTTTTAACAGCAATGCTTTATTCTTTATATAAACATATTTATATAACATACGAAAAGTCAATTCTTTTAGAAACTGGAAGTGATTTTGGAGAGACTTTACTGATCAAAGAGTGATGGCAGGACTTCTAAGGACTCTGACAATGAAGGAGGGACTACAAGCACAGAACAATGAAAACAGAAAGAAACTCAACAGGAAAACCCCCATTCCTTGGGCAGTACCATTGATTTTGTGCAGAGTAGTTGAAGTCCAGGTTCTGAGGAGGAGGAGGTCTGGTGTCTCTCTCACAAACTCTAATACTATATTATTTCATTATAGGTTTTCATATTGGACATCCAGATTTTCAATGGTTTATAGTGATTTATGGACTGTTGTATAGCTATGATGGCAATTAACATTTTTTTTAAAAAAGCTGCTAAGGATATAAAGGTAAAATTGAACACATGGGATGAACTATATAGTTAATAAGCTGGGTACTCTGTTGTCAGGTGTGGATTATATGCAGAATTTTGAAAAAGGTGACTTTTTGGATTTGGGTTGGCTGTGTTGTTTTAAATTTGTGCCTTGTTTGATGGGAGGTGTTAAAATGAATTTATTTCTGGAAAATAAAGCCTTCTGCTCAAATTAACTCTGAAACTGAAATTTTTTGGGTTGGGAAAAATGACAGCGATGCTGATGGCACTGCTCTGGAGGAAAAAGAGCAGGTTTCTCTGTGGCACTGAACTATACACAAGCTGTCATGTTCACCTTGCCTTGATGTCCTCGGGAGGACGGAGGTTCTCTCTTCTTTGGAATGGCAGTCAGACAGCTTGTCAAGAGATGACAGTCAATAACCATCTATCCTAGATTAAACAAACTAAGTTGTTATGGGCCATCTGCAAAAGGAAAATAATATTTTCTCATGAGGTACTGTCCACCTTGTGTAGATGAGATGCTACATTTATGCACTTAACTTATGTCCCTACTATCTACACCTAAGTCGGCTTAATAAATAACCCTATTCCTTTCTTGGTCTGTTAACACTGAAAGCTGAGTCTTTTAAAGTGTTTTCTGAGGGAACTTACTGGTAGTCTAAAGACTAACATAGCTGACTACTTCCATACAACTACATCTACAGTTATATCATTCTTACATTTTTTCACCAGGGCACCTAGCTCTATATTTCTTTCTCCTTTTTCAAGATTTTCATGATCTAATTACTTATATACTAAACTTGTTGTGTATATACAGGGAAAACTAGCACAACATATATCAGTTAATCCTGAAGCTTAAGTTTGATTTCAACCTGTGACTATCATAAAAAGCTCTGCTAAATGGGTAGAAGTTGTCACAGTTCATAAAATTAAACACAAGTATCACTCTTTGATGGTGTATGGTCCTTCTGTTTCTTAGTCTGTTTCCTCCAAAGGGAAGGATTTTAGACCTGGATGCAGTGTAGAATGCAAACAATCCTGTAGACTTTGGCCTGTAACTAAAAACATATTATTATGTTTTCTTCCTGTGCCATAAAACATTTCCTCATTTTATCTGGTGATAACTGTCTTATATCTAATACTTTAAAAAAGGAACAATGAAAAAGGAAGTATTTTCTTAAATTCCTCTTTTTGTCCATATTACTTTTTTTTTTTTTTTTTTTTTTTTTATTATTCCTAAACTTTTTTTCCTGTGATGAGCAAAAGCTCTGGAGGAGCAGGCTCAAAGTGGCTGTCAAGCAGATTTTTTTCCCAAAATAAAAGGTGCTGACAGACAAAAGAACTATGTCATGAAAAATTTATAACCAAATTTCCCACAACAGAAAAGGGGCAAAACCATCTCACATATTAAATGCCAAATCTTCATACTTATCTGCTTCAGTGCTGATTCAATGGCGAAATAACTTTCAAAATGTTTTATGGTCCAAAGCAGCTATAACATAGCTACACTTGTCATTTTAGTAGACTAAAATCAGAATTATACTTATATTCAATGGGGTGACAGCAATATATTATCTTGTCAAGCAGGAGATCTGAGTTTGCAGGAATACATTGTAGGTTAAAGAGAGTAGCTGTATGAAGGATGCATTTAATTACATAAATAATAATAACAGTAATGATAAACTATGAAACTGGATTTACACACTAGAATATATATAATAATATGTGGATATACATATTTATATTAATATAAGAATATATAAGCTTTTTGCCAAATACCAATGCATATTCTAAGCTAATGTCTCATGTTTCACATGCCTTATGGCTCTTATTTGTCTGAACATATTTTTCAGATTAAAATGAACTGCAAAATACTTTCAAATTAAAATAAGCTGTAAACTGATGAACTCAGCATTGGGCCCAACATAAAATGACAAGGCTTTGGGTGTGCTTACTGATCTTATGTTGAATATGAGTCATTAATGTGATATGTCAGTAAAAAACAGCTAATCTGATTCAGGATATATCAAGCGAGATATTTTCAATAAAAGTGATATTAATGCTGTTGTACAAGGTACTGGTCAGACCAGTCACCATGTCCAATTCTGGTTACTCAGGTCTATTCAAATTGGAATGAGTGCAGAAGAAGACAACTGAGAAGTTTAGGAGAAATACTTCTCATATCAGAGGACCATAGACAAGTTTGGGTTGGTAGACGAAGAAAATAATGATTGGTATATTTAGAATTATTATTACATTACCCCTCTGTGAATTTTTTTTAATGGAGATTATTGCTGGTACACAAGGACTAACCCTTCAGTATGTATAAAAACTTAAGTTTCAAATCTATGAAAGATAAAAAAGATTTCTAAGATAATCATGTGCATAAGTATTTTTTCAAACGACAAGTTATAACAGTGGGTGCTTGTGCTAATGTCTCTTAGTAAGTCATGGCCTAAATGAACTAGACTTATGTAAACAACAAAATAACAGTTTGAAGGTCTTGAATCTATAAGCATTTGTACAAATTCTTTCAGTAAGCTTGCAGATAGACTTGTACAGGCACTGGATTTTTTTTTTTTCTTGTGATTTAATTATTGCAAATTGCAGTGACATTAATATTTTTGAACTATCCTCCAAAAAGAACAGTTTTAAAGAAAAATGGTCAGTTTTAGACTTTACTTTAAAAGATTTATTCAGCTTACAATAACAAAAATTAAAATCAGTGAAAGTCTTTTTGCAATAAAAATTTGAACTGTCATCTCTAACATAGAAAAAAAATGCCACCACTCAGGGTAATCATTATTTTTTCTCTTTTTTTTTAAAGAATCTTTTCAACATTGATGTATTTTTGCAGAAGACTTTATATAATAAAAAAGAACATTTTCTAGCAGGAAAATATTCCCCTGGTAAAATTTCTTCCAGCTTTAAAAGTGCTTAAACTGACTAAGGAAGAGCAACAGTGAAATGATTACATATAAAATTCTGTCAACTATGCCAACTACACCCATCCTAACCTCCCCCCAAAAGTAGAGGAAAATATCTGATCCTAATCTTTTCCAGATATTTAAACCTCAGATATTATTTATAATAAGTTATAGGTAACAACAGGGAAGGGTGGTCTTAAGTTTAGACTATCCCTTCAACAGGACTGTTACTCACTAATTTCTGCATGTGATATTAATTTTTAAGCTGGAAGCAGCAATTTTATTGAAGATTTCTATCCAATATGTAACATGAGAAGGGAATAAAACTTTCTAAAACTGTTTGGTTCATTTTTGACTTCATTTGATCATATGTAACAACTTCTGCTAATTATCCCAAAGGAAGACATACATTTTCTGTTTCTTGTCTGTAGATTATAAAGCTAGTTCGCTTTTTTCTTAAAATGTAGTAGTATGCAAAATACATTTAATGTTTGATAGAATATGGTAGAGTCATTCTCTCTTAAACATAAAATAAAATCCAAGAGACAATCCTCTCATAAAGTAGAAAAGGAAATAAAGCAGGGAATGAATGGCTGCATTTTTATTTGTACACACAAACCTACTTATACACATATAATATAGTCCCAGATGCCCTGCCTACTCATTAGCTCAGTGGTTTCTTGTAGTTAGTGTAACAGCTGGGTTTCTTCAGGACATATTGAATTTTGAAGAGGCCAATGGTTTTGCTGATCAGCTAACAAGGGCATTTTATGTGAAGAGGAGGACTGGACAGAAGTGTAGTTAGGCTTACAGAAGAACAACATCAGCATATTAAGGCTGACAATTCTGTGTAAAAGGCACAAACAATATATTTATTAAATAGAAAACTTACCATACTCTTCACATAGACTGTTGTGATGTTCTGAAACCAAACATTTGTGAACTTGCAAGTTTGAATATTGGAAGTTGGTTAGTTTCTTCGGGGGGAAAAAAGGCTCCTGCTCTGTTGCTGTACAACACTCTGCATTCAAATAAAATGGAAGATAGGTTAAAGTGTCTTTATATCCAAACATCTCCTATTGATTTAAAAATCCACCCTGGCAAAATATGGAGTAGATATTTAAAATGTGCATAGTGCATGAAATTACCTCACATTATGGTTAATGCATGCCTTGTAGCAATTATGTCACTTATGCTTACACTAATTAAGTGTTGATATGTGAACACTAAATTGCAGTGATGTTGTTAACTAATGTACATAAATATTCCCTTTAAACTGTAATTGCACTTTGCCATAACTTAAAAGAAGATGTGCTCAACTGAAAGTATAGAGTTCTGTTACCTTAAGGAACAGATTAAAAACTTCAGACTGTCAGTAAATACAATGCTTGAGTTCTATATTTTAACTTAAAGGGGAAAAAATCCTTTTGTCATGGAGTTTACAATGTAAAATCCTGTCAGAAAAATTTACATACTACCCATTTAAAAGGACAGCAGTTACATGCAGGGTAAAAGAGTTCAGACCACAAGGGCTAAATATTCCAGACCCGAGGATGCAATGTGACTTAATTCACAATTTATCCACAATAGACATTAACTACACTGAATTTCTGTCAGAAAAACAGAGCTGATCTTGGGAAAATTTGTAGTGTTCTACTTGTTTGGTGAATGAAAGATTTATGGTACTCTAAAGTTAATGTCATTTTACTTTTAAGACTAGAAATCCAGCCTCTGCTCTAAAACTGAGGGGGAGGAAGATTCAGAAGTATGTGTTGTCCAGAATTCTGTTTTTAACAAGTGCAACAACAGTGCCACGAAACCACAGAGCAATATTGTCCTAGGAGACACAACTCAGGTCATCGAAAGCCTGATAATAACCAGTTTTGGAAAAAGATCAGGTAATTTTTCTAGAAATATGACTTTGTGAGCTAGGAATAAAAAGAGTACTATTGTTCTTTATCATGTATGCAACATCATACATTGACTAGCACTAAGAAGAAAATGAGCAGAGGCAACAATGCTCTTACAATTCTAGGCAGTGTCAGTTGGGGCAACAGCTGCTATCCAATAAACCTCAATTATATTGAGAATATCAATGTTTTTTGGGAGAAAAATTAAGATGTTTATATGTTAAGTGCTGGGAACTATATGAAATTTAACCTTTGTCTTCAGTAAAAATTTGGGTTTGTTCTAGTTTGGTTCAGGAAAACTTCTTCAGTTAATTACTGTCTCTCACAGTAAACTTCTGGACAAAATGTCCATCACACAGCTAACCAAGTCCAAAATACGTTGGGTGAGAAATTGGCTGACAGATCAGGCTCAAAAGGTTACAGTAAATGGAGTCAGACTGGTGGCTAGTCACCAGTGGAGTTTGCCAGGGCTCAGTTTTAGGGCTAGTGTTCTTTAATGTTTTTCTATAAGGTGTCGAATGTACATTAAGTAAGATTGTCATTGATACTAAACTAGGAGGAGCTATAGACTCCCTCGAGGGTTAAGAGGCCTCACAGAGAGATCTGGATAAACTAGAAAGGTGGGCAACCACCAGCCCTATGAAATTTAACAAAAACAACTGCAGGATTCTCCTCCTGGGTTGGGGCAATCCTGACTATATGTGCAAATTGGGGCATGAAAGTCTGGAGAGCAACCCTGCTGAAAGAGGTCTGGGAGTTTGGGTTGATGGAGAGTTGAATAGCAGCCAAGAGTGTGTCCTGGCAGCCAAAAGGGCCAACTGTGTCCTGTGGTGCATCAAGCACAGCATAGCCAGCTGGTTGAGGGAAGTGATTGTCCCGCTCTACACTGCAATGGTGCGGCCCCACATTGAGCACTGTGTGCAGTTTTGGGCACTTCAATATAAGAAGGACATCAAACTATTAGAGTGTGTCCAGAGAAGGGTGACCAAGATGGTGAAAGGCCTTGTGGGTAGGACTTACGAGGAGTGGCTAAGGTCACTTGTCTTGCTCAGCTTGGAGAATAGAAGGCTGAAGGGTGACTTCATTGCAGTCTACAACTTCTCAAGGAGGTCAGTGGAGAGGGAGGTGCTGATCTCCTCTCTCTGGTGACCAGTGATAGGACACGAGGAAATGGAATGAAGCTGCATCAGGAGAAGTTCAGATTGGACATTAGGAAAAAGGTTATTACTGAGAGGGGGGTCAATCACTGGAACAGGGTCCCCAGGGAAGTGGTCACAGCACCAAACCTGCCAGAGTTCAAGGAACGTCTGTACGACACTTAGTCATATGGTTTATTTTTAGATAGCCCAGTGAGGACCAAGAAGTTGGACTTGATTCTTGTGGGTCCTTCCAACTTGAGATATTCTATGATTCCATGATTCTATGATTAGGAAGATAGATTTCCTAAGACTAGAGCTAAGTGTTTTCCTGCAGTTGTGATTTGTAACCAACACCAAAATTCTGATGAAAGCTCAGAGATTTTGACTGAAGTTACAACTATATGAATTTATAAATTCAAGATGGACATTCTGGAGAAAAAAGAGAGAGAAAACAAATAAAAACACAACATTTCCAATCTAAAAATGGCTGTTTACTACAATGAAGCTTCATTGCAACCTTCAAAAGACTTTTTTATTTCACTGCAGAGGAATAAAAGAATTGGAAACTTTGAAAGTTGTTATCAAATAGAATTGTTGTCCTCTAGCCAGTAGCTAAGAATTGCACCAACAATATTGCTTTCCCTCCAAAGACAGAGCATATGAAATAGAATGACTCAGCCTCAGCAGAAGCTAACTGACATCACGGATGCAGTTTAGAATGCAGTTTATACATAAAAAACCTTTGGACAGGTGCATGATCAAACGTATTAGTTTAGTTACATGTATCCATAAAACAGATATGTTGACAGAGGACAATACATGGACTCCTTGAGCACGTAAATTTGTTATGTACACAGCAGATAAAACATTGAAGTCAAGAGAGAAGCCAGTGCAAGTCTTCAATCCATCAGGGATACCATGTCCCCACTGGTTTGTGGGAATGTGTTTCAAAGCTTATAGTAGCTGCATAACAACTAAAAGCCTGTTCACTCAGGATTTTAAACCTACTTTGAGAGAAGTTTGGAGGACCAGAAAGAACAAAAAATCTGTTTTACTAAGTGAAGCAATGCTATCATACATACAGTACATAAATTTCTTGAACGTATTATCATAATTCACAATAATAAAATCTCAAAGGCTTTAGAGATTCAGAGAAGCAGAGGGAATTTAAGGTGCTCCTATTTCAATTTACATTAACCAGATCTCTGTTCTGGTCTAGAAAATGAGTCTTTAAACTTGCTGAGTTTTTCAAGCCTGGGTAACTTGGGTATTGACTCTAATATTGTTGACAAATTTTAACACTGGTCATACTTTAAAAACAACCAACAAACCTAAAGAATTCACCCAGTCTTTACCAAGAAAGCTAACAAAGACTTTCTGCAGTCTGAATTTTGATGAATTATCATGTTCAGTCTTGATTTATCTAACCTGCTTCACCCATCTCTAACAGCAGATTTTTTCATGATGGAAAGCTCTAGTATTCCAATAGATTGCAAATATTTGCAGTGACTTGAAAATGGATTAAGAGAAAATCTATTTTTCTGGTGGAAAGAGAGCAGACAACATGCGACAGAATGAATTTGGGAATCCATGGGGAAGAAACTTCATGGTGCAACATACTGCTTCTCCAAGTAAATGAGCACCCTGACCTGCAACTCAGTGCAATATTGCCTGTGAAGAGCATGAGAACAGCATTGAACTGCCGGGCTTCAGTCCCTGATGGCTGAATAATCCTTGTTGTGTGTTGTTGTATGTTACCTCTGTCTGGTCTACAAATCATGTCATTTTACTGCTGGGGTGTTATTTGTCTTGACTTTTACTCCTGGGTGTGCTCAGAAGGGGAGAAGGCAGGTGGAGCCTCAAAGTATTTTTCTTCCAGAGCATCCATGCATTACCAGTCAGAATTTAGGCCTAGATGTGAACTGTATAAAAAGCAAAGTAACAATAGACCAGAAACAAAATGTAAAATGTCTAGTCATGGTGAAGAGTGGTCTGCAGCACGTCTGGATCAGTGCAGAGAAAGTATGTTGACTTTCAGAGGTCTAAGTGCTCTGCAGAGGAGGAGCAGGCCATACTACTCTTCTTCATGGAGCAAGCTACTTGTGTTTTCAGAACAACTTATTCTCTATTTTCTTTGGCTAGAAGAGAGAGTGGGTTAGCGTCATGGCTAAACCTACCCTTTTCTCTCTTTCTGCTTCATTGTTTCACATTAAGCCTGGCATCCAAGCTGGGAAAAAGGCTTGTATGGGAAGAAGCTGTCAAATAAGGTCTATCATGATTTAGCTCAAATTTAGTCATCTCCCTGTAAAAGCAAATTCCTTTCAAAATAATCATGCAGACACTTTATTTTGAAGATGGGGACACTGAGAATGGGTCAACTTCATGCAAAAGCAGAAGCTGATCTGAGCTAGCTGTTTAAGTTAGAGCTAATGTTTTCCAAAGCTGCCAGGCATGAATGTTTGATGCAATTCTGTAGTATCACGTATCTGTTTCCACTGTAATCCAATGTGAGTGCTAGAATGTCTACTGCTGTTAGTGGTGTATCTTGTATCACAGCAAATGCCACAAAAAGATGACTCAACACATGAAGCTGTCCTAGCTGCTACCAAATGCATGAGGTATAAATTGCAAAATGCAGACCACTTTCTCTGCCCCTGCCAAACAATCTTGTCAGACGTAATGACATTTCTGTTCAGACTCTGCAACCTCATGTAACCTGGGCTGGTTTAGTTGGGAGTATCCCTATGGGTGCTGTGTGGGCTTGTCTTTTGGAGTCACTCTTCAGCCAGACAGGCCCCAGAGTAGCCCTAGAGCAAGGGGAGCCTCATGTTGTTTTGGACCCCTCTGGTGCCCTGGTTCTCTGATCCAGCTGTTTCTCCCACATGATCCCCTCTGCGCTGCGCATCAGGAGAGAGAAGGTCCTTAATATCATCTGTTTCTACTGACTTCAGCTGGCTTTTTCACACCTTCCTCCTGCTGTGAGACAATTCTCCCTAGAGGAGGGAGACTGAGGCCACAGCTGTTAACAAGGCAACAGGAACCTTGAGTGCCTCCTGGATTTCAGAAACCACCAGCTTACTGCCAGACAGGGTACTGGTGTTATACACAAGGTATATATTTTACCTATGTATAAGAATACTTATACTGTATTGACCTTTGTTATACATTTCATAAACCAGATATTTGGATTCTGCTGTGCTTAGTAGGCTCCTTCATGTTATATATGCTGTGCAAAGAGCGACAAACACAAATGTGATTTTCGTGTCTTATTTTGAAGTTTACCTGCTTCTCTTTCACACTGGTTTGGGACAATTAAAAAAAAAAAAAAAAAGTCAAGTTAGTTTTTAATTCAGATATTTTTTCCCTTTATTTCCTTATCTCTTCCAAAGACTTAAGTGAGTGTTTAGATATGAAGTAATGGAAGAGGTAAAGGTCTGTCATGTTGGGATAAGGTATTAAGTAAGCCTCTGCAAACTCAGCAAGATCCAAGGTCACCAGACATTACCTCTAAACAGTCACTGGACATCAATAAAGAATTTAGTAGCAGCTGGTAAAAGACATCTGAGATGGCATATGGTGATTTTGAATGACAGAGTTATCTCTGAAAATTTCTAACCATTGAAAGTTTCAGAAATTAGAAAACAGTAAATATTGAAGCTCCATAAAGCAGCGGGCAAAGCATCCTTTGCTGATCCCAGAGAAGAGCAATGGGAAGTATCTTTGTGATTACAGGAAAAGATGGCTTTTCTGATACAGCTACCTGTGGGCACTCAGGTATGTATTGATTAGATGTCTTTTTTGCTCTTTCAGTAAGAATTCAATTACAGCCTGAAAACAAATATTAGAAACTCCAGACCCAAAGAAATTTTTGGGGTTGAAAAGAGAAAGAAAAACTATATAGTGACTTAAACCAGAAGTTTCTCCTTATTCATATTGGTAGTTCTCACAATTCTGTAACCTGTGCAATTATTTTTTCCTGTTTCCTTGAGAGTTTTATTTTATATATGGAAACAATTTGGTAGTTTCATTTTGGAGAAGGCATTCTTGTCTTCTTTTCTTCATTCCAGTTCTCAAGGTGAGACATATTAAATCAGCACCTTTGAAGCCTCTTGGTGTTGGTGTTGGGCTTCTTCGGCAAAGGATTGAATAGTCTGTCCAGATCATATTGTGATTCCTCTTTTCTATTCTGTATGTGAGAGCTCTGTTTTCTCTTCTGAACAAGTGTATAATAACACTTTTCACCTTGTCATGCTGGATTACAACAGGATGGCAACAACAATACTCCTTCACGCAAATGTTAAAGCCTCTCAATCTACTTTGTTTTCTCTCACTCTTTTCCTCATTTCTCCATCTTTTTCTTTGCTCAGAAAAAGGGTGGAGAAATTTTAAAGGGTCATAAAGGCAGGTCCAATAAAGCCAGTGAAGGGTCAGATGTATTTCCTTAGCTGTTATCACCAGCAAAAGCATGACATCTGAAAAAAAAAAATTGCCATAGACTTCTAGGGTGTTGGTAATCTAGTAGCCTGAAAAATTATCATCTTGGGCAGAAAATCAAGTAACTCACTGTCTGAAATGAAAGTAAAATTGTATTTTACTTGGCCATTAAAAACAACTTCAGATCATTCTTTAGTGAGTGAGCAGAATTTTGAACAGTTAACACCAAAACCTGAGAGATCAGGAGGTGTTTGGGTAAAATACAAAACATTCAACTCTCACATGTACACCAGCAGAACTTAAGGTCAGCCTTCTGCCCATTGGCTGTGTCATCAGGATACAGTTCCTGACTCACTGAAGGCAAATCTCACCTTTGATTTACCAGGAATCAAAAATCTACTACACTTTCCTGCAGTGATGAAGGACTATTTGTGAAATAATTGGTTATCTCTTCACCTAGTTGATCACTGGACAGAGTTGCTTTTGTGCTGCTCAATACTCTGTGGAAAAAGAATCTGGGTCAAAGAAAAGATATGGCACCAGGGGTAGGTAAAATGTCACATCCTTTTGTCATCTCCTTCCTTAAGGGACTGGGGGCTGTGAAAGCTTAATAGTTACTGCTTAATGTTACCAACATTTCTGTGCTTTTCCTGTGTCATAATTAGAAATACAAAGTAAAGTGGTGAATTCTTTGCTGTACTTTCAGAAGAGGCTCTGTCTGTGCTGTCTTTTTCTTTTGTTGTAGTCTTTGCTGTCTTTTCCCCCTGAAGGTATTTATTTTAATATTCAGCTTTGTGGCTTTTATCATTCATTCTTTTTGGCATAAAACTATGCTCAGCTGACACGAATGAGCTTATAAACTTTGTTCAGGCTGTCACATTTTCCTGCTCTCATCTGAAAAAAGTGAGTAATCTCTGGTGAATAATTTGTTAAATTTAGCCTCTTTTCCCTCTCAAACTACATGATTTCCTCAAATGTATCTATTATTAGACAGTGTGGCACAAACACTCTGGGCTTTATTCCATTTATTGAATATGAATATTCAAAATCTGAGCTATTTAGTTTGGTAGGAAGAGGTCAGGAAAAGGACAACATAGCATTTCTCATTATTATTTTTCAAAAGCATCTTAGTGAGTTAAAAGCTCAAGTTGTTGCTGTGCTTATTATGGGGAAGACTGAAATTCAATTTCTTTTCTAGCAATCATTATTTATCTGCTATTAATGTTCCTAAAGAAATTGCTTTGATGACTTTTTTCCATGAACGTCCTGAACTTAGCATTGGTTGCTGTATATTTGAGCAAAGACCATTCAAATATCTTTGAGTTTCATATTTGGACTTTTTTTTTTTCACGTGGAAGACTGATTTCTGTGACATGATGTATGGAGATTCAGGATATTCTTATTCCATGACTCAAGTCAAAGCATCATAATGATGATTATTTCATTTCAATGTAGTAAAACTTTATAAAAAGCAAGCACAAACTGAGAAAGCAGCTTAGTACAGTGGGAAGATTCACATTTTTAAGAAAGTGTTATTTGTTCATAAAAGAAGACTGCTGACATTTCAGGTTATGTGTGTTTCTTTATCTGTCTCAAGCAATGACTACATGGAGAAACAAGACTTGAAGAAACCTTTTCTCTAACTGATCAACTTGTCGGATTTGAAGTAACAGAGATCTAGGGTTTACTGTACCTGTTTGAATAAATACGATGGCTGTCTCAGTTGCTGTATTTCGTGAGTAAAATGAATGTTGTGTTGGCAGAACTACTTGATTTATTCTACACCAAAAAACTGGAAACCATGTCCCTGAACTTTTCAAGCCTTTGACTGCTGTAAGATGTTCTGAAAGTAACAACGCTGATAATACTTCCCAGTTATCTCCTCTGCCACCTGGGTGCAGGAACACTCCCAAATTCATAGATATACCTTATGATGAAGCATAATTTATTATGAATAAGATTGAATAATTTTAGTTTGCTTTTCAACTTGTTTAACATGGGAGGAAAACAAAAAAAAAAACCAAACCCACCAACCAACCAGCCAACCAACTAAAATCCCTGAAGTTCTAAGCCAACTGTAAAAGACCTGAAGATTAAATGTAATCTGGAAATTTGAATTTAAGAGAAATATTTTAAAGTAAATCAATCTATTAAATTCAGTATTTGGGGCATTCCCGTGTTGAGTAAAGCCTGTTGTTGCAACTTGGTACAAAACCAAATGTTATGAACTTTAATTAGTTTTTTATTTATTGGAAAATACCAACTCCATTGAATAGTATCAAGCAATTAAAATGGAATTTTAGCAAATAATTAATTTGAAATATCTCTAGATCTGCAGTCCTAATTCTGTGTAGTAGTCTGCTTTTGGTAGCCAAGGTTATTCAAAGCTATTTTTTGATATCTTCAGACTACATTGCATTATCTTTTTAAATTTTTCTTTTTCAAACACAAGCAACCAGAACTGAAAAGCAATGAGTCCTCGCTAGGATTTTGTGTGATGTTAATACTTTCTATCTCTACTGGAAATATATAGACTAATACAGGAAAGACCACATTTGCCTTCTTTCTTGGTCAGATGATACAACAGTAGAGCACGAGTTTGTGCTAAATTCATAAATCTAGATATTTCCACTCTTTCTTTATTGCAATACTGCAATCAGAAATTATTGCTACTAGTCATCTTGTGCTTCTGCTGTTAAATTTTGCCATATCTTGCATGCAATGTTCTGTAGGGATATGTTGGAGGGAACATCTAGAAAGTATGTCCCAGGCTGGAATGTCCTGTCTATGCCAAGTGTAGAGGCCCTAAGGAGAAGGGAAAAATAGTCTATTTATGAAAGTCTGTTGACTGGAGATATTCAGGGATTGAAGCTGCACCAGTCCTGCTTCTTGGAGAGAAAGAGAGTGGACCTGGCTCCAGTCACTCCACTCAAGCTACACCTCCTGGGAAGAAATATCCTGGATTTCTCTGTGATGTGGTTGGACACCTGGTGTCCATGATGGCCAGCTCTACAAAGGTGATGCTAGTCATCCTGCATGTGCTAGGCAAATTGTGGGGATCCCCAACAGTTTTGTAGATACCAGCTCCAAGGCACTGTGTCCCAGCTTCTCAGCCTGGGATGGGGAATGTGCTGCTCTGTGTTCAGCAGCTCTCTTGGTGTTGTTGGCAGTGGGATGGTAGATAAATGGCAAATGAGAACATTTGTTGTCAGCAAAGAGATGGAAGGGAAAGAGATCACACTGATGGTCACACAACCAGGTAGCTGCTGTGTGTCCAGAACATGACTCCACAGAGGCGGGCAAGTTGTGGCGCCTTTCTCATCTGCTGTGTGGGCCTGAAGGGAACCTTTAAAAACATATATTGTGCAGGTCTCAGAACTGTTCTTTGGCAGCACAGACTGCTTTCATCCGTTCCCTTTCCACTTGAAGGACTGATAATAATTTCAAATCTAGTCTGATTAGAAAATGAGTTAAAAACAGTTCCTGCCACTACAGTTGTTCACAGGTCTTCCAGGTGGTTTTAAACTTTTTTATTCCTATTTTAAACTGTGCTGTTCTGTTTCCTGCTGCTGCTTGAGTGACCTATACAAAAAACAGGTGAAGCTAGTTAAAATAAGGAAAACCAGAAAACTAGCTGTAGAAGAAAGCACTTTCAAGGGTACAAAGTAAAGAAAATGGAAGCATAATTTTCTCTAGTCCTTTTTGATTCTAGATGCCTTTGGTGTTATTTGTAACATTAGGAGTTGAAAAGCATGTAGACAGAGTGTGATATTTAAGCTGATGGTGTCTTGAAAGGTCTTGAACCCTTTAAAGGGTCTTGAATCTGACCAGATACAAGATGCAGGCAAAGAATAGAGAAAGACAGCAGAAAAACTTAAAGAAAATTTAGGGAATAGGACAAGTCCCTGGAGATCAGAGAAATAAATAATGTAATACCCTAATTGCTTTTGAAAAAGATCTAAAAGAATTACAGGAAATTAGACCAGTCAATTTGACTTCAATTGTTTAAGTCTCAGATGTATTTTTAGAGAATAGATGTGGATGCATTCAAAAAACACAGTTTGAGAATAGACAGTCAGTGTGGCATGAGGATGGAGTTAAGAGGTTGAAGTAATTCGTGTGTGTGAAAATACATGTACATGTTTTAAAGATTCTAACGTGAAACAGTGGGAGTGCAATAAACAAAATGAAATGATGCAACTATCTGAGTAAATTGCCCTTCGACTTAAGAATTAAGGCATGAAGCCCTCAGAATAGAGGAAAATATGGCAAGTACGATTGATGGTTGACTAAATTAGGCAGAGGAATAGATGTTCTGTCTATGGCCCTTGTTGGAGTAGCTCCATTTCACAGACACGAGTCATCAGCACCAGATAGCTCTGGCAAGCACTCCATATAGCTTCAGAACCTCATGGTGGCCTTGTGGGATGGATTTGTCCCTGTGTGTCAGAGGTGTTAAACACAGAGTATCAGAAAAATAATGCTTTTTATTTCAAAGGACCAAGAAAAATATCCTACTGGAGAACAACCCATTAATCTAAAACATTTTTCTGACATCAATACCATTCAGTTTAATGTGTGAGCCATGTGTATTGTTGGTGGGGCATGGGCAGGAGAACTGATGGAACTCAAAGCATTAGAGAAACAAATGCATAGGGAAAAGGTGGACCTGAATGTGTGAGTGATGTAATTATTTGGTATTTGCATAAAAAAAATTATGTTGCTTTACAGAATTTTTGGAAGCTATGCTCAGGCCTTAATAGGCATGGCTAAGGCAGGGAA